>NC_073356.2:17850000-18532142 GCF_027580225.2 Misgurnus anguillicaudatus
GACAAGACACGTGATGCACATGGTTCACATGACGCAACAAACAGAACGCAAATATGCTGGTTCATCTGGCGGAGCAAAGTATATAAAGTATAAGGAGTTGGATCTAGATCCAACCTCGTCCACTGGATGTCGTGTTATGCAGTGAGGACCATGTCTTGTTTTGTTTTTTAGTCAAAAATCATATTATGACTCTATTAGGTAAACACAGGGGTTAAGTCAAATTACTTGAAACTTGGGTGCTATGATGATCTTCTAACAATTCAAACTTTTCATTAACAAAAATTCTTCATTTTTCCTTTCATCTAATTCAAACTAACCTACAAAAACACACAAATCTTGAAAAATGAATAAAAAAATGATTTTATAAAACAATTTTCCTAATGGTTTTTAAAGGTATATGCAGAACATATAATATTCAATGTCTCATCCCTTTTATCAAAGTTAGGTCAAAAGGTACTGCTAAACAAGAATGAGCAATGATCTGTATATGAAATGCCTAAGATGAAGCTGGGGTCCCTTGTGTGCAGGGCCAGGCCAGAGAGCAAAGGTCAGAGGAGAAGAACGGGCGGCAATAGTACCTGAGAGTCAGCCTTGCCCATTTCAGCAGACACACATACAAAGGAAAGGAGAAGGAGGGGAACGAGAGAGAAACAAGGGTTAAATAAAGGGATAAAGGAAACAGAAGGATTGGGTTTGGACAGAGAAAGGGGTGGGAGGGGGAGTAAGGAAGGAGAAAAATATTATTTTGGGCATTTATTAAACCTCGTCTGCCTGAGCTAATATGATCAAGATGAAAGAAAGGAACTGGGGCCACAGCTTGAAGAATGATTGAGTGCATTCATGAGAATTCTGCATACAGATGGATATTAAATAAATGGCAGTAGTACTTTATTTCAATTCACAAAGGGGGTCAAGTGTGTGTTTTAAGGCTTACAGTAAACCTCCACATTTCCCAGAATTCTCTGTTTGACTAGAACACATACCCTGTATACTGTATACATACTGTTTCTTTATAGCTCCACAACAACTAATAATAAATGAATGCCGTTGCATATTAATGATGTTTCATTGTAACATCGCACTACTTCTCAGCATTTCTCACATGAAGTTAGGTCAGACAAAACTACATGTATCTCTTTTTCATAAAGTGTTACTTAAACGGAGCCTGTGGCTATTTAAAAGCCTTAATACGTTAAGGGAGATAATGTGCTTGTGGCACCTATACTATTTAGATTCTGGATTTACATTTACAGCTACCTCCTGCTATCCCAATAATGTCTTGAAGTAGGTTGTCATCACCATGTGACTAAAAAATACCATCTATGAAGCTCTGTTTCAAAACCTAGTAAGGTGACTATTCATTGATGTCATATGTTGACAGTAGCCAGCATAGTATCTTAGTAGGTTTTGCAACAATGAATGTGTTTGAATGGTGCCCTGAGTGGAGACAATGCAAAGCGAAAAAAGGATTCAGGTGGTATACGACTGAAAGAGCCAGTAAATGTAAAGCTCGAAAAAACTGAAATAGGATCACATTTACTTTTCAGATTTGATCCAGATTTATTACAAAAAACATTTCTGTGCATTAATTTAAAGGGACAGTTCACCCAAAAATAAAAATTCTGTCATCATTTACACACCATCATGTCGTTCTAAACCTGTATGAGTTTCTTACTTCTGTTGAACACACAAGAAGATATTTAGATAAATGATAACTACACAGACGGTACCCAGTGACTTCCACAGTATTTGATTTTCCTACTATGGGCACCATCAACTGTTTGGATGTCATCATTTAGCAAAATATCTTATTTTGTGTTTAACAGAATAAAGAAAATCATACAGGTTTAAAACAACATGAGGGTAAGACAATTATGAATTTTCATTTCTGGGTGAACTATCCCTTCAAGTGTAAAATGTAAATCTTAGATCAGTGTGATCTTAGATCAGTTCTTAAGAGGAATCAATGCAGGGTTGTGATGTGGTAAGAAAGACGAAGCGGGCAGGTTGTGATTGTAAGATATCTGCAGTGTCACATACCTCTATTTGTCGATAGTCACAGATGGTGCGAATGGGCGTCGTGGTGCCCAGGTTACTATCAGCGCTGCGCGGCCGGAGCTGAACCACGGACTTGGCCCGGCCTACAAGGCTGGCCACGGTACTGCGGTATTCAATCAGCTGTTCTTTCTCCTCCTGAGGAAAACCGTAACAAATAAAGCCTTACAGTTATAAACAGTTCAAAAAAGCAATGCGCTTCTTGCTATTAGAAAATGTGAAATTACTTCATATGCTGCTCATCCAATCAGATTTCAGAGTTATAATTTTCTGTCTGGTTCGAATTTGATTCTCTGCTAAGTCTTCATAATTGCATTTCCCCCATTATTAACAATTTTTCATACTAAATGTCAAATGAACCCTAACTTAAATGTGCTCCCATGATAATATTGCAGATTATTGACTTTCAAATTAGCCTCAGGGAAATAGTATTTACCCCATGCTTGACTTTCGTTACATTAATGAGCTGTGTTTCAGTATGTGCAGGACATCATTACACTGCCATGAAAAGCTTATGAGAGATTCATTGGTATTGGAAAGCAGAAGCAGACAAGAACTGATGATAGCATTACGCTCTCTGTACTGTATGAATATAATATGTGTTACTACATGCCATTGCACAGCATGAGCTAAAACACAACAATCAAGGTTTTCAATTATGGCAAAAATATTAAAAGATGCATTTCAAAAACATAATTTCTCAATTAAAACACCTTTATATTGTATGAATAACAATCACAACAATAACAAAGTGCTACTATTGGGGATTTTCATATTTATTAGCATTTTATTAAACTACAATGCAATATTTGTGCCAGCTCTCCTCCATATGGCCATGGAGGATGTGTCCAAAATTCAACCCTTCTCTCATGATGCCATCTGTTGTATACGATGACACTCCCACATCCCATGCATCCATAGAGCTCAAGCATACAAACTCTTAAACTGTATACAGTATTACATTACAGCTGATTGTACAGCATTAAAAAGTTAAAGGAAAACACCACCGTTTTTCAATATTTTATTATGTTCTTACCTAAACTTAGACCAACTAATACATCCCTATCTTTTTTCATAAAGGTGCACTTAATCTTTGTACAGTGCCTCGTGAATGTGTTAGCATTTAGCCTAGCCCCATTCATTCCTTAGGATCCAAACAGGGATGAATTTAGAAGCCACCAAACACTTCCATGTTTTCCCTATTTAAAGACTGTTACATGAGTAGTTACACAAGTAAGTATGGTTACACAAAATAAAACGTGGCGATTTTTTTAAGCACTTCGACCTCAGACGCTGTAATATTGACGGAAGTTTGAGCGAGAGGGGGAGTAGTCAGTCGTGATGATGTTAATGAGCGCCGAGGTCGAAGTGCTGCAAACTAAGTGCTCTTCTGCCATACAATATAGTTCTCATTTTTATCTGCTTAAAAATCACCAAGTTTTATTTTGTGCCACCATACTTACTCGTGTAACTATGCATGTAACAGTCTTTAAATAGGGAAAACATGGAAGTGTTTGGAGGCTTCTAAATTCATCCCTGTTTGGATCCTTAAGGAATGAATAGGGCTAGGCTAAATGCTAACACATTCACGACGCGCTGTACAAAGATTAAGTGCACGCATTGAGAAAAGATAGGTATGTATTAATTCATCTAGTTGAGGTAAGAACATAGTAAAATATTGAAAAACTGTGGTGTTTTCCTTTAAAAGAATGATGGGATTTAACATAATTTATAACTGGACACTGAGGGGTACAGCAGGACGGCTCACCATTGAGTCCTGCAGCAGGTCCTCTAATCTGGCAAGTCTGCTGTTTTTATCACAGGTGTATTGTCTCTTAATGGTGTCCTGAAGCTGGCGTAGATAGCTCTCACAGTCCCGTGCATCACTCATGAACTGTAAAACAGACGTGACATATAAAAACACATTTCAAGGGGATAAAAACTAAAAAAAAAAGGCTTGACTCAGTACCTGGAAGTAGGCAGTGTTGTCCTTGAGATGTTGCTCCACACATACGCAAAGCTCTTTCACCCACTGCCACTGCGTCTGCAGGGCAGCACTGTACGCCTATGAAAGGAAAAAATACAAAAATACTTCATCAGAAACACCAAAACTAAACAACATAAATGAATAAATTATGACAAGTGTTCATTTTTAAATTAGCCTTTCTCTTAAAGGAACACGCCGACATTTTGGGACTTTAGCTTATTTCCCGTATCCCACAAAGTTAGATAAGTCCATACATACCTTTTTCATCTGCGTGCGTGCCGTAACTCTGCCTGACGCACCCACCACTAGCCCAGCTTAGCACAAAGACTTGAAGTAAATGGCTCCAGCTAGCATACTGCTCCCAAGTGACAAAATAACGCTAACATTTTCCTATTTATATGTTGTGATAGTCACAGCGTGTACAAATAACAAGGTCATATGAGACACAGCCATCTTTTAATCGTATCCATACTGGATACTATATTCTCAGAAGGTGAAGCACTGCTACTTGGGCGGAGTGATTTGCTCGCAGCACTCGAGTGTGCTATGTATATGATTAAAAGATGCTGTGTCTTATTATTTGTACACGCTGTGACTATACAAATCACAACATATAAATAGGAAACTTTTGGCGTTATTTTGTCAATTATTGGGAGCAGTATGCTAGCTGGAGCTATTTACTTCCAGTCTTTGTGCTAAGCTAGGCTAGCCGTGGGTGCGTCAGACAGAGCTATGGCACGCACAGAGATGAAAAAGGTATGTATGGACTTATCTAACTCTGGGGGATACGGTGAATAAGCTGAAGTCCCAAAAAGTCAGCGTGTTCCTTTAAACTTTATTACAAGTGAAATTGTGACCCTGCATGTGAAGTCATTTTTTGTGATTTACATTTGTCTACATAAAATCACCCTACATAATGTAAAGAACATTCTGTGAAAATATAACCACGATATCTTTAATATTGACTGAGTACGATCATGTCAAAGACTGAAATCAAGGTAAATCCAATGACTGAAATCAAACTTTGATGCCCCTAATCTGAATTTCATGGACAGGGCCACAAAAGAGGTGTCAAACTAGGTTAAATTTGGTTAACAGCTCACCTCTACGGTTTGTTTGGCTGGATGGTTCTCATGACGCAGGTGGTCAGCTGTCTCCTGGAGGGAGCGCATCACTTCCTGTTTCTCCTCCAGCTCTGACCTCATTTCCTTAAAAAAGTCCAATTATAAAAAAATCTTACAATCTTATTCTGCATTAAGATTACAACTAAAATATATTACATTGCTTTATGATATAATACATAATAACAAAACCCCTTATACAGAGTACTAAACCAGTAAAGGACTAACAGTAGTTCTCTTCTACATCTTTTATAGAGTGCTACAGATTCAGTCTTACAGCATATTGCTCTTTTTTGGCAGCCATGTTGGTATTGCCATCGCTCCAGTCGAAAGCCAGCTCCTCCTCCTCCCTCTCATTCAGCCAAATCAGCTCCTCGGTGCACTGGGACACAAACGCTTGAAGGCTCTCCAGGCAACGCAGTCGCCATGACGAATGTTCCTGCGACGATACAAAAACACATTCCCAACATCAGCCATCTGACGCAGTCAACTGCTTAGTCTGATGCCATCCCCGTGGTTAAAACCCGTGGCCCAACAGCTCCTTTGAACAATTGTTAGTCTTTATGTAGAACTGATTTGGTTATATTAAGAAGGTTTTTGTGTTTGTGTTGTTGTTCAGCGACACACTCAAGCATTCTGCCTTTGTATGTGTAGACACGCTCTGTCACACCCTCTAATAAACTTTAAAATACTCACAGCTGCTTTACTTTAATATTTGAAGATAAATACTCACTAGCAGTTTGCAATACTGGTTCTCCAGCTTGGATAGAGTTTCGGAGTAACTGCTACGTAAATTAGGTGAGACCCTTGACTGGTAAAGAAAAGAAATACATGTGAAATACATGTGTATTAGTTATTATAAGACCATCCACATCAACATTATTTCACGACAAAAAAATCTTTAACATACCTTGTAGTTTTGTGCCTCTTTGAGGCTATTCAAAAGACCCTCGACTGCCGTGTGAATGATGTGATGGTCCTGCAGGTGTTGTTCGACAGATGGCAGGTCTGAACCCCACTCAGCCCGCTCCAGCAGGTCCTGCGTCTCTTCCACCCAACCCAGCAGCTCGTAGATGAACCTCAAGCTCCCTTCATCCTCTGAAGACGACATGGCGACCAGGTCTGCGCGAGACATGGGCCGTCTAAGCAGGGATGCCACCGCGCCCGCTGCTCCCAGCAGTGTCTGTGCTCCCAATGTAGCCAAACTGCCTGCAGACCCCTTCTGACCGGCATGCTCTCCCAACAGACCTCCTGTAGAAAAATTACCCTTTCTGTACACACTGGCGCACTGCAGGCGTAGGGAGACCAGCTCCTCCTGCAGACACGATACCCTACAAGACAGAACGAAATTATTGACGGATGTATTCATTCTCTCATTCATCATCTACAGGCGACATCCGCCCTGCTTTCTCATTCTCTTCTCTTTATTACCTGAATGCCAGCTGCTCAACTTGATAGTATTTCTCATCTCTGAGGACCTGCAGTTCATGGTGAAGCTGTCTGACCAAGCCTTCACAGTCCTGCAGATACAACCCCATTTCATTCTCACATCGCACTGGCTGTCCGTTCTCCAGATTAGACACGTCCTGTGGTTGGAAAGAAGAAAACAAAGACTCAAATTATAATCCAGCATATCCTTTATTGCAAAAAGCTTCCCCAGAATGCGTTGCTCCAGGCTAAAAAAAATAATCCAGGTGAGGTAAGGGTTATATCAGTCCACCACATCATTTAATTTTAACAACTACTGATAAAGACTATTTTGTATAATAAAAGTGTATCAAATGCTTATTATGGCACTTTTCCATTGCATAGTATCCCACGGGTCAAGTTGTGTCAGCTCACCTTTCTTCGGCTTGGTTAGCTTTTCCATTGAGTTAAGTACAATTTCAAAGTGGGAGGAATTATACAGGCGTGTCTTTATATTTGCGCTGCTACGGCTGTGACATCATACAAAAAGTAGGAACGAGCATCATTGGAATGCAGTGTTTCCCATACATTCATTTATTTATTCATTCACTTCGCATTTATTACTATACCTCTGTCTTACATGACGTTAGTCGACGCGCTCTGCTAAGTTGCAAAAATGCCGTGCATACATGCGGACGTGCGTTTCACGGATGTGCCGCCACAAACTGCAAATCTGGAAAACACTGCGGTGTTCCTGATTCTCAGCTGTGGATGTTTTTACCGCTAAAAGGGAGTTTGGGATCTTACAACATAGCACAGATGACAAAAGGTTTTCTTGAGACAGCGCAAGCTAGCAGGAAGGTAAAACTAATCTTGCGTTTAGCGTATCAGTTATCCGTACTGTATCCAGAGGAAAAGCCCCCAAAAGTAAGCTGACCCGACCCAAACTGTGGGGTACAAGCAAAGGAAAAGCGCCATTAGTGTACTACTACAACAATAAGTCTACTTACAGCCTGCAAAGTGTTTTTGGCCAGTGTGAGTTTCTCTTCACAATCCAAAGCCATGTTCTGAATCTTATTGGCCTTTTGCAGAAGTGACTCCAACCTGGCAAAATATCCACAACGACATGGTTACATACAGTACAGCAATTCATCAAATACTTAAAGGATTACTCCACTTTTATTTAAAAAATCCTGATATTTTACTCACCCCCATGTCATCCAAGATGTTTATTTCTTTCTTTGTTCAGTCAAAAAGAAATTAAGTTTTATGAGGAAAACATTCCAGGATTTTTCACTATTTAGTGGACCTTAACAGTTTACAGTTTCAATGCAGCTTTTCAAATGGCTCTAAACGATCCCAAATGAGCTATAAAATTGTCATTTTCGCCAGAAAAATATGTACTTTTAATCCACAAGTTCTTTAATCCACGCACCAGCGCAACCTTATGTATTACGCAATCACGTCAAAGTCACACGTTACATATGTGAAACGCATACTTGCGGACCATTTTAAACAATAAACTGACACAAAGACATTAATTAGTATTATTCCATTGTTCCACAACAATGTGGGAATGGTCCTCTTTCTCCATACTTGTAAACACTGGGGCAGTTGTTTCACATACGTCATCAGTGATCTTCCGATGTGATTACGTATTATGTAGGGTCCCGCTGGTGCATCACACGGCTGGCGCAAGACAAGAAGTTGTGGTTTAAAAGTACTTTTTTTTTTGCTGAAAATGACTACCGTTTCGCTAGACCCTTATGCCACGGTTGGGATCATTCAGAGCCCTTTTGAAGCTGCATTGAAACTGGAATTTTAACTCTTTCTCCACTATTAAACAAATTAATAACGCTTCCCTGCCAATGACGAGTTTTTACAGTAATCCATATTTCCGCTATCATACACCAGGTGGCGCTCTTACCCAACTTATAAAAAACTGAAGCATAAACTGATCAAAAAAACTGTAAAAACTCTGTGTGTTTTAATTGTCATTATAAATCTAGTCTCCAACAAAAGTCCTTTACAAAAAAAAATGTATCTCAGGTTTTTCTCAAAATGTTTTATTTTTTGAGAAACCTACCCATATTTGAGAGAACAAAATAAAAACTTTTTTGGCTTGAAAGCAAAGGGTCTGTTCTTTTATTTGATATATTGTATGTTTATATATTTAAAGGTCCTGTTCTTTACGTGTTTTTGAAGCTTTGATTGGGTTTACAGCGCACTATATAACATGTGTTCATGTTTCACGTGTAAAAAATGTGGTATTTTTACTGATCTCTATATCTCTGTTTTTACTCTCCTGAAAAAAACGGGCTGATGTCTTCCTTGTCCTATGAAGTCCCTCCTTCAGAAATACGTATCGAGTTCTGATTGTGTAGTTTGTTTAGTGTGTTGTGATTCAATAGCAGATTAGCTTGCCGTTAGCTTAGCTGGTGACTGATGTATTCCTGTGGGCGGAGTTTAGTCAAAAAACTGTTCTAGTGACATCATTAAAGCAGGAAGTAGAGGGCTGTAGTCCAAACCGGCCGTTCGCTGTAGGCTTTGAAAGAGGAATTCTGTTAAAGAAAATATATCGCCTGCATCTGCCAGTGAACTTTGAGCTTTATCAGTTTGCAGGTATTATTTATGCACTAACAGCAACATTACACACAAATTAAAGTTTGAAAAATGGGATCAGGAAGAACGTGACCTTTAAAGAAGAAAATCATAAAAAATGCTGGCACTGGCTGGCCACTTTTGTTAAATATGCTGGTTAAACTGCATTGAAACTGTAAACCGTTGAGGTCCACTAAAGTTCACTATAAAAATCCTGTAATGTTTTCATCAAAAAATGTAATTTCTTCTCAACTGAACAAAGACAGACATAAACATCTTGGATGACATGGGGGTGAGTAAATTATCAGATTTTTTTAATGAAAGTGAAGTTTTCTTTTAACCTCAATCAAATAAATTCACCTCTTTTTGTAGGTGGGGTCACTTACCTTTCCACAGCAGGTCTCATTGCCTTTTCTCTCTCCAGCATCTCCAGGATCAGTTTTCCCCATTCCTCCTCCAGGTCGTTAGGATGTAGCCCTTGGGGAAGCTTAATACGCCCAAACTCTATCCATGTCTAAATAAATTCCATAAACATCAATCTTTTAAACGCATCATAACCATGTTTCTGTATAAGTGCATGCGTGTTCCCTTTTTGCTTTCATTATTCCACCCTCCCACATGGCAATGCTATGCTCTACATTAGCCTGAATCTGTTCATGCACAGCTCCACCATGCCTCTTGTGAACAGTGAATCCCGCATTTAGCTGCAGAATCAAGGTCAACCTCAGTTTTTATCATCATAACATTTCTCTCACCTCCAGAAGCTTGTAAAGGTGTTCGATGTGGGTCTTCTCTCCCTCCTTGGCAGGGATCTCCGTTTCCTTAAAGTGGACATATTCATTGTAAAGTGCCTGGGGAAAAGAAGACCTTTGGTAAACAGCCAGGTAGGATCAAGTTTAACTGTGATTAGCATTTGCCGTTGTAATGAATAAAACACTTGATATTCTCACACTTTGAATTACAATTGCTCCAGAGGCAACATAGATTGCATTTCATTCAGTACTTCAAAATAGATGTTCATTGTTATTAAAATATCAGTATTTGTGTGTGCTGTGTGTTTTAGGATTACTGTATAGAACAGTGCATTTCAAATAAATCACTATTTTTCATGAGCCTGTCTCTTTTTATATGTTGCTCACTTATTAATCTCACCTTGAGTTCAACGGGATTGTGGGGGAAGCTCCTGTTGGCCATGAGGGCCGTATGTTGCCTGGTCCACTGCAGCAGAGAAGAGAAGCCAGACTGGTACTCCCCCCATCGCTGGTCAACATCCTTGAACAACAGAAACAAGAAGAGATGAGATGAAGAGAAAGGAAGCTTACATGAAAGAAAAAGGACATGTGACCAAAACAATAAGCAGTCAAATACAAAAAAATTTGGCATCTTGTGCCATATGTTCCACGTTTTTAAGATGCCATGACATTTAAAACATGCATTTTGCGAATGACTTGGTCAACATCATGTGCTGCAATGCCACCATCTGGGATCTTTGGGAAAGCATCATAGATTGAGGAGACGTATGTGATGACAGACTTCTCATCTGGCGACGACACATCTACATCTGGTGTAGAGAGACAATAAAGGTATTGAAAAGGTGGCCAAGCACTAATATCAGGTAGATAATTGAGATAATTGAGTAAGAAGGAAACAATCAGATTTGCTAAATTACTGTAATAAAGCAAAAGACCAATGTTACCTTCAGCGTCTAGAAGTTGTGTTACACCTAATGACTCAGCAATCTCGAAGGCCTGTTCTAGATTCTCACGGTTGCTCTGTCGTGCGACTACATCCATGTCTATCAGGTCCGGCCTAAAAATCACAATGGCAACAGATTTATGAGTGTTAATATTCTTGTGTGTGTTTATGACTAAACTGCACACTTAAATAAGTTTGTGCTTGTACCTGTATCTGTGCAGAATGGCATTGAATAAGCGTCCGTCGCTCCAGCAGGAAGAGAAATTGACGCAGCGCAGACCAGGATAGCCCTCTGTGGCCTGTTGACTCCATATTAACAGTTTCTCTTTCGCAGTGAGGTCACCCGACTCGCCGCTTACATAGATCTCTGAAATCTAAAGAATAAGATTAGACATTATTTACAGATATCTTGAAATACCCTTGTGCAATGGTTTGATCAATACATTTTTCTGTATTTTTAGTTATGCATTTCCTGTTGAGATAGAACAGGGTTGCCCAAACTATGGGAGAATTGCAGGTGGTTCGTGAGTTAAAAACCATTAATAAATTATAATTAAAGGAAAACACCACTGTTTACTATGTTCTTACATCAACTTTGATAATTTAATACATACCAATCTTTTTTCAATCCGTGCTTAATCTTTGTACAGCGCGTCGTGATTGGTTAGCATTTAGCCTAGCCCTATTCATTCCTTAGGATCCAAACAGGGATGAAATGCTAACACATTCACAATGCGCTGTACAAAGATTAAGCACATACATTAAATAAAGATAGGTATTAGTGCTGGGCAAAGATTAATCGCGATTAATCGCATACAAAATAAAAGTGATTTTTGGCATAATATATGAGTATGTGCTGTGTGTAATTATTATGTATAAATAAATACACACACATTCATGTATGTATTTAAGAAACATGTACATGTTTATATATATTTATTTCTATTTTTATATATTCTATATTAAAAATAAATTTTAAAAAATTATATATAAGTAAAACAATTCTGAAATGAATATATGAATGTGTGTGTGGTTAAATATACACAATAATTAGACACAGTACACGCACATATATTATGCAAAAAAATCACTTTTATTTTGTATGCGATTAATCGTGATTAATCTTTGCCCAGCACTAATAGGTATATATTAATTTGTCTAAATTGAGGTAAGAACAGAGTAAAATATTGAAAATGGTGGTGTTTTCCTTTAAATCATAAAATGTAAATAATTTTATAAATAAAAAAATCTAAATAAAACACTTCCTAACATAAAAAATATAGATTTTATTTGTTTAGTCTGCATGTTATGTGACTATTACACAACACTATATATCTGAAAACTGAGAACTCAAAATGGTAAATATGATATTTTACGCATCTTGTGTACCAATAAAAGAAAATGATCAGATGAAGGTCCAATAACAGTTAATGATCGCAATAAATATGTAAAATACCAATGAAGGTAAACATGCAAATGTGATATTAAATTATTGAAATATTTATATATAAATTATGGGAAAATTTATGAAATCGCAGGGGCTACTTAGAGAAAAAAAATGTAGGTCAAGGGGTTCGGTTGACAAAAAAGTTTGAAAACCCCTGAGACAGAATAGTAGGACAAAACATATAGTATTGAAGGCAGTGTCCATTTTATTAATCAGCTAATTAATCCGTCTTCATCATCACAGTATGCCAAATCCACAATTTGCCAGTAATGATTTGATATTGCTAGTTGAAGGTTGCATTAGAGGGAGGAAAAGCATAAGTAAGGCCCATTTTTATAGAAAATAAAAATATGTTAATTGCTATAAATTATCAACCACAGCTAGGCCACAAATGCTTATCCTCTTACTCTTGACAAAGGGAGTCAGTATTTTCTGTGTATGTCTGTGCCAGTCTCTCTGCCAATCTGTATTCCTTTGTTATTCCTCTCATGCACTCATCATGAAATCCCTGCCCTTCCTTTCTTTTAGGGCAGACAGGAAAACACTTGAAATTAACACAAAGTGCTGAAAGCATATGTCAAAAATGAAATAATGATGTTAACAGAATGCTCTCAGCACGAATTATACATTCATCAAATACTTTCGCTTCAAATACACTTAATCACGGCTTCAAGCCATTCAGAAATATCGCTTTGTTGGCAGATTCCATTAAGATTCTGATAAAAAAAATGCTCATTTACAAGAAAACATGTCTGATGCACTTAAGGGGGTTTGCATCTGAATTCTTCATATCTTTAAAAAATTTTAAACTTTGCATTTTTAGGCCCCAAAATAGTTTTTATGTAAATTACCGACCAAAACATAGCAATTGTTTTAGTTTGATATTTCGATAGTAAAGTCAGGGTTATAGTAACCCAACGCCTGAGTAAAATCACAGATCTGTATAAAGCCAATGCGGCTGTAGATTAGCATGGTTTCAAGACATGCATAAAAGAACAGTTACTATCTCAGTCTGAGCTTCTTATTCCAAAGGTGATTAAAAGATAAGGTCAGGCAGGTTTCTAACACTAGTCCAGCCAACCTGGCCCTCAGCCATAACAACACACCCAAACACTAAATTACCATGTTTTTCATGCAAGACTGACTCAAACCAGTCTTTTAGCCAACCAAGATCTCCAAGTACAGCAAGTATACGTTTGCGGGCATTATCATGCACTGTAAATACAATAAATACAACAGACAAGGCATACCGTGACCCTGTGATATTTCCATTAGAGCATGAGTAGATCACTGAGTTTGTGACGTTAAAGTCAGGACAGTAATGCTTTGTGATGAGCTGCATCTTGCAACCCTTAAATAGTGTTATTACATCACAGTAAACACTCATCATCTTATCACCAGAAACAAACTAACAAGTAGTACAAATTAATGACGTTACAAAGGTTACAGGTGGAAGAGCTGTAAATACCTCTATGAAGTAATGTAATGTAATTTGAGGGTCGTGTGCAACAGAACAAAAGCTATAAAACTAAACAAATGGAAGTAATAACAAACAAAGAGAAAATGCAAGCAAGAATGATGAGAGCAAACATTTTCCCTAAGGAAGTTTGCCAGAGGCCTGATTAATGCGCATATCAAATCCATCTTTATTCATATCTGGGGAAACAGAGTTATGACGACATGGCTGAGGCTGGCACACACTGTGCTCAACTCCACAGCCCACAGTTTTCTGCTCTGCTGGGAGAGATCACTACGCTTGCATCAAACACATTCAACCATTGACTCTTTGATGTGTATTTCTGGGCGTGTGCATGCTGGCATGTTTCCACATCGATGCTACGTTTGAAGGCTCATAATTCTGGTACACTGGCAGCATAATAACTAGGCTGACCAGGTAAAAAAAAAATCACTGAAACAGCAAGCACTGTGTCCTGACATTAGAGCATATAAGATGCAGAAAAAAATAAATAAACAAGAAAAGGAAATGCCTCGCCAATAATCCAGGAGCCATTACTCTTTTATGTGCAAGTGGAGCACCAGGCATGAAAAGAGGCAGGCAAATGTAGAAACTGGTAGAAAATGGTGCAAAGAGAGAGAGAGTGAGAGAAAACGAACAGCTGACATTGTGCCTGTGAACGTCACAAGTGATCACATCATTGGCAGCACCAAACAGCTTCGCTCCAGTACAGAGCAACAAGACTGACAGAAAAGAGAGTGGGTGGTGTAAGAGAATGAAAATAATGAGTGGAGGGAAGGGAACGAGGAGGGGGGAAAGAAGGAAGAAGACAGAAAGAGATGGTCTGGTCAGTACTGATTAGGCTCCTGGGAAAAGGGTCAGGAAAGATCTGGAGATGATATGTTATACACAGAGCTTGGTGGCTAGGGAAAACAGTTACACAATAGAAATAGTGAGTTCCAAGCAAACTGAAGGAAATACAATGAAAAAGCACACATACCCCCATTAATACCCAAGCCTTGGGTGCTTTTATCTCACCGGTTTAAGCATCCAAAGCCACATGAAAGACTTATAGGCAGACAGAGAAAAAGCATCTAACCTGGGTGGAAGGCTGAGCTGGTTTTTCTTGTGGGGAGATGGGACTCTCAAGCACAGAAGAGTCAAGAACATCAGAGGAGCTTCCCCAATCAGTCTGAACTGCTCCTCCTGCCTCGGGCGAGGTAAGAGGCACGTCGCTAGCATAACCTGAAGTCTGAGGGTCTTGCAGTTGAGTGCCAAAGTCCTCGGTCATCTGAGCAGAGTTGTCCAATAGGAAATCTTCCCCTTTCTTCGCTGAGGCAGCAGCTGTTGCTGGTTTGGCAGGTTCTCTCATCCCGGGTGGTCGTTCTTCATTTGTGGACACTTGTATTTTCGTGATACCCCCTGTAACAGTAGATGCAGCTGAACATTCATAATGGACTTCAAGGTCTTTGTCGCGCCAGACAGGCGACCCATAGTCCTTTGGATAGACAGTGCGGACCACACAAAGTTGTCCTCCAACTTCCCGTATGTGAACCACTCCTTTTTTCTCTGATTTCAAGGGTTCTTCAAACATCAGCTCACTTTGTCCATGAACATTCTCCCCTTCATCCTCTATCTTCAGGTCATCACGTTTGGAACGTAGAAGGCTTGGTCTCTCTAATACCCCCTGTACTCTTTCCCGTACCTTGCAAACTCTGCCTCCGCCAGGGGTTGTGTTAACCTGCTCTAACTGAGCGTGAGGCTCTTCACTAAGTCCTTCTACCTTAGCCTGGCGAAAAGCCCCCATCCATGCTGGACTAGGATCAGGGGATAAAATGGCCATCTTGCTGCCTCGCAATGTCCCTGTGCTTCCAAATATAGGGGCCATACCAGGGACCAGGACTACACTTGTGGGCGTTTCGGAAAACTGTTGGCCAGAAAATGATTTGGGGGCTCTGGGCATAGAGTTGTCTGTAAGTTCAAAAGTTCCACCTTCTTTTTCTTCTAAGACACGATTTCTCTTGTCTTCTCCTTCCACACCTTTTACCTTGCATTTGGCCTTTCGTTTTCGCCTAAATCGAAGTCTTTTTTTGGGTGACAGTGGTGCAGGACCACCTGGTCCAGCATCCCTGGGTTGTTTCACGCAACCAAAGGAACTCCCCATATCTAATATAGATAGAGTGAAAAATTAAAAACGAAAGGAAAGAGAGATGCTCACGATATATGAGTAAGTTTAGCAGATCATTAAACCCGAGGTTGAAAAAAAACGATTATTCACCCGTAATGAAAATGTAGACAAAAGGCAATAACTGACAACAGATGCAGCTGTGTGGAGTTCTTCCAGGACTGCATATTTTGGTTTTACAAGTTTAAACAGTGCTTGTTCCTCCTGTTGCTTGGTATTCTTTATTGTGTTTTAGGCAATTTTGCAATCAACAGTCCTTACCCCAAAACAAACTTCATATGCCTCTAGGACATGATGCCGCATTATAGTGCATATGCTGCATTACTCTCTGAAATGCAGAGATGGTGCAGTGTCGATTAGCAAGATACAGAGGATCTAGACTCGTCTAGCCCATTTTACAGGATATGTTGTATAGCAGGCGATTTGTCATGATCCTCACCTTGAGAACCAAGACAGAACTGCAATGCAGACAGATACTGTTCTTTGACTGCACATGCAAGTCATGCATACGCTCAATATCTCAGAGTCAAGATACATCTCTGCCGATTTGCCCAAAGAAAGCGGGTATTTCTCAGTTTGCACACAACCACAGACCGGAAAGAACTGTCTGAATGTGTATTCCTTTGTGTGTATCATAAGACATCCAAAGACGTGTGTCTCTCTGCATTTTTATAGCATACATTATTGATAAAAGCACTCCATCGTGCTCACATCAGTAGGTTAGTAATGTTTAGACGTTGTAGTGGTAGTAGTCCTGTGGGAATTTGCTTATTGTACAGTGGTATAACTGGTCTCCGATCAGCTGTTAATGGCCAAAAGTGCACAGTCAGGCAATCCTCTGGCCCATCCACAAATTAGTCATCACCAAACAGAGCTTAACGTCTTTTGTTCTCATTTTATCAGAAATAGCCAGAGTCAGGTGATGTTTAGTCTAGCGTCACACCTGTGGCTATAAATGTATGCGGCTCCTGTGTATGTAAGCTCCATTGAAACAAGTTTCCAGACATTGAAGAGAAAGTAGGGGAGGGGCTCGGTACTAAGTGTCTCGTCTCCGCTGTTACAGGAACTGCCATCCCATGCACTGACGCCAGCACATTTGACTCAACATATAGGACAAGAACGCCTCAGAGTGTGAGGACTTCACCTTTAGCCCACAAGATTCATTAAGTACTTTCCCTCTGCTGACACCATTAGTTAGGGATGCTGTTAAGCACATAGTCCTTCCACATATACCTGATGGTTACCGTTTCAGGCCATCCCGTCTCTCTTCTGCTAATAAACAGCATATGTCCCAGGAATAGAGTGAGGAAATGGAAAAACAGAAGCGATAGCTGACAAGGTGCCGCTCCCTAATGTTGTCAGTTTCTCTGGCTATCTAATTAGGCCAAGACAGGGCTTGACCGGGTGGATGAACTGGATAGCTAGATAAAAAGAAAAAAGCGAAAAGCGAAATCCAGGAGTCCTCCCCCACCTGAAGCTTCACTGCTATCCTCAAACAGTTTGCTTTGGTGTTAGAAAAAGCACAGCTCCATCAGTCAAGCATGGCAGAATTGATCCGATTAACACAGTGCCCTTTTTGCACAACAATTGGGTGCGAACAAAAACGTGAGACTTACATGTGTGAGAATGTGTCTACAGGGTTCAGCAATTCTGATTCAAAGATTGAAAGCATATGCGTCCCCATATCCGTGCTGTGGAAAGGCCTGCAGGTGACGGAAAAAGCCGGGGGCTCCAGTAATAATAGGTTGGTTGCCTGTATCCTCTTCTCAGTTGCTGGGTAGCTCCTTTGCTCTCGCTTACAGGCAGTGGAGGAAAACAAGCTTTATCTCTAGTCTGCTGCAGCCTCACAGAATACTCTACTGCTGCTGTAGCTTCCTCCTCCCTCACTCCCTCCCTCCTCCTCCTTCGCTCCCTCCTCCTCCTCTCCCTCCCTCGTATCCATGTGCTCATCCCTCCCTCTCCTGTTCTTGCTCTGATGCCTGGTGAGCTCAAAGCTCAACACATTCACATATTCCTTTCGACTGATAGACACTAAGAAAATATTACATTTGACAATTGCTGCAGTTGTAAAAGAGTGCCATTTGTATTTTTTCCCAAAGCTGTTGCTCTTGCCTAAACCTGCATGTATAATAAATAAGCACATTGTCAGCCATCTGGACCCAAAGATCAATAGGTTTGAATGAACACATTTGTTACACGGGTGTGAATAAGGAACAAGGTGGCTGAAGATGAAGGACTTTGTTTACTCCAAAAGCAAACACAAGGCTACATCGACTATTAAAACTACTACGCAACATATAGCACCATGATGGAATTTGGTCATGTGATCCAGTCAAATGTGATTGCATAGGGTGCTGATGAATTAACAATACATGTTTACAACCCAACACATCTCAGCCAGCTAAGCCTGCATATTAAATCACCCTATTTGTCGTGCATCCAGACACTTTCCGATACTGTATATGGGGTACATTTCTGTTCATATACAAAGCTTTTCTTGGTAGACGGAAAGCTTATGATTTCAGGACACTACAACCCAGAGCCACACCTTTAATATGGCTGACATTAGTGATACCCAAACAAGTCAGATTTTTGTGTGACAAAGGATAACACAACAGTGACTGATTTGTATTCTTTATCTGGATTCTGATCGTAGACAAAAACATATATGAGGTCAATATGAGGATATCCAAAACACAGTTTAGGAATACTGCAGTTAGCCTAAATTACAGCTGGTGTTCCAAAACAGAGGAAAGCGTCCCAGATTGAGTGTGGGGGGAGGTTGGATTGTTAGTCTCTCTTGGCAGCGTAAAATGTAGTGTTAAAATAGCACGCAGGGACTGCTTTTTAAAGGCTTAAGTCTCTGACAGAAAAATAGCTACCACTTGCTCCTCCTATGTATCGACCTGTGATACAGTACAGTATGTATACCTGTACTAAGTCTGGCTGCAAATCATTGTTATTGCACAGCTTTGGAGGTGAATCACCTGTCATAGGCATGTTTTTATATGTTTAGCTAGTAGATTCTCAATACTTTGCCAGCATCATTCAGTAAGTGCTTTGACTACTGGTGTCTCACTTTCATTGTTTCTCAAGCAATAACATACGAGACAGTAACCACAGTCTTAGTTGCTTCAATAAGTGCAGTATCACTTTAATAAAGAAGACACATTTTTATTCGAGCGTATTAGCATGCGTGGAAGTTTGTATTCAGGAGCGAGATTTGGCCATGAAAATATTTCTTTTTAAATACCTTTGTCACATTAGTAGTAAATCAGTAGTCACTTAAAGGATTAGTCCATTTTCTTAAAAAAAAATCCAGATAATTTACTCACCACCATGTCATCCAAAATGTTGATGTCTTTCTTTGTTCATTAGATAAGAAATTATGTTTTTGAGGAAAACATTCCAGGATTTTTCTCATTTTAATGGACTTTAATAGACCCCAACAGTTTAACGAAGTTTAAAATTGCAGTTTCGAAGGACTCAAACGAGGCATAAGGGTCTTATCTAGCTAACGATTGTCATTTTTGACAAGAAAAATTAAGAAAACTTCTCGTCTTCCTCTGGCTGTGTGACACGCCAGCACGACCTCACGTAATACGTCATCACGTCAAGAGGTCACGAATGACGTATCGAAACTACGCCCCAGTGTTGTATGTCGAATGATACTAATTAATGTCTTTGTGTCAGTTTATTGTTTAATGGTCCGCAAATGTGCGTTTGATATTTGTAACACTTGACCTTTCAACGTCATTATGCAATTACGTGAGGTCGTGCTGGCGCGTCACAGGACTGGAGGAAGACGAGAAGTAGTGGTTTAAAAGTTTTTGATGATAAATGACAATCGTTTCGCTAGATAAGACCCTTATACCTCTTTTGGGATCGTTTAGAGTCCTTTGAAACTCAAACTGAAAGTGTTGAGGTCCATTAAAGTCCATTAAAATGAGAAAAATCCTGAAATGTTTCCCTCAAAAAACATAATTTCTTCTGAACTGAACAAAGAAAGACATCAACATTTTGGAGGACATGGTGGTGAGTAAATTATCTGGATTTTTTTTTTAAGAAAATTGACTAATCCTTTAATTTATTTGAACCCTTTTATTAATCTGAGTACAATTATTAAAATGTTTTTAGTTTTCATACCACACATGCAACACGTCATCATAGTACATACGGTACTTATTTCGACAATTAGATTTCTAGTGCTCTGCTCTAGTCTAGTCAAATCCCACTCATTTGTCAAGATAACTGAGACTTTGTTTAATCTCTCCTCTCTAATCACTGTTAGAGAGGATGGGTAAGATCCGTTTCTGGCACTGTGGAAGACACCAGAAGCGATTTATGATCTCTCGTTTTATCTTCATTAGCCCTTTGCTTCCTTCACTCTTTTGCTGAATCATGATGGGGGGGTCATATTAATACAATCTCCTTGGCAACCAGCTCCCTGTGTCACCTTGTGATGTCACCGCTCTGTTGAGAATCACTGTGCCCCCTGCTGGACAATTCTGGCATGTGTGTAAATCAGTGTGGAGAGAAGTACAGTATATGACTATAATATAACTATATTTAGTATGTATGTGTAATAAATCTGTTAAGTTATTACCCTTAGACCTCTTGTATAATGCATCATTGATAATAATATAAAGATAAATTGAATTTCTTCAAATAAGAGCTTGCTTTATTATATTGTTAATCTGCAACTCACTGTTGATGTTCAGAATGGCATCCTACTTTACTTCTTTCATACTGTTTTTGCATTACTGTATGTATAATGTGTAAAGTATACAGCCTTCTGTTTGCATGGGATACCCAAAAAAGTGTAAAACATAGCACTACAGTACTAAAAACATTTCACACTTGATTCAAAGATCCAAATACATAAATGAAAGGTCAAAAGTCATTTTTTATTACTTCGATTTGTTTACAAAAGGGATGTTTTAAGTTCTCTGACTTTGGACGGATCTTACATACAAGTTAAAAGGCACAGACACACACAGCTTTTCCTCCAGCATGACTACAAGTATAGAAACGTTTTATAAAATTGCTTTGCATGGTTCATTTCCACATTTTTGACACCTTTTCAGTCTAAAAGTGCTTCTAGACGCTAAACCCTTCCCTCACTTACTATGGGTCAAGCTGACTGGCAGGCACTTTCTTTTAAACTACTGTATAGTACTGAGCATATGCAGAGGGTCTGAGGTCAGTATTGTACTCTCTCGACATTCTTTGAACTTGAAAGGCCGGTAAAGAGCAGCAATTAGCATTGAATAGATTCACCTCTATATCTTGCATGCTGTGCTGAGCACTACATAAAAACAGGCCACGGCGGGTGGGTATCAGCTTAGCGACTGAAATAAAGGTGAACTTACCTGGAAGTGAAGGATAATGGTCCAGATCAGACCCAATGTCAGTTTCGGGTTCCCATCTGTGATGTCATCATTGCGTATATTCACCAGTTTGACCTACAACAAAACAAGAAAGACTCTGATTAGAGGAAAACATGTGAGTGATTTGAAGTCATAGTATCATTTTTTAAATTCAGAAATATTTCATATTTAAGGAAATACATCTGAAGGACGAGTTTTTTTGTGATTGTTGCGGGCAAAAATCCTTGATCTTGCGGCACGTTTTCTTAAAAAATGTAATGGAATATGAAAGATATTTGTGAAATTTTATGTGATGAAACTACGGAAACTTGCAAAAACTTTTTGCAGCTTTTTATTTATGTTTACATCGCGTAATTACGTCACTGCCTGACATTCCCATGACAACAGGGGACATGGCTGCGAATGTGTGAAGTAAATGCAAAATTTTTTGACTTGCTGCTGTGATATATATGACTTTTTGTTACGAAAATGTGGGGATTATGAAATCATGCAAGCCCCGCATATTTTGCAAGCAGGAATCTGCAATTCATGCAGGGAAAGTGTGGTGTAAAATGCGGCCCCCACATAAATATGCGGACTTTGGCTGATTAT
Source organism: Misgurnus anguillicaudatus (assembly GCF_027580225.2). Classification (NCBI taxonomy): domain Eukaryota; kingdom Metazoa; phylum Chordata; class Actinopteri; order Cypriniformes; family Cobitidae; genus Misgurnus; species Misgurnus anguillicaudatus. Next base: position 17,871,936 of record NC_073356.2, read on the forward strand.
GCATTGAATCATGCGATCCCATAACCGCGTTTTTCTGGAGGGACTATGCAATGCAATATTATGTTTTATTACACGGCTCTCTGGAATGCTTGATTCTGATTGGTCAGTTGAGACATTTGCAGGTTCGTTCTTTTCAAATAATAACCGCTCCAAAGTAATAACGCATAGCCGGTGCTAATTGTATGTTTTAAATCCCTCCGCGCCAACAAAGATTACTGTTTGGCGCCATCTTGTGACAAACACTGGACAACCACAATTAAGAATGGAAAATGTTGACATTCATTTTAACATGTACGGAAAAAACAAAACATTTAAACAGCGAATAGAAGAAAGAACAACAACAAGACACAGAAAGCTTACTAAGACTGAACTTGACAAAATAGAGCATGACAGCTACGAAGCCAACACACACAAAAAATACAGAATGGGCATTAAAACTTCTCAAAGACTGGCTAAAAGAGAAAAAATGGAGACAGACAACTATGAAGCAGAAGATCTTAAGGTATTACGATCATTTTAGGCTTCTGTGCAAAGTTTCGCGGAAGGATAAAAATGTTAATTTAAAACAAATATGCCAATAAAATGTTTCAAATTCATATTCATGTCCAGTTTTTTTTCTTATGTGGCAAGTAGCCGTGTAATAAGCGTGATTATATAGAGGCAGCAGGTAATTATCGGGTAAATAAGCCCCTTCAGTGTGATACAAGACCCTCCGCTTCTCGTCGGGTCCTGATCACACTGTCGGAGCTTATTTCCCGATAACTACCGGCTGCCTCTACATTATCCCTTACAATGCAAGTGGTGCAATAATACACACACACGTTATAACAGCGTTTGTAGCTGCAGCAACATTTTATTTTCAACACTGATCCAAATTCATTAACACCTGATGGCTAACAATGTCTAGGGACTGAAAGAGTTAATCATTTGGGGATTTAAATGTGATTTTAATTTAAGGGCAGCTTTGCCCTGCTGAAAAAAACTATAAAACCATTACAGAAATTACTAATGGTCTTCATTAAAATACCAATAGGAACTATTAGTTTTAACCAAAAAAAAAAAACACTACAAAATTTCTTTTTTGGGACATATTCCATTAAGATTTAATGGCGCCACCAATAGAACCCAACACATACCAGAAGAGACCAACAGAGACCATTATAGTTTCCAATACAACCAATAAAATTCCCATTAAAACCAATAAATCCAAGAGAAATTCTGTGATGGACTGTTTTTTTTAGCAGTGTGGTGTTTGTTGTCATGTTGTCCTTTAGGAGAAGTGTGCTGTTTGGCAAAATGTCTGGTTGGAGATCCAAAGAGGTCTATAATACCCAGACCTATCTTGAAAATTTCCCATTTCTATATATAGATGGTTTCAGCAGCAAAAACATAAACAAACCGTTTTTGGTAGACTTCCACATTGAATCGATAGCAACAGAGTCATTTACAGTAGTTATTAGGGAAATAAATGTCCAGTAAATGACCTTTTATATTAAATAAAAAGGCATTATATTTTATATATCATATCTAACGTGTACTACTATTACACCGTGTTAACGTTACTGTGTAAAATGAATGTATACAATGTTAGCTACAGGTTGTGATCCATGCTCTTCATCTCCTCTCGTCTTTAGCAAACCAAAACGTTTTTTTTCCGACAATGGATTTGTTTTTAATGATTGGTTTAGCCACCAGTGGCGGCTCTGACTGCTCATCCGAGGGGTGCGAATTCAAAATAAATGTTCGGAGTGTCGTGTGTTGCTTGTGTCTTCAAATTATGTGTTTGTTGTGTCATGTGAACCATGTGCTTCACGTGTCAAAGTTAGCTGCACATGCTACAAAACCGTTTATGATAAAAGAGACGCTCACGTTTAAAAAATACACGCAAGACACTCGCTTAAAAGTAAACTCTGATTATGCATGAGATTATGCGAGTATCTGGCAAACGCGAGCGTCTCTTTTATCATTAACCCTTTAGACGCGTCTGCAGCAGGCACATTTAGACAAGAAACGTGATGCACACACAATCTCTCGATGCGCAGAATACATATTTTGAAAAAAGGAACCACACACATGTTTTGACGAACTTCGCATCGAGCGCCCTCGAAAAAGAAGTCACCGGCCACCACTGTTAGCCACTAGATTGACCGATGCATAGATACAAACTGGAAGCTAACTTCGGCTCGAGGCGTAGACAACACAACACACGTGTGTCCAATGAAACCATATATAGGACTCAAAAAGGTCTTTATGCATGTGTATACATACCTGTCTCTGCTTGAGGAAGTCTAAGGCGATCTGCACATTCTGCAGTCTGTGAAATCGCATGCGGCCTTTTTCCCTGGGCTGATGAAGACAGGAAAGAGAAAGATATGCGGATGAGAACACTAATAATCTGGTCAATTGGAGGTTTGTGAGAAAACAAGATTGTTAAACAATGCAAGACTGTATCAGAATCATTAGTCATTTGTTTCAGAACAACAGGAAGAGTTAACATGAAACTGTAACCATTTGCTAATCATATAAAAAGGAAAGCGAAAATAAAAATGACATCACACACCATCTTGGATTTATTTCAAATCCTAGTAAGCTGTCAAAATCAGGCAGAGATTGGCAACTTAACTCTTTCCCCGCCATTGACTCTCGTCAATCAAGAGAAAACGCTTCCCCGCCAATGACGAGTATCTCCGTCTTTCCGCAATACCGCTATTATCCACTAGGTGGCGTCCTTCCGCAACTTTTTAAAATCGGAAGTATTGCCCTATGACAAGCTGCTGCATGTCCGTGTCTGTTTTAAAGATCGCTCTGAATGGGATCTCTATGAAAAGTCTGTCACAAAAATGAAATTATCTCTGCTTTTTGCTCAAAATGTGGCGTCCTTGCAGAAATCCACCCATATTCAAAAGCTGATTACAAAATAACTACTGAAGGTAGGATGAAACGTTTTTTTTTTTTTTTTTGAAAGCAGAGGGTCTGTTCTTTCATCTGGTATATTGTACGCTTATACATCCAAAGAAGAACATCTTCTGGAAGGCATTTAACTTTTGTGAAAATCATGAAAAACGCTGGCGCTGGCTGGCAACTTTTTTAAAAAACGCTGGCAGTGAAAGAGTTAATAGTCCTGCCTTAAGATAATATACTTGCATATTTCTATTTTTAAGAAGGCAAACCCAGAGTAGCACTAGAGATTATATAAAGCAATAGGAATGACGCAGAGGAAATGCTTATCGTATTTACTATTTAATTAAAATACAATTTATTTCAATACCAAAATGTATCAATAATAATTTGGTGTAATTACAAGTTTATTATCTGTTATTTTAACTTGCCTTAAAAGCATGCTATTGTCAATTTAATAAAATGAACTACATGCCAAGTCTCCTATAAGAAGTGCTATTTATACGATGCGCAGACTATAAAAGGGAGCTGCTAATGAAAGCAGCAAGCGACAATATTGCTTACTAGGTTTTGAAATACATCCGTCTCGCACTCAAACATCACTCTTAAAGTCAAGACGTAGCAGACATATTAAACACCCTTACATGCCAACGCACGCTTACAATCGCACATGCAGTATAAGATCAAACTTTAAATAAATCATGACCACAGAAATCTCACATGTGGCAGTTTTTTTCAGTGTATCAATGTTAGTGTGGTAGCATTCAAATCTGTGTTGCAGATATCTAAATGCCTATATGTATGTATATGTATGACCGGCTACATGAATTATGCATGTCCAAATGAGGTATTCCCCTCACAATCTTCACAAAATTGACCTGTCCTTTGTATTGTGTCCATGCCATGTGGTGTAAAGGGCTGAATGCGTGTTTTAAAACAGGGGGAGGGGGTCACACATACTCCCTGAGCTCCAGCCTCCTCATCCTCCCCACACAGCAGGATGAGTGGGGGGGCGCGTGACACGCACGCTCTCCGCTGGACTGACCCGCCCTTGTGCTGATGACATCACAGAGAGAGAGACAAGGAGAAAGGGCAAAGACAGAAAAATGTTGGAGGGTGGATATGAAAAATGATAAAAAATTACAAACAAGATGAAGAGGGAAAGTGAAGCGAAACAAAATAAACTCGTGACAATGAAACTAAGAAACTAAGAGAGAGAAAGAGCGAGAGAGACACGCAGAGGGCAGGTGGTGTGTCAGCAGTCTGCATCCCCTAATTCCCCATCAGTTACTCTGCCCCAGTGCATCATGGTCTCTAGCCATCACAGTGAGCAGTTATGGACTAATGGAGACGTGGATACTGCACACTGTCAGACTCTCTTATCGCTGATGCAGCTATTCCTGCATTGCCAGATGTGAATCTGCATTCGGTGATGTCAGCAACATACCAGGACATTTCATGACTTGCACCCTACATGGGTCATTTCACAGGACATGACATCCCGGTGTCGCTGTTCATCTGACGCAGCATATGCAATAATGGCCGAGGATTGCATTACGGAAGCAAAAGCGGATCTCTGTCACGTAACTTCCCAGGATGAGAATTGCACAAAGCATTGGAAATGTCTTGTTTATAATTAAAGCTGGCAGCTGGGCAGGACATATGTGCAGTTCAGTGTGCGATAATGACGATGCGTTTACTTACCAACGTGACACCAGACAGCACCTCGAGCAAGGAGATGAGATTATGTCCATCCCTTAGATCTTCATACAGGTCGTTGATGTGCTTCCGCACCTGGACAGAGAAAAACAGAGGGAGACGCGGTTAATGAGAGGGAACTGAATAGGTTTACAGCTGTTGGAGGACTAAATGTCAGTGTTTACAGTTTCAGTAACAGCTGCAGTAGAGTTTGTGCTGTATATACATCATGTTTTCTGGTGGAGCATCAACTCATGTATTTAATACCTAATGTATGCATGACCTTTTAAAATATATACAGTAGACTGCAGACACTGTTAAGACACAGTGGATAAAGGCATCTCTGATTGGGAGTCTCATGTAAATGTGCCATCCCAGTCATTTTTAAAGGGATTATTAGCTCTCTCAGCGAACTTAAGTAAAAGATCTAGTTTTCATAGATAAACATTAGCCGAGAACTAACTCCAACCAGCAGAGGGCACCAAAGTCACAGAAAAGCAAAGATCCTGCAGAACTGTTCCTGTTTGTGCATATATATGCATTTGTGGATTCTGAGGTTCTCATCAAATCTGCCTCAGGCCACCCCACTGGGGCACATAGAGGAACCGACCATCTGCTGTATATCAATGAGCATCCTCACATAGTCCTGAGTTTTCTTACATCTAGGGGCAGTTTCCCAGAAAGGGTTTAGATTAATCCAGGACTAGGTCTTGGTTATATTAGGACATTTAAAGGATAATTCCGGTATTTAACACTTTTAGTCTTATTTCTGGTTTGTTTTGGATGAACTACAGTGATGGACACTGAAATTTCGACAATGGGTCGTGTCTTGACTTTTTGACTCATTTAGAAGCGTCTCTTGACTGCTTCAGAATGGAAGTCAATGGCCATGCACAAACATGTCATTAAAACAACACTTAACGTTCATTTTCATAACTGTACTACTCACCGAGTGGTTCGTGGTGTTCATTGATGATTAAAAACAAATATATTGGCGCAATGTATGATCTCAATCCGTGTTATTTGCTATAGTGGAACTATTTTTTCAGATACCTCACAACCGCGTATATACTTCCACTCTATATTTGAGTCTGAAGCATTAGCACACTCCCGACCACTTGATGGCGACAACCACTTTGCCATACAAGTACGCTCAGTGTCTAGCATATAGAAAGTCACAATCGAGCTCAACTTCAAACCTAAGGCTGGTCACTGAGCCATCAAATATGGGAAAAATTTCTTCTGAGAGAAACCGAGTGAAAAAACTACAACCACATGTAAACAGACTCTTTTCTGTTTCCCGGTGGCGGAGTTATATATTTGCGAGCAATGAGTCTTTCAAGAGAAGTCAATGGAATATGTTAAGATATGTCAGTGCAAGATGTTTTTAAATTAACGCAGCTTAAACATGCACTTTAGTTCGGGACTATATAAGCACTGTCTGGAAAACTGCACTTATAGAGAGCCGCATGGATGATGTATTTTTGTAGGCCAACCCGAAAGTTAGCGGAACACTGGGTCTTTTGCAAAAAGCCCATTCATTTTTTCCATAGACTTTTGGATAATCATAAAAAAGCTCTGCGTTTAACAAAAGCTAAAGACACTAAAAAGCTAAAGTTTTGTCCAACAAGGTAATCTTCACAGATGAATACAAATTTTATGAATTTTGAAGTAGGGCTGCATAACAACTAGTGATAGACCGATATATCGGGCCGATTTTAGCGAGTTTTATGTGTCGGACGATACGTGGCTGCTGTGTTCGCCGATTTTTTCCGGCATTATTTACAGACAGAGTGCTGGAAGCCGCAAGCGATTGCAGGTCATGTGACTAAAAACAACCAACCTTTTCATGACAACATCGAAATCTCGGCCTAACAGCTGATCATAGCTGGACAAAGCGGGTTTTTATTTCTCATCTCTATATATATATTTGTAGTGGCAAAGTGCTAGAAATCAATATCCTTTGCTGAAAGTTCCTCGTCATTGTGGAGAGTGCAGTTCATGGTTCCATAGACCCCTTCAAGGTTTGTAAACATTGAATGACTATTGGGTGCGCGCGCAGCATGGGGTCAAACTGTTCATACCATTTAGGCTTTATAATTTAATCTAACAGTGCTGAAAAATGATGACTTACCTCAAATGAAGTGAGCACTACAAACACAAGCCTCTTTGATCTTTGCATTGTCCCAGTCTGCACGTTAATTGCTTGCAGACGCAGATGTTGTATTTTTTTGTTTTTGAGATTCTGCATGACTCGCGAAAACTTAACGGAAGACCTGGTGCGATTTTCACAGCCCACGACATAAGTAGGCATTTTTGACGATACCGAATAATACGCAACTGAATCTGCTGTAATGACTTTTCTGACCCCGACATGCGCAGTGGGAACAGCCTGTGACGTGAACCGTGAAGGGGTCTATAGCACCCTCACCTGTTTTTACTATTTGTTAAATATAGTTTTTTTAAGCTCAATAAATGTTACTTTTTTAAATTGAGACTTGTAACATTTCGCATCATCGTGTCATTTTTATGATGTAAATTGAGTGAGCAAAAGCAGTATTGGCTACAAATATCGGCTCAAGAAAATCGGCAGCCACAAAAAAGTAGTATCGGCAAAAAAAATAAAAAAATAAAATCCATATCGGTCGATCCCTAATAACAGCTAATCGCAACTAATCGTTTATATATATTAGGATTTATATTTACTCAAAATATAAAAAGCCGAACTTTGACTTCAAAAGTTGTTTTCATCTGTAAAGACTAACTTGTTGGACAAAACGTGTAAGTGTCAAACTGTTGTTAAACACAGAGATTATTTTTGCGATAATCCAAAAGTTTTATGGGAAAAATGAATGGGCTTTTTTGCGAGGAAAACCAGTATCACACTTATTTCCGTGTTGCCTACAAAGTAAACTACTTAAGCGTAGTTGACAGCACTATAATGTACTAAAAATGTATGTGCAAATCCTAATGATTGGTGCTTTGCATAACAATGTAAAATGTTATGGCTTCGAACCCAGGGAACACAAATACTGATAAAAAGTATAGCTTGTAATGCACTTTGTAATGTAGATGCAAAATGTAATGTCAATTTTAAATGCTGTACTTAACAAAAGCAAAGAAAATCCGAACCTTTGTAGTAAGGGGTTAACAAAGTTAGTTTCAGAAGTGTGTTTATTTAATTAGAGGACTAAATCTTTACTCATTTTATATTAAAAAATGTTTTTTCATTTGTATTGTGAATATAATCTTTAGGACCCTATGCAATGTTTTGGTTACATGAATGTTCCCTTAAAGCTGTACTGTATCATAATAAATTTTTCTCTCCACACCTGCCTCTCTCGTTTTCATTTTGCTGTTTTTCTCAGCCGTATTATCAAGAGATGTCCATTTCCATAGCCACAGAGAACAACAAGCTAAACTTGGGCACTGTGCTAATCCCCATGTGGTCGGGTATTACATAATGAAGGTGTCACAGTCAGATGTGCCCCCTTGTGTTTCCTGCGCTGTAGCCTCTGGTCACGTGCACAGGTATGTTTTACACCTTCTCCAACCTGTTCGACATTTTTGCAAACAGGTCATAGTTTATGTTAGGAGTGTGCACAAGGTACACTCACAAAATACACAAACCATATATATTCTAACACTGCCCAAGGCTAACCACACACACACCTGCCAGAGATGAAGAGAGACGTGCAAACACAAATGCTAACAGGTATCGTCACCTACTTAGTACCTACGTGACAAGCGATGTGAGCAATGCTACAACAGATCGACTTCAGAAACAATCAGAGATTATAACAAATCTGTCAAGATGAGACAAAATGACGAGTCATGTTCAGTCTGCACTGTTTAAAGGGCGTTTTGCAGGTAAAATTTTTCAACGAATTTGTGCAATTTGCTTGTTGATAATAAACATTTAAACTGTTATCCATTGTATTTTATGTTGTTGGGTATCACAAAACCCGAAAAAGTATGAAAAAGTACAGCAATTTGCAATGATTCTCCTTTCCCTCACAACGCACTGTATGACGTCACGCTGGGGAGAGAATTGACCAAAGCCGCCTTGAGAGCATTGAGAATGACTATAGAAAGACGAGTAAAGTACAGTTCTGATAGCGCAGATAATAGATAAATACATACATACATACATAGATAGATAGATAGATAGATACATAGATAGATAGATAGATAAGATAGATAGACAGATAGATAGACAGACAGACAGATGGATAGGCTAGTATAGAGAGATAGGCAGACAGCCAGATAGCATAAGGTTAGCATATCTTCGTGTAGAAAGTAAACAAACAATTAACATACTCGTGCATGCTGGCTTGAGGGGGTCCATGATCCTGCCTGAAATGGGTGTAACTTTATGCGATCTTCAGCACAAACGGTTTTGGCAGCATGTCTCTAATCCTGGAAGGTGAGTGAAGCACGTCACGTCTGTTCGCGGGGACCAGCGACCCAAACGCACTCACTTTCTTACAGCCAGTAGCGGAATGGCAATCGAGAGAGTCGGGACTTTCCCGGGCCGATCTGATAATAGTTATACATTTCGAGTTATATTAGCAACACCGTCTGGCGGCGTGATGTGCGCCGGTTCCCGTAGCCCGCTGGTCAAACTGTGCAGGCAGCCTCTCTGCTCAATAAAGTATATAAAAGTGCTCAACCTGTTCGGCAGGTCCAAACATGTACAGGATTTATAAAAATACGGTGATCAATGAGCGGTTCCTCCTCAAATGGCTTAGCCTGTCGTGATGTAAAAAGCCGCCGAACGCCTGTTTATTACAGTATGTATGCGGTCGGATCCGAGTGTGCTGCAGCTGCTGCTGCGTATAAAATGATCGTGTGATTCGTTATAATCGCATAAACAATATAACAAAGCATCCTTTTATTTCACAAAACAATATATTTGAGATATTATTTGATAGACTAGTAAGTGTGGATTAAGGATGTTTAAAAATCTCTAGCCTGGTGGTCAGGACATGAATGGATCAAATCAGCAGATTTGCGAAGTTTTATTTATCTCCACATATATCATAAATAATAATTAGCAAGGTAACTTTGCAGTATAACACATTATATATTTCCTACGATGTATATATGATTTCCAAATTATATACGTAAGTATTAAACAGCAATAAATGTCTCATCTATCTCTATGGCTCTGGCTGAGTCTTTCTCCACTTCTCCCCAACGTGACGTCATCGCAGAATTGCGTTAAAAAAACCGTTAATACCAAAAACGTAAAAAAGTGGTCTTTAAGACCATTTTTGAGACATTTTAAAAATTATACACATATCTTGAGTGATTTATGTACCCATTAATCGACAGTGGTGGTTAACCTGCAACATACACTTTAAGTATGAAGTGCAAAGGGTAGACGGAGCAAGAATTTGTCTGTCTTCTCATGACCATAAGGGTCACGCGGCTCAACTACTTCCAGTGTCTAAGGTTACAGCAGCGCTGTGAAACAGTATCTCATTCCTCATGGTCTGACCTACATTACAGTCAGAGTTATGAGATCACCATCTATAACCTCATAACTTTGGCCGTCCTGTAAATGGTCACCTGCCCTACCCTTGAAATACCCAGCATTCTTTGCTCTTATGATCTGTAGTCAGTGAAGCAAGAGGTATACAGGATCTTTTCAGTTACCTTTCAATCACTAGAACTGAAATGCACATAAGATCTGATACACTTCTGCTAATTATGAAATGACAGACAAAATTATTTGATTTGGTTATGTGTGTGAATAAATACACAAGTAAATAAATGTGTGTGTGAACTTCAAAAAATGTGCGCAATCCGCTTGTTAAAGGGCACATGCAATGCAAATTCTACTTTTACAAGGTGTTTGGACATAAATGTGTGTTGGCAGTGTGTGAACATACCAAACCTACAATGAAAAAATCCACCCTTTCCTTTTTTAACCCCCATTAAACCAAAGCAGTCTCATGAGGAATGCTTTTTTTGATTCTTTTGTTTAATGTGATGTCACACAAACAAAGCCCCACCCACAGCCACTGACTGACTGGTTCATTTTACCCAAAGGCTTTTCTAAATTTGTTTGTTAGCACATTGTAGCGCTAATGCGGCTAAATATATTGTCTCAAACTGTATTAACAATTATCAGATCTATTTTTAACAAAAAGCGCTCACTGTCTGTAAGGAGCTGTAGCTCATTTGCATTTAAAGGTACAGACATGAAAACAGCGTATTTTTGCTCTCACCCGAATAGGGGCATTTTGGACATGCTATAACAAATAATCTTTGGGGTATTTTTTGTGCTGAAACTTTACAGACACATTCAAGGCACACCTAAGACTGATATTACATCTTTTTAAAATAGGCATAATAAGTGCCCTTTAAGTTGTGACGTAAGAAATACAATTTCCGAGCACACTCCCAGTCCTGCGCTGAATTTCAGGCCCTGTATTGAGTCCTGTGTGAAAGTGTAAAGTGTGTGTGTTCAAAAGAACCTTCCAGCTAGCGGGCCTTATCTTTGTGCAATGCAGCAGAATTGACCAAAATAACCCAGCTGGACTTTACCTTTATGAGGTGCTTGTTGACCCATTTCGTGAAAGTTTTCTTCTGCACCCTGTCTCGTTCATCTGTGAAAATAGAGACAGAGGAGGAAACATTGAAAAGACAGAAAGGAAGAGGAGAGAAGAGAGGAAGAGAGATTGGGTTAAGACAGGAAGTCAACAACATCATTGGTTTGATTATTTACAAATGTTCTCAATGGCATTGCTTTAAATAGCACACATTTTAAACACAGAAAGGGACAATATCAAAAAGCTATTCATTTTAAAGGGGTCATATGATGCAATTTCATGTTTTCCTTTGTCTTTGGAGTATTAAAAGCTGTGCATATGGATGAGCCGTAAAGTCGCAAAGATTAAAGTCTTAAAGGGCACCTATTTCATCGCTAAAAACAATGTTATTTTGTGTATTTGGTATAATATAATGTGTTCGCGTTGTTTATAGTTCAAAAAACACATTATTTTTCACATACCGTACATTTTTGTCGTTTCAGATTTCACTCTCTAGCGCTGGGTCCCTGATTGGCCAGCTAATCTGTACGTTGTGATTGGTCTGAATAACTCTGTCGTCAGCAGGAAATGTGACGCTCCTTGCCATGTTTGAAAGATTCGCTCACAATGCAATGCTGACAGGAGTTAATTTTAGACTGAGTCCGAAGCGGGAGGAATTATGATAATGTCGGTCTTGTCTACATCACCAATCCCAGAAAGTAAACTGTTGCCTACAATCCGTGTGTTTGTTGTAGTCTAAGAAAAGAGATTTAACTTAGAGACGATAATTCGGGTCATTGTTTACATTGGGGTTTGTACCTTTTTCATATCATTAACATCTACTAATACACACTTACACACCAAACAAAATGTAAAAACCTGAATCGGACCATAGGAATGAAGCAAAGAATGAAGGCTCGTTGCCACCGCCATGTTGTTAAGATGCTGTGCTTTAGGATTGGTGATGTAGTAAAGACCGACTTTATCATAATTCCTCCCGCTTCAGACTCTTAGCCTGTAAGTTAACTCCTGTCAGCATTGCATTGTGAGCGAATCTTTCAAACATGGTAAGGAGCGTCACATTTCCAGCTGACGTCAGAGACATTCAGGCCGATTAACGTACAGATTAGCTGGCCAATCAGGCACAAAGCGCTTTTCAAATCCATGCGTTTTAGGAAAAGAGTGAAATCTGGAGCTAGAAAAATGTACGGTATGTGGAAAATAATGTGTTTTTAACCATATATCAAGCAAGCACATTGTATTATACCAAATACACAAAATAACATTGTTTTAGCAATGAAATGGGTGCTCTTTAAGTATTTACCTGTTGGCACATAATTTACCAAAACATGCATATTAAATCCACAACACGAAACATTAGCTAGAGATTAAAGAAGATTATTGTGACAAACTGTTAGCTTTATTAGAAGCAGTATGATAAAACTGGAAACTAGGCTGGAAGTTTAAAAAAAGACCAGTTTAATAAGTTCATTACAGTTTTCACCTGACCTACATTCTCCAAAACATTAGAAGGTTAACAAAATCACACATAAATGAATACTAGCTTAGACAGCCATGGTGAATGAATAACAGCTTGATATTTGACCTGGTGATGTAGCAGCATATATATACAGTATACATACACACAGCTGTGCAAAATCTACAGATATGAATGTCTTTATTATTTCCTAGCCCAGTCTTAATCGTACTCCTATGTTGTTATGCGTATGGTTTAAACTGTACAAGCAATTTTTGAATAAAACAATGAACTACAGCCATCTAAGACTTGCTTTGTTTGAACTCTGAACATGCCGGAGCAATGATGCAGTCATGCAAAGAATAGAAATTTATCACATAGTCCTGATACCGATACATTCTCACACTTTCTTTTAGCCACCAACTGTGAAGCTACAGTACAGTTGATACGGTTGCTACAGCGACATGGCAATACTAAGCGACCACGTGATTTAGGCGGCACACTTTTTCTTATTAGTGTACACCGAGCATCCTGCTCGCACATACACACACTGATATACCCTATACAGAACAACCCACAATCTTGTAAAGTACAGCCTCAAATTTTTATCGTAAGACAAATCAGGTTAAAAAGCTATGTGTGCCCTCAAAACATTTACATGAACACAAAATGAACAGAAACCGCTATTCAACGAATATTTGCATAAACACCACACTGCACAGTTACCAACGTACCAATGATGCCAATGAGTTCAGCAAAACAGGATTCCCAAGAGTTTTATGTGTAATACCTTAATAATGCGCACCACCTTTGTTTTATCAAGGCATGTACAGAACACACACCTTGTGGGTTTCTCCACCAAACTTGTCAATGCATGCATGCATTGCATCCAACACTTGCAAAAGCACTATTAAGGGAAGTGACTAGAATATACCGAGTGATACCAGCTGGTAGTGACCTCTTGACCACGTGTGCCACAGAGAAGTACATGTTGTCATTCCACACGACAGTGAGTCACTGTGCAATTACCGTATACCCGCTCACACACACGTGGGCACACAGTGTGCACACATCCACGCCCGCCGACAGGGGGGGACAAACGGGTCTGTTGTCCCGGGCCCAGGGTGGGGGTGGGCCCAGAGGGGGGCCCAGAACTGGAACCTATGGAATAATTGTTAAAAATAAAGAAAATATTTTATTCATTTGATTTGAAGTTCACTACGCTCAAAATGTCCGGTCAGACTCAGCACAAGTCCGGTGCTCAGAAAATAAAAGAAAAGAAGAAAATATAGGCCTTATAGAGGAAAATAGAGGACAATAGAATTCCTAATTCTCCCCATTAGGAATCTGTGACCGCAGATATAGTCACTGCATCGCGTGTGTTTAGAAGTATGTGCTGTTTGCTGTGAGGTTTTTATGAGAGAAAGCACAAACTATTTAATATTTAATGTGTAAAACTTGAATTTGAAATAAAACTTACCGCGGAGAAGATAATGAGATGAGATCTCTATTGCTAAGTGACGCGACAATTATTTATTATTTCAAATCCGTTTACAAGATAAATATAAATTGTTAAACAGATGAAATTATCTTGATATAGGCTACATTCATAATGAGAAGCCTTTTCTTTTTACTGTTACACTGTAGACAGTAATATATGTATATTATATAAAACTCTATGGTCGTGACAGCACATTGTTCATTATCTGTTGGTTCATGTTGGTCCAGTTTAATTCAGGGTAATCCTTTAATAAAATGTAATTATAAAATATTTTATTGTTTTGCAATATTCACAGCGCACATTCTCTCAAATGAATGTGCTTAATGTGCTTAAAACATGTTTAATTATTCTGCAAAATTCCGCATAGATTTTGCAAAAGAAATCCGCAGAAATAGCAAAAAATAACTCCTTGCACAGATTCCTTATACAGCTGTATACTCTTGCAGCAATTAAAGCAGTTCAGATTTGTTTTAAATGGCAAAATAGTTATATTTCTTTTTTTTATTTACATTTTAGAGTATTTTTGTTTGTTCCAACAAGCGGTTAGCAGCCGACAGCAAGTTGACGACATGTTTGATGAATTGAACTCTCAAATCAACACTTCACTTGTCTATAATAACAACTACATAAAATATATATTTTCAGCATATCACAGTGTTAGTTTAAACGTTTATTATCTACACACACTATTTTTTAAAAGCGGAGGCAGATTGCTCTGCTGCTCGCAGCTGCAACGGGGGCAGAAATATAAAAATGAAAAGGGATAGCTACAAAACGAAACGAAATAAACATGAAACCGAATAAACATGCAACCTGCTTACAACTTCGCTATGCATATATAGATTATGTATTGGATGCTGTTTGCATAGATTATGCGCAGTATCCAAGGTTTTAGTCCTCCATTAATATTTTTTCCCGGTGCGCTGCGGTACTGCTGTTAAATACACAACAGCTGCATTGTAAATGTGTGGCTGGCTGTGCTTATAGCGGACTCGTGCTATAGGTTAAAAGTCTTACTACGTTTGTTTTGCAATCATCGTCTGTCAAAATGTTATTTTAATTAAATTGAAAAATATAAAAAGACGGAGAAGCCTAAATAAGCTCGAGGTCCGCCCGCGTATCAGCTGTGAGGTTAAAATTTGCCGAAACCCGACCTGAGGGGTGTAAAATGGTCGGGTCGGGCTTGGGCTGAAATGCAGGGCTCTACCCTCAGTCGCATTCATTGAGAAAAATGCAATGCATGCTCATCATGAAAGCTCTTTACAAAATAATATCCCTCTGGGCTTTTGGTTCAAAGGCGTGCATGTTTGGAGAAATTTTGATTGAGTTTATATGTTTACTTCAAATTTCTAAAGAGAGGAGTAATATTTATTCAATTTTTAGTCCAAACACGGCATAATATTAGCTGAAGTTGTTTTACTGATATTTCCAATAGTCTGTTCATAATTCATACGTGATTATGATATTTTGTGTCAGTACACTGAAAAAAAATATTCATTGAATTTAATCAGTTTTTTAAGGTAAGTGGTTGCAATCAATTTATTTAAGCTACATTTAAACAAAAGTTTTATATTTTATTTTACTTTACTAATCTTTTTTGTTTAAATGTAGCTTAAATAAATTGATTGCAACCACTTATCTTAAAAAATTGATTAAATTCAATGAATATTTTTTTTCAGTGTACTACATTTAAAGGTGCAGTGTGTAAATTTTAGAAGCATCTAGTGGTGAGGTTGCAAATTGCAACCAACGGCTCAATCCACTCACCCCTCGCTTTTGAAATGCATAGAGAAGCTACAGTACACTGAAAAAAATGATTCATTGGATTTAATCAATTTTTTGAAGGTAAGTGGTTGCAATCAATTTATTTAGGCTATACAAAAAAGATTAGTAACGTAAAATAAAATATAAAACTTTTGTTTAACTGTAGCTTGAATGGATTGATTGCAACCACTTACCTTTAAAAAATTGATTAAATTCAATGAATCATTTTTTTCAGTGTAGCCACCACCGGTAAAACATGTCATTGTCAGAGACAACTTAGTGAAAAAAGTTTGTCCGTTAAAGGTTTCTGTAGAAACATGGCGACACAAAATGGCGACCTCCACGTAAGGGGACCCTCTGTGTATGTAGATAAAAACTTCTCATTCTAATGTAATAAAAACATAACGGTTCATTATAAAAAGGTCTTTATACACCCCTGATAATATAGTTTTGTATATTATTTTGCATTTCTGTCAAGAGATCCTTCTAAAAATTACACACTGCACCTTTAACTAAATGTTTTATACAATGTATAATATGCAATATTCGTGTCTTGTTCAAATGTCTTGTTACCAGTAAAAAGTAAGGGGTGGGGGGCCCTCTAAGATTATCTTGTCCCGGGCCCAGGCAAGACTGTCAGCTGGCCTGCACACATCATCACCAAAGAGCAAATCTTCTCCAGGAGAGTAAACACACAAATCACAGCCATGTCCGTGTGACTAGGTGATGACGTACGCACAGGAACACAAATAGAAACTGACCTGTGCAGCACATGAGCATGTGCAGATGAGCATTCAGACTGCGTTCGCTGCAATATTCAGGCCACATTCTGTGTTGTTGTCCTTTGGCGGCTTATTCCGTTTGCTTTCCAGAATAACCAACCATGCCCTCCCTTTTCATAGAGGAACAAGCATGCTTAGGGTTGCCGCGGTGACGTAATTTTCCCACCGGTTAATCAGCGCGTCACAAACCCGGTGAAACCGGTGTCACCGTGTGGGAGGGGCTTATAAATGCGCATGCAGACGTGCACATTTTACTTTCACTTTTGAATTACGCAACTGTTTAAATGCAGTGCTTGCGTACGCTGCGTTAAATTGCGTATGAATTTGCATGCAATGCGAGGGCAACAGCTGGTTTACTTAAGTGCTTGAGTCAATGTGCGCAGGTAATTCTCAAAGAACCAGCCAGTCACAAGCAGAGCAACCGGCTACTTCTCCATAAAGCGCTGCTTGAATGATGGGTTTATTATTTTTCTTGATGATAAACACAACAACAAAACGATCTCGCTTATATTAAACATCATATATGTATATTATAACAAAAACGATTAAGCACGCGGCTTCTGCCTTCGTCTGGTCAGTCAGCTCGCCTCGCAAACTCTGACAGAAATAAATGAAATGACACCTGCGGCTCTGTGACGTGACGCGCGTTCAGCTTCGCTGAATTCAGGCACCAGACACATTCAGTTTGCTCTCTCTAACGAAACTAAATGATTAAATTACACGAAAATATCAAAACGACGGTGAAAGACGGTGTCGCGGTGGGCAAGTGATCTAACCGGTGAGAGGCTGAAGCACCGGTTATCACCGTTTCACCGACTATCGCGGCAAGCCTAGTAAGGAGCGTCACATTTCCAGCTGACGTCAGAGACATTCAGGCCGATTAACTAAAGTTTAGCTGGTCAATCAGGCACAAATCGCTTTTCAAATCCATGTGTTTTAGGAAAAGAGTGAAATCTGGAGCTAGAAAAATTTACGGTATGTGAAAAATAATGTGTTTTTAACCATAAAGCAAGCAAACACATTGTATTATACCAAATACACAAAATAACATTGTTTTAGCAATGAAATGGGTGCTCTTTAGGTATTTACCTGTTGGCACATAATTTACCAAAACATGCATATTAAATCCACAACACGAAACATTAGCTAGAGATTAAAGAAGATTATTGTGACAAACTGTTAGCTTTATTAGAAGCAGTTTGATAAAACTGGAAACTAGGCTGGAAGTTTAAAAAAAGACCAGTTTAATAAGTTCATTACAGTTTTCACCTGACCTACATTCTCTAAAACATTAGAAGGTTAACAAAATCACACATAAATGAATACTAGCTTAGACAGCCATGGTGAATAAATAACAGCTTGATATTTGACCTGGTGATGTAGCAGCATATATATACAGTATATATACACACAGCTGTGCAAAATCTGCAGATATGAATGTCTTTATTATTTCCTAGCCCAGTCTTAATCGTACTCCTAATGTTGTTATGCGTATGGTTTAAACTGTACAAGCAATTTTTGAATTAAACAATGAACTACAGCCATCTAAGACTTGCTTTGTTTGAACTCTGAACATGCCGGAGCAATGATGCAGTCATGCAAAGAATAGAAATTTATCACATAGTCCTGATACCGATACATTCTCACACTTTCTTTTAGCCACCAACTGTGAAGCTACAGTACAGTTGATACGGTTGCTACAGCGACATGGCAATACTAAGCGACCACGTGATTTAGGCGACACACTTTTTCTGATTAGTGTACAACGAACATCCTGCTCGCACATACACACACTGATATACCCTATAACAACCCACAATCTTGTAAAGTACAGCCTCAAATTTTTATCGTAAGACAAATCAGGTTAAAAAGCTATGTGTGCCCTCAAAAAATTTACATGAACACAAAATGAACAGAAACCGCTATTCAACGAATATTTGCATAAGCACCACACTGCACAGTTACCAACGTACCAATGATGCCAATGAGTTCAGCAAAACAGGATTCCCAAGAGTTTTATGTGTAATACCTTAATAATGCGCACCACCTTTGTTTTATCAAGGCATGTACAGAACACACACCTTGTGGGTTTCTCCACCAAACTTGTCAATGCATGCATGCATTGCATCCAACACTTGCAAAAGCACTATTAAGGGAAGTGACTAGAATATACCGAGTGATACCAGCTGGTAGTGACCTCTTGACCACGTGTGCCACAGAGAAGTACATGTTGTCATTCCACACGACAGTGAGTCACTGTGCAATTACCGTATACCCGCTCACACACACGTGGGCACACAGTGTGCACCCATCATCACCAAAGAGCAAATCTTCTCCAGGAGAGTAAACACACAAATCACAGCCATGTCCGTGTGACTAGGTGATGACGTACGCACAGGAACACAAATAGAAACTGACCTGTGCAGCACATGAGCATGTGCAGATGAGCATTCAGACTGCGTTCGCTGCAATATTCAGGCCACATTCTGTGTTGTTGTCCTTTGGCAGCTTATTCCTTCTGATTTCCAGAATAACCAACCATGCCCTCCCTTTTCATAGAGGAACAAGCATGCGTCCTTCTTGTTTACCATCTACAGCTCCCACGTTCCCACTTGGTTTGCTGGTTTGGCCGTGGCTGCCATATCAAAGCTCGGCTCAGAGGAGCAGCTCGACTCACACGTGCATGTCAAACTCTTTTGGAGCTCCTCCCACGAACTAATAAGAGCTACGCTCCCCTCCTCCCTTCGACCACAGGACCTTCCTTCACTCACTTTGAGGTAGATCTGTTCTTCTCCTCACCTCACGTTCGATCTATCACAACTCAGTTCCTGTGTATGAATAATAAATCCTTTCGCAGTTGCTGTCGAATTTGAGTTTCTATTGCCTTTGAGAGTCTTGAGTTTTGATTAGAGGTGAACCAGAAGAAATTATCAACTCAAATTAGTTGCTCATCTGAACTGTTGACAGGAAGTTCTTGCGACAGCATGTTGAGATCAGGGAGCGTCCCTGTATGATGATGTCATCATCTGCAGCTTGGTGACTTCTATGTTCTTATTTCCCTTTATGTCATGCAAAATCACACATAAAGCAGCTGCCTAAAGCTTTAAACTACTGCATAAAGCAAGCAAATCGAAAGGTCCGTATCATAAAGAGTCCCGTGATGCAGGATAAAAAGGTCCAATCGACAGGCAAAGTGAGAGAAAATCTGGCCGTGTCATATCAAGCTGTTACATCGTCATCACATACGCACTGAATAACTGTACTGAAGTAAAGAGAGCCAGATTGAAAGTGAAAGTAAAAGCGTCTGTGCCAGAAGGGGAAAAAGGGACCAGTGATGAAACCTGGGGAGTTTCAGGGATGAATCAATACACCGGATAAGCAAAGTTAAAAAAGTAAAATCTCCATTTCATATTGCAGCAGGATGCCGTGCTGAAAGCACAATCATTTGAGTCAGCAAAACTACCGTGATCTCATAAAGCTGCGACAAAACACACAACCAATCGAGCAGATGTAATCTGGAAAATCGACAAGGAATGATCCTGATTAGCATGTAGACTCCATCGCAAGTGTTCAGACACGATCAATGTGACTACATGACAGCCGAGATTCTTTTCCCGCTCCTTCCTCATCCGTTAAAACACAGGAGGCAGGCAAGATGATGAAGCTTGTAATTTCCCCTGGTGGTTTATTCACTTATGCTACTATCTCTCTGTGTCTTCACTCCATTATTCCATATTTCCCGTTTCTCATTCGATTTTCAGAGAGCCTGTTGTTGCGTCGTTCTCTCCTCCTGCGGCCCTCTGAGTCTGAACTATAAATACCAGATAAAGCTTACGCTCCTAATGCCACACAGAGTGCTTATCCTTCCTCTCTTTCTCTCTCTGTGGTCATCACGTCTAATCTCACGTCTAAAGATTCAGTTGGACAGCACTCCCTTCTCTGCGTCTTCTTCTGGCTCTGTTTTGAAAGCACTGTAACTTGGCTATGTTTATCTCTCTCTCTTCGTGGTGGCACTAGGAGGCTGGCACAGCTCGTGTCATCCTGTCTCGTCCTGCTTTCTCTCTCTTTTGCATTTTTCTTTCAATGTGAACGACAACAAGCACAATCTATGGGAACTATGGGAAGAGGTCAACTAGAGGTGACGTTCTTAATCGTAAGCTAAAATGGAAATCAGAAATGATGACACCCAGGAAGTTCATATTCTGCCGGTGTGTAAGCCATGCAATTACCAGATCTTCCCTCAGTGGGCTGCACTATCCTATTAGTATTTCATACTAAATCTGGGCTTCTTGTGACTTGGGTTCCCTATTTAGCAAAACCAAACCTAGTTACCACAGTAACATCTGGAGAATTGATTTTAGGTGGTTACCAGAGTTTAAGGCTGTTAAAAGTTTTATTCTGATTTCACAGGCATGCATTATTTTTCAATAAACGCACACCTGACCTGTCAAACACCTTAAAATAACCTAAAAGAGCAATGTCTGTGGTAACCGTGGTACAGGCGGAATAATTGACTCCTTGGAATTATGTAAGTGCTGTTACACCGCACGTGGCATTATTTCCAAATAATTCAAAGGACCGGAGTGAATTATTCCGCTTATACCACAGTTACAACAAACATTATGCTTATTTTAAGACATTTGACAGGTTAGGTGTGCGTTTTAAACAAAAATATTTAAAACGTGTGGAACATTTTCTAACCAATCAGAATACAGCATTTATCAGCCCCGTGGTATATGTAAGAAATAATTGATGACGGGCCATTGAATTATAAGAAAATAATGCACACCCAAGGTGGTAATGCGGCATGACCCGAAGCGGAGTGGCGTTACATCATGAGTGTGCATTATTTTCAAATAATTAAAAGGACCGGAGTCAATTATTCCTCTTATACAACTGTTACCATAAACATCGCTCTGGTGCCAATTTTAAGACATTTGACAAGTTAGGTGTGCGCTAGGGCTGGGCGATATATATCAGGGGATTCATGCGTGTTTCATTAGTAAAGCCGGTTCTTTGGTTAGAATAAAATTGCCGTCAGCTGCTTTCAGATGGAGCGGCATTTACTACACAGAGCTGTAGATCGCTGACAATCGGGGCAATTTCGCATTAATTATCGAGGACGTATCACCTGTGATGGCCCAGCTTGTCAGTGAACTACAACTCTGTGTAGTAAATGCCGCTCCATCTAAAAGCAGTTGATGGCGATTCACTTCTAATCAAGGAACCGGCTTTACTGATGAAACACGCATGAGAATCTCCCCCGATTCCCGATTCCCCCAATCAGAATAAAGCATTTAACAGCCCCGTGGTATAATTGAATATAATGCACACCCGCTCGAATAATTTGACCCCCATCATCAATTATTCCTTATGTATATGAGACAATTATCCTCATTTATTATTTATTAATAATTTGGGTAACATTTTACTTGAAGGGGTGTGCCTAATAAGACTGACATGACACCTTCATAATTATGACATGACACGTGTGATGAACATGAAGGAGATTTTATGCACATTTATGACAACTGTCATCAAGTGTCATTTGTTCAATTATGTCATTTTTAATGCAAAGATGACATTGTTTGAGATTTCTTTGTTATGACAACTTGACATAAACCAATACATCAGAACTTGTCATGAACATGACATGGCAGAATATTAAGCAAACTTAAGAAACTACCTAACTTTATTGGTTTACATTACATTAAACTGTCATTTAAATGTCATTAAGTGTTAATACTCTGTCAGATAGTTTTATAACAGCATCATGAATATTTTTCTTGACCTCAACTACAGTGGTACAAATTTGAACTTGTCATTTAAATGTCATTAAGTGTTAATACTATGTCAAATAATTTTAAATGCCCTAACAAAATGCAACAGACACGTCAAAAGATAATACTTGATCTTTTTATGTGCACAAAACACAGGGTTTTGAAATTTTCTAACAAAACCATTTATATAATTTAATGTAATTAACTGTTTTCCAGTGATATGCGCCCACTGCTGCATGGCTTAACCCATTATACCATGGGTCTTCAACCGGGGGTCCGCGGCCCCCAGGGGGTCCGTGACGGAACTGCAGGGGGTCCGCCAAATGATGTTTAACAACGAGCTATTTTTAGGTTAAAAACGTAAAATATATGTACAAAACGTCACATGTCCCAAGTTGTGCACGTGCGTGGCGCAAAGGTTTAAAGGCGCGCGTTCAGTTTAGCCAGCGGACGAAGATAAAATATCTAAAGATTATAAATGTCCACTCAGGAAGCAGCAATAGCGACAGAAAAGTCATCATAAAACCGGTAAATCTTATGTGTGTCTTTCTTTCAGAATGTCATTTTAGAATCATTACGACATGTTGTCTCATCTATATTTCTGAACTTTGAACGCTGTTTCACGCGGTTCAGATTTAAAGCACTAATTCAACAGGCAAATGACACCACACCGCGTCTGCATTTTAAACTGTGATAAAACTATCGCTCGATTTTAAAAATGAATGAAACGTGCACCGTGATGGTGCTTTGTGCAAGATTCATAGTCAGGTTGAAATCCGCCTCTCAAAAAGTTGCCCCAAAGAGATGCGCTCGTTGCATGTTGTTCTCCTGAGTCTGATATGAAGCTATGCAGAAAATAAACCTGCGTTACTCAAACTCGTGACAATGATGATTCATGAGAAAAGCCAACAGACCTCAAAATTATAAACTAACACAACCTCTATCCCCACCAAAATAGACAGTCTTTGTGCCATTCACCATGATCAGTCATCTTTATAAACTGAAAGCCATTGTCCAATTCACAGTAAAATGAAAATATATTACACTGCAAATACCTTAAAATAATATTATTTTATAATTATTATTATTATTATTATTATATTAATATAAAAACAAAATCTACTTTAACAAAAAATTATGCATGTTATTATAGTATGGCTGTGTGACAATATGGTTTGTTTCTATTTATAAAACAGTTTGAAAAAGTAATCTGATTACTGATTACTGATTACTCCTTTAAAAAGTAACTAAGTTACTTTACAGATTACTTGATTTTAAAAGTAACTAAGTTAGATTACAAGTTACTTTGTTAGTTACATTCCAGTAGCTGCCAACACCCCCACTGCCTCAACATTAAAAATGACAACCGGTTTTGCCAACACTCACTTTATTGGAAGTGCATTTTTAAAAGTAACGTCAACAATGTATCTCCTGACATTTTAAGTTGAACTGTTGTGTTTTAAAAAACTAATATATATATATATATATATATATATATATATATATATATATATATATGAGTCTTTCTTGACTTCACTAAACATAAATAGGGGTGAGCAGGGGCCATTTTCAGAAAAACTTAATTTTAAAAGTTAATGTTTTAGACAGAGATATATTTTTGTTGTGGTCAATAACTCACAAGTGTGGTCTATCAAAACCAGCTGAAATTTTGAACAAATGTAAAACGACTTCTGCATAATTTCACTTTAAACAAGAGTAGTGAATTGTTACTTTTGACCTTGACAGCAGGGACGAAAGTAACACACAGGTGGGTCAAAAGTAACACAACAAAACATGATAGATTTTTGTGTTACACTTGTTTTTATTAAATATATATTACTATGATCTCTTTAATATGTAACTGCAAACTTATTTTGTCATTTATCTTTGTAAAAAATAATTAAATTACATTTTTATTTTAAATTTCAGTTTTATCAAATGTTTCAAAAGCAACCAACAGTACAAACTTAAATTGCTGAGACAAAAAAAAATTCAATAGTTTGAACACTATGAAAATAAATTAAATCAAATTAGAATAATATCATTTTTTTACCATATTATACACAGTATTAGCAGCGGGACAAAACTAACAAGTGTTACTTTTGACCCGACAGGATCTACTTACTCTATAAACTCGACTTACTTTTATTTTGAAAAACTGAGAAGTCTTCAGGATGTTATATACTAAATACCTTGTAGATTTATCAGTATTGTAACACATGAAACGAGAAACACAACGCGTTGTAAGAAAAAAAGACCGCTTTTGGAATGTACTTATCATGGTTGAAAACACAGTTCTGGATCTACACGTGGAAATCGGTGAGTAAATAACGCGATATTTGTCAACTCTTTCAGAGGTTATGTGCTAATATGCTGTCATAGTGAGATTTAGATGTAATCAGGGCTCGGAGAAAATCGCTTTGTTACTTTCGTTCTTCAACTCTCCCACACTTACTGATTTTGCACTGAAGTCCAGCTTTTTGTTTTTGTAGCTGCATCTCTCTTCTCTCTCCATTGTACGTTGTTTACATTTGTGTCGCTTACACATGACCTGAATTATCCTCGTGCTGAAAACGTGACTTGTCACACACCTGACTTCACTTCCCGAGACGCAAGAAGAAATATACAAGAAAATATATATTTTACTAAGGAAAATTTCAAAAATAGTAACGCACAGTGACTTGGATAAGTAACTTTAATCTGATTACCGGTTTGGAAATATTAACGCGTTAGATTACTCGTTACTAAAAAAAGTGGTAAAATTAGAGTAACGCGTTACTAAGTAACGCGTTACCGGCATCACTGGTCATCAGTTACACTTTACTCCACTTTGTGTTGTGCCTAATACGAAAAATGCATCCTCTCGTACCTTACTGCTTACTTAAATATCTCTGTTTTACACATTTAGTATTAGGGGGTCCCTGCTCCATGACTCTCTCATCTAAGGGGTCCCCGACCCAAAATACGTTGAAGACCCCTGCATTATACTGTTTCCATTTAATTTTAGGTGAATGGGTTCCCAAATTCAATTAAATATAACTTTATTAATTTAATTATTATTATTATTATTATTATTATTATTATTGGATGACTGATTTTATTTCTTAAACAACTGAAGGAATCTTAAAAAAATTATGGACTGAAGAATATTCATAATGCTGTTATAAAACTATTTGACAGAGTATTAACACTTAATGACATTTTAATGACAAATTATATTTGTATCTGGTAAAAAGTGGTCAGTTATATCGTTTTGGTAATGTCAAGTTGTCATGACAAGTTATGATGTATGGCTTAATGTCAAGTTGTTATAACAAAGAAATCACAAACAATGCTATTTTTGAAATAAAAAATGACATAATTGAACAAATGACACTTAATGACAGTTGTTATAAATCTGCATAAAATCTCCTTCATGTTTATAGCATGTGTCACGTCATGATTATGAAGGTGTCATGTCACTCTTATGAACACCCCTTCAATTAAAGTGTTGTCATAAATTGTTTATAAAAAACTGTTTACAACTTTAGATAAAAAAAATCCATTTTGAAAAATTGGTGCATGTACGGGTTAGCCTATATGTAAGAATAAAATAGCAAATCAAAGGCATGCTATACTGTGTGTACTGTAAATATAACACACCCGTATGACAGCAAACATGAATGCCTAATATTTCACTCCAGGCTAATTCTCAGAGACAAAAGGGCGTTACGACTAAAGCAGTAAGCCTTTGTAACAACAGCCATTATTTAATCCATTAAAACAAAGCCTGTAAGAAGCGTTGTGGTGAGACCCAGACAAGCACTGACCTAAAAGGACACTGGAAATGATGGATAACTTTGGCATTAGTTTGTTTTGACTTTGTGTACCAAATAAACCACCTAGACTTGAGGTTTACCACATTTGAATCTTCACGCATCATAGTACAACACAAAGGACAAAAGGTGAACGCCAGCACAAAACATCCTCAGACAGACACTTATAATGGAACGTGCCCAACCCTGGCGGGTTACCCACACCCATGTCCAGCTATACTTCCTGTTGTAGCTAATAATAATCTCTGTGGAGCAGCATTGTACCTCTTTCGCTTTAAAATTTCTCAAATCACACACAGCTGGTGACAACTGTCATAGAGATTTCTATAGATCACATGACAGTTACATAAACACTGACAGACAGTCAGATAAGGCAAATTAAACTCTGTCCCATAATTCCCCTTTGTTCCACTGACTTTCACACATTTGCAAATGAGGACTATTAGCATTATCTATGACAGCATGTGACCTTCACCTACAACTATGCAGTTAAAATCAAACCAGCATTTTCAAACTGGGGAACACACAAATGATGTGCAATGACAGATATGCATTTACGTGTATATATACCAAGTCAAGTCAAAATGGGTTATTGTCATTTCAACCATATATGTGACCCTGGACCATAAAACCAGTCACAAGTAATACAGGTATATTTGTAGCGAAAGCCAAAAATAAATTTTGGGTGAAAATTATAATTTTTTCGTTTATGTCAAAAATCATTATATAAAGATCATGTTCCATGAAGATATTTGGTCAATTTCCTACAGTACATATATCAAAACTTTATTTTTGATAAGTGGATGCAGTTGCTAAGGACTTCATTTGAACAACTTTAAAAGCGATTTTCTTACTATTTTTTTTTTTTTTGAGATTCCAGATTTTCAAATAGTTGCATCTCGGCCAAATATTGTCCTATCATAACAAACAATTCCTCAATTAATGAAGAGCTTATTATAGCTTTCAGATGGCATATAAATCTCAATTTTATACATATAGACCCTAAAAAAACTGAAGGATTTAAAGGAAAACACCACTGTTTTTTCAATATTTTACTATGTTCTTACCTCAACTTAGGCAAATTAATACATACCTATCTTTTTTCAATGCATGCACTTTTAATCTATGTACAGTGCTTTGTGAATGTGTTAGCATTTAGCCAAGCCCCATTCATTCCTATGGCTCCAAACAAAAGTTTTATTTTGTGCCACCATACTTAGACGTGTAACTACTCATGTAACAGTCTTTAAATAGGGAAAACACGCAAGTGTTTGGTGGCTTATAAATTAATTCCTGTTTGGAGCCATTGGAATGAATGTGGCTAGGCTAAATGCTAACACATTCAAGAGGCGCTGTACAAAGATTAAAAGTGCAAGCACTGAAAAAAGATATGTAGTATTAATTCTTCTAAGTTGAGGTAAGAACTTAGTAAAATATTGAAAAACGCTGGTGTTTTCCTTTAAATTTTTACCTAGCCACATAAAGTGCAGTGTACAACCAAGTGCAAACAGTGCCAGACAAGAGACAATGCAAAAAGACACTGCAATACGCAAGACAGTGCAACAATAATGCATTTTAATACAGTACAATACAATATGCGTACGCATAAAAATAAATAAAGTAGCGCCGACCAGTGCAATATGGCTCTGATTACAGAAAAAAATGATTGTAAACGTCCCTAACACATATTTTAGCAGCAGTAGGTAGTAACATAGTAAAGTGTAATGTAGTCAAGACAGCATTTGAAAAGTGATGTGCAAAAATAAACACATGAAATGAACACGATTTGATGTGCAAGACAATTTTTTGGCAGCAGGTGTGACACAGATTAATATTGATGATGTATAGTTCTGAACAGGACTACATGAAGGCGTCCTGTCTGTGTAAATAACTGCAAAGCTTCACATCATGTATGAATGTCAAAAGCTTTGAAGTGATGATTTAATGCTGTGTGTGAAAACGTACATGCTATTACAATGCACCGAAACATTCACAGCAGATGGTCACAGCAAACTACCTTAGAAGTAGTATATCTACATACATAACCGAGTTCATACATGAAGCAGTGCAGTTACTCTCAGAAATAAAGCTACAAAAGTTGTACCCTTTCAAAAAGGTACACCTTTGTACCCAAAGAGGGAATATTAGGACTTCAAAAATACATATTGGCAGTATAAAGATACATATTTGTACCTAAATGGTACATATAATGACCTTTTTTAAAGGGTACTGCAACAGTGCCAGCTTTGTACCTTTATTTTTGACAGTGTAAGATACTATCAGCATAGCATAAATTTAACAGGAAGAGGTGGAGCCTAAAGAGGAAAGCCAAGAGATTCCCTTCCAGATTGAGAGAGAGAGAGATGTGCATTACCAGAAAGATAAACCGCACGTCTGCCGCTCTGGCGTCTACGGTACAGCCACACTCCAGTTGCCGTCAGCACGTGAACTGCCACAAACAGAACTGGTCCGATTACGGCCGGATGAAAAGAATCCATCGCTTGATTCAACTCAGAGCCTTCCAAATCACGACTTAAATTTAATAATACAAAAAATACCTAAATCTTCATTGTTTGCATCCTTTTAAATCTTTAAAACAGCAGGACCTGGTCAAACTTTTAAAAAAATATATGTTTTAGCTCTTGAACTTCACTTAGAAAAAGTAACTGTGCTGAGACTAATAACTTAACCAAGTTTTCCTCTCTCCACTCCCTGCTTCTCATTTCGTCTCTCTATCTGACACTCTTACACCGAATTCCTTTCCTGTGAAACAAGCGACATGCTTTTAGCTATTGCTCCGAGAGCTGTTATAATGGCAAAGAAAACTGAAGCGAGTAATAATGTTTCCCTTTTCTGTGTTAGACCACATGGCTCTCTATCCTTCCTCTACTAGACTGTGCTTCTCCTCGGGTATATGTTCATGCGCTGTGGATGTCAAAGCGTGCATCTGTTTATGCTTGTGTATCTGTTGCTATGAGTAAGCACTGTCGCTCTCTTCCATATTTACACGAGACCTTCTACGGAGAGCACAGAGTGGTGCATTTGTCAGGGAGCAAAGAGGCAAATAGCGCTGAAGGGTGTGTGGCGGTCTCATTTGGGATGAGTTGCATTTAGCTGAATGTGCGAATGACATAAGAGCGATGTTGTGTTATAGAGTCTTGTTTGTTTGTGAAACACTAGTGACATTGTACAGTATGTGGTCATAGTGCAGTGATTCATCATGACTAACTGTATAGTCAAAGCACCTGGAGGGTCTTACTGTAAAAGCATGTCTGTGTGAGCGAGAGACTGAAATATGGAAATGAAGAAAAACTGATATGGGAGTATTTAAAGCTGACTTTATACTGAACACAGATGGCGCTATGTTTTTTGTACTGGTGATATGAGCACCACAGCCGGTCTTTTTGGGCGTACCCAAAGAATATTTGTGGTTTTGCTGTGACAGGTGGCCACATTAGTCCCCTGACTCATTGGGAGGTGTCATGCAATGTCATGTGCCTCATGTGGGGGACATTCAATAATCTGCTACCGGTGTCATTTGTCTGTCCAATCACATTCTGTCTTATGGTATCATATTTTTAAAAAAGGGGAAATACAAGAGACAAAGGGACAAAAATAGATGTTTTAGCGTGACAGGGAGGAGACAGACTGGGGAAAATGTGCTAAGACAACTGCAAATCTGTGGCAGTGGTGTGTAACCACTCGAGACTTTAGGTTTACAACTTGGTTAGTGTAGTGTGAAAACAAATCTAGGGTCACATTACAATGAAAAAGAGAGGAGATGAAAAGTAAAGATGGGATCTTAAGAATTAGAAAGTTAAATAAAAGTTATTATGAGTGAATCTTGTGTCTAGTCCATTGTTACATTTAGTTTGATTCATCTAGCATATGCTTTAATGATTTATAGGGCAAAGATCATAAAAATCTGGCTTTTCTGTGTTTAAGTGCTATAATTGGGTACTTAGTTTTGGTAAACCATTCCTGCAAGAATGTAAAAATGGGTCATTGAAATTTGGCTCCCCTTGTGATGTCAGAAGGGGATAATACTGCCCCTTAATCTGCACTATGCAGCCACGGAACTGCTATTTTGTGCAGAGATCAGCTCATTCGCATTTTAAAGGACACATCCAAAAACGGCACATTTTTGCTCACACCTACAAAGCGGCAATTTTAACATGCTATAATAAATTATCTACATGCCATTTTGAGCTAAAACTTCACATATGTACTCTGGGGACACCAAAGATTTTATTTTACTTCTTAAAAAAGTCATTCCAATTATCTAATATATATGTGTTCACTCCAAAATTAAATAAAAATAATAAAAATACAATGTGTTTCATGAAGAAAATCTTGAATTATGAAAATGAAGATTGTTGTGAAGCATTTGTGTTAAATCTTAATTCAACAAAATCAACCCATGTCATTTTTAAATTAAAAATACAAAAAATCACACAAAAAAAGGACAGATGTATGCATGCTATGCGTCTGTCTGGGCATCTTCTACTCCTTACTTTTAAAAAGGAACCAGAGATACCTGGAGATCAAACACTCAAACATGCATTTTCTCATTCTTTAATACACAAAAAGGACAATTTAAGGTCCTTGAATGACTGGTTTAAATGAGAAAACACAATAATGTCACAATGACATCTGATGTCTCTGAGGTAAGCTGTAGGAAAACAAATTTCCCCTAAAGGATAGGGACTGATAACATGGAAACACAGAGGGAAGAAAGATCAATGGACAGCGAGAGAGATGAGATCATATTTACTACACTGCGATCTTATGTGTGCATAATACATTTACATTTACATGTATTAATTTGGCAAATGCTTTTATCCAAAGCGCTTTACAAATGAAGCAGCATTTAACATTTGTTTTAAGCAAAGTTTACTAGGCTAAACTGTTTTCTGGTAGTAAAATGATCTTACTGTGATAGGTGTCACTTTCACTGCATATTAAATAATGATTATTAGATTACAAGGCCACACAGACACACGCGCATTTGTCTCAATCACTTGCACATTTTCAATGTGAAGTTCAGCAGGCTGGCTTGCTGACAAGGTCGCCCTGATGTTCAAACCCACATACACTCTCTCTCTCTCTCTAATAAAATTTGGTGTACTTACAGTACAATATGTCACCACTATTTCTGTTTAGTTCAGTGTTCCTCCTTCAAATCAAACAAAACGTCAAAGGAAATATGCTAAGTGTAAACAAAGACAGGGCGTAGGGTGCTAACATAAAAAGAAGATGAAACATTCTGTAATAAATTATCTATATGGTATTTTTAGCTAAAACTTCACATACGTGCTCTGGGGACACAAAATATTTATTCCCCCAATAACAATAGGTTCAATTTAAACAAAAAACTCATGACACCTACAGTATATGGCATTATTTGACAGACACATTTACCTTGAACTGTCGCTGTATGACTGGAGCTGCATAATGTCAAAAATCTATCTCATGAAAAAACTATAGTATAAAACTATACTATTACTACATTATGGGGCGGTTTACTGGACAGGGATTAGACTAGTCCTAAACTAAAACAAATATAAGAGCTGTCCAAACTGAAAACAACTTGCACTGACATATCTTAAAATACATTTTGCCTCAAAATGCACACTAGTTATGTTTGTAGTAATAAGGCCTAGCCCAGGTTTAAGCTAATCCCTGTCTGGGAAACCACCACAATAGGTTTAAAATGACACAGGACAAAAAACTTTTATTTTTTTATTTTATACTGTTCCTTTAAATCTGGGCAAGAGGTAATTTCCCAGGATATTTTCTAAAAAGGTGTCCAAAACAAAAAGTCGTTTAATAAATTTAAATGAGCAATATCTTTGCAACACTGACCATGCAATACAAAGAAAATAAGATAGGGGGCAGTGCTGTAACACTCACAGCACTTGAGGATTCACAGCCCTACTTCATTGGGCACTGTCACAACCAACAACACTGTCACAAGACGTGACATCACTGCCTCCCAGCTGATGTCAGATCAGTTACTTTTAACCTGCTTGATAATGATGACATTCGTCAGCAATCTCATATAGTTAGGGCACGGGTGAAGCAACACAGAAACTAACAATAGGAGTCACAAAAATTGAAAGTATAGAAATATGTGTGATGCATTTAAAGAGATAAGTCTAAATAACACACAATACTAAGCTGTACACTTGCCGGAGTGGCACCATATATTGAATTTTGCCGTATTAAAAATTAAGTTACTAATACCGACTGGCATGCAGTAGAATAAAAGGGAGTAAATGTACTTGTTTTGACAAGGTTAATGGAGTATGTCTTACCCAGCCCTGTTTAAAATATGCCTGAAGGGCCATATAAAAAAATATTACATTAAACTGAGCTGCACACTCATAAACACAAGAGTTGAGCAGACAACACTACAGATATACCCACACATACAAACGCACAAGAAACAGCACTGCCTTAAGACTGTACACAAACATTCGTGCAGAGGGATTAAGTATATGCTAAATAATTCATGAAGAAGACAGCCATGTGAAACCTTATAGGGAAAATTATGGTGCTGACACTTAATGTGTTATACGGGTGATTCTCACGAAACCATTGAAACACCACGGCACTAATGATTTTAGCTTTAAAATGTGTAATATAGTAACATTAAAAAGCATCAGAATTAACACAATACTGTGTTCTACCTTGCACAATGTGTGATTTCAACATAAGAATTTATAATTGGAAATTTTATCTCATTTTCTGCTGAAATTCTCATTACCGCAATGTGTCCGGCTGTGTTTGAACATGCGTTATGTTGTAATTTAATCAAATTAACACAAAAATATTAAGAAAAAAAATAAATGGATGTTTTGCTAGACTACTTTAGATGACAGAAAAAATATTTACTGAATATTCATGTATAATAATAATGAAGAAAAAGTAGGAAAATGATGTGTCCATGCCTGATGTTCTCATCCTCCGCAACACTTTTTGAGAACAGTTTAAGCACACATACAGAATTTTAATAAAGTTTGATTTTGAGTGACCAAGCACATAGACCAGTTACTTCAAGATGGCTACCAGGTAAGATCATTTTTTACAGTTAATTTGAAATATTGTCTTGTCAGAATGCTTACACAACATTTTGATTATCATTACCGCAACAGATGCTTATTAAATGTTAATTTAATTAATAGAAGCATAATACTTTGATTTTAAATGCATGTGCAGAATCTCCAAATTATGTTCTTTCAGGTTTGTCATGTCATTTTGAAAATATGTCAGTGTTGATGTTTTCTGACTGTTGCGGTAATGAGATTTTTTAGGACTAATTTTTACAATTATGTTACAAAAAGTGTTAAATGATAAGTAAAAGTTTTTAAATTAATGTTCCCATTTACTCCAGACTTTGTTTTTCAATGTCTGGTGGGAAAAAAAGTAAATTTAAGCAATTTTTACATTTTCATGCTTGACATTTTTTAAAACCAAGTTTTCGTGAGAATCACCCATACACAGATAAAATGGACTGATATTGTTTATCAAATTAATAGCTTTGGTAGAATATAATGACTGATTTTAATCACTGCAGTAAATACTATATTGTAAGCTTAATACATAAATAAAGCCTTGTGTTTTATATAAAATTATATTTTATTTGCTCATTTAAAAATTATTTTAAAGTTAAAAAATGTTTGGCTTCTTTTTAACAGGATGCTATTTCCTAAAACAGATGGAGATGGAGGTGTCAAGCAGTCAAGTTTCTTCTAAAACCCATGACATGAATGAGATACATAACACATAACTCATAAATATAAGAAATATGCCAAATCTTGTCGAAATAAGAGGGACACACCAGTGTGGCCACTAGGTGGACCATGCAATTCCGTGTGGACCATGTAATGACAGAGACAAACTGAACCTACGCCAGATACGGGCCTCTGAGACAAATGTGAATGGACCTACATAAATAAACCCAGCTAACTATACTAGCGTCAATCTAAAGGGTCACCCTTTCATTAACTGTCAACTAGTGTTCGCCTTTAAAGTTCATCTGCGGTGAAGTCGCTGAACCTAAAGGGACGAGTACAGTGTTTGATTGCGTCACAACCAATGACTGATTGGCCTGGACTCGGTTCAATGCAGATTTAAAAGGTCTTTTTATTGAGCCACTTTACCTCTGCCGCCAGGAAGCGGAGCACAGAGTCATTAGGCAAGCAAAGAGAGACGCTGCCTACAGTACGAATGAAAAAGAGATTTACTTTAACACCTCTTTTAGGAATCACGTCTGCCTTTAAGCCGAGAGCCAAACCTCCCGAGTTGACGACAGGCTTACTTAATCAAAGGTTAACAGTGGGGAAAATAAGGTCGGGGAAAATAATGGAAAGAAGGTCGTGAGAGAGACAAATTTCCGAAGAGGTCAGGAATGGGAAAGGACAGAGACAGGGGGAAGAAAGAAAGAAAAGATGAAAAGAAGGGGTAAATGTGGCGAGGATACACAAATACAAGGCAACAGAGTGAATGAACATTATCATCACCTCCCATTTTCTTCTCTGCTCCTGTCATCACCATGGAAACCCGTAAATTAGGTACCGGCCTTGCCCCCTGTCAACCACTTGACCCCTCATAAAAGACCTTTATTTACCTCTGAGAGACCGAAGGAGACATCTACTACAAAGTCCAGTTGATAAGTCTCCCACGTTCTGCTCCAGTTGTGGGAACTTGAGAAAGTTACCACAATGTTTTCCAAAGCCGGAGTATAGGATTGCTATTGTTTGCGGCCATAAAGATGCCAGAATTTTATAGCACCTTGGTAGTGGTAAATAAATGAGGCTCACACAAGATGAGGAATGATCTGGAGCATTTAGCATGAATAATTTCAAACTGAGCTTTGTGTGTGCTCAGTCACGCACTGTACTATGGGAAAGGGCCACCAAGAGGGACCACTTCACCAAAAAAGAAAAGCCTTGTGTCTGGCAGTGTGTGTACGATGTGAGTAATGCTCATGGGGTCCCTTTGGACGGATGAAACCATTCAAACTTGTCAGCTTTTCTAGAAAAGCTAATGGGACTAAATGGGACCAAAAGATCCTAAATTGTAGGGTGGTTTAAATGTTGTCAAACAGAAGCAATGCACATTTCTTTAATCGAGGATGCATTAAATGGTCAGTGGCCCTGCTAATGAGTCTAAGCACAGCTGGTTCATTAGGGAAAGGTAATCCGTTTTTAACAAGCCACTCTAGGTCAGTCCTGTTGAGAAGAACGGGACCCTTGAGATCCTCGGCTTGTTTGAAGTGTAGGACACTGGAAGTGAAGCAAAACTATAAAGGACAGAGGGGATGGAGAGCACAAAGAAAAGACTAAGATTAATGCAATTTTCCATCCTGAAAAGTTTTGATGAAAACAGTTTAACTGGAAGGAGGAAAATTACTCAAAGATAAAAAAGGAATACTGGGAAAACTGGGGCCAGAAGAAGAAAAATTGGATAAGGAAAGCACGGGCCCCATCATGCATTCATCTGATCAACAGGCCATAACCAGTATAGAAGATCTGGACTCATATCCATGAATGCAAGAACTTTCACATCTGCATTTTCATTCATTTTTCCCACACTTTTATTCGATCGCTCTTCTGCACTGGCAGGACATCATACATGCATTCATTTACTGGGAAAATTGTATTGCCAATAAAGTAGGCCAGCTCAAAAGGTGAAATCAACTTTCCCACACTGTTGCAAGAAAAGCACCAGAAATCAAGAGTATGACCAACCTCTCCAAAAATATTTAACTTTGTGTATTTGTGTGTGTATACTGGCACTGCAACCTAGAGGTCATTGACAAAAGAGGTAAACCGAAAGTTGGTTATTAGCCAAGTACCTGCAATCCGAGCATTGCATTATCAGTCCCAAGATAAAGATTTTCCAAAGAACAGGAAGGATGATGGATTAGTGATAAATTAGTTATCATGCCTTTTGCTCTTTCTAATATTAAAGATGACTATTGTGTCACTGCTATGCCAGTCTCTATATTGCCCATCAATGCCCAAGTAATCTGCATTTCAATTCCACACTTCTGCTTCAGAAGTACCCTAGTCTACATCATAGACTACTCATCTGTTTTATTTATGCTACGCAACCTTGCATACGTTACACCGTAGACTCGACAAAGAAGTTTATACATTTGGATTCATAAGGCTGTGTTTTGTTAGGACTAAGCCTAAAATCATTGAGAACATCTTGTCAACTGCTTAGGAATGCCATGACAACCACCTCCAACACCATTTCCTGGTCTTCATTTTCCGCTTAAAATATCAGATCTGTTCCAGGGCTTTCTTTGAAAAATAATATGTAGAGAAATCAGCAATAATCATCGTCCAGTATTGGTTGATAGTTCTGTAAGTGGTTCACTTTGAGATGGTCTTCAAGATAACATATCAACAAGATAAGATTGTGATAAGCTAGAAGGTCAAATATGTGATGTGCAGTTGTAAACTAATTTCTATTGATAAAACTAACTGATGCAAGTTATTATTTCTTGAGAATTAAAAGTTTGACTCTTTTTGACAGGGCGTTACTGATATGAGACCAGCTTATACACAAGCCACAAAAAAAAGTACAAAAAATTATTTCATCCAATCAATGCAAGACAAATCAGCTTAACTACACTGAATTATGATAATCTATGTAGGAACACCACAAAAAATTGAAAAGTGAAATTGATAGGCCAAAAGCATGTGCCAGCCACCAAAATCTTTTTGAAACCAAAAGAGCAGAACTGACCTACAATCAACAAAAATGAATGAAAAAAAGGAAATGACACATTTTGAAACAAAAGTCCCCAAACTAAATTTGGGAGGAGTGGCAGAAAGAAGACTCAAAACGCAAAATGTTTGCGTGAGGATAAACATAAATTTGACATCATTTATGTCTCATTTGAGTCAGCAGGGGAGGAACGCAATTGCACTATAAAGACGAACAAGGCTCAGGGGCTGCAGGAAACTCGTACACAAAACACCAACACACCCATATGCATATCAAGATAGGGACAATAGTTTTTCCCACCACAATCTCTACAGCCATAATTACCCTTTAACTATCCTCCTGTGTGATTATAGAGACGCCAAGCAGTCACAACAATATGACAGTAGTTGTAG
The DNA here is from genome assembly GCF_027580225.2 of Misgurnus anguillicaudatus. Classification (NCBI taxonomy): domain Eukaryota; kingdom Metazoa; phylum Chordata; class Actinopteri; order Cypriniformes; family Cobitidae; genus Misgurnus; species Misgurnus anguillicaudatus. Next base: position 17,909,328 of record NC_073356.2, read on the forward strand.
AACTCACTAAACTGATACTACCCCTTAAAAAAAAAACATTTTAACTTGCAAGATAATTCAATATAGCCAATGCCACTAAATGCTACGCAATCTGTGCTTATTCGTACGACCACATTTGTACGATTCTATACAGTTTGTGTGACGTTTGGGATAGGGGCGGGGTTTTATTATAGTTTTTTATAATATCATTGTACGTTTTCGTACGATTCACTTAGTAGGGCTGAACCAGAATATTTGATTATTCAAAATATTCATTCAGTGAGGTGGCATTTGATTTTCAATTTTGAGATTTGAATATTCTTTGTTTTTACATTATTATTGTTAGAGACTGGCAAGCAGGAAATGTGCTTAATGCTCCCTCCCACTCTATAGGTGGCGACGTGGTTTGCAACAGCCACCAAACCCCACAAGAAAAAGATAGCACTCATGTTTGGCAACATAGATATATACACTAGATGTCGCCTTGGCTACGGCATTCATTGGAACGAATGCGTTAAGTAGAGCCGCCATCTTGAAACAGGGGAGCCCCTCTTCTTTAACACATCAGCGTCAATGTAGCCGGTGTAATGGAAATAAAATCACCATAAATCTTCATGAATGCAATTTTCTAGTTTTTTTTTCTTTCCAACGGTGAGACATGTATGTAGCATTGAGTCCAGAGAAAATGTAAAGTTTTGATATTAAGAAAATCAAATTTTTCTAAATATAATGCATAGTGCTAGTAGGCCTAACATCCAAACGCAGCGTAAAAGTCCAGCATCGTCCATGAATTCGAAGTACAGGCGGAGATATCAGCGTTACCAAGCTACTTCCTATGACAAGACCCCTGTTCCAAAATGGCGGCGCTTTTGACGCATGCTTAGAACCCCAAGGCGACATCTACTGTACATATCTATGGTTTGGCTAGAGCAGGGTTGTCTCGGTCCTGGAGGGCCGTCGTCCTGCAGAGTTTAGCTCCAACTTGCCTCACCACACATGCCCGGAAGTTTCAAGTATGCTTAGTAAGACCTTAATTAGTTGCTTCAGGTGTGTTTAATTAGGGTTGGAGCTAAACTCTCCGGGAAACCGGCCCTCCAGGACTGAGTTTGGGCACCCCTGGGCTACAGGCTGTTGGCAGAGGCTAGTGTTAACGCTCATTATGCTGTCAATAACGTAAAATTTCTTGCAAAAACAGATCAACTTGCTTCACAAGACGTCAATATGTCACTAGGAGTCATGGGGATTACTTTTGTATTGGATATATCTGCTTTTGAGCTCTCAAAAGTGGCGAATCCATTGACTTATTTTTGTTCTACTGATGGGAAAAAGGCCACCAACATATCGAATGGCCTGATGGTCAGTAAATAAACTTGAAACTGAAAGTATGCTACAGTGTTCTTTATTTATTACAGTTTGTTGAACTTTGTTCATTTATTTTTTGTTCTTTTTTTAATAGCCTACCCTTAAGTTTACAGTGCAAGAACTAACTGTGCTGCTAATTTTCTGGGAGTGCTTTGTTTGTTAGAAAAATGTTAGGCTACCTTACCCCGTTGCTTCCGGCTATAGTTTATTTATTCTGAACGTTTTGCGTGTCCGTACTCCACCAAAATGTGACACTGCACTCCCTTGACACCACTACAACACACCCGCCATGCGTGAAGTTGATAGGATGAACGGTACTCAATACAATAAAAATGCAGACATACATGCATTTATTAAAGAGAATATGTTCAGCGCACCTCCCTTCGAATATTCGGTATTGATGAAGCTTCGAAACTCAAAAATTGGTATTTAAACCAGCCCTAGAGATCTAAATTTATAAAAAGTTATTTATTTTTTTAATCCTACATAATGTAAAGAAAGTTTTGTAAAAAAAAAAAACTAAAAATCTTTAATATTGCCAATCAACGAATGAAACTTTGATGTTAAAAATTTAATTATGAGACCGGGTCACAAATCAAGTGTTGGCACCAACATTGCATTCTGCAATATCAGTGCAAAAGCAGTCCTGGACTGCAGAGTTGACCAAAAATTAGGACATATTCAGAGGCATACCCGCAGAGGGCACGACAAGACTATTTATCAAAATGGGGTCTTTCTACCAACAGTGTTTTTGCCGTTTTGAAGACGGTTTCTCATCTGGGCCTGCCACACCCAACTGGCATGCAGGAGATATGCTGGCCTAAGTGCTTATCTCACTGCCACGGCCTGCCCGCGCTACTGTACAAGAATGCTTTCGTTCGTCCTGTGTATCTCCACATAATTACATCTTTCTTTCCCAATGTCATGGTAAAAATAAATCTAAAATAATTTTTACTGTCCACCCATAAAATCCTCAGTACTACTCTCACACATTCAAAGGCATACAGTACAATATTACCAACAAGCATGCACGCTGGGTCAAGAATCTGAACTTTGCACTATAGTAGAAAAACAAACTTTGAAATGGAGAGAAAACAAACGGAAATAAGTAACACTAACTTAACAAAGTGTATATAAAGTTGGTTATCCTTGGAATGAAGGTCAGAAGTGTCCTAGCAGACTCAGAGTTACATCAGCAATTTTTGTGTTAATGTGTTTTGCTTAAAAAGTATGTTTGTGCTTTTTTTAGCAATATCCACATCCATCACCTGTCCTATGCATATGAAAAACCAAATTCCCATGACCACTAATATAACCAACATGGTCTACACCCATTCTGGCATGGCTAGTCAAAAGTGGCTATCAGTGAGATCATGTGGGTAAATGTGACTGGCCACAGTGCAAATTTGGTTGTGCGCTTTGGCAGCAGATCAAAGGCTTGTTGTGGTGTTTCATTATATCATCAACTTATCGGATCTGACGGGAAGTAATCGGGAACATCAGTGCACACTCTGGGCCAGAGGAGGTCCCTTAAAACAGCCATGAGGAAACCTTCAGTTAGAAGCAGCACCTCGACATGTGTGAAAGGTTTGGAAAATGACGTGACATGAGGTCATACTTTACTAATGAAATCAATATTGTGTGTTACAGACTGATGAGTTACATCAGCTGATGATTTTGGCAACATGCAGAATTAAAGCTTGCTGTCAGTATGTACTAATTTAATGCTGGATATTAGCCATATTGTTATCGGCATCTATAACCGTGCCAGCTAAACAGATAAACAGAAGTCAAAACAAGGCACATCATTAGTCACCAAATATCAGCACTGACCACTAAAAAACTCATATCAGTCAGCCGTTTTTCTGCTTTGCAAGGACATGGGGGAAATTATAAAGCAATAAAAAAGTGACAGTCATGCAACCGAAAGTTAAAAAAATTTAGGAAGTTTGTTCTTTCAAAAATCTAATTTATTGTATTAGCGCTAAAACTGACCCAGTTCTTCCCACACTCCAACTTTACAGAGCTTTGCAGTACGTACTGTATGTAATAAATCATGCAGAGATGGCAAATTGAGATGACACAAAGCTGATGTTCTCCACCAGCTTTCTGCCTATACAAGTGAGAAATAATAAAAAATGACTACTATAGACTCTGAGACAAATTTCAAACGCATTGCATGCATCCCAGTTGCTGATTGCTGTCTGCTTTAAAGTTGCTGTAACCGACCTTGAAAAAGCCCAAGGGCAAAACAGCAAAGACCTCGGTGAGGAATGTGTGCATGTGTGTGATGGTTAAAAGGCAGGACTGTCTGTGTGGTTTGGTGGTGAGCTTGTGTGAAAACGTCTGAGCCAGTGTAGAGGGGGATTGAGTCTAATTAGGGTTAGTTGGATTACAGTTCTGGGGGGGCAGACGGCACAGCAAGTCAAGCCACAGTGACCAGATTGTGATAAACACGCTTCCAGATGCTTACGAGACGCATATACCTGCTGTTCTGAACTTAGGTTTATACCTATCCATCTACCATCTGTCTCCAAACACTGTCCAGGTGCCGCAACATGCAACATCATCCGATGAAACACCGTAACGCAACAATACCTTTTAATTTAAAGGTAGAGTATCTCATTTGATCCAGAAAATTTTTTAGTTATGCTGGTTAAAAGTCTCCTCACATCCTGATTGCAATCACTATGTTAAGTTGTTTAAATGTATTTGTAGAAAGTTATGTCATCTGTGAAAGGCGTAGAACCAAAAAATGTTCAACCAATCATAGATCTCAGTCCGAACGGACGTTGCCTTTTTTGTCCCTCATCCGTAAGCGTAATTTGAATGCCACCGCACAGCCTGTTCACACAGACATCATATGTCATCGGCGCGTTCACGTGCCCTCACCTCCCGTCTGTAAACAGAGGGAGAATTGCAAACTTTCCTGCTGAATTGACAACTTGCACAGGAGCCACAAAACGAAAGACATCTTTTATAACAACAACAGCAAAAACTGCCTTGATCAGCAAAGAGCAAAACCCCAAATTAACATCGGTAACTTTACTGCTTTAGCACCAGATGCAAACAGCTGCATGAGGTAAAGGGTCTGAAAGGGTCGTTGCACTGTTTAATTTGGTAAGGTACGTACACGATATGTTTGTATTGGGATGGATTCGGATATTCTACTTTGATGAAACATTGTGTTACTTAAGAAATTTGTGTTTGTTTACGGATTAGCGTAATGATATAGTTACTACGTCTACACAACCGCAAATGTGCTTTAACTAATTCTGATGTTAACCAGTTGTTTATGTTGTTTATTTTGGTAATGTTATTCACTTTGTACTGCAAAGTTTTCTCACTGGTGAATGAGACATGAGATGTGACTGTCTGATATGTGCGTGTTCATGTGTTTTAAAAGAGGTGTGACTTTGGATGCGATTTGAATGAAGGGTGGGATCGTGATTTCATTGCTAGTCGGCTACCGTTAGTATTTTTCAAAATGTGATACCCTACCTTTAACAGATTATATTTTGCTATCTGTCTATGACTAATGCTGATAGCACCTTGGCTGTCACACCCTCAAAGATACCTTTAACAAATGCCTTATTAAAGCCTAACCTGATAAGGCTAAACATGATCATCAATTTGATACCAATTTTGGTCATTTCAATTTTAAGAAAAACTTCTCTTTCTTAACGCTACAGGCTTGACTGGCCAAGTAAGAGACCTGGCATGGCTCAGACAATAGGGCTACTGTCTGGGTATTACTTGGGTAAAACATCCCCATCCCCACCCGTTCATGCTCCATATGGCCAACACACTTGCGATTGACTCTACTAACACTAAAAGCTTGTGCAAATGTCGGCTCCATGATCTTGGATTAAATTACAAAGGAAATACAGAACTATCTTCGGTTACCAAAATAACAAATGGAAGACGATTCTTTGGAGATGTTAAACATGCTTGCAAGTAGGGCTGGGTGATACTAACCTAAATTCATATTGCCGTAATTTTGGGATGAATGACTATATATATATAATATATATATATATATATATATATATATATATATATATATATATATATATATATATATATATATATATATATATATATATATATATATATATATATATATATATATATATAGTCATTCATCCCAAAATTATGGCAATGTGAATGACTAATATATATATATATATATATATATATATATATATATATATATATATATATATATATATATATATATATATATATATATATATATATATATATATATATGTTATATAAGTATTATTACATGTTTACCTGTAAGTCAAAGCCTCTTTCGAGAGGTCACAAATCACCTTTATTACAGGAAAATCAACTTGTGATAAAAATCCAATTAAAACACAGGATTTTCTTACTTGCTTGAAAATGTACAGCTTAACAACATGCAAGTTGGTCAGAAAGCTAATGCCTGATCTCAGTATGCACTTCGAGCAGAGCCTCTATAGCAAAGGAGGGTCATACTGGTATCACATTGGGAAAAAACACCAATATATGTGACCCTGGACCACAAAACCACACTCGTAAGTCACACTGGTATATTGCTATAGCAATAGCCAATAATACACTAACTGTATGGGTCAAAATTAGTGATTTTTTAATGCCCAAGAAGTTTATGATATTTAACAAAAATCACGTTCCAAGATATACATTTTCTTTCGTAAATATTTTAAAAATGTATTTTTCATGAATAATACGTGTGTTGCAAAAGACGATTTTCCCGATTTTTCATATTTTCAAATTGTTGTATTTCGGACAAATAATTTCCTTTCATAACCAACCATACATTAGTGGAAAGTGTATTTATTTAGCTTTCAGGTCACATATACATCTCAATTTACCCTTATGACTGGTTTTATACAGTATATGGTCACTTATTACCAAAATGTTATATACCACCCAGCCCTACTTGCAAGGTTTAAATGAATGGACAGCTGTCAGGTGACAGGAAAGAGAGACAGTCTTAATGCAGATCAGGTGAACTACTCCCTTTAAGCAAATTATGACCATTCACAACAGCTTTCAAGGAAAACACTCTCGCTTCAATATACACGTGCCCAAGATCAGCCACTCCATTATTATGAACAGGATTACTTGACAGGTGATGCGCACGACATGAACAAATTCACAGCATCAACTTCCACACTCAAACCTCAACACAAAATAAAAGGTTCAATGAGCAGTTGAGTACTAGTAATCCACATAAAGATACTAAAAGATTTTACTGCGTTGTTTAGTTATGCATGCTTAGTTTAAAGCTTAATAAACTTCATAATCAACAGGTGTAAATGTGCTCTCTTAGCATCTACACTCATCCACGGTTACTACAGAGTTAACTTGGTAGTTTACAGCAGTCGTTCAGCACACATGACCTCTTAATTTGAATCCTGCCTGCATTGACATAAGCTCTGATCCGGCTACCTTTACAAACAATTGAACAATGAACTCACACCTTCAGCATAAACCACAAGGGATATAATTTATATAAAGCTAACATACGATCTGTGACACATGTTGACAAAAGATATTAAATGAAACAAACCTTTCTTATCCTCGAGGCCCTGAAGGTATTGCCGGTACGATGCCGCGGCGCTCATTTCGCCACGGCAAGAACGGATGGAATCAAAACTTAAGTGAAGCAATGCAAGACAGATTAGAGAAAGCGACTTAATAGGTAGAATGGTAAGGATAGAAACTGAAAGCGCCTGAGAGGTTGAACTGCATTTGTTTAAAGCGAAGAAGTGGGAGAGGCCACAGTGAGGACCAGAAGCCAATAAGCCACCAATCCAATGCAAGTAGGGAAATCCAGTGGGTCACTTCCCTGTTTCAGTCTCTCTGAGCGAAGTGCTGTAGTTTGCGCTCGTGTGTACCAGCCGGCTGCCTTGTGGCTTTGAGCGAGCAGTGTGTTTCAGAGCCGGAGAAATTGTACTTTGACCACAAGACAGGTGATGTCACTGCCAAAGCCTGAGCATGTGTTGCACTCCCTGCGTGACTAAGGGTCTACTTGTGTGTGTGCGTGTGTGTACAAAATCACAAAAGAAATTTTTGCATGACTATGCTGGGTTGTGTATTCGGCTTAACCAACCAAATGTTATCTCGATCTTAATCTTGTGGGAGCTATTATCTCCTCATCTGCCCTTATGATAGTGAAAATAGATAGAGTATAGCATCCATACTGAAGAAGCTCAATGCATTTACATTTCTATTTGAAATACTTCATCAACATGGTGCTTACAAACTTACTCTCTAGTTACTTTTTTATCGTGGAAAGTAAAAGATTACCTTTTTGACAACCTTCACTTTAGGAAGGAAGACTTAATGTCTGACTTTAAAACAATAACACACTTTTACCTGAAGCCTAGCAAATCTGCGACATCGGCCTTTGAAGGTGAAAGGTTTGTAATCATTCAACTTTTAACAAAACAAAACAAAACATTGTTCTAGACACAACAAATTGTAAGGACAGACAAAACATCTTAACAGCCAAAACCTCTCTTAACATTCTCACACACACCCAGCAGTCACTAATGCCTGTGGGAATGAACATTACATTTCATGTAGTATTAACTTGATTGACTGCAATTAACAAAGATTAGCCAAATGACTGAAAAAAGCATTATTGTATTTTTTGATTTGTCAACAAAGACAGCTCGTACGCAAATCCATGGAGTAAACTGGAGATGTGGACAAATATAAGGAATATCAAGTAAAATTTCTTTTCTACTGTTAAAAAAAACACTGGGTTTAAACAGTTTTATGATCAAAGGTAGACCAATTCATTGCTTTTGCCGATAAATTGTCTCTGATCGTTCATTGGTGGAACAGTTGTTCAGAGTTGCTTCAGTTGCTTTTTATCTGGGTGCCCATGGGCCAAATTCGGCCCGCCCCCTCATTTTATGTGGCCTGTGAGAGCCTACAAATTATTTTATTGTTTTAAATTTTATTTTTTGCAGGGTTATTTTCTGCATTTATTTTTTTAACAGACGCAAAAACAAATTTTAAAAGTTGATAATCTAATGTAATTAAGGAGTGATCATTTTTATGTTTTAAAGGGGGGGTTCAATGGTATTTCAAGCATTCTGACTTATTAACACAGTTTTAGAGTTGTTTCCTCATGCTAGATTCGGTAAAGCTAATCTTTCTTTTATAAATCTGATTAAACTAAAGACTCTTCGGAGATAAAAAGGATGTAATACTACTCTATAGGTACTCCAGATTAACATCAGAAATGCAGAAACAGCGTGTGTTACGTGAGCTTTAATGAGCGAGAACGAGCAGAGAGCATTGTCCCGCACGCACGTACCCTCCAGCAAGCACAGTATCTGCTCTTTTTTCTAATTGAGTTATTAACAAAACCAGTAGTAATCAAATGCAGAGGTTATTATTCAATGTAAAGAGTTGATGCATTTATATAGTCTTACAAATACAACCAGCCCTTTGAGAGCAACCGTAATGCTGATTTGGCCAGGGATGAAATTGAGCTTGACACCTCGCTTTATATCATTATGAAGTAAAGAAAATTAATTTGCTGACTAGACGCTGGATTAGCAGATAAACAACAGCAGGAAGCAAAGTTCCTGTCGTCAAGGCTGACAGGACACTTATATTAGTAGTACCTTAAACATTTACACAAAAAACATGCAGATAAATTCAACGCAAATGTTTAATTTCATTATTATTACCATCTATTTGCATAGTTTTTATATCCAGCTGGTTAGTTTTATCAATTTTTTAAGGTAATAAAGAGAGGAAGCAAACTATATGCAGCTGTCGACTACATTAACTTATCCAACAAATCAAAATCGGATTTGAGTTTATCATCACTGCAATACATCTTATGTCATTTAAATTGTAAAAAGTGTTAAAACAGAAGCAAATAAAATACAAGACTACACATATCATGGCTCCAGACTAACTTTTTTCACTAGGAGCACAGTGGCCCCCAACTGAAAATTTTAGGGGCGCAACCAGAAAATGTAGGGGCACACATCATAAATCAACATGCTAAACAAAAAATCACATTTCTACTAATTTCCACTGTATTACTAATAAATACTTTAATTATAAATGCAGAAAGTACAATGTGCAGTTTCAAATTCAGTGTCACATCACAAAAAAAGGTAAATTTAACTGGTCGCACATGTGCAACTGGACGTAAAATTCAGTGGCACACTCTCAAATTTTGGTGGCAGTCTGGAGCCCTGCATACACTCTAAAAATGGCTGGGTTATTTTTTAACCCAAAATGCTGGGTTGAGTCTGTTGGGTTGTTTTGCTGGGTTATTTTTTTACATTTTAAACACTTTTTGGGTAGTTTCAGTTTTCTAGATGTTGGGTTAAAACTGCTGGGTTATTATGTTGGGTTGTTTGAAGAGGCTCATGTGCTTCGCGCCCTTGATGTTTGAATGTGTCGTCGTGAAAGGACAGAGTCACTGGAAGCGGTTGTTTCAAGGTAAGTTTATATGTTTTTGTGAACATTTCATGAATATAAACAAGATTATAACATTTTGCGAGACAGCAACGTGTTAATTTATAGAGACTAAGACGACGGGTGTAATTTGGAGGAATGACGACTGTTACCTCAGATCGCCATTTACACGAAATTGACTCGAATAATCGTTCTAAGATGTTTGATATGGCATATTAATAAAATTAATAAAATAGATGTTACAAAATCCCCATCACACGGTTGATTACGTTAACTCATGACAATTTCTGTAAGCCTTTAACAAAGCGAGTCAAAACCGGTACCGAGTCGACCTCCGCAACCCCACTTCGGCTTCTTGTGTCACACACGCGCAGTTTTCCCTTTCCCAGCTTAACAAGCGATAGCGACGCTGTTAAATTAAATTTAACGACAAACGAGTTGCTTTCTTGTCATTCGATATGTAAAGACAGACCGCGAGCACATGTTAACCGGCAGCGGAGGATCACGGAGCCGGCATCTCTGTCACTGAGGCAGGGTCAGGACAAGCAGCAAATTTACTTCACCGTCGGTACGGCAGGTAATGCGTCGATAAATTAAAACGAAACAGCGTTTCCAAGAACCGGTGTCTTATATGTATTATTGTTCCTCTCTTTTAAAATGAAACAATAATTTAAGTGTTTGTACATGAACTTGAAAACATAAACGTATTTGCAGTGATGCCACAGTTACTTTGAAAAAGTAATCTGATTACTGATTACTGATTACTCCTTTAAAAAGTAACTAAGTTACTTTACAGATTACTTGATTTTAAAAGTAACTAAGTTAGATTACAAGTTACTTTGTTAGTTACATTCCAGTAGCTGCCAACACCCCCACTGCCTCAACATTAAAAATGACAACCGGTTTTGCCAACACTCACTTTATTGGAAGTGCATTTTTAACAGTAACGTCAACAATGTATCTCCTGACTTTTAAGTTGAACTGTTGTGTTTTAAAAACTAATATATAACTAAGTCTTTCTTGACTTCACTAAACATAAATAGGGGTGAGCAGGGGCCATTTTCAGAAAAACTTAATTTTAAAAGTTAATGTTTTAGAGATATATTTTTGTTGTGGTCAATAACTCACAAGTGTGGTCTATCAAAACCAACTGGAATTTTGAACAAATGTAAAACGACTTCTGTATAATTTCACTTTAAACAATAGAAGTGAATTGATACTTTTGACCTTGACAGCAGGGACGAAAGTAACACAACAAAACATGATAGATTTTGTTGTTACACTTGTTTTTATTAAATATATATTACTATGACCTCTTTAATATGTAACTGCAAACTTATTTTGTCATTTATCTTTGTAAAAAATAATTAAATTACATTTTTATTTTAAATTTCAGTTTTATCAAATGTTTCAAAAGCAACCAACAGTACAAACTTAAATTCAATTCAATAGTTTGAACACTATGAAAATAAAATTAAATCAAATTAGAATAATATACATTTTTTTATATATTATACACAGTATTAGCAGCGGGACAAAACTAACAAGTGTTACTTTTGAACCGACAGGATCTACTTACTCTATAAACTCGACTTACTTTTATTTTGAAAAACTGAGAAGTCTTCAGGATGTTGTATACCTTGTAGATTTATCAGTATTGTAACACATGAAACGAGAAAACAACGCGTTATAAGAAAAAAAGACCGCTTTTGGAATGTACTTATCATGGTTGAAAACACAGTTCTGGATCTACACGTGGAAATCGGTGAGTAAATAACGCGATATTTGTCAACTCTTTCAGAGGTTATGTGTTAATATGCTGTCATAGTGAGATTTAGATGTTATCAGGGCTCGGAGAAAATCGCTTTGTTACTTTCGTTCTTCAATTCTCCCACACTTACTGGTTTTGCACTGAAGTCCAGCTTTTGTTGTTTGGGTAGTGGATGAACTCCTGCTCACTGCTTCGCATCACCGGGTGGGACTTGCTCTTAGTTTGACTGTCTCCAAATGTTTTTTTTTTTTTTTTAATTGACGTAGTGTTTTTGTAGCTGCATCTCTCTTCTCTCTCCATTGTACGTTGTTTACGTTTGTGTCGCTTACACGTGACCTGAATTGTCCTCGTGCTGAAAACGTGACTTGTCGCACACCTGACTTCACTTCCCGAGACGCAAGAAGAAATATACAAGAAAATATATATTTTACTAAGGAAAATTTCAAAAATAGTAACGCACAGTGACTTGGATAAGTAACTTTAATCTGATTACTGGTTTGGAAATATTAACGCGTTAGATTACTCGTTACTAAAAAAAGTGGTAAAATTAGAGTAACGCGTTACTAAGTAACGCGTTACCGGCATCACTGCGTATTTGTTACCAAGACGGAGGCTGCGTTGAAGTGACGATCGGTTAACAAACATGTATATGTGTTATATGAATTTAGATGTGTTATTGGGTCGTATTTAGTTACTATTTTATATTAATTTCATAATATTTTTGGGTTGTCTCCTGTGATTTCAAATTTATATTGACCAACCCTCTGATCTGTGGCTGATACTGTATCAGAGATGTTATGTTTTTAGCAGAGATCTGATGTGATGTTGTTTTCCAATTCTTTTTTTAGAGTGTGCAGAGTTTTAACGTCCATCCATTGATGAGGCTAGCAAGACCTTCATACAACTTCAGCCAGTAAGTATAACATTTAATAATTCCTATTTAAAATGTATTGAGAATGTCTTAATTATCTGCTACATTTTAGTTCTGCAGCACTTTATTCTTTATAGTCAGATCATCCTATTTGTCAGTCTGTGTGGTTTGCAGCCTTTGTTGTTGGAACAACAGTTAAAGGAGTGTAACACCAAAGTCTTATGCAAACTGACAACAGGCCATTGCATTTTTGGAAAAAAAAATCTCACACGTGGTGGTAATGCAGCCAGGGATGCAAAAGAAAGCCTTATAATTTTTATAAAATGGATAATTCACTTGGCCCACATGGTTTTCTGAATACTTAAATCTGATCATTCAGTTCAGACCACTAAAAGTTTTTTCCTCTTTTGTAGATTGCAACAAATGTGGTGGAATTTCTTCTCTGGACAGAATCCTCGAAACCCTTTCCTTTCGTCCTGGCCATGGGAAACATGCAGCAGATCTCTCAATCTTTTTTCTCAATCAGTCTCTCTGAATACGGAAGTGACTTAAACTGCAATTCGGCCAAGATGGCGACGGCACGCACCGCCTACTTTAAGCTTCAAAAATGCTCTTCACAAACCAATGGGTGACGTCACGGACACTACTTGCATATTTTTTACAGTCTCTGGTTTAAAGGCATTTTAAGTGCTTGAAAATAAATACCCCATGTGCTTCTATAGGAATTCCTGTAGTCTGTCATTTTTCAAATGGATAAATCCTCTCCTGTTTGTTTCCTTTGTACATCTTTGTTCGCGACGAGTAACTTTAATAAATGAAGTATTTTTAGTCAAATACATTCCATTCTGTGAAACTTAAAACATTTGTTCTGTAAAAAACTTTACACATCTATGAATGATTTTACTTTTAATTTAACAATTACATTGTTTCTTTTCTTACACTGCTGTAGTTTTGTTTATGTACATTTCAGTATTTCATATACTGTAAAATTACAAATTCTGTCTTAAATTCAAACGAATTGATTCAACCTGTTACATTGTTACTTCAATGTGCATAATTTATGATATTTTATAAATATATTTATACTTGGGTCAGTAAGCAGTCCTTTAAATGATTTTGCAACTTACAACTGTAAAAATGTAAGAGTTTGTAGTTATTTTGCAGTCAAATAATCATTTATTTGGTGTTCACAATGGTCTTGATTTACAATAAAGCACATGATAAAAATAACCCAGCAAGAATAACCCAAAACCCAGAATATTAATCCCATAAATGGTTAAAATGACTACATGTTGGGTTTTCTCAACAACCCAACCTGCTGGGTTAAAATGTGTTACCCAACGTGTTGGGTTTAGAGTTTAGAGTTTGTTTATTCAGGACAATGTGCAGTTACATTAAAAAGATGGCTGCACCAGATTTAGCATAAAGCTACTTTCCATCTGTAGTAGTTACTTTAACCCAGCATGTGTTCTGTCCAATATTTACCCAGCGCTGGGTTGCCAATTGGGTTGTTTTTAACCCAACCATTTTTAGAGTGTATAATATACATTTATGTGATTTTAATGCCTCCAGTGGGAGTATTTCACAGAAGTAGCCTATACTTCAATATTTACTCATATAATTCATATATTTTTATTTATATGTTTATTTAATTTTACACATTTTCATGATTCAGTACTTTTGTTTTATTACTTTGTGTTTTTGAGTGTTTTATCAAGTATGCATTTTAAAAACTATCGGTCGATTAATCGGTTATCGGCTAGTACGGACCAACCTAGTTATCCATAAAATCAGCTAGCCGTTCACCTCTATATGATGGTATATAACATTACTTCATATTATTTCACCAAAGCCTGCCCAATACAAGCCATATCAACACTACATGTGAATGCAATTACCAGAGAACCCATCCCTTCTGTTTATAACCACAAACAAAAATGCTGTAAATAAGATTACAGTAATGTCTGTGGAGCATGTCATCATAGCAGAAACAAAACATCAACGTCCTCAAAAATGCACAACTATAAATTAAATCTAAGTGAGAACAGTAGTCCCACCAATAAACAACAATTTACACAACCATCTGCAAATCTTATGATGCAACAGTCCTCACACAACGTCAAATGCTCAAACCTGCAGTATTATTTACTAACAACACTGCCTGATCTCAAGAGAATTTGTACATATTTTACAAGTTGGCTAATTTGTATGAAGCGAGTCGTTCAAATATATGATTATCATAAAAACCAATGAAGAAACCCCACCCCTAACCCAACGTCACAGGGGCAAAAGCAAATCTGTGGTCTTATGCATTAATACAAATTTGCCACTGCGTAAAATTTGTACGAATTGCCATGAGATAGCGTTGGACAGCAACAGCCAGATTTCCAATGCATAAAACCACAAAACAACATTTTCTTTTGGCTCAATTTTACTTTCTTGCTTTTAATAACTGACCCAACCAAGTAAATCTAAAGGGTTCTTCAATCATAAATATAAACAGCAGTAACCAAATCACAATTTAGAAATTTAGTGAAATTTGTTTCTACCACAAAACAGATTTAGTGTGAGAGCATGCTGAGATGTTTAAGCATCATCTTACCTGTTTTAAGGAGGTGGCACAGCATCAACATGAAAGAAAGACAGAAAAACAGTGAGGTTAGAGATAAGAATTACAAAAACATTACATTATAAATGCACAACAAAAACGTTGTACAGGTCACACACACACGACGATACCATGCAGAAATTCCTTTTTTTATTCTATTTGGCGAGGGAGGGAGAAAAATATTGTTCGCTTATTCGCTTATGGGGCAGCAGTGGCTCAGTGGTTCATGTAGATTGTCTACAAATGGGAAGGTTGGTGGTACAATCCCCGGCACCACCTGACCAAGTGTCGAGGTGTCCTTGAGCAAGACACCTAACCCCAACTGCTCCAGACGAGCTGGATGGCGCCTTGCATGGCTGACACTGCCGTCGGTGTATGAATGTGTGAGTGAATGGGTGAATGTGAGGCAAATTGTACAGGGCTTTGGATGGCCATTGGTCTATGAAAGCGCTATATAAATGCAGTGCATTTACCATAATATGCAAAATTTGACCAACCTAAGATTAAACAATTCAGATAAACCTAACATCGCTACCATTTATGGCTAGCATCTCTGCACCACAAAACCCCTCCAATCAGATTTTCTGCTTGGTACATACAGAAAGGTCAGTGTGTGAATTCTGCATTAATATTCTCCACTACAGCTGTATTGAATTTCCCACAATGCATCATTGCTGATGCAGGAAAACATCCCTACCCCCAGCAAAAGCTACAGCGCTACAGCTCTCTCTCTACACACACACACACACACACACACACACACACACACACACACACACACACACACACACACACACACACACACACACACACACACACACACACACACACAACTGCAATTTATACATTGGTTCAAAGGCAAAACTGATTATAATCTTAGGGAAAAATGCAAGCACCCAGATCACTAGGCTTGGTATTATTGTTGTACAAGAATGCTCAAAAACTCTACTATCATCTATGCCTTGACAATAATATGACAATAAGTGTATCATATACATGAAATATACATAAACACGCTCAGACGTCCAAAAACTGAATGAATCTGAAAAGAAGGCTGGTTTGTCTGGACAAAACAATCAGAGAAGCCAAAAATCACCTAGTGAAAAAGAAAATGAGATGCAGAATGAAACGCAGATAATAAAACCTCAGAGCATCTCAATCATGTCAAGAAAAGGGTGGCAAAGCTGAGGTCTCCCATGGTCAATCAAAGTGGAGGGGGATGGGGTGGGTGAGAGAGAGAGAGAGAGAGAGAGAGCGCGAGAGAGAGAGAGACATTTGCAGCCACACCTAAATGTAGGTCATGCAGTGATAAAGTCGATAAGATCCAACTGATAAAGACAGGCAGGAAAAAACATAGGTAAAGCAAATTAAACAAACCACAGACCAGAAGGTAGAGACAGATATAATAATTATTTTTTACCAAAGTGTATAGTGAAGAAAAATGTTAGGGGTGCTTGCAATACCTGCCAGCATGACGGTGGGGTTTTGTCAGGGCATTGCTTTGCGTTTGTTAAGGTGGTGCTTACAGACCAAAGACAAAGAAATGCAAGACAAAGTCTCTGTATATATTATATTTTTATACTGATGCCTTCTTCAATGCAAGTCTTTGAAACATTTTGCTGGTTTTTATCATCTGCTATGCAAACGTCATTTAAAATCCTTTAAAGAAGTACGGTGACAGAAAAAGTAGACCAAGAAAAACTCTTGGCATGAAAAAGCACTTTCTAGGCACGGCAGAATGATGATTTCCTTAAATGGGCTACCTTCTGTCAGGGTGGGCTTCTGTTCAGAGATTTTTAAGGGAAATCTCATTTCGAGGGAGCAACCAGATCTCCTCTTAAATCCTCCAGAGCAGATTGCTGTGGATTATGGGGCCTGCATGAACCCTCAGAGAATATGCATCCTTGTCATCTTTGATACAGATGATGTGAGTTCATAAACATATAGGTCACGCCTGCCTGGTCAGAGGGAATGTAGCATGCAAGCAACAAGATCTACTGTAGGAGGAATGAGCCCATTTACAAGCATTCTGCAGTTCACATCACTGCTGGGCTTGCACAGGAATTGAAACCATTACTCCTTCACAAACTATACCCAACTCAGGATTTATTTTGCTTACCTGTACAAGCGCAAGCAGTCCCAGTCTATAATGCATGCATAGAAAAACACACAAACACATATGTACATGGCATGCAAGACCACAGATGCTGTGTGGTACTGCATGGGCTCTCTAAGTCAGTGGTTCCCAAACTTTTTCAGCGTGTGGCCCCCCTTATGTACGGTGCATTCCTTCAAGGCCCCCCAAAAGAAAATTTGTGACAAAAACTGTTCTAAAACTCTACATTTTAATAAAAAAAAACCATTAAATTATACAAAAAAGTAGTGCTTTTGGTTAGTAGCCTTATATTTTTAGGTTTAATTACACAAAATTCATGATAAATTAAAGTATTTAATAAAATGTCATAAAATTGGGGCCCCCCTGGCACCATCTCGCGGCCCCGGCCCCCAGTTTGAAAACCACTGCTCTAAGTTATAAAAGCCAATAAGCTAAGCCAACCGCTGGGAATATTGAGGGAGATTAATTTCACCAGGCAGGTTCATAAATGAACATAAAAGAAACCAGAGAAGTTTATGGGTAAGAAAAAGAAGAGCTATGGCTGAATAATGTAATTTGTCATAAAGTCATACTCCAGTTAAATATTAAAATAACCCTACTATTTACTCACCTTCAAGCAATTTGAGATACATATGTCCATCATCTCTCAGACAAACACATTTGGAGATATTTTAATAAATGTTCTTGCTCTTCCAAGCTTTGTAATGGAGCATACACACCAAACGGTAGTTCAACGATTTGCGCAAGTAGATAACATACAAAGTTAATGCAAAGACTCGATTGGACATGTCCTCACATGAGGCAATGCTAATGCGAATGACATTTGCATGACACAAAGTTAAATCCCGCGAGTGATCTAGAGCGAGCAACGCGGTGTGTACGTAGCATTATGGTAGAAAACAGGGGACAACCTTTAAACCCCAAAGATTAATAAAGGTCTTCTGCAGGTAATCGCTGTGATTTTGTAAGAAAAATATCCTCATTTTAAACTTTATAAACTTTAATAACTAGCTTCCGGTAATGATGCCATCTTGGACTCTCTTGCGATTCACAAGAAAGTTTTAGCGTAGTGAGCGTTGGTTGTCATTGGTACGTTGCGCTCTCGTGAATCCAAGATGTCATCGTTACGGAAGCTAGTTATTATAGTTTATAAAGTTTAAAATATGGATATTTTGCTTACAAAATTGCATCTATTACCCACAAAAGATCTTTATTAACCCCTTGCAGCCCTGTGAATTACTTATGGGTGCACTTTTTTGGGTATCAAAATCAGAAGTTGTTCCCTGATCCCTGTTTTCTACCACTATAAACTTGGAAAAATGAGGACATTTACTAAAATAATTTGAATGTGTTCATCTGAAGATGGTCATATGTATCTCGGATTGCTCGAGGGTGATTAAATCATGTGGTAATTTTGATATTCAGCTAAAGTATTGCTTTAAAAATGGCGATTACTTCGTATTAAATTACTAATAGCTTACTTCATGCCTTAAAAGTACCATAGTCAAAGAAGTAGTTTTTCACACTATATCAATACAATATTAAGGAATTTTCCTACAGTTTTCCTACAGTTAATAAAGAAAATGTGTTTTTACACGAAAGTAAAACTGCAATATGCAAACAAACACTTATTATAACACATTTTATATTAAGACATCTTACAACAAAGATCATACAGGCGATATTATCAGTACAAGAGCAGACAATCAGCAGACAATTCATTCCTCAAAACGTATGTACCATGAACAGCTGCTCGCCGGTGATGAAAACCTTAAGAATACGCTATGAAATACAGCATTCAGACATAACACACCGTATGTCCAGGGTGCTGTCGGTGCCATTTACAATCTTTGTAACATAATATGCGTTTTCCTGTTTAATAACCCCTAAAGACCTGGTACCCATACGCATGCTTGAGACACGCTGGAGACATTGACCCACTTCTGCAGGCGGCAGGGGGTAGAACAAAGCATAGACCGGTCAGAACAGACCAAATACACGACAACAGGCCCAGACAAGCCTCCACAAATCAGCAGATGTGCACTTAGGGATGAGGAATCACTAGGAACTTTGTGACATACTGACAGACAGAAAGAACAAGAGAGAATGGCAAGGATTTTGAGAAAGAGGTAAGAAGAGGAAAAGAAATGATGGTCAGTGATGCTGATTTATAGCTTTGAAAAGCTGTAGACAAGTGGAGCAAGATAGGCGAGAGACTGGTTTATTTGCTGTCTAAAGGAATGCATGGATGCCTCCCTTATGTGCATCTATACCAGCGATCTCAACATAGTTCACAGTCATGAGTGGAGTTCAATTGCACAGCTGTCTGCTTTAAAAATGGACAGGTGACACCTGTCCCACACATTCACTACTTAGGAACAGCTAGAAAAACTGACAAAATGACAAACAATTAACAGATTAAAAATGCAATGTTAGCTGAAAATGATTCATTCTTTTTCTTTACTGTTTTATAAAGTGCTTTACTTCTTTCTATAAACGGTACAGACTTTTAATAGTTTTAGAATACAAAGCATTTAGTAACTTTCTGTTGAGTTTCATAAAGTAATACTTTACAAATAAAAATATGACTTTAGTCACAAAAATAAAATCAAAGTATATGAACTTGTGTTAAGCATACAGTGTGTGTTCTTATGCTTATGTTGCATAGAGAAGACAAGAACAGGTATTGGTTTTAAGACAACTTCAGGGTTTCCCGCAGAAAATGTGTTAGTTAAAGTTGTAGGGTTTTCCGCCACACGGTTTCATGTGCCCGCTCGCAGTATGACGCACATCTGCACTAATCTCCGAGATGCACTTGACGGCCTTTTGTGCAGCGGATTTTTTTTTTTTTTTTTTGACGACCTAGTTACGGCGGTAGGGATCCCCAGCTTAGGTGGGCCGCCCGAACTGCAAAGTGCTGCGGGAAACCCTGAATTTTTAGGAAAGGTTTTGTTCCACTTGAAATGTTGACTAGTGTAGTTCACCCAAATATGAAAATTCTCCCATAATATGACTTCCTTTCTTCACACAAACAAATACTTTTATGTCATCATGTTATTTTATTTAACAGGGCTTAACTAGGCCAAGCACACATCTATCATTCAATTTATCCCAGTGGATTAATATATCTTCAAAACCAAAAATATACATTTGTATGAGAAAACAATTTATGTTGGTTTCTTATTTAGCGACTGATATGTTGCGTATCCATGGATCAGCATGGTAAGTTCAAATATAGTGTTACATCAATAATGCTGAATCTCATTGGTTTGTGCGTGTCTTGTAATAAAACACGCATATGTCGGAGCCGATGGTGAAGTGGGCAGCGCTCCGACATATGGTGCAAACGCACTTCCGGCGACCCGAGTTCGAATCCCGGCTCGAGGTCCTTTGCCGATCCCATACCCCTCTCTCCACCCTCTACTTTCCTGTCGTCTCTCAAAAATACTGGCTATCAATAAAGGCAAAAAAAAAATTGGCCTCAAAAAATAATTATGAAAAAAAAAAAACATGCATATGACAACTAATCATGAGACACGAATGAAACAATGAGATCCAACATGATCAATGTGACACCACATTTGAATTTATCGCTTGCATTACTTAATTAATGAATCCATGAGCTTTCTGGACCTTCGCCTTTTGTGTCCTACAAAAGAAGATACCAAGAAAAGAAAGTCATGTACATCTGGGATGGCATAAGGATACTACTCCTTTCAGCAAACTATTAGCAAAGCATCTTTTATTATTATAAAATGTTAAATATGGGAAAAACTGGAATAGCATATAAGGAACTCCTGAACCATCAACGGTGTTCACGACCTCAAAGATCAATCACTGGATTGGATGAGTGACCTCATCTCCATTCAACAGTCCACTAAGACTGCATGCAGCTATCTAAGCAGATTTTTAATAGCTCTCCATCTCCGACTTTCCCCTCTTTCCATCCATCTCTAGTTTTCCTCTCTTCAGCAGCTGTCATTCTGCTGTAAAACCACACCAGGCTAGGAGAGTCCCCACCCTATATTGAGGAAAGTCTATACGAAACAGTCCTGTGAATGTCAATCCAATGGCACCCTTAAAATGTTGATATGCATTTTATGAGACAACTGTCTAGAGACCAGGGTGACAGCTGTACTGCAACTGTATTGAATCTCTCTCACACACACTTTTATTTAAGCCCTGGCTCCTCACTTAATTGCACCTGTCCTACATTTTCTCTCGTTCTCCTGGTTCATGCAGTCTATTCACCCTCTGTATGTACACAAAGGGTTAAGTAATTACACACAAAAATATTTTTACATAAACATTGTTATGAAGATGTGCATGTCCCAGGGCTCATCGATCACCTGCCTCTTAGTGTTAAGAAGGGATAGCGTCAATAGCTCTCTCATAAAACGGAAAGCCTAGTGAATGTGGTTTGAAACGCTCGAAACAAGCAGGTGGACGGCAAGCTGATGAATTGGATCATTGGCATTTTGAATGGGCTTGCACTTCTCTGCCATTGTTTAAAAACTTAATTAAGTTTCAACATAAGGGTCAGCATCAATGTACCTTGCAGTACACAATGGCTATGCAACTATTACTACTGCTCATACTCGAGTTTATGGATTTAAACAAAACCCAACAACTCTCTAAAATATTTTATGCTGTTGGTCAACCAAGGCATTTAGCGGTCAAATATTAACACCGTCTATAGCAACATTATGTAAGTGACCACTTATTCAAATAACCAATGCAGTCTCCCACACCAGTAAAAGAACAAAATCAATTCATGTCAAGTCAATATTGCTTATCTTTTTACTGAAAACAGTAGTACAATTTAATTTACAGTCAACTGATGATCAGGATGAGTCCTAAACAACTCCATTAGGGATGCACCGATACCACTTTTTTGGAATACGAGTACGAGTACTTGCATTTCAGTACTTGGGTGATTCTCGCGAAACCATTGAAACACCACGGCACTAATGATTTTAGCTTTAAAATTAGTAATATAGTAACATTAAAAAGCATCAGAATTAACACAATACTGTGTTCTACCTTGCACAATGTGTGATTTCAACATAAGAATTTATAATTGGAAATTTTATCTAATTTTCTGCTGAAATTCTCATTACCGCAATGTGTCCGACTGTGTTTGAACATGCGTTATGTTGTAATTTAATCAAATTAACACAAAAATATTAACAAAAAAAATAAATGGATGTTTTTCTAGACTACTTTAGATGACAGAAAAATATTTACTGAATATTCATGTATAATCATAATGAAGAAAAATTAGTAAAATGATGTGTCCATGCCTGATGTTCTCATCCTCCGCAACACTTTTTGAGAACAGTTTAAGCACACATACAGAATTTTAATAAAGTTTGATTTTGAGTGACCAAGCACATGGACCAGTTACTTCAAGATGGCTACCAGGTCAGATCATTTTTTTACAGTTAATTTGAAATATTGTCTTGTCAGAATGCTTACACGACATTTTGATTATCATTACCGCAACAGATGCTTATTAAATGTTAATTTAATTAATAGAAGCATAATACTTTGATTTTAAATGCATGTGCAGAATCTCCAAATTATGTTCTTTCAGGTTTGTCATGTCATTTTGAAAATATGTCAGTGTTGATGTTTTCTGACTGTTGCGGTAGGGGAGAGCGGGGTATGTTGTCACACTTTTCACACTGTCTAACATTTACTGAGCACCATACATCAAAATGGTATAAATCTCATACCAAATGAAAGAAGGAAGTCTTGGGCACATATGTTGTATTCATAACATCTTTATATCTTATCTCATTACAGAGTTGTAGACTGTTGAATAGTGACTGTGCACTTGTGACAATTTGCCCCATCGGAGGGTAAGTTGTCACACTAGGGCGGGTAAGTTGTCACTATCTAAAAATAAGAACACAACTACTTAATTGTGAATATTGATTTTAATTTTTAAACTCAAACCAAACTGGAAATATAAACATCCGTGCCTGGAGAATCTGGAAAAACAATTATTTCAATCCAAATAATGCACATTTCAATTAAGTGGCAAGACCACTTTACTTTGAACTTTGGTTCAAATGTTCTATGGCTTTCACATAAAACCAGATAACTGAATGGAACGCTGCAGATAACTTGCTTAACTTAACATGTTTAACCTCTGAACAAAACAGATGCCCTGTATGACTAATAGGACTCATCTCCAGAATCACAATTCTGACACACATAAATTGCCTGGCCTGAGGTGCAAGCATCATGGGCCCAATTGTTGCATTTTACACATTTTACACAGGTCTCCTTTGGACGACTCTTTGAAAATGGCTCTACACAGACGAGGCAGAAGCACTCTTCATCATCTGATGATGACTCTTGCATGATTTTTCTTCTTTTAGCTGCCTTGTTTTTCATAGGTCCAGATTTCTGCTTCCCTTTCTTTTGAAACAGCTTTTTGCTAGATTGAGGCTTATTCTTTTCTATATCATGTTTTCTGAGCATGTTCGATGTGTTTGTTTGTACAGGGGCAAGTTGTCAGATGTGACGACTTGCCCCAAAGTCATTGAGACAACTTGCCCCATACTTACTTGTGTGCTAATGTTGTCTAAATCTCAAGTTTAGCTCATCATATCACTTTAGCTAAAGTATCAAAAGACACTTTACGGTCTCCTCTATTTTGTGCAAAATAATCATTTTAAACATTCACACCTAACAAAGTTGTATTGCATAAAATGTAAAGTGATTTTTTTTTACTTTTTAAGCAGAAAAATAAGAAAATTGTGCTAACCTCAGATTACAGTGATCTTGACCACATGTGAACAGGAAGTTCACTATAGAAGAAGAAGTCACATAAAGTGGCTATTTGATTTTTGAGATAGAGCCTCTAGTGTTGGAGTTATTAACAGTGTGACAACTTAACCGTGTGACAACTTACCCCGCTCTCCCCTAATGAGATTTTTTAGGACTAATTTTTTTAATTCTGTTACAAAAAGTGTTAAATGATAAGTAAAAGTTTTTAAATTAATGTTCCCATTTACTCCAGACTTTGTTTTTCAATGTCTGGTGGGAAAAAAGGTAAATTTAAGCAATTTTTACATTTTCATGCTTGACATTTTTAAAACCAAGTTTTCATGAGAATCACCCACTTGCCGATACCGATACAGAGTACTTCATTAAAAAAAACCATGATTTAAATTTACAGGTAACAGCTTTAGTCATATAATTTAACAAAAAAACAAGGGACTAGTTTTCCAATTTGTTGTAAACTCTGCCTCTTTGGACAACATGAGGCATTAACCCCTTACATGCCGCTCAAACATAGACATTTCTCAGACCGTGGTATCGATCCCCGGTATCGGGGGACTTTTAAAGCAACACTATGTAGTTTCCATGTAAAAATGACTTACAGCTCCCCCATGTGGTTGAAAAGCGCAACAGTGCCTGGTATCAGACACTCTTCTGCAGGCAGGGGGAGGGGCGGGGCTCTACCCTCCACCACCACTTTCAGAGTGTGCTTGTAGCAGCTAGGAGGCTGCTCAGGTTGCAGCAACAGTACAATTTGTCCAGTTAAAAGTTGTTCTATCACTGAAATAATTTTAGAGACATTATTTAAAGGTAAAAAACTACATAGTGTTGCTTTAACGAGTACGAGTACCAGTATCGGTGCATCCCTAAACTCCATCATGCTTTATTAAGCAATATTGATAGGTTGACCATTCAGTGTGTTACTGTATATTACTTATTGAATGGCAGAGTTCAACATGTCCATCGCTGTTTGTGCTACAGACATGAATGATACCCTACAGGTAATAAATTGGTGATAAAGTTACATTAAAGGTGCAATGTGTCAATTTTATGAGGATCTATTGACAGAAATGCAATATGATATACATAACTATATTATCAGTGGTGTATAAAGACCTTACATAATGAACCATTATGTTTTATTACAGCCGCTTGTATCTACATACACCGCGGGTGAACTTACATGGAAGTCGCCATCTTGCACCGCCATAGTACCCCTAAACGGACAGATTTTGTGACTACATTAACCTTATTGCTTGACTGGCTACTCTTTGCTGTCTCAGATGATGACATCTTTGTTCTGTGTCAGCTATCGAAGGGGAGGGGTAAGCAGTGCACAGAACCGTTGGTTGCAATTCGCAACCTCACCAATAGATGCCGCTACCATTTAAACATTGCACCTGATTCTTCTCCTAATAACCTTAGCAAGAACATAGCAATGCCTTGGCATCACCCCAAAGTCTGTAGGTTTCATTTTATCTCCTCTTAACCTTGATCCTTACAGTAAGTGCAGTAATAATGTTTACTATTAAGGCACGCCTCTAACCTTACAGCATTCTTTGCTCGGTCTACTCTTAGTACCTGACATGACTGACATACTTTTACATGCACACATAATACTGTACACTATTATTTGTTTATTTATTTTTTTTTAACAGAAAAAGTCATTCAATATAAAGAAGAATGAAATAATATTTTTATACAATGCAGTACTAGTGAGGAAAGATTGATAAATGTGCAAACACAATGGCATTGTATAATCTTTGTTTATGTAATCCCGAACAGGAAATGGTTAATAAAAGCAAGCATGCGGAAGAAAACTGAAACGGAGTACACTAGTGAGAGTACACTTGTTTGTGTGTGAGAAAGAGAGATAAAGAGTGGAGAAAAAGAGAAATTACAGTAATGCAGCATGGTTGACCCACACATCTACCCCATGAATCACCACATCAAGACCTGAGCACTTTACACCAGCCACACAACTGGATGGTCCTAACATGGTTTGGTTTATGCTTAACCACAGGAAACTAAAACAGAAAGAAAACATGCAGTGGTGTTGGTTCAATATCAGGCCACAAAAGATCAGTCAAATCTTGAACTCCAAAATCAAAACCACTATTAGTCTGCTTGTCTGGGAATAATGAAGGGGTACCATTATATCTTGAAAACCACTTATCAAGGAACACACAAAATCTAAATGGATCCTATTTGTTTCTCAGTAAAACGTACCTGGTCTCTTTGATCAACAATTTAGCACTGCATGCTATTCTGAAGAGAAAATAACATCATAGACATGATAGAAAGTTAACTAGCATAACAGATTAAACTAGATGTTTCGATCTATGTGGTGATTTGTGGTGTGAGTAATTGTAAATCCAATAAAACAGAAACAGCACACTTCACACAACAGGAACGAAGTTTACTTAGGGTCAGAGATTTATAGTAGCCTGTTCATAAACACAGCAAACAATCATGTTGTACTCTCATAGAGAGATAAGAGATACAACTCACATCTATTTGAAATATGGAGCAGATTTCTTTTAACATTTCACAATAGGGCTGCAACAGGAGATGTTTACTGTATGAAATAAAGAATGTTTTATGGCCTAAATTTGTTTAGAGCACCTTTAATCTGACGATTATTTTTCGATTAATTGACTAATCGGATAAAAACATTTATATTTCCTCAATTACATTTTAAATAAGGCACTAAATTAGGGTATTCTTGTTAAGAAGTATACTTTTAAAAGTACAAAAGCCACACACTATTGAGTTTTACTAATATAAAAACTGATAAAAACTGATAATGACATTCTATGAATTTCATTATCGATTAGTTGGTCTGTGATGTCACATCATGCTCACAACACAACGTCGACCCTGAAACGCTTCAGACAGCCCGAGGGGTGTTTGTTTAATTGTTGATGGGTTTTCATAAAAATAGTATGATGAACCACAAACTAAGCATCTGTTTAAAAGTAAGGGGGAAATCCAAGTTTTTATTACTGTAACAACCCATGTATATCACTTTCATATCATAATGGTTTATTTATTTTAATAATAATGAATGACGTTAATTCTCATCAAGATCTTAAGATGAAGATTAAAATGACTTTTTTTAGGTCCCATTTCCTGGTCCCATTTTCAAACTTTAGTTAGTGTGTAATGTTGCTATAATAGCATGAATAATACCAGTAAAATGATAAAGCTCAAAGTTCAAGGCCAAGCAATATATTTTCTTTAATAGAAGTCCCCTTTCAAAGCCTACAGCGAACGGCCAGTTTGGACTACAGCCCTCTACTTTCTGTTGAATGATGTCAAAATAAGGGTTTCTGACTAAACTCCGCCCACAGGAATACGTCAGTCACCAGCTAAGCTTAAACGGCTCTGCTAAGCTAAGCTGTTGTCGAATCACAACACACCAAACTAAATACACAATCAGAACTCATGACATATTTCTGAAGGAGGGACTTCATAGAACAAGGAAGACATCAGACATTAGGACAGTGAAAACAGCGCTAGAGATGAGTATATTTTGGTGGGGTTTTTACACACACAAAACATGAACATGTTATATTGGGCACCATAAACACAATCATAGCTAGACACACAGGAAAAAGGGACCTTTATATGGCAAAATTTCCGCAGCACATCCCTGAAGACTCAATGTGTTTTGTTTATTTATATTTTGCAATTTAAAGAAGTTTCATTTAAAGTTTTAACTATTTAAAAGCTGCACAAACTTTTTTATATAAGGCTTAAAATATCAAAATCAAAACAATTATATTAGTAAAACTCAACACTCAGTGTGTGTGGCTTTTGTACTTTTAAAAGTACACTTCTTAATAAGAATACCCTAATTTAGTGCCTTATATAGCTAGAAATAAAAAATCAAATTGAGTAAATACATATGTTTTTATCCGATTAGTCAATTAGTCGAAAAATAATCGTCACATTAAAAGTGCTCTAAGCGAATTGACGCGTTGTAGGCCATAAAACATTTTTTGTTTCATACAGTAAACACCTCCTAACTATCTGCTAGCTGTCTGTCCCCTGAACACACATGATCTCTGTAGACAGCCCAGGCTCCACAAACTGCAACAAAAACAAAGTGGTCAAACCTACCACCACGAAACATAACAAAGTGTTCCAGCCAATAAACGACAAGAAGGATTTGGGGGTGTGGGTTGGGCGTGTTCATGACTCTTTCAGAAAGCACGGAAGGGAGGGGGAGGAGTGTTTGACAACACTTTGAACGTCAATCAGAAGTGACGTCACACAGATTCGCTTAGAGGGCCTTTAATCAATTATGAAAATAATAGTTAGTTGCAGCCCTATTTCACACCTTTCAATAATTCTTACAATTGGCATATTTTCCCACCTTGATCCTTTACAAGATGCCTAAACTAGTCAGGGAAAATTAAAATGAGCTTAAAATGGGCTCAGAACTGTCAAATGACAGAATGTGTTTTTGGCAACAGCACGAAACAGATGAGTTTTAATAAAGGCATGTGCAGGCAAAGGCACCATAATTGGGAAACGATCTAAACTGCAAATAAAAATGGGATACGATCCAAAGAGGAGCATTGAAAAATAGAAACGGGTGGGAAATGAAATATCTTGGGATGAATACACACATGGCAATAATTTGATAATTGATGTGTAGAGTAACAGGAAACAGTAAATCTGAGAAAACTCCATTAATGATAGATGGACAGAAGGCGTATACTGAATTAAACAGGGAGATTGTCATTATATAGCATTGTTTTGCCATGTAAGTGTCAGACGGCCACTATTTGCAGTTTCATGTGGGCACAAGGGTCCCCTGGGAAATCCGTGCACACAGCTCTCCAACATCAATGTGTGAGAGGTCAAAGGTTAAAAGTATTCCTCTCCATCAATCTTTCCAACTGACAGGTAAGCACAAATCAATATAAAAATTAAACTTAATTCATTTAGGTTAATGCAATTATAAAACTTGTTAAGTGTCACCGAAGACTTCATTAAATATCCTTAAGTAACTCTTTGTGTCTATAATACTATTAAAATAACTGTTTGCAGATAAGGTGTGGCTGATGTAGGGTGTGTGAAAGAGGGAGAGTCAAACCGCTCAAAGCAACATCTGTAATATTTATTTTTCAAAAAGTGTGTCTGTGTAACTAGGTGTGTGCAAAAAATCATAATCGACTACCTGGGGGTTTTCATTAGTAGTCAACTAATCAAACTAAAACTAGGAGTAACCCATCTCACTTTTGGACAGAAGCACAAGCGCAAGTGCAATGAAAGCAGATGTTCTGGGCGTCTGTCTCAGGTATGCAGTTAGTCTATCATCCTCAAAGACGCGTTTTATAGCATAAAACACGTCAAGACAAGAAAATTCACTCAGACACGTCCATCTTCAAACACACGTACCAGAAGTGGAAATATCTCAGGATCATAAGAGGCTGAAAGAATTTGAAGAGTTTCAGTGAATAACATTTAAAACATTCTCAGGATTTTCCAATGACTACGAAAGATTTCCACCAAACATTTAAAGACACTACAGGTACAGATCTCATCATTTAGGAAAATCCTATGGCTAGAGAATAAAAAGTTACTGAAGATTTCAAAACATGCATATAAAAATAGGCTGCAGACAAAGATGGATCCTGGGTTGCATTTCTACTGAAGGAGGACAATGTTGATGAGTGAGAAGAAGATAAAAACATCTTTTATTAAAGAAAACATGAGTTTGTTATGCCAGACATTGTGTTTTGTTAAGATCTACGCCTACAGTTTTCACTAGCGACTCGCATTATCCAAGAATAAGAACCTGAGATAAGCTAACCAAAAAGACATTAAGGTTTTTATAAAGCATCACGTCATAAAACATTATGGCCCATAGACTTCACAATGGCTGCTAAATCTGAGGTCTATGTGAAAGCGATATTTGATGCTTATTAGCAGGGGCAGAGGAACTGAATAAGAGGAAAGGTCGACGACTGAAAGTGGGACAGACTGATGGTGTAGATGCCGAATTGGATGGGCTCCATAAAACAGCTTCATCAGAAGATCAAGATTATATGAGATGCTTATGTCTGTTTTTTGGTTATATTACTTAAGACTACTTGCTGCTTTATTAAAATACAGAAAAGGAAGTTGTGCATAAACAAATTATTAAAATGTAAACAGATGTAAAGACGCCACAAAATCACCAAGGCAGAAAATAAATAAGAAAGCAGTCTGTGAAACAAAAAAGTCATTTTTTGTGATTTACGGTTTTCTACATAAAATCATCCTGAACAAAATGTAACCTTCGTGTCTTAAATATTGATTGAGTAAGTCCATGTCAAAACTGATATCAATGTGAAATCAATGAGCGAAATCAAACTTTGATGCTCCTAATCTAACAATTACATTATGTGACTTTAGCCTGGATTTCACAAACATGCAGTCACATACAGCCATGTCAGCCCAGTCTCACGAAATTTCGTTATATAGTCACGTAATTTTTTGATCCTTTTTTCTTGAAATTATCAGGAATTTTTGCGTTTTTTTCGTGATCGTATGGGTGATTCTCACGAAACCATTGAAACACCACGGCACTAATGATTTTAGCTTTAAAATGTGTAATATAGTAACATTAAAAAGCATCAGAATTAACACAATACTGTGTTCTACCTTGCACAATGTGTGATTTCAACATAAGAATTTATAATTGTAAATTTTATCTAATTTTCTGCTGAAATTCTCATTACCGCAATGTGTCAGGCTGTGTTTGAACATGCGTTATGTTGTAATTTAATCAAATTAACACAAAAATATTAAGAAAAAAATAAATGGATGTTTTGCTAGACTACTTTAGATGACAGAAAAAATATCTACTGAATATTCATGTATAATAATAATGAAGAAAAATTAGGAAAATTAAGTGTCCATGCCTGATGTTCTCATCCTCCACAACACTTTTTGAGAACAGTTTAAGCACACATACAGAATTTTAATAAAGTTTGATTTTGAGTGACCAAGCACATGGACCAGTTACTTCAAGATGGCTACCAGGTAAGATCATTTTTTACAGTTAATTTGAAATATTGTCTTGTCAGAACGCTTACACAACATTTTGATTATCATTACCGCAACAGATGCTTATTAAATGTTAATTTAATTAATAGAAGCATAATACTTTGATTTTAAATGCATGTGCAGAATCTCCAAATTATGTTCTTTCAGGTTTGTCATGTCATTTTGAAAATATGTCAGTGTTGATGTTTTCTGACTGTTGCGGTAATGAGATTTTTTAGGACTAATTTTTTTAATTATGTTACAAAAAGTGTTAAATGATAAGTAAAAGTTTTTAAATTAATATTCCCATTTACTCCAGACTTTGCTTTTCAATGTCTGGTGGGAAAAAAAGTAAATTTAAGCAATTTTTACATTTTCATGCTTGACATCTTTAAAACCAAGTTTTCGTGAGAATCACCCGTATAATGAAGTCCTGTTTTCATGTGATTATCACATATTGGTTACTCAACTGTTTTGTCCTATTTTCTTACCATTGGCGCTTCGGTTTAGGGTTAGATTTACATAAAATGACATCCCTACCCAAACCCAAATCTAACCCTAACACCAGGTGACATATAAAAAAAAAAAAAAAAAATAAGTATAAACCAATGCATAAAGTGACATTCTAATGCAAGCACCAAATCTAACCCTAAACCGAAGCGACAATTGTTTAAAAATAGGAAAAAGCAGTTGAGTAACCAATACGTGATAATCACACGAAAACAGGAATTCGTTAAATGATCACGAAAAAATAATAAAAAAATTACGTGACTATATCACGAAACCTCATGAGACTGGGTAGGCCATGCATGATACAGCTCAATTCACAAATAAGTGACACACACCACAGTATGAGCCAGTTTTTCCTTGAATTGGTCAAAACAACTTACAAATAAGTTACAAAAGTTGCTGTCTACTAGCTGTAGGTCACAAAGTTTAGCAACACAGTCAAGATAACTTAAGGATAATGATTAAATATTTTTTTCCCTATAGATGTTATAAACAACCTAAATAAATGGTGTACGGGTGTACAGTGTCCTATAAATGCACCGTCTGTTACATGTCCTCTAATACAGCGACTGCGTCTTTAAGAGCAGGAACATGTGGCGACATCCCGTCATCTCCCAGAATTCTCGCTGTTATTTCAGGAATGCAGCTCCGTCCCCCTTATGTTTCCAACTGGCTTCTGCTGTGTCACCCTGACCGCTCCTCTATTCCTAACTCGGAACGCAAACATACAGTGTGCATAGCCGCTTTTAGACAGACAACTCCATTCACACCCCTCTTTAACACATCCCAAATTATTAACAGCACAGTCACTAAGAGGAAAAACATCTCTTACTGTATCAAATGCACACAGACAAACAGATTATAAAAGGAATATCATTCATTCTTCTATCAATCTTGCAATGATTCGTCAGTATTTTGTTTCAAATGTCTTGTACCACATCTTGCCAGGTTATAAAAAGATTAAACCGGATTGCGATTCTGCATTCACAAAACGGGCGCATTCGCTCTACCAACCGGACACCCTCACACAAACTCATCTAACCCCAGACAGATGGATGGGTCATCCTTTAGCAGAGGGACCGCCTGAACCCCCTCAGGTCCAGACATGCAAAACATATTAACAGAACTCAAGCCAAACAATCAAGGGTGCATTAGCCGTTTATACCTGAACAACAGTCATCAATCTTTCAGTGAAGTCTGTCAAGAGACTAGACATAACCACATTTAACCATGATGTGTCCTGCGTGAGCCAAAGAACATTAGCTAAAGGCATTACATAACTGGGATGCTGTTCAGTGGTAGCAATTTTTCATTCTTCTATTTTGCTGACATACTGTATATTTACCATTGTGTGCAAATACATTAAACACATTTTCCCCATGATTTATATATATATAATTGTTCCACACATAGGTTTGCATTAGGATGCAAGATAACTGCTTATTTGTAATATTATCGGTTATCGGTCTGATAGCAAAATAAGGGCGATAAATGAAAGCCGATAAATTATGGATTATTTTGGTTTATTGAACCACTTCACTTGCTCATTGCTGGCCATGTGGAGTTTTGATTGGTGCTTTCTGTGACATAGCACGAAGATGACACATGTTGCGGGCTTGAGAGTATGCTAGTCTAGCGCAAAGACAAGATGTCCGCGGTCTGGGAGTTTTTCATTGTGAAATTAATATGAATATTTATCGGCCTATATATATATATATATTTATATTATCGGCCCCCAAATATAAAGAGTTATCGGTTATTGGTATCGGCCAAAATTTCCATATCGGTGCATCCCTAGTTTGCATTGATCTGATGTGAATATTCATGAACATTTCCTTAGAATATTTGACTTAAGGATCTGAACATGTAAAACCTGACGTGGTTGGAATTTCAATGTATTATTCTGCTCATTTCATTAAATGTCACATATTATTTTACACTCTGCATTTGCAAGGTGTAAAGAGTCTTGAAGAGTTCTTTAAAAATTTCTTTGTCTCCATCGAAACAAAGTCCAAAACCTGAAGGTCTAAATCAGGACCTGGGGTTAAAAATGAAACACTGGAAATTAAATAACAAGAAAGCAAACAGTCTAGCTGATGTTGCCTTCTTTTTGAAGACACTTGTTTGTCTCTTGTAGTGATAATTTTAGCCACACCAATTAGAAGTAAATCTTGTTAACACAAAAACAGATTATCACTGACGGTAACTGTTGAGAAGCTAAATCCAGGCACAGTAAAAGTGTGGAGAGAAGACATAACACTAACAGTCTCTGATGAATGTGAAGACAAATATGCAATCTGTGACATCATCACACCTCATGTCCTGATATGATCCAGGCCACTGCCCAAACACAGCAGAATAGACTTCTCATTTAGTCTTAGGCCACCACCACCAGACTTCTTGTTTTAGAAGTTTTAATGTCCATCCATATTTATTTTTCAAACTATTTTATTAAGATACAAACAGAAAAAACAGCAAATATGTATAAAAAAATATATATATTTTTTTTCAGGACTAAGGCCTCGTACACACTGCAAGTGAATCCCCTAAATGTCCGTTACATGTCTCTACGGAACAAGACTCACTCCCGAAAATGTGATGATTGACACAGAGGTAACTATAGCAATGTTCTGCCTTCTGGCGTGCTTATCACTCACAGCTTTGACCAAAATAATTTAACAGCGTTATGTTTTGCAATAAACCTTCGTCTTGGCGTTGTGCATTGTACGCATTTTTGAGGCTGCTCCACAGCGCGCTATCTTGCAATGTTGCCAGGCCCTTGTCTTTTTTGTACGTACATCCTGTTTCGGCGCATAACCGTAAGGCTTTTGGCTCATGAAGCGATCAAGTTTTTGGTGTTATTAAAAAGTGAAGGTGCAAGTCCCAATATTTTGATCTTTGAGTTCAAGCATTTCGATTTATTATTGGATTTTTCTTGTTTGCTGTTTTTTTCGTGCAAGATCTGGCAACACTAGTCAGCAAACGCTCGTGCCTCTCTCATTTACAGAACAGGATTAAGCATTAAAAGGTGAACTGACAACCGAATTAATATGCAGTGTGTACAGGACCTAAATGTCTTCTTTAGGCATCGTCTGTGTTTAGTGTGACCTCTCTTGGCACTAAACACATCTTGAGCGTTTTTGAGCAGAATGAAGGAAAAATACTTTTTTTTAATTAGAATTTAGGATTTAAAGTTGGATTAACTTAAATTACTTCAATTTGCAACATTTAAAAATATATATTTTTTAACTTATATTTTCTCACTTTAAGTAAAAAACTAAAGCTGAAAAAGACTAGACTTTTTAGGTGTTACCAATTGAAGTGAGAAAATTTAAGTTGACAAAACTTGATATTTTTAGGTGTTACCAAATGAAGTATTTTTTTAAGTAAATCCAACTGTCCCTTTTTACCATGTAAATTATGAAGTATTTATTTATACAATTTATACGTTTTATTGGAATAAAAATGTCACAATTCAAAAAAATCATTAGTAAAAAAAGAATAAACTTTATTTATTTGTTTAAGTTTTGTGATTTCGATCTTTGACATGTCCTTATTCAGCCAAAATGCGAAATATCAAGGTTATATTAAGACAGAATGTTCTTTACATTACGCAGGATGATTTTATGTAGAAAGCAGTAAATCAGAAAAAAGATGACTTTTCACAAACAGGGACACATATATAATTTTGTGTGCGAGTAAGATTAAGGCCGCCCTGCGGGTGATCCACCTGTAGGACACACAACCAGGAAGAGGTATTTTCAACATTTCAGTATTTGAATGGCAAATCTCTCAGCTATTATACAAATGTCATCTCATTTACTTTCTAGACCACCAATGGTTCATTTACATACTCAATACTTAATTGCATACAATGGCTTTTTATATGAAGAGCCTATCATGCAAATGGAAGGAGGAAACTTTGCCGACCCGGTTTAGGCATTTCCTTATCAGAACTAAATTTGGAAATAATTGGGCGAGATTTAATGCGAGATAGTCCCAGCATTCACTGGTGTGGCTGTAGGATCAGATGCCATCACAATCTGTGGGCAACATTCCCACCACACAGATCTCAGCTGACAGTCATGAGGCTAAATTAAAATACACATACACACCATAGTGATCATACAAAACTACACTGTCAAAAACAAGTCAATTTCTATACAAGATCTGTCATACTCTTATAAAGCAGAGTGGAATATTGATAACTAAATGAATGAAAAAAAGTGTATCCAAGAGTCACATATATATAAGTGTACCATGGTGTGGTACTTTTATTGAAGTATGAATCACCATTTTTAACCACAGCATTCTAAATATTTTTATTGGCACAGCTCACGGGCATAAACAATTCCTTTAAATGATGATTCATGTGACAGGAACGATCATCTGCTTATGAAAGCAATGATGATCCTAACAAACAATCACATAAAGATTTTGGGCAACTTCTCAGTGGTTACCACATCGGTGATAAAGACAAGGATGCAACCTATTTCTAGCCTTTCTAAACCACTATATACAGGTGGAAAATTCAGGATGACAGGTTTCAAAAGACTGGAAAATCTGTATGAAGGTTCCCACAAACAACTACAAACACACTTTTCAAAAGCATCTAATGCATGAGGTCAATGGCTGCTTCTCATTTCCAATTCTGCGTCCTCCAGTGGTCACATTTGTTGGCTGCATGTGTCATTTCAGGAAAGGAAACATTATAAAAGCAACTTATTTATTAATTCCTCATGAGTCGTTCACTGAAATCTCTTTCTTTGAAATATAACAGTTGCTTTTCTGAAATAAGACAACCTTGATGACGTATGTGGCCAACAAATGCAACCTCCTGCGGACACAGCCTTCGAAATGAGACACAGCTGATGTCCAGACACACACAGGTGCTTCCCGCCACCTGAAGCGGATAAAGAAATGTCATGTGATCTTACATTTTTAACTTCAAGGGCAGTTCATTTAAAAATTAAAAATTCAGTCATTTTCTCAATCTCAAGTGCAAACCAGAAGGCTCTTATCAATCCAGTATAAATTTTTTAAAAGATTTTGCACTCATACAATGTCATGTCCATATGAATCATGTGTGAGCTATACAAACATGACACTGAGTAAACATTGTGAGGAATTTTGTTTTCGGTTGAACTATGACCTGTTTAACATAAAGTCAGAGTTTGACCTCATGGCTAAAAAAACAGGCTGATCTCACGAGAATTTGTACATATTTTACGAGTTGGCTAATTCATATGAATTCATAAGTTAATCATGCAAAAACGTACAATTTTCATAAAAAAAAAAATAACGAAACCCCACCCCTAACCCCAACGTCACAGGGGTCAAGGCAAATTATCATAAAAAAAAAAAAATGTACAAATGTGGTTGTACGAATTAATTTGAATATGCCACCTCTTAAAATACATATGAAATGCCATGAGATAGCGTTGCAAAAAACGCATATAGAAACTCAATTTTAGGATCTTTACATCAATACAAAATTGAACTTGAAAAAAAGCAGTATGGTTTGCAGTGTCACGTCAAACAGGAGTAGATGATATAAATGAATGTTTTGAACTTATGTGTTGTACGACTTCACACTGTGTGTAATTTTACAAAGCACACACACGTTGTGGGTTGCTGTATGTGTGTGTATGTTACGTATATGGGCTCTTTTTTTGTGATGGGCTAAACAAAAGACCAGAGCTTTTTTGTGAACCTATCATAAATCAATATCTTTCCAAGCTACCCTGGCCCTACGTTTTCAACACAATCTTCATGATTTATTCACCATATATACGCACATCTTCCAAAGATAGCAATTTTTTTGCCCCGTTTTTCTTTTTGGCAACAGCAAGGAAAAACAGAGCACTGTGTGTGTGTGTGTGTCTGACGCAGACCGGTACTAAAGCACAGCGGCTGCAGGCTGAAGTCAGAACATTTTGCCACTATGCACAATTGTCTTCAAAGCACAACATCCAGTGCCCACCAGCAGCACTCAACACAGCCAACTCACACCCCGCATGGAGTCCAACATTTATTAAACTTGAGGAAACCATGTTACAAAGGCTAGAGAAGGAAAGTCACATTGAATAACGTCAAACACAGTTTAGCAAAAAGTTTGAGAGTAGTCAGTTTGAGGTCATTACTCCTTACAGCAGCTTCTGAACATGGCAGTCTTGCTGGCTAACTTAAAGGGCTGTGTATTGGCAACAATCTTGATATACGATACGTATCACAATACATATGTTGCAGCGTAATATGTTGCAATACATTGTGATCATGTAAAACGATGCAATATATTAGGGTATTTCCTATTTTAGGATAATTATGGAAATTATAAAAAAAACTCTGTCATTGAGAACACACTACCATTATGCAAACCTCTCCGTCTTGACTTTTTTGGCCCTTTTTCGACTTGGCGCAACTCGGCTTGGCTCGGTTTACTTTTCCAAAGCAGTTTAGTACCACTTCAAAGTGGGCGGGATTATAGACGTATTGTTTTAGTTGCACCTCTTCTATTGCTGTGACATCATCGCATATTGTAGATTCTTGGTTTGTGGATGTTTTTCACTGCTAAAAAATACAAGAGTATGGGAACTGGTACAATAAAGCTCAAACGATGACATCACTTGGTTTACTCAATGGCACAATCAGTGATCTGCAATGTAAATGCCTCACATTTTAGTATCAGATTCAGTACTTCATTAAAATTCATTCATTGAGAAAACGCGCATTTGCACGGTTAATCGTTACAGCCCTAGTACTTCTATTAGAAAAGTTAAACTGTTCTTTAACTCTTTCCCTGCCATTGACGAGTTATCTTGTCAATTAAGATGAAACATTTCCCTGCCAATGACGCTTTACTGACAAGTAGTGCTGCCTCACGAGTAGTCACGACTTATCATTTGCAGAATAAAAGTTTTTGTTTACATAATATATGTGGGTGTACCGTGTATAATAATTATGTATAAATACACACACGCACGCATGTATATAATTAAGAAACATTTGCATGTGTATATACATGTTTATATTTATATATAATTTAAATTATTTTATAAATATCTTTTTTTCTTAAAATTATACATGTATGTGTGTGTGTTTATATAAACATAATTATTATACACAGTACACACACATATATTATGTAAACAAAAACTTTTATTCTGCAAACGATTAGTCACGACTAATCTTGAGACAGCACTACTGACAAGCTTTTACGGTAATCTGTAATTCAGCTATTATCCACTAGATGTTATTCAATTTATAAAAAACTGAAGCAAAGACTAATTGAATTCATTTTAAACTCTGTGTATGTTTTGATCAGCATTCTGAATCTTATCTCTAACAAAATTCCTTTAAAAAAAAATTCAACCATTTCAGCTTTTTGCTAAAATTTTGGTATTTCATTTTGTATTTTATAGATAAAGAAAAGTAAAATGCAATATTATTATTATTATTATTATTATATGGCTCTCTGGGATACTTTATTCTGACTTTTTTTCTAATATCAACCATTAAAGGCGGAGTCCACGATGTTTGAAAGCCAATGTTGATATTTGAAATCACCTAAACAAACACGCCCCTACCCCAATAGAATGGACCTTCTGTTGATAGACCCGCCCCCCACATACGCAACCCGGCAAGGATGTCGCTTAGTAGACACACGCTCCTTACTGCTGATTGGCTATAAGTGTGTTTTGGTAGTCGGCCCGTCTCCTTTTCCAAAGCGTTTTTCAAACATCGTGGACTCCACCTTTAAAACTACACACCTCTTATCCGGCGGGTACTGTGAGACATCTTGACCGGTACTACTTTTATGTTCAATACACCATTCACTCCACCTTTCAATATAAATTTGTTACAAATAAGATAATAAAACATTACAAATCAATATTTTGTGTCCAGTAATTTAGTCAGGTGGCTGTGTTATAGGTGCAATAATGTACATTAAGCCAGTTATCACAAAATGAACCCCTTGATCTTGGTCTTCCTGTTATGATAACATCTGGATGCATGTACACAATCTCTTGTTTAAAAATCTGCATTGCACCCTGTACGAATCACAACAGACTGAAATAAAAGCAGGATGTCTGATGAGCAAGGACAGGACGCCCACGCCGTGTCGGCGAACTTCCTAAACCAGAGGATCTGCTCTCAGATGGCTTTTCTCCCACTGACACAGTCAGGTGCTGCAGCAGAATGTGGCCAAACAGGAAGTGCAAGGAGGGAAATCCTGCAGCGCTGCAGTAAGAGAGGAAGAGCTAAAATGGAAGAATGCTGGGGAAAAGGGAGGGAGGAAAGAGAGGCCAAGGCTGAGGCAGCATATACCCATAGACACCGCAGTCTGCTGTGAGAGGGAAAATGACAAGGATTCAGGGGAAACTAGGCCACGTGGAAAAATACAGTTGTAGTGATCCATGTCTCTGTCGTTTATATGCCTCTGTGCTCCGCCTTCAGCTCAAATTTCCCCGTTGAACCATGTAGCAGCAGATTCA
This sequence comes from Misgurnus anguillicaudatus, assembly GCF_027580225.2. Taxonomy (NCBI): domain Eukaryota; kingdom Metazoa; phylum Chordata; class Actinopteri; order Cypriniformes; family Cobitidae; genus Misgurnus; species Misgurnus anguillicaudatus. Next base: position 17,949,345 of record NC_073356.2, read on the forward strand.
AGAGAAACACTGCTGAATGTTTTTGGGACTTTCTGGCCGAAAGGCTCTAACCATAATGAGTCCCAATCTGAGAATCAAAACTCAATTAGGGAACCAAATCGTGCTATTTTTAACCAAAAATAGACTATTTTATTTAAAAGAAATGGTGAGCGGTTTATGTGGAAGCAGCAGCTACAACCATAATTTTAAAGTGGTGTGTGAATGTGGGAGAGTGTTTTAGGGGGTTGCTTAGAGCAGTGGTTCCCAACCTTTTATTTTAATGCTTGTTTGTTCAATTTCTTATCATTTTAAGTCATCTTGAGGCCCTTTGGATATCTGGCTTAAAGCAGTGGTTCTCAAACTGGGGGCCGGGCTCCCTTGGGGGGTGCAAGATGGTGCCGGGGCCCCAGTTTAATAAAATGTTATGAAATATATTAATTTATTATAAATTATGTGTGATCAAACCACAGAAAATATAGCTACAAACCAACAGCACTACATTGTATCATTTGATATGCGTTCATTCATTCAAATCTAAGTTTGAGATTGATGTCATCAATGTTCTTTGGGGGCCTACGCAGAAAGGGGGGGCACACTCCAAAAAGTTTGAGAACCACTGGCTTAGAGAGACATGTTAAAAGACCCCATCCCTATAACATCCATGTCCCTAGACAAGGCTACGCTCGCATCCTCTGATGTAAAGACCAACCAAATTGGTCCACCAGAACCCCTCCCGTCGGGTAAAAAAAACTGCGTCATAGGTATTTCCGTTTGCAACGGTGAAAACAAAGATGAGCCAAGCTGAGGAGTGATTTAACTAAAACTGCAACAAAAGTCGCTGATTATTTACTTCCATCATTGCTGGTCTTCGCAAATCATACTTCTTCGTTTGTGGGTTAACTTGCCAAGTTTCTTCTTCTTTGACGGTCGCACTGCTACTGTGGTTACACGCGTGGATACTGCCTACCAGCGGTCTACGCGTGTTTGCACGCGTCGATGCAAAAGTATAAATGAAAACCGACGCAGAACCTACGCCGTTGCGGCTATACGCCGTAGGACCTACGCACAACTATAACGAGCCCTTTAGGGTTAGCAAAAACCTCTACCTAGATTTCAAAACGACAGTAATATTTTACTATGTTCTTACCTAAACTTAGATAAATTAATACATACCTATCTTTTTTCAATGTGTGCACTTTTAATTTTTGTACAACGCCTTTTGAATGTGTTAGCATTTAGCCTAGCACCATTCATTCCAATGGCTCCAAACAGAGATGAATTTAGAAGCCACCAAACATTTTCATGTTTTCCCTATTTAAAGACTGTTACATGAGTAGTTACACGAGTATAAAACGTTTAACGTTTGTTTGGATCCTAAGGAATGAACGGGGCTAGGCTAAATGCTAACACATTAACGAGGCGCTGTACAAAGATTAAAAGTGCACGCATTGAAAAAAACTGTGTATGTATTAATTTGTCTAAGTTGAGGTAAGAACATAGTAAAATATTGAAAAACTGTGGTGTTTGCCTTTAAGAAAACGACATATTTACTAGTCTACAGAAGTACCAGCATAAGAACTGCATGCACAACTTTAGGGTGTTTACAGCACACACAGAAACTGACGAGACAGGCAGAAGTCATCACTTCCTCTGGTTCACTGAAGGAAATGGACAATGTTTGTCTATGGTGGAGGGTCACTGGGATCAGGCAACACAGGACGATTAGGCCAGAGGCAGAGCAAGGCAAACAGGATTGGGGGGTTAGATTGGACTGGATTGCAGAAAACCTGGCTTGAGCATCTATATGGACGTATAGCAGTGTAACAGTCTGATATTACAAATACACACAAGACATAAACGTACCGAAGCTCTGCGTCACATAAAGGACTGAATACATAATTACTGTAGTGTATTTATTGTCTGTCGTCAATTATAAGTATTTCATCTCTCTTTAAGTGGCCTCGATCAAGCATCATCCGCTTCCTATTTCCCTGTGTCATTCAGTCAGTTTACATACTGGACATTAGCAATGGCCTTGATAAACTAAACACTGATAATCTCAACAACCTGTGACACAAGTACAAAAGCCAAATGTATCAGGGATTATAAAACATGCACTTGTCCCGCCCAATTATTAAGCAAATAAACGGGAAACTGTAAAATGAAATGGAAATGCCAAAGCATACATAAAGTACTAAATAAAAAAATAAAAAGGGTCTTTTTTATTGTTCTTCTTAGTTTGAAATGGCTGATCAGCGTCATACTGACTCATGGTACCGTGACGCTCACTTTTTGAGCACCAGCTGGACTTAGACATCCTGCGATTGTTTCTGAGCTTTGTTGACCTCAATGCATAAAAACAACCAAGGCTCCAGGAAACATACAAACATGGCCCCCAGTCACCACCCTCTCATAACCATGCGCTCACATACAGCCTTTCCTGAATTATTGAATCCCTGTATCGTCTGTCCAACTCAGATTTCAGTTAAGTGACACCTTTGACAAGACCACATTTCTCATATTTCTCCTCCTATTCTTAATGGAACTGCCACAAGTTTCACGGTATAACAAAAACATTGTATATATTTTAACACATATATATTTTTCAAGCATGCCTCTTCATGTTTCAATGCAAATAGTGGGGGACATTTGGTACAGACTTAAAACGGTGTTACATAACAAGACTACTCACACATCCGAGTTATGACAAAATAACTGCATTATTAAACATTACTTAGCAACAAAATGAAATGTCACAATAAATATGGTGGCATAAATGCGTCATTGAAAGTCACTGAAGCATATAAAGCCAAATCTATTGACCTTTGACAAAGCTGGTTGGCAAAGAAAAGCCAAAGCTGCCTGCACAATAATTTAAACCTCTGTTTGAAGATCAAGAATAAAAGTAAGGAATAAATACATTTGGACTTGCAGCCCTTTATGGGCTCATTCTTCAAAACGAAACAACTCCCTTGGCAATCACTTTAAGATTTCTGGTGGCTAATGTGGGTGTAATGGCATACAATTAATAAAGCTTGATTTACCTAACTCTCCACGGAGGACAGGGAGAGATATGGCACTCTTGCTCATATTAGTCTTGTTGTTTTAAAAGTGTTTTATTGGCAACATGTCAAAGAAAATAATTATGTAAACATTCATTGGAAATGGCATGCTGTGTTCCTGAGATGGAGAGCTGACAGGCATTAGTATAAGCAACTGAACTTTGATGGTTTTGTGGCGTCTAGTTTGCATAAAGAAATACGCTATTCTTGCTTTGCAACGTAATGGCATTATACAAATAACAATAAATAATCTAATTCACAGATTTACCAAAAAACACTGTGCATACAATGAATCTTTCAATGCTATGTAATAGGCCCTGTCCCTGGCCACTGCAGAATCACATTTCATTACAATAATCAATAATTAAAATGGCCCCTTTTCATCAGGGCTACATCACAGATGCCACCAGCATCAACTGACATCACTTACCCTCCTATTTTTTACATCATGATCGATTTCATGTGAGGCATTGATGTATTTCGAAGAGCAACTGTTATTAGAAATACACCTGCGCATGCGAAGGCCACAGGGGTCACAGCTGTCTATCTCAGCACAATCCTTTACTGATTTCAGACACCAGTGGACTACTGGATGAGCTAGTGGGCTACTAAACAAGCTCCAACCATGTTGGACTACTGGACAAATAAGCAGACAACTGGACAGTCTCGGACAGTGGACATCTGGACAAGCAAGTGGAATAATATACATGTTTGAACAGAGTCTACTTGACTAGTGTACACATTCAGTTTACTATGGGCAACTGGACACGCTAGTGGACTACTGGACACGCTAGTGGACTACTGGACACGCTAGTGGACGACTGGACACTTTCAGATTCCTATGGGCAACTGAACAAGCTAGAGAACTAGTGGACACGGTAGTGGATTAATGGATATGTTTGAACAGAGTCTATTTAACTAGTGTACACATTCAGTTTACTATGGGCAACTGGACAATCTAGTGGACAAGCTGGTGGACTACTGGATGCGCTAGTGGACTACTGGACGCGCTAGTGGACTACTGGACGCGCTAGTGGACTACTGGACATGTTTGAAAAGAGTCTATTTGACTAGTGTACACATTCAGATTGCTTTTACACAAGCTAGTGGACTACTGGACAAACTCTCACAACAGTGTACTACTGGACAAGCTAGCGGACTGCTGGACACGCTAGCGGACTGCTGGACACGCTAGCGGACTGCTGGACACGCTAGCGGACTGCTGGACACGCTAGCGGACTGCTGGACACGCTGGCGGACTGTTGGACATGCTAGTGGACTACTGGACATGTTTGAACAGAGTCTGTTTGACTAGTGTACACATTCAGATTCCTATGGGCAACTGGACACGCTAGCGGACTGCTGGACACGCTAGCGGACTGCTGGACACGCTAGCGGACTGCTGGACACGCTAGCGGACTGCTGGACAAGCTAGCGGACTGCTGGACAAGCTAGCGGACTGCTGGACAAGCTAGCGGACTGCTGGACAAGCTAGCGGACTGCTGGACATATTTGAACAGAGTCTATTTGACCATTGTACACATTCAGATTTCTATGGGCAACTGGACACGTTAGCGGACTGCTGGACACGTTAGTGGACTGCTGGACACGCTAGCGGACTGCTGTACACGCTAGCGGACTGCTGTACACACTAACCGACTGCTGGACAAGCTAGCGGACTGCTGGACATGCTAGTGGACTACTGGACATATTTGAACAGAGTCTATTTGACTAGTGTACACATTCAGATTCCTATGGGCAACTGGACAAGCTAGTGGACATCTGGACAGTCTCTCACAACAAAGTCTAGTGGTTTACTGGACAATCTTGCTGATCATTGCTTTTAACTATTTAATGTTCCCTTCAATAACAAAACTGGAAAATGTCAAATTAATGTGTAATAATAAAAATGTATAATTAAAAGCACTGCACAACAACTGCGTTTTGCTCCCATCCATAGACCTACAGTGACAACAAATCTAAATCATCCTCGTACAACAATCCCATTAAAACCGATTGAGACCCCCACAAAACGTAACCAATAAAATAATGAGAGACGTTGGTAAGGCGCTCACCTTTATATCTCTCCAGCACATCCTCATACGCCTGCGCGAACTCTTTCTCCTGTAAGTGATTCGCCGGCAGTAAGCCCGGGATGTAGCCGGCCATAGTGTCGCTCACTCCCGCTGGCCGACTCAAAGCGGCCCGCCGACAGAGTAATCCAGACCTTCGACAGCAGCTGTCAAATCCCCCGAGGGTTAATAACCGCACACCGGCTTATCCACGGTTCAGTATCGTCCTCTCATGTATATTTATGATCGTAAACAGGGTAAATTAAATCTCGTGAGCTACTTATCACTTGTTCTTTAAAAAAAACGTGCCGAAAAAACAAGATAAGGTCAATAAGAACTCCTCTATTAATCCTTAGTGTAAATATTTATAATCATAAATGACATGTAAATGTCCCCGACGCTTTGAATCTAAACGTATTACAGTGTAAACCCATATTTCATTGGTTTAGATAATAATCGCGACGGATGTCGTATTTAAAGTCCATTGTAGCGCGTCCGGGCCGGTGATTGGGTTTATATGTGCGGTGGGCGGTCCCGTTCGGCTTCTTCTGAAAACAGATACGGCTCTCAATGAAACGCTATCCGGACAGCGGTGCTTTTATATTCCGTTGTCGGTGCTGTCTCGACTCGCCGGTTGCCTCTGTGTAATCTCTATCGGTTGCTTTATTCCCATCCGTGCAGCTCAATGTAATGGCCGCTTTCTGGAGCGATCACACGGCGTGTGTGCGACTCCTTCACTCCTCCCTCTGTTCTCCCCGGAGCGAATGGGCTTCAGGTTTCTCTATTCTTCCCGCAGTGCCTTCCTTCCTCACAGCCACGCCAGGCACATCCAGCCCTGGAGATCTAGAGCCACAATGGCTGATGGTATTATGCGCTGATTGTTGTGTTTTGTCGCCCCCCGCTGGTCAAAGTGGAGAGGTGCAGGACGCAGAGGTTTCTCACACAGATTTGTGGTGGGCTTTTGTTTACAATGTGATCATCTATTAAACTGACACTTGGTCGATCTGATCTTGATTCATAGTGAATTTAGTTGTTACTTTGAGTTACAACCATTTACTCTATATATTGTTTACTTCATTCTTTTTATCTTTATATTATGTATTGTACTGCAGTAAAATGCCTGAGGTTCACATCAATCATTTTAAAGTGTCACTGGCATCTTCTGCATATGATAAATGCATAAGATGCCATATAAAAACTTGAACAACCCTAAGATAAAAACTTAAAGTTAATATTAGGGTACCACCAATACAACATTTTCTATTACTGATCCAATTTTAATACCAGAAGTCTGAGTATCGAGCGATCTCGAGACACACGCACGCACGCACGCACACACTAGCTGTTGCCCATGGACTTGGTACTGATAATGCACTGAGAGGTAAATGGCTACTAACTAGTGTCATCTCCACCCGCCATCTGTACAGGCTAATGTGATCTAAACATACAGTGACAAATACTCTTTATTCTCTAGTAACCTTTGCCTTCTCATCTCGAACCTCATATGCCATCATTAGTTTCAAGCAAATGTCTCTTTTAAAGGTGCAGTGTGTAATTTTTAGAAGGATCTCTTAAAAGAAATGCAAAATAATATACAAAACTATATTATCAGGGGTGTATAAAGACCTTTCATAATGAACCGTTATGTTTTTATTACCTTAGAATGAGACATTTTTATCTACATACCGAGGGTACCCTTACATGGAAGTCGCCATTTTGTTCCTTACAGAATAGCATCTTTCACTTCCTTAAATTTGGAATTGCTGTTTTGGAAATGAATGTTTTACTGGCAGATCATACTGCTTATCAAAGTTGTGCATCATTTCTTTAAATGCAGTTTTTCCACTGTATTGAATGGCTTTGCAATGTATCGCAATATGCTGTGAGTTAAGAGCGCCATCAGATACTGTTTCATTTATACAGGCGCTGTAACTCCCCCTTGTGTTTTTTAGAGAGATACGCAATCAAAAAAAAACTTTTTGTGCCACCATGTTTCTACAGAAGCCCTTAACGGACAAACTTTTTTTACTAAGTTGTCTCCGAAGATGACATGTTTGTCCGGTGGTGGCTACCGTAGCTTCTCTGTGTTTCAAAAGCGAGGGGTGAGCAGTGGACTGAGCCATTGGTTGCAACATCACCACTAGATGGCGCTAAAATTTACACACTGTGACTGCACCTTTAAGTATTTTTAAACATTTGCTGTAATTATGCAGCTGGTTGCCAGTAACTTACTGTAGAAGATAAAGACTGAAAATGTTTCATGTTCATTTAACTTTGAACAAACTGTTGCCACTAAATAACATAAATGTAAAATCTACAGTAAGTCTCTGGCAGCTAGTTGCCAATAATACTGTAATTTCTACAGAAATTTGTTACAGTGTACATAATAACTTTCCAGGTATTATAGGGCTGTCACGGTTATGAAATTTGGCTGACGGTTAATTGCCTAATACATTGAGATGATTATGACGATTAATTGGCTGTTTATGGCTTTGGCGGTAATGCCGATTAATTGCCTTTTTTATTTAATTCTCATAATTTTTTGGTCCATGAATTAATTTTCACACTTTGTTGTGATTACTCAAATTAAATATTTTGCAAGGTTTACATGGCAGTAAATATTAATACACATAACACATATTTAAAAGTTATTATTTAATGAATATATCTTTAAAAAAACTGGAAAAAACAAACAAAATAAAGTGTCTGAAAAATAACTGAAAATAAAAATGCAATCAAAATAACTTAACCAGAACAGGCCTTAAATAGTAGCCAATCTTAAGGTCATATTAGTACTGGACCACATGTCTGTCGTAGCTGCAAAAAATAAATTCCTTACAGATCCTTACATAATCTTTCAATTCCTTAAAGGTATTGTGGAGGATTTTCTTTTTCTGGGTGGACCATCAAGACTATTGGTCCTCCTGTTGTGCAATTGCATTTTTTAAAAAGTGGAGAAGGCGGTTCTTTTCTAAAATTCGAGAAAATCATCCGCTACACCTTTAAATTTGGAATTGCTGTTTTGGAAATGAATGTTTTCCTGGCAGATCATACTGCTTATCAAAGTTGTGTAGCATTTCTTTAAATGCAGTTTTTCCACTGTATTGAATGGCTTTGCAATGTATCGCAATATGCTGTCAGTTAAGAGCGCCATCAGATTCTGTCTCATTTATACAGGCACTGTAACTCCTCGTGTTTTTTGAGAGATATGCAATCATTACGTTGATCTGAAATCATCGCAATGACGATTATTTAATAACTGTAACAGCCCTCTTTCTTTAAAATTACAATGTTGAATAAAATAATCCAAAGCACTGAATCCTAAATAGTCAGTAATTCATGAAGAACTATATACAATTTTTTCCCCCACCATCTCTGAATTGACATTAAAATCCAAACATCCTCATTCACATACCAAGGGTTACAACAAATACACACACACACACACACACAAACCAAGCAGTCTCTGTGACCTGGAAGACACACATGACCCCACAATGAGTCCAACAACTGATAGCCTGACAGCGGATATTGCTGTTGGCCCCATAGGTCCCTAAACACACATTAGTCAAACACATTACACATCAACACTTTAGACAAGAGATTATCATATTTAAATAAAGCAAAAGCTAATGGCTAAGACACAATTACAGTTTGCAAATTACAGTCCTATTTTGCTTTCATAATAGCTGCCAAGTCATTCTTCTCTCGTCTCTTTGAATCTATTATTACAGAATGATGCACAATACGTTAAGGCTCATTATGTCTCAAATTAATTTCACAGACAGAGGATCAGTTTTTTTTACTTTTTTTCTAGATACAAATAGGGAGAATCAGATTCATAATTTAAACCATTTGTACTTTTTAACACTTTCTACAGTTTTATTTATAAAACCTCTGCACCAGGATCCCTGAAGGAACCACATTTGGTTTCTTTTCCTACTCTGTAGGTGGGCAACAACAATAAAGCGTGATTAGAAAAGAGCAATTCAATGCAGGTCCAATGGCACTTCAATGAAAGTGTTTTTCCATTGTGACCCTGCCTGTCAAAAGAGATTAAAAATGTATGAAATTATTGCTTTATCAATCTCTTCGCCTCCTCCTTCAGAATGTGCACGGATTTACAAACCAGTCTTGAAGGTAAACGGCCACCCAGTCTGTAAACTGAAGTGATTTATCTGAATGATATTGAATTATTACACCTGCATGCAGATTTAAGATCTATGTGCATGAAGCTATTTGTGTTTGGATGCTCACTGTGTGTTTAAGGCAACTGTCATAAGTGATTTGCAACATGCCATTTAAAGACTCAAGTGTTTTAAATCACACATATCCCCCTTCCTCCATATGCTTCCCTGCATGCTAACCACGTTTGATATCTTCCCATTGACCTCCTCGGTTTCAAAGCTTGTCTCGACTCCATTGTGATGTTGTTTTTATTTTATCCTCTCATTTATTCTCGACTATCTTTTAACAAACCTCCGAGTTACTACCGCTTCTTTCTCAAGCTCAAATTGAAATTCAAATGATCCTGCTGACTGTACTTCACTATTTGTTTATCGGGCTTTTGCTCTTTTTAATTCCCGTTCCATGCAACTGCATAGCCATGGAAACGAGGGGGACTGGAAGAGCAAACAGGTAACCCATGGCAACAGGGGAATTAAGGGAGCCTGGCTTAGTTGCCCTTTGAGCTGCCTGAGAAAAAGTAGTAATTATAACAGATAGGCAGGCTGTTAGACAGCTCTGCATTAAAATAGTTAAAAGCACAATCCTTATGAAAGGTTTTTATCAGTTTTAATATCAGATGGATTTTTACTGAACTATATTTTAGGTTCTTATTGAAATTATATATTTAAGATTAACATGCTTTAATATCCCTGCTATGACAATTCTTATTTTTTAAAAGCAAGTATTGTCCGATTCACAATTTTACATTTCTTTTGGTGTGTATTAGTACATGTCAACGATATGCAAAAGGTACAAATCCCAAAGTAAACAATGACATGAGTTATCATCTCAAATGTAAATCTATTTTCTTGGACTACAACAAACACGGATCGTAGGCAACAGTTTACATCCTGGGCTGGTTGACGTGGACACAACGGTCATTATCATAATCTTGCCCGCTTCTGAAACACAGCCTGTAAGTAGTCTATGTTTTTTTTTTCATATTTAAAGAATTTACTACTGACTATTCAAACACGAGTTTTGAGCAGTACAGAGTAGGCTACCGCTTGTTGTTTGTCATTTCTACGATCACAGATGCAGACATGATTTTAAAGGGGCCATGGCACAAGACTTTTTTAAGATGTCAAATAAATCTTTGGTGTCTCCAGAGCACATATGTGAAGTTTTAGCTCAAAATACCCCACAGATAATTTATTATAGCATGTTAAAATTGCCACTTTGTAGGTGAAACGCAATTATGCCATGAATTATTTTCTCTCTCTCCTTTTCTCTGCACTAAATGGCAGTGCTGTGATTGGATAGTACAGATTAAGGCATGGGCGTAGATTTAGGGTGGGACGCTAGGGACATGTCCTTACCAATATTCAGGGAAGACTGAATTGTCCCTAGCAATAATTTCGACCAAAATTAATCTGTATTAATAAATAACCACTGATGTCCGTCTTATTCTTGTGTTTTCTATTTTTTACTTATTATATTTTTTTCAGGAATCATTTAAATGAGATTAAAAATCTTTTGCAATCCCGTTCTGTAAAAATAGCGCTCTATGTGGTACACAAACGGTTAACAGCTTTCGTTCTCTGCAATGCCCGCCTCCGTAACTCACATCGCTAATATGATTGGCTTTGCATTTCTTTAGTCCCGCCTCTCTAACTCACAATGCTAATATGATTGGATTACCATTTCTTGAGTCCCGCCTCTCTAACTCACATTGCTAATATGATTGGATTAGCATTTCATGAGTCCCGCGGCTCCCGCCTCTCTAACTCTTGTCTTATGACTCGCTACGTGTGATAGGATGGTTTCACTTTGTACAACGCGCCAAAGTTCACTCAACAAGACGCGCGTGATTATTCGGGCTACAGGTAAGTGAGGAAGAAAGTATTATTATACCCACTGTAACTGTTTCATGCACAAAATATAGCAATGCTGACATCGCGGGCACGCGCGTCGAATTTCTGGGTCGAAGAATCTGTTTTCAGCCACGCAGTCCTTTTGAATGTGTGTCTTGCAATATCCACTTCTCGCCGCAAGGTTGTAATATGTTTTTAATAATTACGACAATAAATAGGTCAAGTCCGACCACCGGGAGCGTTTGATAATTTTAACTTTCAACTCGGAGGTGTTTTTAATTCACAGCAGCTGTTTAAACATTTGTGTCGCTTTCAACCGGGCGGTGTGCTTCCACTAAGCTCTGGTCTCTAATGAAAGGTAGATGGACCCAAATAAATATCTTTTATCTTGGTCCTGAAACGTTGTTCTCTTAAGTCTATGGAGGAGAAGGTATTTAAATAAACCGCGGAAATTTGGTAGTCACGTATCTATTAATAGACTACAGTGAACGTTCTGTCAGAACGTCCACTGCAGGTATCGTTCTAAAAACCATGGTTACCATGGGTCTGATGCCCATTCCAACTAAAGTTTGATGCCCATTCCAACTAAAACAGTAAAAGTTTATAATTTATTTTGAAAGTACTAACAAAATTCTACCTTCTGTTAAAATTTCATGCAAATATCTGATAAAATGAGAAAGTTACAAGCAAAAACATGTGAATAAGCAGCATTTCGGTCACACACATTCCATAGACATCCATATATAACATTTTCCTCTGATTTCTAATATTAAAAATAGCATAACTTTCTCAATACTCAACAGATTTTTACAATCCTGGTATCTTTGTAAATGGGAATGTCGGCTCTGTCTAGTCATGTGATACATTTTGAGTTTTGGGTTTTTTGAAAATTTTGTCATCATACCTACAAAATACGGAACAAGTTGTGTCACATAATGATTCAAGGACAGTGTTTGTTTCACCAATACACGACAATCCCATGTTAACCTGAGGAGTTGCAAACGCGTGTCAATCTTTTATAAATGGGGTAGCAAGGTTATTTAGGGGGTCCCTAATCCATGAAAGAAAATAACCCCAACATGGTAAAAACATGAATTCATGTCATGATTGCTGAATACTTTACATTACTGCACTGTGGTGATTACTTGCACAGATGTAGAAATAATGTAAGGTTGCATTTTAAACTTAAACTATTTTTTTCACACTGATTAACTGTCTGTTAATGAAAAGAAGATTTAATGTGAACTACAGAAACATTAATAAACGTTGTTCTGGAAACAGCATGATATACATACCTACTTTAACACTGGGATTTTTTGGCAAAATTAAATATTAATTGCATATTCTTCAATGTTAAAAAGTAAATATGGATTCATATATGTTACAAAGTGATTTTCTTTTCTTTTTTGACAAAGACTTAAACAGCTACTGTTTATTAGGCTCTAGGACATAACGAATTGTTTATTATAGTACATTACATTTGGGATGGCACCGGGGGTGGCGAGTCAGATGTCACTGAGTAAAGAGCATACTGAGTTGTCTTTGTCTTGTTTTTGCAATGCGACCATTTTATTTATGTCCCCACCAATGCCAGGAGCAAACCTACGCCCTTGGATTAAGGGGGGGGGGGTATTATTATAATAAGAGCTCCTTATGACATCATAAGGAGAGCCAAATTTCAATGACCTATTTTTTCATGTGCTTGTAGAGAATGGTTTACCAAAACTAAGTTACTGGGTTGATCTTTTTCACATTTTCTAGGTTGTTAGAAGCACTGGGGACCCAATCATAGCACTTAAAGCGTAACTAAACCCTAAACCAACTTTTTTTAATTAATGATCTGTAAGAATGGGGCTTTATTAGTGCTGTTCATTGATTTTAGCAAGTTTTTTGACATTTGGATATAAAGTGTTTCAATACTACAATATATGGTGTAAAAACGTCTGAGTGCTGCCCTCTTCAGGTTGAACGGTGGCTACTGCAGTTGAATTTTCCTATTGGATGGTGGGTCCAAAAAATGACTCGGGAAGTAAGCAGGTTCAAGATCACCACGCCCTTGTTACGATCTTACCACACACTTAGTTCGTTCGCTCTATCTCCGTTGGGATCTGCCCACTTTTCTTGCATTTTTCATTGGAGTCAGGTTCTGACCAGGGGTTTAGTTACGCTTTAAACATGGAAATAGTCAGATTTTCATGCCATGGCCCCTTTAATGTTTTAGTAATCCTTTCCTTACCAATCTGTTATGTCCTGTTCAAGCTACACTGGCAAAGTTGATCGATCAACTTTGCCATCTGCATTTTCTGGATCAAATTTGGCTCATATTGATAAGGTAGTAAAGACGATATTAACTCCTGTCACCATTGCATTGTGATTGAATATTTCAAAAATGGTCAGTTATCGGTCTTCTTAATCTTATCGACATCAGCCCTGTAAAACACATATCGACCCCCAATGCGAAGATATTCCAGGCCAACTTCTCCCATGTCAACAAACACCTCAGAAAAAATGTTTCCATTCAGGAATACAAGTTAAACACATGGCCATAAAAATGTGAGGTTAGGACTGGCAGAGAAAACTTACGAGTCTGTAGCGTGACTGTCTGCACAGCTTTCCAAATGAGCCTTGAGTAACCTAGTAAAGACTGACTCACACTTCTTTCCAATTATGCACCCAGGAGCAGAAATATAACTAAATCTTCTTCCCTTAAACCACTTTGCTTCTTGTATCACACATCTCCATTCACGGCTTTGGTTCCAAATACAGACACTGTCTAATGGGAAGAATAAAATCAACAGGAAAAGCCAGACAAACAGCCAGAAGTCTCTAAAAAGTGTCTTGAAACATTTTTGGCTCCCAACCCTCTGCCTCTCTATTCCCATTCCGGTCCAATCGCAGTTTTCTACACAGAACTTGATCCTCATGCGCAGCTGCATGCAAACAATACTGAGTCCCAGACTATCTGCAAAATAACGGATGTGTTTATCGCCAGCTTTACTCAATTGCCAGACTGCTTTTAATCAAATCATAAAGACTCTAAACCAAGAGCCTTTTGTTCTTTCATCTGGTTTGAAGTTAATACACCAACTGTGTCCCTAAAGACTGAGACCACTTTCGCACTTATACAAATCAACATGCCAATTTGAGTAATAAATTGAACATATTTAATGACATCATGCATTAATCATGGTTTAGACTCATTTACATGTAGCTGGAAGATACATTTATCCAAACTGACTTACAGTGCAAATCTTTACGGACTGAACTACAGGAGCACAATGTTTTAAAGGATAATGTTATAAATATCATTTGAATATGATTTGAAAATTTTGCTGACCTTTTGTGCAAGAGACATTACTGTAATTTTTTTTTGCATGTTTCAAAAAGTGGGTTTAAAAAAACACAGATTCCTAACGTGGTCTTTGACTTTTGGACCCCAATCACAGTTTCAGCTTCCTGCCAGATCTCTTACCTGCTACTCGTACCACCGCCCTCTCTGCGGGGTCCAGCACCGAATCCTGGCTCTTGCGTTTGCGCCTCTCATGTTTGGATAAATTCCATGGTAGGGTGTCTCCGGCAGTGCTGTGCGCACACGGTGAGAGAGAGCCCCCCGATCTCTCGCTACGAAACGAACGCTCGCTCATACACGAGCGCTCGCTCAGCGTCTCCTCATCCGAGGAAGACATCTCGCCAAGGGGCTGGGAGGAGAAAGAAAAATGAAATAAGGTCAGTATAATACTGAAAAGCACTGTATAATGTAAGAGAATGCATAATTTATCACCAATAGGACTATGAATAGGAATCATGAGGTGATTAAAGCATACCTAAAATATTAAGAAAGCCATAATTAACCTTAGAGCAACTGATACTTTGAAAAAAATCAGGTCAACACCGCTGACTCACTTCAACTATGATGACGAGAAAGAAGAGCACGTGATTATTGATCTGCCTTCAGTTACAGTTCTATTAAAACACTTCTTGATCAGTATTGGACATTTGGCTGGGCCGGAGATGTGCATACCTCTTTGATCAGCTGGAAGGAATGGGACCTTTGGGGCTTGAATAGGCTCCTGTCCATCACAGCTCATCAATATAACTGAGCTCATCGCAAGCTTTCAGGTCTCATCAACTCACATCATTCAAGAAATGCTTACCAGGATAGCGATACATACACATAATATTTACTTTCGTTTTAATGCCTTTTCAGCATTATAATTCAATATGCGGAGTTGAAGCGTTAGTTTACCCAAAAATGAAAATTCTGTCATTATTTTACTCATCTTAAAGTTGTTACGAACCTGTATACATTACTTTGTTTTGCTTTTTAAAGTTTAAAATATGATATAAAGTATATTTTTCTTACAATATTGCATCGATTAACCACAAAAGACCTTTATTAACCCCCCGGAGCCCTGTGGATTACTTCTGTGAAGGATGAATGCACTTTTACGGGCTTTAAAGTCAGAAGTTGTTCCCTGTTTTCTACCGTTTTAAGCTTGGAAAGCAAGGACGTTTACTAAAATAACTTCAAATGTGTTCGTTTAAAAGATGATGGGGTCATTTTGATATTTGGCTGGAGTATCACTTTAAGCAAAAATTTGAAGCACCATATACTTTCGTAGTAGGAAAGCAAAAATACTATGGAAGTCTGTCATGCTCAAAAACAATTTGGTTACAAACATTGCTCAAAATATTTTCCTTTGTGTTCAGCAGAGCAAAAAAATGTATACAGAAATGTAAATATATTGGAACTAGGCATGGGCCAGTATAAGATTCTGGCGGTATAATAACCATTAGCAAAAATACCATAGTTTCACAGTGTTGCGGTATCGCCATTGCAACACTAAAATGTGTTACTTTCAAATGCCATGTAAAAATAAAGCCTTTTAATTAGAATATGCTTTGAAAAATATATAATATTTTCATAATGTATATTAAATGTAAACATCAATTAAATCACATGACATAATGATTTAATTGATTTTGTATAAACACAGCTCATACCTTGGATACGGTAGCACAGAACATTTTAGTGGTTTTGAAACCTTGTAGTAAATTATGACAGAATTCATATTTTTTGGGTGAACTATCCTTTTAATGACACATATCCAAGATGGTGTAAAGAAAAAAAAATCTACTAAATAACATTTTTTTTAACATCACATACTACATCTTGAAAGCATCATCCTTAAATGTATGTTGGTTTTATGTTTTTTATTAAAGGGGACATTTCACAAGACTTTTTTAAAATGTCAATTAAATATTTGGTGTCCCCAGAGTGCGTATGTGAAGTTTTAGCTTAAAATATCATATAGATAATTTATTATAGCATGTTCAAATTGACACTTTGTAGGTGTAAGCAAAAATGTGCCGTTTTTGGGTGTGTGTGTCCTATAAAATGCAAATGAGCCGATCTCTGCACTAAATGGCAGTGCCGTGGTTGGATAGTGCAGATTAAGGGGCGGTATTAGCCCCTTCTGACATCACAAGTGGAGCCAAATTTCAATGACCTATTTTTTCCACATGCTTGCAGAGAATGGTCTTCTCATTTTCTTGGTTGATAGAAGCACTGGGACCCAATTATAGCACTTAAACATGAAAAAAGTCAAATTTTCAAGATATGTACTACTATAGTACTAACAAAAGTTATGATTTAATGAAAGTCGAGACTTAAGTAAAAACTAAAGTAATATATTTGACAGACATCGAATATAAAAAAGAAGTCATACAGTAAATAACGAGTCTCAGGATGGTACACCCCACTTAAACCTTAAGATTTGTGTGTATATCCTACATGTATACTGTCTTATGTTTCTCAAAGCAGGATTTCTGTATGTTGCCGTAGTTGAATCTTCTTGCCATCCTGCTGCTGTCTGACAGCGTGGTGGTTCTGTGGCAGCCAGCAGATATAAATAGAGTCCACGCTGAATTGAAAACCTTGCTATGTGATTATGCCAGTGCAGAAAAAGAAACTCCTCTCTTAAATCTTCAAACACTATTTCATCGTCCATTTCTTTCTCACCAGCACACTAAGTCAGTTCACGGCAGCTAAACGCACACAATGCACAGCGAGCTGTTATGTTGATTTAAGGTCTCTCTTCAACTGGCTCGGAGTTTGCACAAAGAGCCAGATTTCCCACAACGTTCGCCAGGCACATCCCAGAACAGACTTAATATTGCGCCACTGCTCTATTTCCCTTAAGTTTGTGGAACAGGGGCTTGTTGATGTTTTAACAACATGTGCAAAGATGTTCTCATGTCCATTCACCCCTAAAGTTGGAAAGTTAGTAACGCTGATACACAGACTTCTGGGAAACTGAAACAGTATTGGAGGAGGGGATGGCCTTGCATTATTCCCAGCGTTAATGTAGCCATTCAGGTATTAGTTCGTAGTACTGAAAATGTGACGTTTAATCCGAAAACAATATCATTTGTGTGTTTTAACAGAATCAGTTTAATGTCCTGTATGATATGATGTGAACTGACTTTGAACCAATAGTGTTCCTATAGCTCAGTTGTGTGAGCAATGCAAAGGTCATGGTTTGAACCCAAGAAAGGATACATACTGATGTATACGAATATATTAAACAAATGTATAGCTTGAATGTCTTGCAAGTTGCTTTAGATAAAAGCGTCTGGCAAATGTATAAATGTAAAAATTGGGCAATCGTGTTGTCCGTCGTGTTTTGGTTTTTAGGTATCATTTCTCATCAGCTTTAGTAACCGATCAATTAAAAAATTCGAGGAAATGCAAGATCATGTTTGTTCTTTTTAGATTTTAGTTATTTGCCACAGGCAGTCAGTTACCATTTGCAATGACAAGCTCTATTCAATCCGACCTGATAACCTGAAAACAACTGTAACCTTGTGAATGAGATGACGTCTGAATCTGAAATGATCAGAATCGCCCGACACACACAGCAACAGCAGCGAGCATGGTGTTAGGTGTGGCGTATGGCCATCTCTATAGGAGCACCGGGCAGGCAACCATCTGCACTCTTATAAATAAAGGTTCCAAAAATGTTCTTGTGTGGTTCCATAAAGAACCTTTCGCTTGCATTAAAGCATGGGTCTTAAACAGGGGGTCCTTGGTGGTATATAATATTGTTTGAATGCAAAAAAAATAACTGGAAAAATGTAAGTAGCCATCAATAGGCTATCCCAGGTGAAAAAGTAGTACACTTCCAACGTGTACTTAAAGTGCTTTATTTTCGCACACTAATTTTGTACTTACTAAAATGTAATCTTTAGTACTTCTTAAGATGTTCTTAAGATTATCTAAGTGTACTTCACTGTGCTATTTTGAGACACCATTAATATAAACTAAAATGCACTTTTAACATACTATCTCTGTATTAAAAAATGTATTTAGTTAACACTTGTATTAAACTTCAATTCTACTTTCATACAAAGATGGGTTCAAGTTTACTACAAGTGGTACCTAGATACATTTTAAAATAACTTTTTACCACATTTTAGTTCATATTCATGGGGTCTCAAAATAGCACAGTGAAGCACACCAAGATGATCTCAAGAACACCTAGAAACACTCAAGAATTTTTTGTATATTAAGTACAAAATTAGTGTGCGAAAATAAAGCACTTTAAGTACACTATGGAATACAGTCCTAATTGTACTAGGGGTCCCTGCTCCTCCTTTCAATCCATTAAGGGGTCCCCAGCCTAAAAAAGGTTGAAGACCACTGCATTAAAGGGTCTTTAAAGTTGATAAAGGTGTTTTACTATAAAAAGATAATAAAGAACTTAAACTAAAAAGGTTCTTTGGGGAACATCACTGCAAAGAACCCTCTTAGCACCTTAAAATAAGAGCGAGTGTATTTTTGATATATTTGGATTCGGATGCTTTTATCCAAAGCAACTTACAGTGCATTGCATTACAGCGGAAGACATTTGATCAGTATAAGTATTCCTAGGGAATCAAATTCACAAACTTAGCACTGCTAACACAACCAATTGATTTACAAGAGCCTGTCCCACCCCATGCAGAAATCAAATATATAGAAATAGCCTATAATATTTAAAACATACGCTTATATATAGCAACATATGAGATTTTGGTATGGGACACACAAAATACTGTAGCATATTATTGATAGTTCTGTAGTATTAACTATAGTGAATTGATAACTGTAATAAATACTGTAGTGTACTCTTAAATGTACTATAGTAGGGTAAATATAGTATATTATTTATAGTATATAGTATTTAAGAATTGTACTTCGATTTACTATAGCAATAAAGTATGCTATAATATTCATGTAGAGATGTTATGATGATGGAGGCTGTTAAATACCCTATACTGTAACGAGTGCCCATCATGATTATTAAAAAAAAAAAACATTAATCAGATTCCTTTTGTCTATGACATGAATGAATATTCACCAGTCATTCCTGAGTGAAACACACGCAGATCGATACATATTTGTGTAGTAACGCCCCTTCCTTCAGCACGACTACTGCAACAGTAACGGATCGCAAGCTGAATAAAACACATTATGAGCTCCGTATAACGGCAAACCTGACGGTAACGTGGCGGAAACCGACGAGAGTGACCACAGCATGTCTTTGTCCAAACCCTGCCTGAATAACGGCTTTACGTTCGTCCATTCATGCAGGCGTGAAATGAGTAAATCACAAATCACCTTAATCTGTAATTCATGAACGTGAGAATACTGGAGATGAAGAGATGGAAACGTAACGTCACCGTACTGTTCACACGGTACAGTTGAACGTTATTACATTCAAATATTATAACACTGACTAAATGCTGTGCCAGACAGAATAATGGACAAAATTTGGACCTTCTTACCGTATAACGGTAGTTCCCGTTAACGCGCGCTGAGGCGAAGATGCTCGCTTTTAAATCCCGACAAAACACGCCTCTCCGCCGGCTTGATGAACACAGATCGTGTCGGTCCGCACCGGCCCGGTAGACGGAGCAGCAGTATGGAGGCTGTGATTCGGTAATGGCTGTCTATTGCCCTCCTTTCATATCCCTCCTTCTCTCCCGCTCTCTCTTTCTCAAGCCCCCTCCTCCTCTTCCTCACTCTCTCTTCTCATCCTCTCGTCTGGCCCAGCCCTCTTTAATGATGCTGGTGATGGTTTTAATATTAATGATGATTATATACTTCATATATGAAAATCACGAGACTCGGTCTCACACATTTAATAAAACATACAAGCAGAAATCGTATAAACTTATTTCAGTGTAAATTCAATCTATAGCAGTGAACTTTCTGGGGTTAAGGGTTTAAACATTACAGTGAAATGCTAGGAAGGCAGATAAAGCCTTAAATATGAAAGAGTTGATGAAAACAATTGTAGTGATTTCATTAGCTCTCTACTATTTAAATCATTACAGAAATTCCTTTATGCAGTGTGTTTGGGGAATTATTCCAGATATTGGTTTTCTGCCAGATAACAGCCTAACAGAACCCAACACATTACCAGTAGAGACCCACAGAGAGATCAATACAATTCCCATTATAATCCTTAAATCCATTAGAACTTCTATTCTGTTTCTATTGTTTTTTAAGCAGTGGATAATGTAAGCTAATGTGGCAATAGTCTCTAACTCATCCAAACAAACAAACAGATTTCAGAGCAGTTTTCGATTTGTTTTTCTCCTCATAGCTTTGCTTACAAAGCTGCTGTGGAATTCTGACAGGGAAGGATTAACTGCTGTTGGTGCACACATCAAACAAAAGCCATTACAGAAGACCAGGCCAGCCCAGCTAAAAATACCAGTAGACCATCCTGTGGACATTCCTTCTGTAATTTGTACTCTAATAAGATAATTATTAAGTGAAAGCGAATTATACGAGTTATAAAATGCACCAGATTATACAGCGATAACTTATGTATAGAGAGAGAGACAATTTGCAAACTTATAACAGGAATAATTGAACTCTTGTGATGGTCAGTATGTTTAGCATTTTTGTTTGACGTAAAACTTGTACTTGACGTAACATTCAAACTAAGCACAGGCATTCTTTCCAAGTGTCTTGACAGATATATCCTAGCCATTATCATGAAATGATTTGTAGGAGTAAAAATGCCTCGACAATGTTTTTAAAGTACGTCCTGTCTTTGATGTATTGTTCTTTACTAATGCCGTCTTAAAGGGATAGTTCACCCAAAAATGAAAATTCTGTCATCATTTTTTTCATCAAAACAAATATAATGTAAGTATTTTGATAAACAATAAAGATATTTTGATAAATGATGATAAGCTCACAGTTGACGGTACCCACTGAATTCCATCGTATTTGTTTTTCCCACTATGGAAGTCAATGGTTACAGTCTGCTGTGTCCTTACCATCATTTATTTAAATATCTTGTTTTGTGTTCATCAGATAAAAATAATTCCTAAATACAGGTTTAGAACAACATGAGGTTGAGAAAATGACAGAATTTTCATTTTTGGGGTGAACTATCCCTTAAAATATCTTTATTAGTTTTGTATTGGGTTATTAATTTTATTGAATCTTATAGACAGTGGTTTATTACTGCCACCCGCTGACCAAGATACCAAATCACTAATCTTGTCAGGGTGGTAGACTTAGTAATGTAATTGGGATGTCAAAAGGATTGATGCATTCATATTAAGCTTTCAGCTGGAAACTATCCCATGGAAAGCTCATCCGAACCATTCAAAAACAGTTAAATTCAATTCAGGGTCAAAGCCATACATGAATACACTTAACAGAATAAGCTAAACCAGAAATTAAGGATAAGGTCTTGCACTAAAAATAAATGTAATCCCAAATGTAAACGTGCTTTATATCTTTAAAAATGCATTATAACAACTATAGCTTTACTAGAGAATCAAGGCAAGTTGTATAACTCCTTTACTTTTTTGTCCAACCAATGAGGGTTTGCGCAACTAAGGGGAAATGAGGGAGGAGTTCAGGAAATGTGTTTAAAAACAATCACTATCCACCCGAGTTCAATTGTAAGCTGGAATTGAATGCCAAATACTACCGGAATACACAATACACAAAAAAATATATCAGATGGAAAATTGACAACAAATAACAGTAATAACATGGAATCAATACATTTATTTCTCAAACATGAAACAATGTTGATACAGCAATAATATTTATATTACATAATTGAGAGAGCAACTGTACAACGGTATGACTGGGCTGAAACTGAGTTTTATCCAGAGTTGCTGAATTCACGGCCGTGCCTCCTCATTGCCTGTGTGGTGTGGAGGAGGTGCGTACGATCCCTCCTTAATCAACTTATCCCTCTGCTTACGAATCTCGAACAAGCGTTTTTGTGTAAGAAGCAATGGCAATGTTAGTCATATTAATCAAATTCAATTTGGTTAAAGACTTTCGAACAAGTGTCAACACACAACTGACTTACTGTCTTTTGGCGGTGCATGCACTCATAGAAGTCTTCAAACTCAAGTTTGCATTCCCTTTTGGCCCTAGTCTGGCCTAAACCATGAGCACACTCAATCCACTCCTTCTCAAAGGCATGACAGCGAGCGGCCCGCTTCTGTGGCTGCTCTCCGCTCTGGGCCAAGAGCCACTGGTCAAGATTAATGCCCAGCTTGGTCTGGAGGTCAACGAATGGCATGGTCCTAGACATGTAAATAAATCAATAAAAAGTTAATATAAAAAGAACAATACTAAATTTATTATAGAATCAAGCCTGAAAATAATTCAGAAAACAGTCATCTATATTTTTTTAATAATATGCATCGCAAAAGTAAAAATAATATTACTATCCAGGTACTTAGATACCTGTGTTCTTATCTCATTAAACAGCGTTTAATATTTCTATCTATCTATCTATCTATCTATCTATCTATCTATCTATCTATCTATCTATCTATCTAAACATTTATGTTTTTAAAAAGTATTATATAGAGAGACTTTCTCTAATGATATAAATGCTATCTAAACATTTATGTTTTTAAAAAGTATTATATAGAGAGACTTTCTCTAATGATATAAATGTTTTATAGAGAAACAACAGGCGCTGTTATATTTGTTATTGCCAGTATACCTCACAGAGAAGATCTTTTACTGGTTGTGTGAGTAGTTAACGGTATGCTTGACATCTACATGCTTTG
Source organism: Misgurnus anguillicaudatus (assembly GCF_027580225.2). Classification (NCBI taxonomy): domain Eukaryota; kingdom Metazoa; phylum Chordata; class Actinopteri; order Cypriniformes; family Cobitidae; genus Misgurnus; species Misgurnus anguillicaudatus. The sequence goes on from NC_073356.2 coordinate 17,972,610, forward strand.
TTTGCTGCACTGCCAACTAAAATTATTATACCAGTGCAGAAAACAGGTTGTTTGTTGATCAACTTAGCTTTACTTCTACTGCATGCTAACATAATAGCATAACGTTATGCCGAATAACCGCGGAGCAACATGATGTTTATTCTAACGTAATGCATCTACATTAAAAGGTTTACATTCTTACAACATAGTTCTTACATAGGTGGGACATCTAACATACTTAATCAATTAACTGTAATAACAAACACTGACCGTTTCGATCAGAGTCACTTTAACCTTCTTCAGGCCCACGGTTCACTCACGACCTCTCAGTTGCCGTAAAGCAGGCGCTGCTTCAGTCAGTGTTGTTTACGACACTGCTGCAAAAATGAACTTGACGTTGATATTTCACGACAGCAGAGGTCAGTGTTGATGAGTTAAAAATCTTAAAAATCGAATTCGACACAAAAAAGGACAAAGACGCTAAAACTAGATTAGTTTGTAAGAATCTAAAAAATGTATCATTTTGTATCAAATGTATCAAAAAATGTATATATTTTAAATAAAATATATTTAGACTAATTTAGCAGTATGTAGTAAAGTTATATATTTAGACTAATTTAGCAGTATGTAGTAAAGTTATGTCTTACAATTGTATTTATAATCCCACTTAAATGCATAAAGAATTAGATTTGTTGTTTTTGCAACGTTATAGTGATCATATATAATTGTTTCTCAGTCTCTTTAATAGGATACATCCAGAAAATACAGAAAACGTGTATATAGTATTAAAAACTGTATAAAATGTAAATTGATTTGTCAAGTTTTCAGGGTAAACTCCCCTCCACTTGAGCAATAGCAGGAAACTCTAGGATCTCTTTTAAAGGGATAGTTCACTTTTTAAAATGAAAATTCTGTTATCATTCACTCATGTTGTTCTAAACCTGTATGAATTTCTTTTTTCTGATGAACACAAAAGAAGATATTTTGAGAAATGATAGTAAACACACAGCATTAAGTGACCATAGACTTCCATAGTAGGAATACAAAAATATGATGGAATTTAATGGATACCGTCAACTGTGTGCTTACCATCATTTATCACAATATTTTCTTCATCATTTATCACAATACTTCCAAAATATTTTTTTCCTACTATGGAAGTCTATGGTCACTTACTGCTGTGTGTTTACCATCATTTCTCAAAATATCTTCTTTTGTGTTCATCAGAAAAAAGAAATGCATACAGGTTTAGAACAACATGAAGATGAGTAAATGATGACAGAATTTTCATTTTAAAGTGAACTATTCCTTTAAATCTAAATAAAATTAAATTCTAATTTCTAATTTTAAAGAAGTAAGTCGTTTTACTTCATCCTTTTTTTTTTACATATTTTCTGTATTTTCTGTTTGTATCTTAATAAAATAGGTATCTTAATAAAATAGATTGAAAAATAAATATTGATGGACATTAAAACTTCTAAAACAACAAGTCTGGTGATGGTGGCCTAGGCGTTTGCACAGTACTTTATATCTAAATGTTAATATAGTACAGTACTGCCTTTTATTAGTTAGTTATACTGTAAGTAGTATTTGCATTATTGTAGGATGCAGAAAATATTTTAATAATAGAGGCAAAACTTGCCACAAAGGAGGAAATGTTTATTTTCATGTTATTTCAAACACTCACAGCCATTGCAGTTATCTTTGCTTTGTGGGGATGTACAAAACATTGCCAGATTAAACACACTTTTCTGCATATTGCTTATTTGATTTAATATACTTGTTAACACTCATTTCACCATAAGCAGTTTATATTCAAATTGTCAAGTACTTTTCACTATCCGCTCAAAACCTAAGTATAAAAGCATCTTCACACAACAAAAAAGCAAAAGATGTGTCAACCACAAATTATTTTTTGTGATTACAAGACAAAGCGTAACCCCTCATTTATGTAAAAATCCACAATTCTCTCTGCAGCCAAATATAATAATTATGATAATAGCACATAGAGAATAAGAAATATTCAATATTCCATTACATCCAAAATTACATCAAATCACGACTGCTGTGTTCAAATGGAATTGTTATCCCAGAGAGGCTGAAAATCAAAGAGGGAGTGCATAAATAGAAGTTTACAATGTAGAAAAATGATAAAATGTAGGATAAAGTGCAGGAGTGCTCATTCATTCATTTATCCAGCCATCAAACTGTGCTATCCATACATCCAGCTAGCGGGTAAAACAAACAAAAAAATTGCACAAAACAATGTGTGCTTAAGAAAGAGAACAAAAATAATAAAAACAACAACAATAATAATAATAATAATAATAGACATGCATGTAAATGGCAGGTCCATCCTTGATACTGTATGAATTAATATTCACCAATACAATCAACACTGGTAAACATCCACACGTACATACAAAGCAAACAAATCTCCTTATTCTCAACTCAAGACAGTGATGTCAGTGAATTACAGACAGTTTAAGGGAACTGAGTGCATGTGCTCTGTCTGTAAGGCAAGCAGTCAGTGATTCAAATGAACCTGTCTGCTAGTTAAGTCCGGATCAGTCTCTCTTTCATTGCACTGACTTTAGTTTATACTGATATATCTCTCGTTCCATGTGTGATGAACCTCAAGTATTCTGTGCAAACCAGGCCTGGACGACCAAAACAATACTCTGCTTGTATTCGCATATAGCACTATTCACATAGATGGCATATAATATTCGCATGCATACTGCAAATCATACAATTTCCAGGTCGTATACTATAAAATCAAACCAAAGAGAAACAAATATACAAACAATACTGTAATGTCGTTCAGAAAAGCCTTCGTATTAAGAAGTGAGTCCCATTCAGAATCTCTCACATTATATACTGTGCTTGGTGACATTTCACTTTGTTTGTTAGTTTTCTAAAGAGATTCCTGTGGCAATGGTAGTACCTATAATATAAGGGGACAGTTGTGCCAAATATGAAAATTCTGTACATTTATTCACATCTTTCATGGCACGTACCTGTAAGACTTTGTTGAACACAAATACAAATATTCAGAAGAATTTCTTTTCTATGCATTAACAGTATGGTGAACAAGAGCTGTCAGGCAAAGCTATATATGGCTTTAAAATATAAAGCATGTATTATACCGACTACTGTTATGTCCTTTTAACGCCCTGACAGCTTGTATTTGCCATTTACTGAAGAAAAACATTAGCATGAAACATTTGGTTTTGTGTTCAACAGAATAAATCATACAGGTTTGCAATATATGATTGCATTTTTATGCACTTTTTTTAATTAAAGGTGCAGTGTGTAATTTTTAGAAGGCTCTCTTGACAGAAATGCAAAATAATATACAAAACTATATTATCAGGGGTGTATAAAGACCTTTCATAATGCACCATCATGTTTTTATTACCTTAGAATGAGACATTTTTATCTACATACACCGAGGGTTCCCTTTACATGGAAGTCACCATTTTGTGCCGCCATGTTTCTACAGAAGCTCTTAACGGACAAACTTTTTTATTAAGTTGTCTCCAATGATGACATGTTTGTTTGTGTCGGCTACCGTAGCTTCTCTATGCGTTTCAAAAGCGAGGGGTGAGCAGTGGACTGAGCCGTTGGTTGCAATTTGCAACCTCACCACTAGATGCCGCTAAAATTTACACACTGCACCTTTAATGACAGAATTTCATTTTCGGCTGAACTGTCCATTTACCATTTTTTGCTCAAGGCATAGTTGTTGCACCAAGAGGTGAACGCAACAACTAAATGAGTAACAGTATGAATTTCTGAAGAGGTAGAGGACCCATCCGTGCTCTCGCAGAGACGTGGACAGGAGAGCAGAGCGATGATCAGTCAGTTCCGTAAGTTGTCTAGATGCGAGTAAGGTGTTTGAATAATTATAAAAAGCAGCAAAACAACAGGTAAAGCGCTAACAAGTCCGAAGCTCGGAAACAGTTGCTTTTGTGCAAATGCGAGTGTCTCACACGTAAAGAATGACATTGTCGGGACAGTGCAAGCTGTCGGTGGGGTTCAAGGCTCTGCAGGTCGTCTGCGGCGGGCCACCGTGGCAACTCTTGGGGTGGGGCGAGTCGCAGTCGTCAGACGTGAGCTCCGCGATATCGTCCGACTGCGTGTCGGACATCTCCAGGTCGCTGCGGATGCTTTCTGGCTGAGCGAGGGTGACGTCTCGAAGACCCTCCCTGAGTGACACCCCTGGCGAAAGCCCGAGAGGGGAATCCAACACAATTCCGCTTCTGCGGGAACTACAGTCCTGGGGCTCCTCCCCTGAGCCGGGGGACATAGCAGCAGTGGGCGGAGCCAGATCCTCTTCGGTGGTTAAACACAGATGGCTGGGTTTAGTTTCAATGTCCACCTGGATCTCAAGGTTAGTGCCCTCTCTGAAACACACAGGGCATAAAAAATATGATACCTGGAAGACTAAAGTTACTAAGTTAAGTGTAGTGTAGCCTAATATACATCAAATTTCATTCACTGGAAAATGTTGGGCTACTACATACATATCACATCTTAATGTACCTATCTGTGTGTTATGTAAAGGACGTATGTGTTAAACTGAGAAAGGTGACACACACACCTGTCAGGTATGGTATAAGAGGATGTAATGGATCCTGCCATTCCTCTTGTGCTGGCACAGTCACTGGCCGCTCCCAAACTGCCCGTCTCTCTGCCGGCACCATCTTTACCAAGTTCTGTTCCCTGCACCTCCAGTCTGGCACACAAACAAACCCATCACATGGAAATTAAAACACTACCCATATTTACAATATACCTTCTCTGTATATCCCATAATAGTATCCCAGCATGCTAATACCTGCTGTATTTTCCAGTCCTAGCACCAAGTGCTCCTCCTGCTAGTGTGTTGAAGTGGGGCGTGTCTCCCAGGCCCCCTGGTGCCACTGATAGGCCCTCACTTGGAGAGGTGGTACTGAGGCCACTCGCTCCTCCCTCCAAACTGCTTTCACCCAGGCTGGGGGACTTCAGTGCTCGCCAAGCATCAGCAACTATGAAGATAGAAGGCATTCGATCGGTACCACTCTGCTTTTTATGACAAAGCAAACGATAAATCGGGCAGTAATGGATTTCTTCTTCAATTTGAACTTTACCTGTAATAGGTCCATTGTCCTCATCAAAGTCTATCCTAACACCTCGTCCTTTGCCTCGGCTTACCCCACAGCCACCACCGCGGCACAGAGAGATGGGCACAACACCATACACATATGCCAACATAATGGGAACACCAATTCCTGTGGAAAGGAAAGAATTTATGGAGATGTAACCAACCTCAGCAGGTTTCTATCAAATTTTATTTAGGGGGTGAAATTTTGACTTGGTGAGTTCCAAAATTCCCAACAGGGGCTCGCCAGGCCAAAATTTTGCATTTAAATATAAACTGCAAATATGTTATGACACGTTTTTTCAGGAATACTCACCCACGCTGACGGCTGCAATTACAGGGGCGGTGATGATTGACAAAGCCACACCCCCCGTGATAGCCAGATTTCTCCTGTGATGGGACATCTTCTTCCCTTCATAGTGTGAGTGGATCTAAACAGATTATAGCACTTTTATAAGTTAATATGAACGATCAATAAAAGTGCATTGCACTGGATGACGCCAGGTTCTTTAATGGTCTTTAAGTGCAATATATACCCCCACTATAAAACTTAAAAGTGACTTGGCAAATGGCATTTATAACCTAACCTGGCAAAAAACTTTTAAAAAATGCAATTCCAACTAAAAGAAAGTGAAAGCTTTGTTACACAAAGCCCTAAGACTGACCAACAATGCTGTATGTCCACTTTGAATCCTGTCTGAATGGTTTTACACAAGGAAGTTATTGTACCAGAATCAAAAGCAATAAAGCTGGCTAAGCTGCACAGTGGGTGGAAACTGGGAAATTCCCAGCCGTTGTTCCGGATAAAGCTTACACTGCATATTACTACTAATGTTAAAAAAATTCCCACCTTGCGTCCAATGTAAACCGGGATGCCAATAACCATGGCAGGAACTGCGATGCCAGCAATCAGAGTGATGCCCACCGGTGCACCAATCAAAGTGCCCAGCTGCCAAAGAATCTTCTTCTTGCGACTCCATGGCTTCTTTCCCCAGAAGGTGCAACCTGATGGACTGAAAAAAAACAAACAATGGAGGATTATTCGCTGTCTCTCACAGATACAAACGCCACAAAAGTGGCAGGTGGCAACTGCTCAGTGGTGATGATACCTGAGGTAGTGCAGGTCTGAAATCTCCTTCATACAGAGCCAGCAAAACTCACAGCCGCACACGGCGCAGGTCATGTGATTACAGCTGCCATCGTTCATCTTGATGATGTAGGCACTGCATCGGGGGCAAGGCTTGATGTCATCAGCTGAAAGGGAATTAAAGGGTTTGGATTTAAAGTTTGTCCAGGGTATTGCTATTTGGTTCCTAAAGTGATCTAGGCGCTTGCATGGTATAATGGAAACCAATGAATGACAAAAAAATGGCAAACAGATGGTAGTATACTCAGTGTGTCCCTGCTCCGCTGTGTAACTGGGTGAATGGTTACTATGTGTTCTCAAGGACAGCGCCCTCTGTTGGCGAGCCGAGTCACAGGTCTGGTTAGGATGCCAGGCCTGCTTGCAGTGGTAACAGAACTCAGCACCACACCCTTCTCTTCGACACACCAGCCTGGGGCAGCTGGCACATCCAGATGCAATTACTGCGAAACTGGCAGGGGAACAATTTAAACAGGTCAAGAGACTCCCTAAGAAAATGAAATATTATTACACCTTGTTACACTATATAGTAAAATCTATCCTCACAGAGATCCTACAGAAGCTTAAAAGAAACCACGTCACAATCAAATGACTTCTCTATATACTGTAGCTTACTTTTATAACATGTATTGTTATTATAGGCTCTTGTGTTGATGTTTCTTATTCAGGAGTCACTTTGGATAAATGTCTTTGGATAATGATGAAACGTAAATGTGGTACTGTGATATTTTCAGTACTACCATGTTTGTGCCCGATTACCATATTCATATATCATGCTACAGGATTTCCATAGAACTGCAAGGTATTTTTAAATAATAGACAATAGTGGACAACAGTGTCCAATAATAGTATGATGCAATGATACCATGGCACTCATTTGTATATAAGGAATAATTGACGATGGACCGTTGTCGAAAAATTTAAAAATAATGCACACCCAAGGTGGTAATGTGGCACGACGTGAAGCGAATCAAATAATTCAAAGGACCGAGACAATTATTAGCCCACTTCAAATGTAAATACATAAGGAAAACAAATGTTCGTTGGGGTTTAATTGCGTTGTTTAACAGCGTCCAAGTTAATAGCTCATTTGTTGTTATGACGATGTGTGTCATATGATGTATCTACATGGCGTATGTAGTACGTTCGAATTTCATTCACACTACCCATATTTATGCTTTATTGAACATACAATCGATGAGTACTGTATTTTCCGGACTATAAGTAACACTTTTTTCATAGTTTGGCCGGTACTGGAACTTATAGTCAGGTGCGACTTCACAAGAGTCCGCTATATGCTGCTCCTGTATTTATGTAATTCAAAGGATTCAGTGATGCGGAATGACTTCGGGACCTATTGTGTATCGTGTAAATAACTGATAATGTTATGTTAACGTACGGACACCTATTCAGCCTGCTGTTCTGTGCGCCATTGTTTAGTTGAATAACTTGCCGTTACAGATTAAATGTCTGTTTTTGTGAAATCTTTTGTGAAATCTTTTTCAAAATAACGCAACGTATAGTCCACATACATATGTTTTTTCCTCTTCAAAACGCATTTTTGACTGATGCGACTTATACTTTGAAGCGACTTATAGTCCGGAACATATGGTAGGTACTTAATTTAATTCAGTACGCAGTACGGAGAAGTTCGTATAAAAAAACAAAAATGTACTTAAGTAATTACAACTTTATTTTTATAATTTATAGCGATTTCTAACTAGTCAAAAATGTAAATCACTTATTAATTTAAGTTGTTTAAACTTAAACATTTTAGTGTAAGCAACAAGGAATTTTTACAGTGTACGGTCATAGTATGCTGTTTCGAACGCAAGGTAAGACTGTAACGGTACATTCACACGGGGCGAAAGTGTTAACGCTCCTCATTTACTTTTAATGGGGATGTCATGCGTTGCCAAACTGAATTGTGGATCCCTTGCGTCACTGCTGTTGCTCTTGGCAGAAGTTGATAATTTCTCAATTTTTCAAGTGCCAACGTGTGTGTCAGATCGCCTTATGCAAATAACCTAGTGCAAGTCAACCAATTACGTTTAAGCAAGACCGGAGCATTGCGGCCACTGTGATTGGCTGTTGGCCACGCTTCAGACAAGCCTTCCGTCAAGCGTTAACGCTTTCGCCCCATGTAAATGTACCATGAGGGGTACAAAATTATGAATTTGACTACAGTAAGCTCTAAATAAGATTCCAATTATAGAAATAAGGTCTTGAGGTTTTTTTGTGACAACATAATTTTCCAAAGGAAAGGGAAAACGCAAGAAAGTGCGACCAACATAATTTAATGTTGCTTTCTTTACTCTGTAATGTCAAACACCTGTTCAAGTTATGGAAATGGTGAAGACTACATGATGGAAAAAGAGAGAGAGGATTTATTGTCGGTCAATATGTTGTTGTTGTGAGGAATTTCCAAGTGTTCCAATTCATATTCCATTACTGAATCCACTTCACTAGAACATTGCTTTGAGAATAGGAAACTGTAGTCATAAAAAACATAAAAAGGGACAAAAACCTCATGATGAATACTTGAAAGGACTTTTTTGCATTTAAAACTTAGTGCCAAGTTCTTCTGAGAGTTAATCTTCACATAAACTCTTTTTTTGGGGGTGGATATTTTGAATGAAAGAAAAACAAATTTCCCCCTTAAATTAGCTCAATAAATATATGACTTCACCCATACAAGCTCTAACATCAGATTAATCTGCTCATTTTAGATACGTTTTGACCCGTCGGCGTAGACGAGTTACGGCATGATCTTACGAAAAATGTATTACATACACCTACACCTCATAAACCAGCATAGCTGCGAGTAAGAAAAGTAATATGCAATACACAAAGCTTCGTATCCTGGCACACACGCACGCACCTTACAAGCACAGTCAAGTCAAAACTGACCTCATTCTGCATGATTGTACAATCCTAAAAACTTCCCAGCTCACTAACTCTATGAAATTTTGTGCTTCACAAAGGCATCGTGGTATACACACACGCTCAAGTGAGTAGCCAACGATCGTCTTAACCAAACAGCAGGCTCGGTTACCCCTGACAACTCTGCCTCTAGGCCGCATCTCAGTTTCCATAGCAACCCATCGCATGGGGAGAAAGAAACAAGCTGTTCTCTTCTCCGGTTGGCAGCCCTGACCTTTCAATCAAGCTGAACTGACACGGCTTGGTGGTGGGCTGATGGGCAACAAGCTGCAGCAAGGCCATTGGAGCAGGCAGCGAATTACTTTATAAAGAGGCTTCTAACTAGTAGAGCATTGCATTATCAACGCAAAAGCTTGATCCCAAGCAACAAAAATGCTGATAAAATGGATAAAACTGTGTGCTGAATGCATAAATCAAAAAAAAGCTCATAAGTTTGACTTCCAGGGAAGTTGCTTTGTGTAAAAGTGCTAATAAATGCATTTAAATGCTACAGATTCAATGAATGAACAAATAATAAGCAGAAGGGACTTCTGTCTACAGTATGCAAATGCGTTGGTATTTATAGGGTGATTCATTCATTGTGGTTCTTCAGTAAGGCGAATGCAACACAATGCAAGATGTATTTTGCCTTTATATAAAACACACAAAAATGCATATTTAAAAAGGCAAATAAGCCACACACGCATTTACTTTAAATGCAGCATGGTAACAAACACAGTTATCTCCTAATGTACAAAATGCCCCTTCTGAAAAAAATCCCCGCACTACCTGAAAATCCCTCAGCATCAGTCGTGGGTTTAAAAGGAAATGGCAGTGACTCAAACATGCAGACAGAAACATGTCCTCTAAATGTAGGTCATTGGCTCAACATAACGACCGAAGTCTTTAACCAGTTGTAAAGGCTTTTAATGTAATCATGCTCTCTCAAAATGACACATCAGCTAAACAAGGCTTCCCACACAAGCGCAAGTGTTCCCTATAACTGTCCAATTGCCTCCTACACTTACTGAAGCATGCGGTACAGCACAAAATGTGAAACAATCTCTTATTTGGAGTATGTGCATAATATGCCCAAAAGTATGCACTTGTTTAGCATTAGCATGAACAGTGAGTTTGGATGGATCAGTGAGATCAAGCACCGACGACAATGGGGTTCAGGTCTAGGCTTTGTTTTTCCAGTAAACCATTTCTTTAGGCATTGTAATACTAAAACAATTATTGAACCCTCCCTAAACTGCACAATTTGCTAGAAATTACGTAACATTAGGGTTTGACTTCATTGGAAGTAAGGGGCCTAGCCAAACTTGTTAATTGGAACTATGCTTCCACACAATCTCCTATTCAAAAGAAACAAGGTATCACATATCTGATATTGACTTGTTTCAGAAAAGGTTTAGATATCAGACTCACCCACAGTCTGGTGCCGGACACCATCGGCAGTCCGGGTCTGACGCTAGGCAGCGGCGTAGCAGAAACTCCTCATACTTGTCCATCAGAACGGGATCGTCCAGAATGAGGGCCACCTGCCGGGGAGCCAGTCTCTCGGCACATTCCGGGCAGCTGAGCTGCACTCGGCTTTCCGTGATCTCGATACGCAAGTACTGCCGTAAGCAGCATAGGCAAGACCGGTGACTGCAGCCCTGGAGTTCTGGAAGTTGCTCCGCAGGTTGCCGCACCAGGCACAGGGGACACTCTAGGAAGTCTTGGGCACCTAGAGAGGCCTGGCTGGCGGACAGTGGCTCAGCGGCGTCCGTCGTTGTCGGGTCTGAAGAAACGTTGGTGGGTGTCGGGGGCTGGAGAAGCTGTTGTTGTTGTAGTTGCTGTTGTTGTTGGTGCAGCTGTTGCGTAAGTGGAGTGCCTGCAGTGGCCTTGTTTCCCCTGGATCCACGTTTGCCATGGAACAGACTGTGAAAGGAGATCCTGCCTTGCTTTTTTCCTGGCCCACGGCATTTGGGATTGGGAATGCCACTAACAGAGGAGTGGGGCGATTCAGAGTCTTTTTCAGATCCCATTTCCCAAGAACGACCTTGTGATGTTCTTTCACTAGAGGTCACCGAGTTTTGGTTTAATTGGTTTTAGTTCCGATAAAAAGTGGCAAATTTGATCACAGGCACAATTGTGGAATTCCAGTCAATTTGTCCGTTGGGAAAATTCTATTTATGTAGTCACTACTTCCTCTTAACCCAAACAAGGAGGTTAGATAATAAACTAAAGATAACTAACAAACTAGTTTGTCAAAAAGGAAACAAAAAAGACACTCCTACAGTCTTGTTCTCGTAATGAGATTGAACAAAAGGAACAAAGAAACAATTGCACCCCAAATGTGTTACAAAACTGACAGATACTGTCAATTAAAAATGGGGCATTTACAGAACATTAGGAACTAAAGTCACAGTTTGTAAAAAAAAAAGAGAAATAGTTGTACAATCTGGCTCAAAATATCACAATCCTTTCACCGTGATGGATGTCTGTCCTCCACCAAATTCCCTTGCTTGTCGAGCCAGGATGTTGCGTGTGCTCCGGTTTGCTGTTCCTCGCTTTCTGAATCAGCCGGTCTGTTAAGGAAGAAAAATAGCACAGGAAGTTAGCACAGCGTGCAGACGGTCTGCATGAAGAGCTTGCTCAATGCACGCTCACGTACAGACGTATACGCTCCTCCCTTTCTTTTTGTTAACCTCTTCTCATTTCATTGACTCGACGCACTCTACAGGTTTCAGTTCTCTGTCAAGTAAATGACTTACCAACCAATAACAATGCAGTATATGGCGATCGTCAGGAGGAAGTAGCTGTTAATGTGGCGCAAAGAAGCTAAAATAAATCTGATCTGGCATCGGATTTGACTTGTATCTCTCGTGTTCTTTGTGCCTCACTATTGATGACATCCTCTCATCCTCTCACACAAGCACACGCACTCGAGCCGCACTTCACACTGTGCTGCTAGTGCAGTTGCCATGGCGATAACCACGTTGAACACAGCAAACAAGGACCCTTACAGTGACTCTGGCCATTATAAAAACACAAACACACGGCAGATATTAACACCGTACATCACAAGATGTCTCCCGCTGGACTTTATTCATTTATTTATGTGTGAGAGGAACATCAATAAAATTTATAAATGCCACACGGACGCACCGCAGAGTCACACAGCGAGGGACGACTGCCTTGAGGTTTTGTGAGACAACATAACCCCATGTCAATCTCTCTACTTATGAAATATGTGAGCCTGTCTGTGAGATCAAATTATGAGATTAAGATAATCAAATTTTAATTTCAATATTTGACATGGCAATCAATATTAAAGATATCAAAGTTATATTTTCCACAGAATGTTCTTTAGATTATATAGGATGATTTAATTAACAGTAAATCACAAAAATTGTCTTAAGCATATAAATATTCACACTGTAGTTACATTGGTAGATGCAGAACTCATTTAAGAAAGATATGTCCTGGTTTTCTGCTGTGACCCCTGGACTTATGCCAGTCCATCACAAATCTGTTTACTTGTACGAGACCGATTTAGAGACCACCACACTAGTGTAAAGCTATTAGAGTAAACAAACATCTTTGTTTTGGGACTTGTAATACTATATGATTACCATAATTATATACCACACTAGCATTCCAAGATACTTTCCAAGAATACACCTTAAGAATTTGATTTTTTACTTTCATACGTTAAAAAACAAACAAACAAACAAAATAGTGCATGTCCACAAATCCATAATAACGCCATGATACTTAAGTTTTAAAGGGATGGTTCACCCAAAAATAAAAATTCTGTCCTCATTTGCTTACCCTCAAGTTGTTAAAGATGTGTATACATTTCTTTGTTCTGCTGAACAACACAAAGGAAGATATTTTGAGCGATGTTGTAACCAAACCATTTTTGACCACCATTGACTTCCAATGTATTTTTCTTTCCTACTATGGAAGTCAATGGTGCTCCTATTTCCTGCTTGATTACAAATATCTTCCTTTGTATTCACCAAAACAAAGACATTTATGGGTCAATGACGTGATGTTAATTATTTTGTGTCTATATGGAAAAATTAAATGTGAAAAGGGTTAAATTTTCAAAATAAATTTGCAGCATACATTCTCTTTTTTGAGGACCAAATCTAAAATTTGTTTTTATTTCATTTTGAAAGAATATTTGGGGGATAGTTGCAAAAATGTCAATGTGGTGTAACCGGTCTGTCTCAATTGGTGTAACTAGTATTTTTTTAAATTAAAATATTAATATATTTATAAAAAAATGTGGAATAAAATATAATCATCTAGTTTAGTGTAATATGTTTTTTTACATACATTTTTATATCACTTGTCAAAGATTATTTAGAAAACAGAGCTGTTTTCAGCATATATCAGGACAAATATTACAAACACGCATTCAAATTTACATTTAGAAATATCTAATACAATGATTTTTTTAAATGATTTTTTTTTAATGATTACCCTTACATGCCATCAATGTGGATAAAATATTTTATATTTCTCATTCTTTGCCGCAATTGGCGGTTACATCATTTGACATTTTCAGGTCCATTCAGTCTTAACTTTCATAAAAATGGTGCAAATGTAATTTTTATTGCATAAAATTAACATAAATATACAGTGCATTGAAATAAACCTGATGCATGCTTTCTCATCTTGCCAAAACGTTTTTGTCACTGACCCTTATACAGGTTTAAGGGTGAGTAAATGATGACAAAACTAACCAAGGGGCGGTTTCTCTGACAGGTTTTAAATCAATCCAGGACTAGGCCTTAGTCATATAGGGGTGGTTTCCTGGACAGGGATTAGTTTAAGACAGAACCAGGCCTTAGTTTAATTAGGAAATATACCTAGTTTAAACAAACATGCCTTATTAAAAACATTACTTGTGAGCATTTTGAAGCAAAACAAAGGGAATCTGTCCAGGAAACCGCCCCATAGTATATTTAAGTAGTTTTTACAAACAAACCGTACATCTTATACATCTAAAGACAAAACAATGGCACTGATATATGTTGAGATATGTCAGTACAATGTTTTTTTAAATTAAAGCAGGTCAAAAATACTTTGTAGTCTGGGACTAGGATAAACCCTGTCCGGGAAACCGCCCTTAAGTGTTAGGCAAGTGATTACATTTTTATGTTTTCCCTCTTAACACATACTTATCATAAAGGAAACCTGTGAATCTGTGATGGATCTAAAGATTTATAGCCACAATTTAAAGATCGCATTTTAATAAAAAGCTGGTTTTTGAAGTATGCAAAGAGGCAATCAGAAGCATAAAGAAGAGAAACTAAAGCAGCAAGCATGTGCTTGTTTTCTGTCGGCTTTTATGGATACGCGAGACAAGCCGTGACAGTATGACCCACTTTTTCGCTTTCTCTTTTATGTTCACAGTCACTGATGTCTTGACCCACTGTAATAGGCAGACAACCGCCAAGCACTAAGTGGCTTATATGTGATAGAAAGCACACATAACACATTCGAAATTCGAGTGCAATATACGCAGTTTTTAATAAATCAACGATTTTAAGCAGGCACATTAAAAAAGCCAGTGTTGAATTATAGCAAAAGAGTAAAAAAGCCTATATATACAGTAACAGTACATATATTTATAATTATTTTGGGCTGAGATGGTAATAGGCCTCCATTGCACTTCAGGCTCTGTTGAAAGGAAAGCGTAGCCTCAGCTAATGCTAACATTGACACATAAATACCATCTCTGTGCCTTCTGAGGTTTAGAAGTGTGAGTGAGAGATGCTGATGCTCGTGGGTGCAACTGCTGTTTCTGGAAAACTGATGTCACTTCTCGGCTCCAAAGTGCAAGTTTACATAGCGCATGCCTCTGCGTGTGTGTAATGGGCGTGGTTTTGTTTGTTGTGCAACAACAGTTGCTTTATTATTTATCAGCTATGAAAGAAAATTCACAAGAAATTCTCTTTAGCTTACATGGAATCTGTAGTTGGACTGGTTTTCCAGTTTAGGGAGTTTATTTAAAAACTTTAAAGTGTTGAAACGATTCGCAGCAACATGCTTGAAGTTCTTGTTTGCTGTCATAATAGTATGTAATAGTAGATAATGATAATCAAGGTTTCTACATAAGATTAAAGGGACACTTTTTTTAAATATACTAATTTTCCAGCTCCCCTAGAGTTAAACATTTGATTTTTACCTTTTTGTAATCCATTCAGCTGATCTCCGGGTCTGGCGCTACCACTTTTAGCATAGCTTAGCATAATCCATTGAATCTGATTAGACCATTAGCATCACGCTAAAAAATAAACAAAGAGTTTGGATATTTTTCCTATTTAAAACTTGACTCTTCTGTAGTTACATTGTGTACTAAGAACGACAGAAAATTAAAAGTTGCGATTTTCTAGGCCAATATGGCTAGGAACTATACTCTCATTCTGGCGTAATAATCGATAATCATCAGGCGCAATGATACTACACAGCAGCCGAAAATAGTCCCCTTAGTAACTTTCAATGGCCGGGGACTATTTTTGGGCACTGCGCAATATCATTGCGCCTCCTGCAGCCATGTTACAGCAGTAAAGTCCCTGATTATTACGCAAGAATGAGAGTATAGTTCACAGCCATATTTGCCTAGAAAATCACAACTTTTAATTTTCCATCGGTCATAGTACACAATGTAAATACAAAAGAGTCAAGCTCTAAATAAGAAAAACATTGAAACTCCCTGGTTATTTTTTTGCTCGATGCTAAATGGTCTAATCAGATTCAATGGATTATGCTAAGCTATGCTAAAAGTGGTAGCGCCAGATCGGAGATCAGCTGAATGGATTCCAAAAAGGTAAAATCACATGTTTAACTCTTGGAGAGCTGGAAAATGAGCATATTTTCAAAAAAGTGACTCTCAGCCGCCAGCTGGTAGCGCTATGATCGATAACACAATATCCAAATCAATGCTCAAAACATATTTCCTCAAAACAGAAAATTTGAGACACTTCCAGCTTCCATGATTTTAAATGTATTGCCTATTCATGACAACACTGTTAGAGATATCAAAAATGTGTTCGCAATCTGTTTAGCATATGCTTTGGTATAATGTTGACCAATTTTGGTGGCAAGCACATTAAGTTTTTCAGCATGGACTTCTCACAAAATGCAAAATAGGCCAAATCCTGTTGGGTGCATAATGGATGCCAGTGCGAAAGGTTTTCGGGTCCATTCGACGATTTATTTACCCACTTTCGTGCGTCCACGAGCCGATCTATGCCTAATGGCCAACGACTGTGATGTGTATGCCAACTTTCAACACTTTTTGAGTATGCTCCAAAACATCATGAAATATGCAAAAATCTTCATATAAACAACAGGTTAAAACGTTCAGTATCCAAGAAGTCAAAATGAAAGAAGATCCTTATTACAGTCAGAGACTTACTGTAAGTGAGCTCCCTTATAGGGAACAGGATACTAGTTTCGTCATCTCAAACTGTAAAGCTCGGTTTCGTGATGAATGGCGTTTCTTTCCTGACCATTTATCAAAACGTCATATACCGTGTGCATTCTGAAGAAGCGGAAATGAATTATTAACTGAAACTGCGAATGTACAACGTAAGCTAACAAATTCGCATAGGTTTGCTAGTTCTTGAGATCCTACATAACACAATTCACACAAACTGTCATCAACTAAAAATATAATTTGAGAATCATCAAACAGACCAATGAGACCAAGGAAGTAAATAGTTTGGCCACTTACCAGTGTGTTAGTTCACATACACAACCCTACAAACTCATCGGTCTAGTGTGAGAGATAAGACCGTCACTTTCTTGAGGTCTCAGCACTTCCACCCTCGAATGAACCTGAGACAGCACCTCAGCACTTTCGTATCACCCCCCGACATAAGCTACAGCCCAAGACCACACATCAGCAGCTGGTTAACAGGGCTCAGTCTGTCTCTATTTGAGCACATACACCTGTCACATGGGCTGGTTAAATACAGATGGGGTATCGGACCATTACATAATTATTTGAATCACATTTACAACTCACCAGGGCTTATTGCTCTAGTCTAGATAATGCTTGTATGTGTCCGGCTGCTGTATTGTGTTTAATGCACTTCCGCATTATGCTATTGCTCTATTAAATATATCTACTGCTCATCTTATTATTTTTTTTTAAATAATAAACGCCGACCGGTTTGTAATGAGGATGAGTAAATAATGACAGAATTTTCTATGTCATTTTATTATTTTAATCTGTGATCAGGTGCATTTACACAGACTACTTTGATCATGTGCAGTTTAATCTTTCAGTGTGATCATGGGATGTTTGAGCAGTGAGGTAAGGAAGTACTAGCAGATGGGCTAGTTAACTGGATGGATTTAGAGTGGTTGCTATCTCTGAATATCTATGTGCAGGTTGTGTCCACGAACCATCTACTCATCTCTGTGTGCTTTCTACTAGTTCACATTTTTTCATTCTAATAGCAAAGTGGATAATATATATCAACCTTAAAGACAAACTTTCATATAACTTGATATCACCAATTCTCTATATACCACCGACTCAAAAGTTCCCTAATAATAAACTGTTTTCGTCATTCACTGTCTTTGAAACCAAAATCTCGAGAACAAAGGAGTCTTCATATTACTAAAACGTCTGGGTTTTTGTGAAACTAAATATTTTGATTTTATCAGTTCTTAACAATCACATGGTTAAACAGGGAAACTGTACAGTTCAGTAAGAATGGAATTTACCAAGTGTTTGGTGTGAGGCAAAAGAAGAACTGAAACTTATAGTCGCTCTGTACATTCCACATTTACACTACAAGGACACATTTTACCAAAACTCATATACGTATACAGTTACAAGGAACTCAACAAATCATGGAAAGTTCCTTAATGAACTAGTAAGTACTATATTTAGATATTTTACATCAGCAAGGCTGTCTAGGGACTACAACATCCATGAATGGATGGCTCAAAATACCTGTATAGATACCATGATCTATACAAACAAATTCTGTATTGTATTTTCTGATAATCTTGTTTCATTGACATACATGTTATACATTAAAAATATATTCTTGTGGCCTGCACATACATGTAAAACATGCCACAATACACCAAATTTTTATCGCAATACTAACATAATAGAAAAATATACAACAAGGATGTGTTTTGAACAAGATAGCCTACATAAGGCCTAAATTGTGTAAAAATATTAATTTAGGAATATATTCCGAAATGACACCGAAGACTTCGTGTATTATAAAATCACACAAGTATGATCTAAAGCGTAACCATGACGACAATCAGTTTGGTACTTACCGCACAGATGGATCTGATGGTCTTGAACAGGTCTTGGGCAGAACAGGGCGGTACGCAGACACCTTCCGTGCTATTTTACACCGCGTACGCTCGATAAACCGTCACGTAAACGTTATGAATCTTATCTAACAGCTATCCGCTACAGTATTATCCGACCATCGGTCGTCGGAGAAGATGTCAGTCCTGTTTTCCCGACCATGTAGACGATACTGTTCAGAATCTTGTCCGCAGCCTTGATTCTCTTTTCCATTCGCGTCAGAGAGGAAAGCCCCTGCACGCAACGTCACGCGCACCCCAGGCGGAAACCCCGCCTACTGACGTCATTTCGCAATTAAAAGGAATGCGTGTCGTTTAGTGCCAAGAAATGCTTTTTTGTTTCGTTTATTCATTCGTAAATTTTATCGTTGAATACAAAAAATTAGTTTGACAAACTTATTTAACTTTTATTATTTTGTTTGCTGTGCTTTATTCATTCGTAAATGTCATTGTTGAATATAAAAAACAATTAGTTTGACAAATTTATTTAACTTTTATTATTTTGTTTGCTGTGCTTTCTTCATTCGTAAATTTCATAGTTGAATACAAAAAAATTTGTTTGACAAATTTATTTAACTTTTATTATTTTGTTTGCCGTATTTTATCGTTAAATACAAAAAAAAAGAGTTTGACAAATTTATTTAACTTTTATTATTTTATTTGCTGTGCTTTATTCATTCGTAAATTTCATTGTTGAATACAAAAAAAATTAGTTTGACAAATGTATTTAACTTTTATTATTTTGTTTGCTGTGCTATTATTTTGTTTGCCATATTTTACCGTTAAATACAACAAAAAAAAAGAGTTTGACAAATTTATTTAACTTTTATTATTTTGTTTATTGTGCTTTATTCATTCGTAAATTTCATTGTTGAATACAAAAAAAAGAGTTTGACAGAATTTATTTAACTTTTATTATTTTGTTTGCTATGCTATTATTTTGTTTTCTGTGTTTTATTCATTCGTAAATTTAATCGTTAAATACAAAAAAAAGAATTTGACAGAATTTATTTAACTTTTATTATTCATTCGTAAATTTCATCGTTGAATACAAAAAAATGAGTTTGACTAATTTATTTAACTTTTATTATTTTTGTTTGCTGTGTTATTATTTTGTTTGCTGTGCTTTATTTATTCATTCACACAGCAAACAAAATTTAATCAGCAAACAAAGTAATAAAAGTTAAAAAAAATTGTCAAACTAATTTTTTGTATTCAACGATGAAATTTACAAATGAATAAAGCACAGCAAACAAAATAAAAAAAGTTAAATAAACTTGTCAAACTAATTTTTTTTGTATTCAAGGAGGAAATTTACGAATGAATATAGCACAGCAAACAAAATAATAGCACATCAAACAAAGTAATAAAAGCCAAATAAACTTGTCAAACTCATTTCTTTTGTATTCAACGACGAAACTTATTCATGTTGAGATTAACTTTGAATGCTGCCTCATTTGTAAATGCTATGTCGCTTTGGATACAAAAAAAATTGCAAAATTAAATTGCTTAAATTACCCCAGAAGTTTGGTAACGCACGATTAGGTGGAATACTAACCTAAACATATATAAACTCCTTAAATGGCAAAACCTTTGGTAATAAAAATCCCTGCCATAGTCCACAAATTTAAAAAAAAAAAAAAAAATTGCATCCCCCAACCTTGCCCACATGCCACACCTGGACATCAGTGATTAATACAAAAAAGCAAGAAAATATCTTATTTCAAGGTAGTAGAAAATAGTCACACGTTTATTTGAGGTATGATTTTCCCTTGTGTTTCAGTCAAACCGGGGTTCATTACAAAACACAATCATAACATGGAATGATCAAATGTACGTCCAGCTCCCTTACTTCCCATCCCTTACTGTCTCATCTGGATCAGACTGGGTTGGGAAAATTGGATTTCAGCTGCAGAAAAAAGGAAGACAAAAGGACGACGAGTAAATTAATGATAAGAAATGAATAAAGAGCGCATTAATAAATAGTAAAACATGACAAAAATGTTTTATTTCATTCTGCAATTTGTTAGTCAATGTGGTAACTACTAAATATTCACATGACCTCTACAGGCCAACAAGCATTACTACAAGATCCAAGCCAATCAGGCTTTAGTATTTCTGCAAACAAGCTTTCATCTCAGCAAGTGCAAATAACATAACCTTTATACAGCTATCTGATCCGAGCAAAAAGTGCTACAAAACCTCCATTATATATTAAAAACGCGTAGCTTAAAGGTATTGCGGAGGATTTTCTTTTTCCGGGTGGATCGTCAAGACTATTGGTCCTCCTAGTTGTCAATCAGGCGTGTTGCACAATTGCATTTTTTAAAAAAGTGGAGAAGGCGGTTCGTTTCTAAAATTCGAGAAAATCCTCCGCTACACCTTTAATTACTTCCTATTACTTAAAACTTGTATGGTAATATTAAATATTGAGACGTTACATTAAGCTTGGGTACTACAATCATTGTTTAATATCTCAGATGCTGTTTTTGTCAAAAGAGCTTTGTTACAGAAAAAGAATCAGTGTCAATGCAAACAAAAAGATTAATGTGTTAATAAACCCTCATGAGAAGTGAAAAAAATGGAAAGAATTAGACAAAAAAAACTAGATCTTTACAGGTAGCAGCAGAGAAGGCAGCAAGGATGGAGGCAAAGACAACTTCTGGGGATTGAGACGCATCGACGGCAGTGTGCAGGCCACGTTTGGTGTAGTACTGCACGAGAGGAGCCGTCTGCTTGTGGTAGGACTCAAGCCGAGAGCGCAGAGTTTTCTCATTGTCATCACTGCGGCGGATAAGAGGCTCACCGGTCACCTATATGGATGTCAGGGAGGAAAGTTTGGATAAGGAATGTGCAATTTGAATGGACAGGCTTTCAAGCAGCTTGGGTGGCTTATTATAACAAAAACTTTTGTTTTGATTGTTGTAGTTTCTTACATCATCTTTCATGGGTTCTTTGGGTGGGTTGAATTCTTCATGATAAGATCGTCCACTGGGCTGGTGAATAAGCCTGGAGGAATGAAATGGATCAGATTACATAAAAAGCTGTATCATTGAAAACGAGGAAGAATTCCTTCTGAGGTCAACAATTCAAAAGCATTCAAGAATATTTTCCTGTCATTTCCACAAAAATAAATTTTGATAGTATTGCTTACTTTAAATACATGTTTTATTTTACATTTTCCATTTTTATAGAGATGTGATCTGAGACAGTAGTTGGCTCAGTGGTTGCAGATACAGTCCTACAAGTTGTCAGGTCTCTCCTCATACCTCCCACAGATCCTGCGGACCAGCAAGGAGTCATCAACAGAGAACTCAACCACAGAGTCCAGATCCTCACTTCGCTTGTCCAGGAGGTCATCCAACTGCAAATAAATGCAATCCCAGGTTAGACACACTGACTTGGACAGAGGGGTATTCGCTGAATTGTTAAAGGACGACTCGAAAACAAGTCTTTACCATTTCTGCTTGCTTGACAGTGCGGGGGAAACCATCCAGCAGGAACCCATTCTTACAGGCAGGTGTGTCCAGGTTATTGTCTATGAGCTCCACCACCATTTCATCACTTACCTGACAGACAGGTAAAGAACATATTTAAGTCTTTATTATTTACAATTCATTTTAAAGTTATGCACATCACAGACACAAATCATTGAGGAGAAGGACAAAATACATGCAAATTTTAAATACAATATGCTAAAAGTAAATTTTGTCAATGTTTAGTAAACAAGCTTACCGATGATTTTATAGGGTCTTTATGATTTAAAAGCGTATTACAATTAGTTTATGCGGGATATGGATCCATCTTACCAGTTTGCCCGCATCCATAGTTTCCTTAAGGCGGTGACCGAGCTCCGAGCCAGAAGCCACCATGGCTCTCAGCATGTCACCGGTTGCTAAATGACATACACAGTACTTCTCTGCGAGTTTGGGTGCCTGCAAAAGCCAATAGGAAACAACCTTTCGTCAACAACGTAATAATAACAATAAGAGTCAATCTCAGAATATTGTATACAATTAAAATTACAGAAAAAATCCAGCCAAAATGTTTTATGTAAATTTATTATGCCATTATTCAGACATAAAAGCTATATATTTACATTTATCTGCAAAGCAAACAATCATGGGATGTGATAGACTATATCTAACAGTTTTACTGTAACACTGTATCACATTTCACAATTCTGTTGTAATCACATTGTTATGCCAAGTTTTAAAGGTCACAGCTTAACTTTCTTAAACGGAATTAACCTTCATGTGCAACATACATTGCCCAATATAAGAAGCCGTCCCAGACATGTTATGTTGGGTGTTTAGAAACTTAATCCATTTATTCTTTATGCTCAGTTTAGTGGACAGTCTACAACTTTCATTGTGTGCACTATGTGACGGTGATGAGAACAATTTTTCACGACAAAGTGAAGATCACATCACCTTTTCAGATCAATGTGCACTAATTCAGTTTATTGAAAACCTGTTACACTTTGAAATATTTACTAGAATGATCCATTTGATTGGAAACATTAATAAAACACAAGGCAACATGACACACGTAGGACCGTAATATATAACATGATTCAGTACAGTTACAGCTGGACAGTTTGAACAGTAACGTTATCAGCCACGCGGCCCGTCGTATCGATTCTTACCTGCGTCCCTTTCCCCGCACCCGGCGGCCCAAGCAAGATGGCTCGGATGCCTTTTCGTACCCCAGAGAAGGTACCTTCCTCTTGCGTGCCGGGGGCCATGGTTACAAGTTGTAAACCGCCTAAAGTTACTTCTGTCCCCTGAACTCCGTGCCTGCAAACTGGCTCAGCCAGAAAAGGAAGCGTTAACGGCATAAAAGCCCCGCCTCCTTTCACTCTGGCTTCCATTGGATTGGTTAACAGACATGTCGTTTGTTCACTACGCGTGCTCATTGGATAAAAACCGAAAGCTTTGGAATCACCCAATATCCGGAATGTTACTAGAAATAGCAAGTTATAACCATTTATCTAGTCAAACGCATTCGTAATGTTCGTGCGGCCCTGCGCAGATCGTTCGGCGTATGACGTCAACACACACTTTTCGATACACTCTCGCGGTTCTTTGATGTCACGCGCCGATAAATTTGCGCAGCTCTGCATGAAGTACAATGTTTATTGCTAATGCTATATCAGTCTACTATTTCTGCTTTTTTTGACCACCTAAAAATCAAGAACACATTAAAAAAACACATAATGATAAGTACTTACTATTTTAGTTTATATCAATATATTTACTGCAATTTAAAGGGATAGTTCACCCAAAAATGAAAATTCTGTCATCATGTAATCACCCTCATGTTGTTACAAAGCTGTATAAATGTCTTTGTTCTGATAAACACGAAGGAAGATATTCTGAGAAATGTTTGTAACCAAACCATTCGTGGACCCCATTTACTTCCATTGTATGCTTTTTTCCTATAATGGAAGCGAATGGGGTCCACGAATGGTTTGGTTACAAACATTTTTCAAAATATTTTCCTTCGTGTTCATCAGAACAAAGAAATTTATGCGGGTTTGTAACAACATGAGAGTGAATAAATGATGCCAGAATTTTCATTTTTGGATGAACTATACATTTAACAAATACAATATAAAAATACTGAGGTGGTTTAACCCTCCTGTTGTGTTCAAATTTTAGCAACACTTTTAATGTTTGGGGTCAAATTGAGACCAAATAGTTTAACATATATGCTAAATAACTTAAAATTTAAAATAAAATTGTAGGAAAAACATAACATTATATCTAATATATATAAATTGTTCATTTAATAGATTCATTTCTATGAAAAACATTTTGTAGCACATAGATTTAGTGTATATTTAGTAAAAAAATAATAGTAATGAAAATAATATACAACATTTATTTTATTTGAGAACAGTTTTACCAGTTTTCACATATTAATAGTAAAAAAACCCTCATTAGATCAGTTTTACAGGAACACTGTGTGTACTTTATGCACATTGAAAGACATGTTTATTCAAAGTAACTTAGTCAAAAGGTTTTTTTTTCCCAAAAAGCATATTTTTCTGAGATGGCAAAGTAGCTTTGGGGTCAATTTGACCCCAAACATAATAGGAAGGTTAAGGTAAATTACCATTATTATGAAAATTATAAAAATCTCTTGGTCTTCAACATTTTCATGCAATAGGCAGAACCTTACTAGGTCTTCTTTCAGAAAGATTGGTACATACATGCGATGAGTAACACAATGACGACAAAAAGGTTGTCTAAAGCTTTTTTTATTTGAACTGTAGCTTTGCTGGATACATGGAAGCCACATTTGGAGTGTTATGCAAAAGTCAAAACACACAAAAACAGCACACATATGCCATAAAACTAAAGTGCCTTAAGATTTCTACAGCAACAGTGGCTGAACGTTGTCATTGTCTAACAAAAGGTCAAAGAACTATGTCCTAGATTTGGTGTTAATAAAAAAGAAATTGTAACAAATTGCTGACAAATTTCTTAAACATTTGTGAAAAATGTAAATAAATCTAGGACAAGGTACAACCATTTAAAAAGTTATAAAATGATTTTATAAAAAGCAAACACAAAGAATAATACATGTGTATTGACTGCCTGGAAAACAGATGGCTTTGCATGATAAGAATATTTCAACTTACAAAATTAAAATGTAAATATCATCAGGATCAAGTCGACATCTTGGGCCATTTGTTTCCATCGAAAGCAAGTCTATGGCACTCAACATTTCACCTGACCAAATAAGACTTATGAAGTGTATTGGTCTTATTTTGTAGGCCCATATTCCCTCATCAAATGAGTCTTATTGCTGAAAGCGGGCCAAAAAGAGCTTTAACTGAGTGATATTTGTTAAGAACCTATATTTTTATACAAACATAAAAAGTGTAAGCACATAGATAATCAACATTGTCTGTAAGCCTTCCCATAAAAAAATTAAACCATAGTCCTATATCCACGTGTGACATCCATTGTGTATCTGAAGTAACTGAGAACATATATACATCAATAAAACACATATTCAACCAAAGATTTTAGTAATTTTAACAAAATCCTGATTCCCGTAATGGATGAGTGAGCGATAAGTAAAAGCCATGCACATATCAGCAAGTTAACCTGCTAACCAAAAGATCACAGGTTCATCAACAATAAAACAAAACTTTTTCAAAAAGTAGTGACATTTATGGTGTGGTTCATTTATAGATAAAGGACATGGTCTCCTGTCTCCATTTCATGAATTATTGTGTTCGGCTTGCTTAGAGGAGAAATGAAGAATCACCTGATTCATTACAGCAGGTGATTCTACAGACAGTAGTCATGCATAAGACATTTAAATATTCATACATATAAAGATTGACAGTCTAACAAAGCAAACAAACGTTTGTTTGTCTTTAAGTACGCCATGCTAATTAAAACAATATATTCATAACATACCTGAAAGCCCTTGTGAGGCAAAGCATTTCTTTCTATAAAGTACTGAAATGTCTCTTTTTTTAATGGCTTTATTGTCTTCTTATCCCCATGAACAATTGACTTTTGTCAAAACAAAAAGCTTGTAAAATATATATCTGTAAACACGTCGTAACTTTGACACTATATTGCACTTCCAAATCAAGCGTGAATTTGATAGTTAGAGCGAGATATAATTGGCCCGTGATCGGAAAAACAGGGAATGCTCACATTGGCCTGTAGCACGAATCTGGCTGCCACATGCGCAGGTCCACCAAGATCTGATTGAGCTTCTGCATCCACAAGTTCCTCTCGTCTTTAGTGTCAGCACTCAGCCAGTTCCTAGACATTACAAAGGGATGATTCGATTAAGGATTTTATCTTCAAATACAGAAAAGTTCTTGGTGTCATTGATTTAGTCTTACTTTGTAACACACATGGTGTCCTTGCACTGGCTGACCAGTGTTTCTCTATCTTCCTCCCTCTGTGGTCTTACAGTGATGAGCTCAAATGTATTTGGTCGGGCACAAAACTCTCGGTTAGCAGGCTCCACTTTACGACTGGTACAACTGGCAAGGTTAATGCGACCAATTGGATTCTATGTGGAAAAGACAGCTCTTAATGACAAGTTGTGCATTTAAATGCCACATAACCAGCATTACATAAAGGATTAGTCCATTTTCTTAAAAGAAAAATCCAGATAATTTACTCACCACCATGTCATCCAAAATGTTGATGTCTTTCTTTGTTCAGTCGAGAAGAAATTATGTTTTGAGGAAAACATTGCAGGATTTTTCTAATTTTAATGGACTTTAATAGAGCCCAACATTTAATACTTAACTCAACAGCCCCCTTCAACGGAGCTTCACAGGACTACAAACGATCCCAAACGAGGCACAAGGGTCCCACCCAGCAAAACGACTGTCATCTTTGACAACAAAAACAACAAATATACACCTTTAAAGCACCACTTCTCGTCATGTAGATCCGGTCGTGATGCGCCAGCTGACCCCACGCAATACGTCATGCCGTCAAGAGGTCCGGAGGACGAACGCGAAACTCCGCCCCAGTGTTTACAAGCGTCTTGAAAGAGGACCGTTCCTACATTGCTGTATGTCAACTGATACTAATTAATGGCTTTGTGTCAGTTTATTGTTTAAAATGGTCCGCAAATGTGCGTTTTATACATGTAACACGTGACCTCCCTACGTCACTACACATTTACGTTAGGTCGCGCTGGACCGGACCTAGACAAAAAGTTGAGGTTTAAAAGAGCATATTTTTCATTTTTCTTGTCAAAAATGACAATCGTCTTGCTAGACAAGACACCCATGCCTCGCCTGGGATCGTTCACAGTCCCTTGAAACTCCGCTGAAAAAAACTGTCAAGTGTTGAGTCAAGCACCAAATGTTGGGCTCCACTAAGTCCACCAAAATGAGAAAAATCCTGTAATGTTTTCCTCAAAAAAAAAAACAATCTTTCTTGACTGAACAAAGAAAGACATCAACATTTTGGATGACATGGTGGTGAGTGGGTTATCTGGATTTTTCTTTTAAGAAAATGTACTAATCCTTTAATGACTTTGAAAAAAATGTGTTAATAAGCCAGAGCCTACCTTCCGTTTTTCGTCATCAGGGTAGGTCCAATAAGAGATGCAGTATCCCGAGAGGACACACCACCTCCTGTGCCATGCTCCAAAACCACTGACATCCTCAAACATAGTCTGCAGATAAAAATAATAAGAGATAATATGACATACCGGTATTTCTCATTGTAATATGAAAGACTTGTATTACTTGTTAGCTCGAGAAAAAAATTAGGACTTACCAGGAAGCCCCTTTCCTCAACCCGAGAGCCAACCTCGCACTGCATTTTCAGGTATATGTGTCCTTCCAAAGGACAAAGGAAAGGAACCTGTGTGAAGATAAGACACTGAGAACTGGAATATGTAAGAACTTCCTACAGAACCATGAAATTATAGTAAGAAAGAGAGAGCGCAACAGGTATCAATGTTTTGGCAGAGGAAAAACAGTAGTTCCCAAAACCCAAAGACATCACAGTGCTCACATGACGTTAAATTAATTGGCAGCTCAAAGTGACATTTAGCAGCATTAACAAAAACACCAAGCTTTGTTAGCTGAAACTCCAGACACACAACAACCCGTGTTACTAAACACAGAGCAAATATAGCAACCTTTTGGTGAAACATGTCACTGAGCAGCTCTCTCTCATTCCCTTCATATCTGATCTAAAAGAGAGAAACGACTGCATGTGAAAGTGTCTTGCACATGCAAAACGCAGCACAGTGCAGAAATAAAGACGATAGTGTTAAAAATAGAGTATTTAAAGCAAGTGTAGACAATACTGCTCCCATCTCCCTCAGTAACAACAGAGACTTAAATTAATCCTAGGGTTTCACCACCAGATTGTAGTGTTAGTATCTGAACAGTCAATAATATTTTTGATTTGCGGAAAATCTGAAGAGATAGACTAGAAGTAACAGAGAGAGAAAGCAAAGCTATCTTTTAAATGTACCTTTTCCAAGGGGAACTTGTTTTTCCCAATAGAGGCTAAGGTTAACTTGTGCGATCCCACAAGGAGAAAGTTACTGGTGCGCACTGCGTTTGGACCACCAGGGCTAGCCATGACTGAAAAATCCCAGACAAATTTTTATTGTAACACTTTGAAAATAAGATAAAGTTAAAATTAAATGGCTTTGAACACCAAGAAAAAAAACTTACCAGGTGTTTGGAGGCTGCTTTTCTATTATTTAAAAAAAATGGGAGGGAAAAGAACATTTCAGAATATTAGATCCAGCTTTTAGGTTTAGAAATGTAACCCTTTTATTATGACAAAAACAAAAAGATGAATGATTTGCTTTTGAAAGAAATATTTCTATAAATGGTTAGGTAGGCAGCAACCATTACTTTTTCTTCAAGCATTAATTATAGTTTTTAAGGGACATTCCACTTAAAAAAAATTGCTAAATTTCCAGCTCCCATGGAGTTAAACATTTGATTTTTACCATTTTGGAATCTATTCAGCTGATCTCTGGGTCTGGCGCTAGCATTTTTAGCATAGCTTAGCACAATCCATTGAATCTGATTAGACCATTAGCATCGCGCAAAAAAATAACCAAAAAGTTTGGATATTTTTCCAATTTTAAACTTGACTCTTTTGTAGTTACATTGTGTACTAAGACTGACAGAAAATTAAATGTTGCTATTTTCTAGCCAGATATGGCTAAGAACTATACTCTCATTCTGGCGTGACATTCAAGGACTTTGCAGCTGTAACATGACTGCAGCAGGCGCAGTTATATTACGCAGCAGCCGAAAATTGTCCCCTTAGTAAATTTCAATGGCAGGGGACTATTTTCAGGCACTGCGTAATATCCTTGCGCCTCCTGCAGCGGCAAAGTCCTTGATTGTTGCGCCGGAATGAGAGGGTAGTTCCTGGCCATATCTGGATAGAAAATCCCAACTTTTAATTTTTTGTCAGTCTGATTGAAATTCAAAACGGTAAAAATCAAATGCTTAACTCTAGGGGAGCTGAAAAAAGTTGAGTGTCCCTTTAACAAAAAGTTTCAGTGTTTTTGGTGTAACTACAATCATATTTGCATTATTCTAAAGGGGATCGCACACCGGCCGCGCAGCTCTAAAAAAAAAAAAAAAAATCAAACACATTGTTTTCTATGAGTATACGCACACCGGCGCCGCCTGTCCGCGCCGCCCAGCTGTGACTCAGGAAGTTGCTCAAATCCCTGTGGCGCCACACAACGCCCCTCACATAGTTAAACATTAAATAACATCATATTTGTCTCAAATCATTAACGATTAGCATTGGCTGCTAACCTATATTTTGCATTTTGAAGTAGATGCTATCTGACGAAGCTCGCTCTATTTAATGTGCACTTCCGGTTTACAATACCTCCGTATTGTCCTAGACGTGGCGCGACGCTGAGCTGTGCGGCCGGTGTGCGACCCCCTTAAGACTTAAATTACTAGATTAAGACATGTGATGAGGTTAAAGCAAACATAAGTGACTTACAGCAAGGAACCTCTTTGGTGTGATAGCCTAAAAAGACAGACAAAAGGATTTTAGTTGTATGAATATATTAACATAATATATAATAACAACAAGCATGCTTGCATGGCATGGAAATGCTTCAAGAGAATCTAGACTCTTTACTGGGAGACATTCAATAAAACTTAAGCTATTACACACTTCACTATCATTTATATTGAGTTACTGTTAGAGTAACAGCCATCTACCTTTGACTTGTTGGCCTTCTTCCTCTTGTCAGGGTTAAGCTCTCGTTTCTGAACCTGAGACATTTGGGAATCAAACATTAACTAGACGACTCTAATAAAGATGTAATCTGCATCAAGGACACGTGCCTTTTCCTTCAAAGTGAATTAATCGGTACTTACCAAATAGTAGACCTCAATATCAATCTCAAAGTCATTAGACACATCAGACCTGCACATTGAGAAAAATATATTTTATAGCAACAGACATGTCTAATATAAATAAGAAATTATAATAAGACATTACTTACAAAGTGAATTTGGTAGTGAAAGTCAGTGCATCTCCACTGAGGGCATTGCGTGTGCTTGCTAGAGTAGTTGCCATAGTGTTCTCAGCTCCAGCGCGAATCATGACGAAGAAATAATGGTTTCCACATTCTTGCCACATAACAAAACACTGTGTTAACCAAGCAGGCATCACCAAACCAATACATCCCCAATCTCCAACACGAATACAGTAGCTTTCCTACCAGGCTTGTTTGCAGAAGAGCAGATAAAATCGGCCTTCAGGGGGAGTCGGACCTCAAGGACTGAGATGGATCCTTTAGAAGGGGGTACACCTACATCCACCTGAGCACTGGAGGCACTTTTCTTCTGAGCATCTGTCTTTAGGCTATCCAGCTCGGCCTTCAGAGCAGCCCTTCTCTCAGCTGAGACCAAACAAAGAGCCGTTTACTGACAAACTTTTAAAATGACCTGTTTTAATAACAAAGTCAACTTGACCCAGAAAGTTGACATCTTAGTAGTAAAAGCAAAGAGTCACTCAGTGGCAATAAGTAAAAGTCTCTCAGCCTCGGCCTCTACTTGAGATCCTTTGCCGTGCTCCTCATCTGTACAGCAGTTCAGAGCCTGACTAGCCTGATGGATCACAGTCTGCTGCAGGTTCATCTCATTGGTCAACATCTGAGGTCAGAGGCAACATCATTTATCAAATGATTTCCAAATAATTATGCAAATGCATGACCAGGCGTTTGGTTTCACTCACCTTTATTTTCTGCTTGATGTTGATGTGACTGGGAGTCCCAATCGTTTCAGTCCTCTGACTAACATCCTCTTTTCTCACGATCACCTGTTTAACATGAGGTCTCTCAGACTCGGTCTTAACCCTGGTGGATCTGTAGGCATCAATGCTAAAATCCGAAACACAAATGCTTGTTATAGAGATTATGAGCGAGTACTGTTTGAAGAGATTATAAGAACCGATGCGCACCTGTAGAGAAGGTTCGGGTTTTGTTCCTCATCTAAGGCGTCGATGCTGTCAGATGACCCGGCTCTTAACATGCGTGCCCTCTGAAACTTGCTGGGCCTGGAAGCAGCCTCAGGGGTGGAACGCTTCTCACAGAATGAACTGGCAGGGGTTGAAGTCTGGAGCAAAGCAAAGAAATTTAGCATTGTATGCGATCACTCTTTATTTAACATTAATATAATAAATGTCCTCAGGGCTCACCATAAGCTTCCTTTCAGGGCTCTTAACCACAGCAGCTACCGTCTCTGCAAGCGGAGCAAGGAGAGACATGGAGGAGATATTTAGAGCATCTTCATCTCCATCCTCCTCATCACTGTGCTCCTCAAGAACTCCATCGAAGAGGTCATTAATCACCTCAGAATTAATTGAACCATCCACGTTCATCTCTATCTCATGTACTTCTTCAACTTCTGCAAAGATCGACAATAAATGCTTATTATCAATAACATGCCGGGCTGAGTGATATAAAATATTCAGTTATTTGCTGTAGACTTAAAATACAGCAAAACTTACAGGAGATGGGCTTACCTTTCACTTCCTCCTCCACTTTAGGTGTCTCTACTGTGAAACTGACCTGCTTTACAGGGCTTGGGAGAGCACGGCCCATGTCTGAGGGAGGACAGATTCTCTTGAACTCCTTATCTTTATAATAAAAATAACTATTAGTGACACTGTCAGTATGAATCAGACCAGAGATTTCATTATAAAATTTGAGTAATGCATTACCTTCTGCACTAGATTTAAAAGGACTTTTGACAATTTCAGGGACTTGTGCTGTATGCTCACTATCAAGCAGTGATGCTGAGGTCTGACTTTGTGGTGGCAGTTCAATTTCCTGAGGATAAGAAATGATAACATTATGTCCCTTTCATTAAAAAAGTATTAAATTTAGCAATAAGAAGGAAAATGATCCTGTAACAATTAAATGGTTAATATTTATGCTTTTACTTTGTCCTTGCCAAAACCTTACTTGAAAAACGTATTGAGTGCTCTTTATACGATGGTGATATAATTTATTATTAATATACTGTATAAGTCATATCCAGTAAAGACTTAAATGTTCAATAATGTCATGTTTTTGCAGCCTTCATGTAGTAACAAAGATAACAGCTAACCTTAGTTTCAGGGTCACTCTTGACATCACAGAGATTCTCTTTGCTTCCCCACATTTTTCCTTTTTGAAATCGGTTACGAACTTGTGCCAGTTCAGCCTCCCGCTCCTATAAAAAACCCCGAATCAATTAATCGAACTGCATGTGAAACAGAATGATTTAAATATATAAATATTCAACACTACATGCCATTTTTTGTTTCTGAGTAAGGAGAGCTGTGCTGGAGGAAGCTTGGGCACCTCCAAGCCTCTCTTGGAGCAGCCTGGACTTTGGGGTGGCAGAGGGTGTGGCCGCAGGCGTGTTGCTCTGACCACCTAATGTGGAGGGAGAACTCTGGTTACGCTCCTGGCACCTTTCCCCGAACCGCTCCAGAAATGACTTGACACCTCCTGTAGGTCATCATAAACAAACATAAACATGCATTTCGCTGCAAACACAATAATAAGCGGATGATGAACTCCACTGACCAGAAGTTCCAGCTGGACCTCTGTGCTGTAAGGGTGTTGCATCCTTTGTAAATCTCTCACGGCTTTGAGGAACTACAGCGGCATCGGCAGAGGGTTTAGGTGTCAAAATTGGTTTTGCGGGACTTGAGTTGTGTGCTGTTCCTGAAATCAGTTTGCTTGATGGACCCTGATTCTTCAAGGGACTCTGAGGGATGTGACCTCGATGAGGACTAGAAGTAGTTATGGAAGATTTGAGGGGACTGGAATGCTGAGTAGAAGAATAAGTCTTCACTGGGCTGGAAACTGGGGATGGAAGCACTTGAGTCGGTCTAGGCTGAGGCAATTCTGTCTTTTGAGGACTAGGGGGAACCACTTTCATTGACTTGACTGGAGAGTAAACCGCTTGCTGTAATACAAACAAATGTATACATTTTCATTCCGGTAAAGTCACCAATTAATACCAACAACAAATTCCACACACTGAAATGCTTCAACAAGGTTTTTTTCACACACAATACCTAATAAACATAATAAAAAAGCACAGACTAGAATCTGTGTTTGTTGTGGCCTACCTGCTGACTGCTGCCAAGAGACTTTTCTGGAGCTTTTGTGGCTAACTGAGGTTTCTCCACAGCTAAACTTGGCTTGGTACTGATGTTTGTTCCTGCGCAAGCTGGGGGGCGTACGCAGGCCGTGCCAGGCTGCGCTTGTGCATTGTCCTGGCGAATGGGCGCGTGTCCAAGATCATCCTCCCAGGAACCAATTGTGGCAGCAAGATTTGCGAGTCTACCTTTTCTTCCAATGGGGGTCCTAGAGTTTGTAGAAGCAGGAGTAGATGGAAGATCTACTGTTTGGGATTTAAGAGGAGATATGGATACACTCTCTGGAACTGTGTCAGAGGTACCTGAAAACAAAATGAACAAAAATTGGATTGAACACTAAAAAAAGACACTCCACTTTTTTTTGAAAATATGCTCATTTTCCAGCTCCCCTAGATTTAAACATTTGATTTTTTTACCTTTTTGGAATCCATTCAGCTGATATCCAGGTCTGGCGCTACAACTTTTAGCATAGCTTAGCATAATCAGAACAGAAGAGTCAAGTTTTAAATAGGAAAAATATCGAAACTCTTTGGTTATTTCTGAGCACGATGCCAATGGTCTAATGAGATTCAATGGATTGTGCTAAGCTATGCTAAAAGTGGTATTGCCAGACCTGTAGATCAGCTGAATGGATTCCAAAACGGTAAAAATCAAATGTTTAACTCTAGGGGGAGCTGGAAAATGCGCATATCTTCAAAAAAAAAGTGGAGTGTCCCTTTAAGGTCCCCCAAAACACAAAAACCTTATTGGAAAAAAAGTGCACTATAGGAGTAAGTTAACTCTTATATAGACATTTTGGGACACATGCAATCGATATTTTCAAAATGATCAGTTTCATACATTATATAGAAACTAGCTGAATGTGGATGTTACCAAGATGGTCTGCATGTGTACTAACTTGCTTTATAATAAACTATTTTAATAACATGCATGTATCTGCAGCCACACGTATAGATTCAGATGGCACGCCCAGTCTGTTTGATAACTGTTAGATGCATATTGCGCACAAAAAGTACAGAAACTTTCGGCACACTCAAGATCTGGTTACGTAACAGTACGTACTGTCAGACTCCCAGTAATGCCTCTGTTCAGCCAGTCTCTGTAGACGAGATCTCATGTTGGTGGGGACTGCAGCTGGTGTGTCTTTCTGAGTCTCTCTGGCTCCATCTAGTGCAGAATGCTTCATCACACTATCTGTCGTCTTTGCAGGAGATGCTGGGGGGTTAACCACAATCTTTTCAGCTTCTGCAGGTGGGCGAGTGGGGAGCATTTCTGGTTCTTGGGTACGAATGGGAGCCCTTTGCTCCCCTGACGAAGGGCGAATACTGTTTGGTGCCTTGGGTGGCTTCTTGTCCGTCATGGGCTCGGAGGCTGTAAACTGTGGGGCCACTGGTTGCTTGTTTTCTTCCCCGGTGGTGAGGTTATTCTCATCTGAACAGCGACGCTTTGAAGGGGATGGCTTGGAGGAGGGTAGGGCTATCCGTTCTGTCCATAGAGGAATACAACAAATGAAGTGTTAAATCCAAATCACAAAGCTGAACATGACATGATACGATTCGAAATAAAATTAACAAATAACAAACCCTTTTCTATGATGGGCGCAGTAATGACACTGTTTGTGTCTGCAAGTGGCTCCCTGGTCCTCTTAGCCATTGAACGATTGGCTCCTGTGGGTCTCTCGGCAATCTTCCTTTGGAGATTTTCTCTGCGGGCACGCGTGCGCTCTAACAGTTTCTGAGCAAAATCACAAATCAGTTTGCGGTTATATTACTATGATCTATATGACGTAATGATATCTGGTCATTTACTTCAAACATTTAGATGTATGCATTTGGCAGATGCTTGTATCCAATGCGACTATACAAGGATTATATTTGGGTCATTGTATCAACTCAACCAGAGGTCCTATGCATACGTTTTGATCATTTATGGAGAAAATAAATACTTAAAAAAGTCTTGTGCCATGCCCCTTTAAGATGTCAAATAAATCTTTGGTGTCCCCAGAGCACATATGTGACGTTTTAGCTCAAAATACCATACAAATAATTTATTATAGCATGTTAAAATTGCCACTTTTAGGTGTGTACAAAATGTGCCGTTTTGGGTGTGTCATTTAAAATGCAAATGAGCTGATGAAATTCAAACACTGATCACAATGATGGTGGTTTGTTGCAATTAAAACTCAATTGTGCTTTTTCTGCACTAAGCGGCAGTGCTGTGATTGGATAGTGTAGATTAAGGGGTGGTATTATTATAATAAGAGCTCCTTATGACATCATAAGGAGAACCAAATTTCAACAACCTATTTTTTCAAGGACTTGTAGAGAATGGTTTACCAAAACTAAGTTACTGGGTTGTTGTTTGTTTTTCACATTTTCTAGGTTGATAGAAGCACTGGGGACTCAATCAAAGCACTTAAACATGGAAAAATCAGATTGTCATGCCATGGCCCCTTTAAATTATGAAGCCAAAAATCTTAAATGTCATGGACATATATTTACAGCGCAATCCACTATTTTGTTGAGGGGGTCAAAATGACACTTTTCTTCTGAACTTCATTATAACAGCTCCAATTGTTATTATATTCTCATATGAATCACATTTTCGAGTGTCTAAACACGCCTAAAAACTCATGAAAAGGAACAAATGTGTTTTTTTCTGACACCATCACAATGTAATGTAATAAAGATGGCAAAAGTCAACAGATTCAACTAACAGACCCACCAATCTTTGTAATAATGATGCTGCCATCAACTCTACAAAACAATGCATTACTCTAAATACTCATCCATGACATTTCTATTTTGGCCTTCATCATCAAATCCTCAAGAAAAAAAGAAAGTGTCCAAAATTTGGTTGATTTGACGCAATGACATTTCTCAGTGTGTTTCTTGGAAATCGAGCGCATGACCTTTGCATTAATAATGCAATGCTCTACCAACTTTGCTGTGTTTATGCATACCATTGCAGTTAAGATGTTCTTGTAGCAATGTTACAAAGAACAGAAACCAAATAAATAGGACTGCATAATAGGCGAGCGATAAACAGCTGCTGCTGAAGCATTTTGAGTATCCAGGAAAAGGTCCAGGTTTCAGTTCCTTATTTGATGCATGCCTTGTATGGGCCCCATTTATGTGCATCGTTTGTCTTGTAGGTGTGAACACAACCCAGCAGATCTCACAAACATGATGAACAGCCCTGTTACTGAGCAAGACCAAACACATTCCTGAAGTGTTGCTGGCCGCCTCCCAGGGAATGGGTGGAAATTTCAGTTAGTCAGGATCTCATGTCCATGGAATTTTGTCATGTGATCTACTAGTAAATGAATTCTATTGGCTAAAGTTAAACCAGACTTCCTGTACTTTATCTGCAACAAATCATGGGCAGAGTCCTGACAGCAATTCGTTAATATTCTAAATATAGATTCAAATGCTGTATTATAAAATGCAAACTGCATATTTCATCAACATTTCCTCAATTTCATCTTCCAGCTACATTTGAGCTTAAAAGTGGTTAGTTTATTGTAAAGCATAAACCTTTTAAATAAAGACGTAAACCATCCATTCTTGACATTTCTAGGCAATATGAGGACTGTAGGCGTAGTTATATATCGTTAGTGAAAGTCGGAAATGGGCTAAACAAAAGAAAACAAAACAACAGGAAAACCGAGATCCCATTTGAAGCAAAGTGACATTTATAAACAAAGCAAAGTGACACTTTTGAAACGCAATGAGACATACAAAACGAATTATTAAACAAATCTTTACAAACAGTGTTAAATATGCAGGTAAAAGTAATGGTGTTTTTTGATGTTACGTTACACTTATCATGACATTACGTAAGTTACACAACCACCACACCAACGAACAAAACGAACATATACGTTTTTGCTAACAGCGCGAGACTAGCAAAACGACAGATTAACGTTATTATATTTAAATAACATAATTTTATTATGTGAATATATAGGGCGTCAAAAACACATGGTGAACAAAAACGGACTAGTGTAAATGTAACGCTATTCTTCATCTTAATAAACCATAATAAACTGTCGCTTACCTCGGTGAACGGATCCATCACGTAATACACTCCGATAAACCTAAATTAACGCGGAATCTTTTATATTTTCGTATTTTTTTTAATTGTGAGGGAGCAAAAGTCTCACTGCTCTCTCTCCATACGCCACGAGCTCCTCAGCTGTTTGAAATTTTTGAATTTAGCGCTTGCTCACTGCACCCTCTCCAACGGTCGCGGACACGTCACTGAACTCGAGCTCAACCAATAAGAGCCCAGCCCGTTAATGCTTCAGTCACGCCCACCCACTCTCTACTGACTAGAGGGATACAACAACGGCTAAATTTCCTGAAATCTTGCCGGATGAGTGCTGTTTTTGTTTCTAATCCTATCCCCAATAATCCCTAAAATAAATGTAGAGCTGTCCAAACTGAAAACAACCTACACTGACATATCTTAAAATACATCAGTGCCCTTT
Source organism: Misgurnus anguillicaudatus (assembly GCF_027580225.2). Lineage (NCBI taxonomy): Eukaryota > Metazoa > Chordata > Actinopteri > Cypriniformes > Cobitidae > Misgurnus > Misgurnus anguillicaudatus. Next base: position 18,010,817 of record NC_073356.2, read on the forward strand.
GTTTTACCTCAAAATGCACACAAGTAATGTATTAGTAAGGCATGTTTGTTAAAACTATATTTCCTAAATAAACCGAGTCCTAGTCCTGGTTTAAGAGAACCCCTGTCCGGGAAACCACCTCAATGTTTTACGTGAGTTAGGCCGTAGATTAGCCAGAACCGCTGTTTTCATTCTAGACCTAACCCTAAAGCCAACATCTCGCGAGATTTAGGGCATAACTGTATCCCATCTAGCCAAACCTTTTTTACAGTCTATGAGCCAAACCCTTTACGGACTCCACACCCACAAAACAAAATAATCCACAGAGTTATCCAAACTTTGAAAATATTTTATATACGTTAAAATAAAATGTATTTTATATATAATTCCTTTATTCTATAAAATAGTATGTATATGCGACAAATATAAATTACTGATTTTTCGTTATACACAAAAACGAGTGGATCAATTCAATAGCCAATTCAACTATCAAGTACATTTTATTAGATCGTTTTATTGTTATATTTATTTTATTTAGTAAAATTATTACATTTAAATAGATATAAAAACATTTTCTGGTAATTACCATTCATTGGTTGTGACCATAGACTGTGGTTGTGACTGATCCTAAATGACCAAACAAATGTATTCACTAAATGTACAATTTGACTAATTTGAGTTGGCCCAGAGTGCTCTTAACCCCATCACATTTTCTTAAATCCATCTTCTGCTTATCCAAAATCTGCTTAATAAATTAGAAGATATAATTGGTTTATTATATTATTTAATCTACATTTTTCATTTTAAATCTCATTTATAAGGTTCTTAAAATAGAAAAATCGACAAATATCTTTTATTATTTTAAACTGGGTAGTTATATGGTTAGACATGTCTACACCCCATCTGATCCAGCAGATGGCACTACAGATAAAGATAGACCAGCCTAGAATGGTAATCTTGGAAACCTTAATTCCATTTTTATAATTATGAACACTTGAATGAGAATATTATTATATATTTTTATATATATATTATATTTATGCATTTGGCATAAATCATTGCATTTTTTTAATCATTATGTGTTTTTCCTGGGTTCGAACCAATAACCTTTTGCAGAGCAAACGCAATGCTTTACCACTGACCTTCACATGATTAAAAGATCATTACAGACAGTGTTGTACTTTTCAGTATATAGTAAGAATAGAAACCTACACTTACAAACTACAAACATTGTGCGATACAGTTGTTGTTTTTAAATCACAGACTCCATTAAATATGTCAGCAGGTGCTGTAATGGAAATTCATAGGCCATTTTCCAACTTCCTGTGGATTTCTACCATGTGCCTGTCTTAAATACTTTAAGTGTTTAGTCATCTTCCATCTGCACTATTACTTCACACCATAAATGTGACATTTCATGAGCTATTTCCTTTATGTACATGACTCATAAGTTATCAGTCAAGACCTTTCTATCCTGGTACGGACAGTCTCATGGAGTCGGTTTGTTTTACTATTTAATCCTATACATGCCATCCACTCAATGAAAAACTAATCTGACACTACCTGAAAGTAGATTTTGTCCTTATATAAGCACAAAGAGACACGGTAAATGTCAAAACATGCCATTGTTCTCGTCACATTATCATGGCTATAATTTAGATGTTATCTTCAAGTTGGCCATAAAAATCATTTATCCCAAAGTGACTCATCCACCAAGAACATTAAATAGCTTACATATTACAAAAAAAGAACACACAGTAAAAACAAGAGTTGATTTCAATTGATTTATTTATCTTAAAACCAAGACAAAGTGGGGGTGATTTCAAAATGGGCACAATGATAAAAAAGAAAAAACAAAACTCAGAGCTGACCAATCTCCCTGCCTCTCACTTCCTTCAGTGTTTCTGTGGGCTAAACAGTAGAGTGATAAAGTGTACACATGTCATGTGTGGGTGTCAACAGTAAAGCTTTCTTACTCATCATCAGCCAGCAAAGAGCAGCTATAGAGAGTATCTAAGACAGGCCAAGTATCCTCCTCTGTTTCCAACACTGTATCTACTGTACTTTAATATGGATGTAGGACGGTCCTAAGGGTGAGGGCTTTTCTAAGCTGGACTGAATATTGCACTCCCCAGAGATTAAAAATATGAGAGAAAATAACATGGCTCCATTAAAAAAAAGAAAAAGTGTCTAACCCAACCCACACTACTCCTGACAAGACACCAATTATAGTGAATAAATACAGCCGACATATTTAAAACCTAGGCAAACCTTAATTTAAAAGTGATTTCAAGGGGGCAACTGCTGCATTGGAGATTTAAAAAAAACTTTGTTTTGTGCAAAAATATCATTTGCCTACTTTTAGACTTGTTTTGTAACAAAATTGGCTATTGTCTGTGGAAAATAAAAAAAGGAACATGCCCGATAGAAAAATTCAAAATAAAAATGACAACTCTAAATATTTCATCATGGTTCAAAAGCATTATTCTAAAATAACAAAATATAAGGTCATCCCATGATTGAAAATTTGGGAAATCTCATTGAACTATGTGTAATCTTGCCCGTGACCGCTTACATTGGTTTATCAAGCAGGTTATGGGCTCATCCGTGTGCTTTGAACCCCTCTCATACTGCTGGTGAATCCAAAAGATCAGCTTTCATTCATAACATCTCTGTGATCAATAAGCCATGTTTGATTTGCTAAAATCACCACAATTATAACCCACATTTTTTTAAATTTCCCTCTAAAACTTAATATGACTGACAGACAGACGCACTACTGGATGCAGCAGTTGTGCCCATTTGCATCCTTGAACCGCAGACGCATCTTAGTTCTGTATTTTTCGAGGTAAAGAAGCTGTTTGGCGTTGAAGGCTCCACGTCTCTTCCTAAAAACAAGAAAAAAACGTGAGTAAAAATACACTTTTTTCAAAATATGACCGTCAAATTCTCATATCGCTTACTGTCTTATGAACTGCACCGCATCTTCGTATTTCATGCCGCATTCTATCAAAGCTAAGGCTACCAGCACAGGTGCTCTGTAAAGACAAACAAAAATATTTCAACACATAAGGCTTTACTTTATAGCTGAAAAGACTTGTGAGTTCACACGTACACATACACACCCCCACCCCTGAAAAGTCCCCAAAAACAAACAATAACAAAAAGCCTTCTACATTTGGAGAACAGCACAACCACAGGCTCATTTTGAATGGTACTGCTGTTTGACCCTAAAGGTATTGGTAAAAACCGAGCTCATGCAACTGCAGAGTACTAGCCCACACTGATGGTTATACCATACTGACACCAACAGGTCACAGACGTTCGCGTTCACAAGGCGAGGCTGTTTAAATGTTGTCTGTATGTGTCTGTGGGTTTATTTAGAGGTGAGAGTGGCTAAGTGCAAAACATGCAAGAGTTAAACACTAAAAACATTTCACATGCATGTGGTTGGTATGCAAAGTAGATCAAGCACGTTGAGTAGATGTGCTTAAGACTGTTACTGCGGCCAGTATAAAGATTTACGAATCTAAGGGACAGTTTCTCGGACAGGGTTTAGATTAATCCAGGACTAGGCATTAGGTCTACACTCACCTAAAGGATTATTAGGAACACCATACTAATACTGTGTTTTGCCTTCAGAACTGCCTTAATTCTATGTGGCATTGATTCAACAAGGTGCTGAAAGAATTATTTAGAAATGTTGGCCCATATTGATAGGATAGCATCTTGCAATTGATGGAGATTTGTGGGATGCACATCCAGGGCAAGAAGCTCCCGTTCCACCACATCCCAAAGATGCTCTATTGGGTTGAGATCTGGTGCATTATCCTGCTGGAAGTAGCCATCAGAGGATGGGTACATGGTGGTCATAAAGGTATGGACATGGTCAGAAACAATGCTCAGGTAGGCCGTGGCAATTAAATGATGCCCAATTGGCACTAAGGGGCCTAGTGTGCGAAGAAAACATCCCCCACACCATTCCACCACCAGCCTGCACAGTGGTAACAAGGCATGATGGATCCATGTTCTCATTCTGTTTACGCCAAATTCTGACTCTAACATCTGAATGTTTTAACAGAAATCGAGACTCATCAAACCAGGCAACATTTTCCAGTCTTCAACTGTCCAATTTTGGTGAGCTTGTGCAAATTGTAGCCTTTTTTTCCTATTCGTAGTGGAGATGAGTACCTGGTGGGGTCTTCTGCTGTTGTAGCCCATCAGTCTCAAGGTTGTGCGTGTTGTGGCTTCACAAATGCTTTGCTGCATACCTCAGTTGTAACGAGTGGTTATTTCAGACAAAGTTGCTGTTCTATCAACTTGAATCAGTCAGCCAATTCTCCTCTGACCTCTAGCATCAACAAGGCATTTTCGCCCACAGGACTGCCGCATACTGGATGTTTTTCCCTTTTCACACCATTCTTTGTAAACCCTAGAAATGGTTGTGCGTGAAAATCCCAGATTGTGAAATACTCAGACCGGCCTGTCTGGCACCAACAACCATGCCACGCTCAAAATTGCTTAAATCACCTTTCTTTCCCATTCTGACATTCAGTTTGTAGTTCAGGAGATTGTCTTGACCAGGACCACACCCCTAAATGCATTGAAGCAACTGTCATGTGATTGGTTGCTTAGATAATTGCATTAATGAGAACTTGAACAGGTGTTCCTAATGATCCTTAGGTAAATGTATATTGACATTTACAAATAAACCTTACCAAAACAGACTGTTGTGCATCTCGAGACAAAACAATGGCACTGATATATGTTAAGAAATGTCAGTACAAGGTGTTTTTAACTCTTTCCCGCCATTGACGAGTTAACCCTTCAATTAAGAGGAAACGCTTCACTGCCAAAAGACGAGTTTTTCCGGCAATCAATTTTTTCGCTATTATCCACCAGGTGGTGCTCTTACACAACACAGAAAACCCGTAAGTATTCCCTTAGGGCAAAAAGTTCAAACTCTGTGTATATTTTGATCATTGTCTGAATCTGATCTCTTTAAAAAGTCCTTCACAAAAATGCGATTATCTCAGCTTTTGCTCAAAATTAGGTATTTTTTAAGAAGCCTACCCTTATTTCATAAAAATAGAAAAAGGTAGGATGAAACGTTTTTTTATTTGTTTGAAAGCAGAGGGTCTGTTCTTTCATTTGATATATTGCATGTTTATATATTTGAAGAACAACATTTTCCAGAAGGCTTTAATATTTTGTGAAAATCATAAAAATGCTGCCACTGGTTGGCAAAAAACGCTGGTGGGGAAAGAGTTAATTATGGCAGCTCAAATATGCATTTTAGTCTGAGACTAGGATAAGCCCTGTCCAGGAAACCGCCCCTAAATGTGCTAGCTGGTAGGATGAATAAACTAGTCCCCACAAATTGCCTAGATGTAGGATGAGTAGTCAAACATCCATTTCTTTCATATAATTACATATTTTAATGCTTCATTAAAGAACATTGAGAAATTAGAACTCACCGGCCCAGCCCTGCCACACAATGAACTGCGACGCAGCATCCCGGCTCCTCTCTGAACTTAGTCTTCAACAAGTTTAACCAATCATCTACAATCTGGATTGGGGGTGGAGCTCCATCATCAAAGGGCCAATCCTGCACACATGAAAATTGACACAAAATCAGCGATTTAGATTTCATAGAAATACTTCTATGTCTATATGCATTTCTGAGTATTAGAGCTCAATAATGGGAAAGTAAAGAACAGCTGGGAAACCTTCAGACTGAAGGGGGATGTTTCATATTAGGCCTCACTTTCTGGGTAATAGACAGTGAGCCCCACAGGCTATTTCTGAGGAGCAAAGCATTGTGGGAAAGCAAAAGGTTCTCATGAACTGTTTTGGGCAGCGGGCCATACAGATCTGGCCTCCTCCCAGCTAAAACCACACAACAACTAATGAGAGAATATGTGGAGAGGAGATGGAAGATACTGAGACAAAAAAAAGATTATGAGATAATGTGAGGCAGTAGAGGTACCGGGGGCAAGAGGTATCAGGTTCACAAAATGACGCACATGTCTAATGTCATCCTAAGGGAGTTGCATGGTTATCTGGTCAATCCATTTAAATGACTGAAAGCAGCTCAGCACAAAAGTAATTATTAACAGTTTAATGAAGTTACCAAGGCATTCTTATCCAAAGACCTGCGTATGTGAGAAGATTTGTGTTTGGCGATACTAAAGAGAAAGTGTGTGAGTGAAACACACAGACTGGCTGTGTCTCAATGTCTGTGCGTGTGTCTGGGCTAACAAACTCCTGCTGACCTGTACACTGCTTTAGATCACAGCCGACTCGCTCTCTAATTCGGCACTTCCCCAAATACAGCGTCTTTTTTATCTCAAACCTTCCTCCAATGCAAAGTGAAAGGCTTCTTTTTCTGAGCATGAGAACCTCTACTGTACTACAAGAATATAATTACTTTTCCAAGTAATGAGTTATAGATACAAGAAGACATCTGCCAAATATCATGCACAAGGCACATTTTTACCACTTTTTTGTAAATGTAGATCATTCATTCACTTTCTTTTTAAGGAAGTAAGGATATTGTTGCCCTTCTAAAACCTTTCCTTCGTTTTGATTTTCAAATAACCCTCTGTAGATCATGGACAAGTATGAAATACATAACATAAAAAACAAGGGCTACAATTTCCTTATACATGAGAACATAAATGAGAATTAAACATGAGAAGATAAGTTAGTTGCATTAATCCCAAGCTTTTACATATAATACAGTGCAGACCTAGCCAGAGATCATGGCTTTTAAGGGCCATTCACAGGGTCCGAAATTAACTTTTTGGCTCACCTGCCACGGGGACTGGTAGATGAAAAAATCCACCAGCCAAGCATATTTTTTACCGGCCAGAATAATACACAACCTTTTTTGTACATTAATTTCATTTGCTGTATTCATGGCAGGGCTCGCTAAATTTCAAAATCCCTGGTAGCCCTTCGTGCAGGCACTCTTCAGTTTTTGGTAGCCGGAATAAAAAATACATTACTTTTAATGTAGAATATTAAGACAAAACATCTATCAAAACACAAATAACACATATCAATTTTCAGTACATATCAATCATCATTACAAATTTTTCTTCTAACCGAAGTGAAATATCTATTTATCAGATTCTGAATCTGAAATATGAACTGAAGTCACAGATAAGAAAATGCCACTTGACTTTGTGGGCATGGCACAGGCTTATTCAATTAGTTTTACCACAGGCCAAATTTTGCCAATACAAAGCCAATAGGGCATCTAACCACAATGTTTAATCTGCTATTCTTGTTGTTTTAATGCTGTTGTTTTTTTAACAAACAAAAAGACTGGATTTCCATGTAAACCAACTTTTCCTGCTCATCCCCACAACAGATATCCTCACCATTTAAAAGTGGTTTAGTGGGTCACAAAACTCACAGTTTGGATCATCCAGTTAGAGATTGGATCTTTTTTCGATCAGAAAAACAGGGGTTACTGTCGCTTTAAGAGCGATTCTGCACAGAGTCTCTCCCTTCACTGCCCGTACAATCTATATCACTTTAAAGCTTGCTGCAAGAGATTTAATTTTCTTACGTGAGGATAGTAATGACTGACAGGACGAAGTTGGAGGATTTGCCCAACAAATCCATGAGAAACCATGACGGATTGCTTCCTGTATTGCGTCTTTTCGCGCGATCGCAAAAGTGAAAGTAAAACTCGAGCGCGCGCTCAAACGTAATTTAAATACCCAAATGCCTAAATTTTATACACCATTATTACCCATCCAAATCTGTGAAAGAATGCATAAGCATTTAAATATATTTTTTCCTCCCTATAAGTCAAGATAGCCCGACGTGCAGGGCGGGGATGCATTTTGATAGCTAATATGCAGCAGATAGCTGCAGACCGCAAGTTACCTGCAGTACTAGCTAGCAACAGACCGTCTCTAGTGCGAGACTTGGAGCGTAGAGACGTTCTGTGGCTAGCATACCTCGTTCCCAGATTAGTTACTGGCAAACACATTATATTGCATTAATATTTTGGTATGAAAATCACCCGCCAGTGTGGCGGGTAGCCTTTTGAATTTAATCGCCAAACGGAAAATCTACCCGCATTTGGCGCTTGGCGGGTGTTAATTTCGGACCCTGGCCATTCATATTATCACGAAAATAATGTTTGTATATGGTTAGCACCATAGATATGTATAATAAAGGCTAGATGTCTCGTCCGCACTGCTGGCCAATTGAGTCGAACGTCCGTCTGTTGGTGGCCATCTTATCACGGGGAGATCGCTCACTCGTAGCATTGAGTTTTAATGGTGCATGTACTTTTAAATGACCAATTTTCTACCGATTTTCAAATGGTTTGGTTTGTTATAAACGTCAAAGATGTATCTATGACACTGCACACCTATGAATAATTTTCATGAAACATGTTAAAGCATCCAGAATAGGGATGTAAATTTTGCAATTTCCCATATTCAATGATTGTTTAAATTAACGATCAATCAATCAAATAATCGTTAACTGTAATAGTGCAATAAGCCTTTACAGCAGTGGCATATATAGCCAATGACATAAAAGTGTGTGTAAAAACGGCAGCTTCCTCACACAAATTAAAAGATTTTATTGTGTCTAAATAACATGCTAGTGGGATTGTAAAATGAGTCAATGTAGTTGGTGTTTTGATAAAAATCATCAATTTGATCTCGTAATGAAATATAATGACTATAGACACAGTATAACACCGCCTCATATGGGCACAGTCGCATGAAAGTCTGTGCATCCATGACAAAATAAGTTTCATGATCATCAAGTGTTTTTTTTTCTAGTTGTTCACATCGCTTTCCGAGTCGTTGATAGGCACACGAAGGGAACTTTTCCCGTTGTGACGTCAGCTTAGACCTGCGGCTTACCTTTAGCAAAGATTATATTTTGAAGATTTCAACCTTCCATTAGAAAGCACGCAACTGTCAATTTGGCCAGTGTGTAGTTCCTCATCCAGTCAATAATGATGATCAATGATATATGTTGTGGGCGCTCAGAGTGTAACGACAGTCAGTTACAGGTTACGTTTTAGTTTCTTGCCAGAATTTAGGATTGCATTTTAATCTGTTCATTAAAAACGGCTTCTGGTCTCCTTCCCTGTGTATAGCAGCGTTGCTATGCTAATCTTGCAGGCTTCCCTGAAGAGGGACTTTGCTTTCAGTATCCTAACCGTATTTGCATTTTCTGTATCGGACAATATTAGATCCACCGCGGATGCCATTTCGTTGCATTAGCAGCCAGCCTCGTCTTGCATGATGTTAAAAAGCCCACGTGTGTGTGTTTGGCATTGAGCATCATTGCGATCATGGCTAGTTTAACTTCTGCGCTCTTGTTTAATTTTTTTCACCGGCTGTATGTGCTTTGCGCAGGCGCTGCACACACGTGCTTGCTTTTCGACAATCCTTAAGTTTTATCTATTTAATTCTTAACGACAATTAATCGAAGATCAATCAATTGTTAACACCCCTAATCCGGAATTACAGCCACGTTAATAACATATGTAAGAAACCAAACCATTTGAAAATCGGTAGATGGTAAGATGGCCGCCAGGTGATGACGTTAGAGACTCCGCTGCAAGACATCTAGCCTTTATTATACATAGGCTATCTATGGTTAGCACAAGCAACAAAAGCCTGATGGCAGCTTGGGGACAAACGTGGCCGTTTGCAGTGCATTAAAACGTTATTTTAAAGCCGCATCCGCACTTCATTCTCAAAATGAATAGTTTGTCTAAAGTGATGTATACAAACTATGTAGTACATAACAATCAGAATGCGGAGTCATCTCTTCATACTATATAAACAGCAACGTGATGTCTGCTGTATTTTCCTCTTCTTTTGTTTACTTCCGGGGTTCTGTTGGAATTTACAGCACGTTGATTCCGACCAATCGAAAAGCAGTTTAGGAAATACGTTCAAAGACCCATGTAGCCAACTGCATTTTGGTTCCTTCAAATAGTCCAGACCAAAGCAATCAGTATGGTGTAAAAGGGAACCAAAACTGCAAAAAGCTCCAATGTATCATTTTTTGCCTTCAGTATGGACCACATTAACCGAACTACAGATGTGAAAGTACCCTTATTGTTATCGCCTGGTGATGTGAATGCTAATATAGTTATCGTTATAGTTATAGTGTGAACGGCCCTTTAAATCTGTAGCTGTCTTGTAACATGTACTAGTTACAGGTGATCAGAGATGGTAAATAAACAAACTAGGCGTTTCCAGTCAGGTTAGGAAGTCATATTGTTCCTTATGTCTAAAGTATAAATAAAGTTTTCTAGGAATGAGATGTGTCTCTCTTACACACACCCTCATCCAGCCCCATGTTTTGTTGGCAGGTGACATCAGTAGGGCTGTGGGTAAAACAACCTACATGACCAGAAGGGCACAGAGGGATTTTTATATGGATTCCTCTCATTCAAATCACTCATCGGAGCAGAAATCACACAAATAAAGGCAAAACAGATTTCTGCATCCTCTCACACAGTATCATGTGATCCTGTCTGTGAAATTCAGATTAAGTCTTAAAATCAAATTCTAAGAGCATCAAAGTCTGATTTCACCTTACTCAGTCAATATTAAAGATATCAAGGTTATATTTTCACAAAATGATCTTTACATTATGTGATTTTATGAATTTTTTTTTAGCTGGGTGTTTACAGGCATTGTCACATATTTACACTTAAATGGAAATAGATCTAAGCATTTTATGAGAGTTTAAGGAAAATGCACACACAACACTTACCAGGACCTGGATGCCCTCTTTCTCTACTGGTGCCTTGTCATAGGTGGCTTCACATACTCTCACCACTGTGTTTACCCCAAACTTCTTGAGCTCCTGAGGAGGAAAGGTGACACGTGTAAGAGAAGACGTTTGGATTTTCCTAACTGACAAGGTAAAACAACATAAGACTGAATAATCTTACCTCAGTGAACTTGTTGAGAGTGGAATTGGTGGGGTTGTGCGTGATGAGAAACCTCATGCATTCGTAAGAAATCTCGACAGCGGCAGGTCGGTTCATTTTGGCAAGACGTCTTTAAAACAATTATAATGAAGTACTTATGATTCCTGTTCCTTTGTTTTTCTTTTTAAAAGAATCTTTGGCTCAGATGTCAGCAGTATGAAAAAATAAATAGACAAAAACTGGGTGCAATGAAGGGAGGACACTACACTACTGGAAGAACTAACAAAAAGGAGACTGAACTAGTCCACAATGTTCAAGGGATGTACAAAAAAAGCGATGAGAATCTTGAAAGGAAAAACAAGGAAAATGGGAGACTATCCTTCAGTCATCCAATAGACACAATTGAGATTACCCCATTCAGGAGGAGAGTTTCTGATTGGCGACAGGGAGAAAATACTTTAGGGAGGAAGTGAGGCGAGGCAGATGACTACGCGTGATCCCAAGAGGGTATAAGTGAGACAGACGAGACCCAGTGTGGTGGCTGTCAAGGGGGCTTCTGGGTAGCGTAGTCCCGAAGGTGGCTACAAATTCACTTGTCCACGAAGGTGAGGTGCTGAGCCTGGCAGAACTCTCCGCATACGGTCACAAACGCCATATATGTGCGGTCCGAATCAACACGGAAACACTGAAAAGAAAAAAGAAGATACGGTGAGAACAGGACACAGTGTTTTCAGTGCATTTCAATTCAAAGATGTCCTCTAAATCCCTGCAAACATCACACTTAGGATGCTACTCCGTTCAGCTTTGATGGGTGATTCACGCCTGCTGTTGTGTGAACCAGACAGCGTGACTCGCCCCATTGAGAAAAGCAATTTGAAACAGGCATGTGATCACAACAGGTCTAGGACATCAAGACTCCTACACCCTGAGGTGACAATGTTCTGTGTCATGCAGATGTAAAATAAATCTTTGGTGTCCCCAGAGTGCGTATTTGAAGTTTTAGCTTAAAATACCATATAGATAATTTATTTTAGCATGTTAAAATTGCCAATTGATAGGTGTGAGCAATAATTTGCAGTTTAGTTACTGATATGTGCAATAAATGGCAGTGCCGTGGTAGAATAGTGCAGATTAAGGGACGGAATTATTATAATTAGATCCCCTTCTGACATCACAATGAGAGCCAAATTTTAATGACCTATTTTTTAACACGTTGCAGAAAATGGTTTACCAAAATTAAGTTACTGGGTTGATCTTTATCACGTTTTTTAGGTTGATAGAAGCACTGGGGACCCAATAATAGCACTTAAACATGGAAAAAAACAGATTTTATAATATGTCCCCTTTAAATGCACGGGAAAAATGCAGCGAAAGGCTAATAAGACTGAAGCAGACATTAAAAGACAATACAAGGAAGGTTTGTTCCTGACTTTCTGAAAACTCAAAGGCAGTCACAAGGATTAGAGCAAGGCAGAGCTTCAAACAATCTCAACTCTTTCACAGTCCCACGCTTCTCTCCTTAGCAAACCACCTCCATCTTCCATGCACAGATTATTAAAAGGACACTTATCAAAGTAACCAAGTCATCTTGGCTCTCTGCACTATAACAAACTGAATAACCACATTAAGCGGAAAAAAACAGGACACACAATGCAAGCTTTCACAATGCGATACTGGACGTGTTTAAACAGACAAAAAGGAAACATCAGAAGACTTGGACTGTCAACAAGCTGCAATTCTCTAAAGGAAAGAAGCAGTCTCGAACTCCAGATCCAACAGATTCAGCTGAATAGATAGCAACAAAATGAGAAGTGGCCCCTTCACAAGAAAAAAAAGACTAGGAATGTGATTACCTTATCAAAGGACTAGTACACCAAAAAGACCTTTTAAAAAGCTTCTCTAGGGGCCAGGTGGTGAAATGATGGTTGAGAAAGGATACTGAGCTCCCGAAAGAAATACCAGAGACGTACAGGTATAGCAAAAAGCATTGTGAATAGGCCTGAAAAGATGCACTGAATATTGATGCATTTTAAAGATTTCTGGGCCAGGAACACAAGCATGTCAACATTCAGGGATGAATGCCAAGTGCACTCTCAGGCCCTTTGTTACACCTGGTATTAAGATGTTTTGGTCAATCAGATCACAAGTGGACGGGAGGGACACATTCCCGTTCACATCTGGTGTTTTTAATCTCTCTCTTTTGTCCACTTTTGAATGCTTCTGTCCTGATTAAGGGGATGGTCTATGGGCGAGTCCATCTGCTTTCATTAAAGGAGTGTGTAAATTTTTAGTGGCGAGACTGTAAATTGCAACAATGGCTCAGTCAACAGCTCAGAGGACAAACATGTCATAGTCTGAGACAATGTAGTGACAAAACTCGCTCCGTAGAGCAGTTTGTCCATTTAGGGCTACTGTGGAAACATTGGGGGCGCGAAATGGCGACTTGCCATCTATACACCACTGATAAAATAGTTATGTACCGCATTTTCCAGACTTCAAGTCACACTTTTTTCATAGTTCAACTTCTAGTCAGATGCGACTTATACGTCAAAATTAATTAATATGAACAAAGAGAAATAATTACCGTCTACAGCCACGAGGGTCCGCTCTATGCTGCTCCTGTATTTATGTAATTCAATGGATTCAGTGATGTGGAATGATTTCGGGAGCTTGTTGAACTTTATTTGGCTTGTCGTGTTAATTTAGCCTATTCAGCCTCCCAGGTATGTTCTATATGGCTATTGTGTTTGGTGAATAAATGGTAATGTTGCGTTAACATGTACAGACACCTATCCGAACTGCTGTTCTGTGCTATTGTTTAGCTGAATAACTTGCCTTTTCCAGATTAAATGTCTGTTCCTGGGCTTATATTTGTAACTAAACTGAAATAAACGGAATGTATAGTTTATTGCGACTTATTTTTTCCTCTTCAAAACGCATTTCTGACTGATGTGACTCCGGAGCGACTTATAGTCCGAAAAATACGGTATATTAGTTTGAATTTCTGTCAAGAGATCCTCCTCTCCTAAATGTTACACAATGCACCTTTCAAAGTAAGCTGGGTTTAGCACCTTTAAAGTTAATGCGCATTAATATTATGCTTGTGTTGTTTGTAAACAAGCCAAACAATGTTTTGTACATGTATAGTAATTGTACATGTAATTGCATCCTGCATTGGCTTGTTTTAAAGGATTAGTCCATTTTCTTAAAAGAAAAATCCAGATAATTTACTCACCACCATGTCATCCAAAATGTTGATGTCTTTCTTTGTTCAGTCGAGAAGAAATTATGTTTTTTGAGGAAAACATTGCAGGATTTTTTTAATTTTAATGGACTTTAATAGAGCCCAACATCCAATACTTAACTCAACACATAACAGTTTTTTTCAAAGGACTATAAACAATCCCAAACGAGGCATAAGGGTCTTGTCTAGCGAAGCGATTGTCGTTTTTGACAAGAAAAACAAAAAATACGTACCTTCAAACCACAACTTTTCGGCTAGGTCCGGTCCAGCGCGACCTAACGCAAATGCGTAGTGACGAAGGGAGGTCACGTGTAACATATATAAAACGCACATTTGCGGACCATTTTAAACAATAAACTGCCACAAAGACATTGTTGTATGTCAACTGATACTAATTAATGTAGGAACGGTCCTCTTTCAAGACGCTTGTAAACACTGGTGCGGAGTTTCGCGTTCGTCCTCTGTGACCTCTTGACGTCATGACGTATTGCGTGGGGTCAGCTGGCGCATCACGACCGGATCTAAATGACGATAAGTTGTGCTTTAAAAGTGTATATTTGTTATTTTTATTGTCAAAAATGACAATTGCTTTGCTAGATAAGACGTTTGGGATTGTTTATAGTCCTTTGAAACTCTGTTGAAAAAAACTGTTAAGTGTTGAGTTAAGTATTAAATGTTGGGCTCTATTAAAGTCCATTAAAATTAGAAAAATCCTGCAATGTTTTCCTCAAAAAACATAATTTCTTCTCGACTGAACAAAGAAAGACATCAACATTTTGGATGACATGGTGGTGAGTAAATTATCTGGATTTTTCTTTGAAGAAAATGGAATAATCCTTTAAATGAGACAATGGCCCTGCTTACATCTGGTATTAACATTCATTTAGGTGATCTGGTTATCACTGGGCAACCAAGACAGATAACCATTTACATCTGTTTTAACAATACATCTTCTGTGAACACAGAAGGGAACCCGCTCAGCCGAAGGTAGTTTCCGATTTTCCACTTGTGATCAATTCACCCAAGATGAGTGTAAATACTAGATGTAAATGTGTGAAATGTAAAGCTTGCTTAGTTTCCATGCAGTCAGCAACCAGAGATGCAGCTGTCTGAAATGGAGCTTCTCCGCAGGGCCTGTTTCCTCCTGCTCTACTTTTACCAAGAACTCATGCAAATCACAGAGCCGTATTTGCAAGCCACTCCTGTAATTGCTACTACCAGAACAGATGGAGAAGAAATGTGTGCTAAGTAACAGATAGGAGGAAGAGATCAAAGACTACAGAGAATGAATGGGTTAAAAAAGCAATGCAACTTTAGGTTTACAGAGTAAAAAGCTGTGGTACCAGGAGCTTTCGGTCTTCTAGACCAAACTCATTTGAAACCCACTCACAATTACACTTTAAGCATACAGAGGTCACACCTTAAACTAGGCAGAACTGGAACAGTCCAGCAAGACGTTTGGTTTCTCTTTAACATCGGAGGCGAGCCAGTTTAAAGCCTCCGCTGTGTCACATGTACACCCTGCTTAGTTCCCCTGCTGGTTGTACAAACGTTCACACATCAGCCGCCCTGCGCTTGAACGAACAGACAATAGAATGAGGACTGGAAAAAGGAAGACTTCTCAGAAATGACAGTTTCATGTTGCCCACTGTTTTGTGCAATACTGGTGCTTGTTATCTAGAGAAGAGGTCAATAGGTACACAGCTCGAGCTGTCGATCACTCCTTTTGCTCTTTTCCATGCCTTTCAAAGCTTTCTCCATCTGAAGCAGTCATTCTCTTAAAGCCTTTCCAGCTGGGAAAGTTTGAAAGGCCAGAAGCTTGCCCTCGTCACAATCTATGAGTGAGGCGTACACAGTGATAATTAGGACGCTATCTAGGAACACAGCAGCCCAAACAGGTGATAAAGCTGGTACAGACTCTCAGCTTTTACGTAGCATGACTGAGCACATCCCACACTGTAAGAGCAGAGATGTACTCTTGACATTTATTTAGATAAATTATTTTAAGTGAATTCTGGGAATTTCACACTTCATGAAAATGCATTTGCAGTTAGTTAGCTGTTCTGGGTAACACGTGAAGTGTTGTTATTATAAACAATATGGTGATGATGGGCTGCCTAATGAGTGTATGGGTAAATATGCTAACTACTTGTGGCTTTTTATATGGAGTTAGATAAACAGCACAAACCATCCATATAGCATATCAGTATGCGCAAACATGCTTAAGGCCAAAGTATAGTCAAATTTTTTATGTGTACGCAGGGGTCCGCGTACAGTGCGCATGACGCAATTTTTGTCATTACAAGGGCGCGTCCCGCTGGATTATTGAAACCCTGTGTACATTGCGCGCCTGTGTTGCGCATGTAGGATGTAGCCCAGGAGATGCATTGCATTTTGTCGCTATGCACATGCGTCGAACATCTCTGTACACGTACGAATCAAATAAACTATATTTTTTGCAAGGCTGTGTGTTCGACCGTGCACGTACGTTCGCATACACATAAAAACAGCTCATAGGGGGCATGCACACCAAAGCTTTACGGCCACGGATGGCGCATATTTTCAATTGTTTCCAATGGAAACGTGGTGTTTTCCGTAGCCTGTGCGTAGCTCTGCGTAGCCTGACGCACACCTCACAAAATTTTTAACAGCGCGTCAGATCTACGCGGACCGCAAGCACTGTGATTGGTCCACCAGAACCCCTCCCGTCAGGTAAAAGAAACTGCGTCATAGGTATTTCCGTTTGTGACGGTGAAAACAAAGATGAGCCAAGTTGAGGAGTGATTTAACTCAAACTGCATCAAAAGTCGCTGTTTATTTACTTCCATCATTGCTGGTCTTCTCAAATTATACACAACAAGTTGCTGTTTCTTCCTCGTTTGTGGGTTAACTTGCTTAGCTTCTTCTTCTGTGACTTCTGCTGCTGCTACTGTGGTTACACGCGTGGATACTGCCTACCAGCGGCTGCGCGTGTTTGCACGTCGACGCGGACGACGACGCAAAAGTATAAATGAAAACCGTCGCGGAACCTACGCCGTCGCTGCTACGCCGTAGGACCTACGCACAACTATAACGAGCCCTTAAGGGGTTGCGCAAACCAAAACTTTAAAACGCAGCTGTTAACGCCTTAAGGACGCCGAATGCCAGCTGTTTTTCCGCCGAGCGCTTTGGTAGCTCTGATACTTGAGCTGTGAGCCGGTTGGTTGCTGTGGTAATGTCCCGCCCCTTCTCCATTGTGATTGGATTGTCGTGTAAGAACTGACATTGACGAGCAGAGCTTTTCACCCAAAGGTGAATCTCTTTCAAATCTCGACCCTCAGCGCGAAAAAAACCCGCTAGCTGCTTGTTTATTTAAAAATGCAGAGTTTCCATTGGAATCGATTGAAAACATGCACCGGCCGCGGGCGTAGAAGCTTTGGTGTCACGCCCCCTAAGGGGTTATGCATACCAAAACTTTTAAACGCGGCTGAAAACACCTGGACAACGCCGAATGCCAGCTGTTTTTTCAGCTGAGTGCCAGCTTCCTTCAGCTGAGCGCTTTTGTAGCTGTGGTAATGCCCCGCCCCTCCTCCACTGTGATTGGACAGCCGTGTGAGAACTGACATTGACGAGCAGAGCTTTTCACCCAAAGGTGAATATTTTTTAACTCTTGCCGTTCAGCACTGAGCACGGAAAAATCGCCAAGCAGCGGTTTTCAGCGCGGAAGAAAACCTCTAGCTGCTGGCTTATTTGAAAAACACGAGCTTCCATTGGAAACAATTGAAAACATGCGCCGGCTGCGGGCTTAAAAGCTTTGGTGTACACGCCCCCTAAGCGTCGAGAGTTGAAAGAGATTCAACTTTGGGGTAACAGCTCCCCTTATCAATGTCAGTTCTCACACGCCGTCCAATTAGGGCTGTGACGGTTAGGATTTTTTTCTCACCGCGGTGAAGCATCAAAAAATCACGCGGTTATGCGGTTAACCGCACAACACTAACCCCCCAAAGCCCAAGCGACCCCAAACCAGACCCCCCCCCGCACCCCCCGGCAAAGCATCGGGGAACAGTATTCTTATTTATTATTAAAAACATGAAATAATATGTATTTCCATAGCTTTTTATATACATGTTTTGAACGTAATAGGAATTATATAATTTTTTGTCATTGTTTATAACCCATTTTGTACAATACATATCATAAAATAGCAACCTGAAAAAAACTAGAAAAAACATTCCGAGCTTAACATTGTTTCTGGTAAGCAAAACCTTGATTCCAATTTCTTTAGACATTTTTAGAGTGTTTGTCGGGTAACACTCCGTGCATATAACGCACTCCTCCAAACGCAACTGATTGAAGTTGAATCATTTATTGTAGAATAAAATGGATTACAAACAATGACAAAAACTGTTCCATAATTCATATTAAACCCAAAAGACATCGAAAATAAATACTTTTTCATGTTACTATAGTTAATATGTTTCATTAGAATTTTTCAAAGCAGATACAAAACGAAATAGCCTATTGCATCATGCCATAAATAACGGCGCAAGACTTATGGACACTCCAATCAATGCTTTCATTTTCTGTTGTCCATTTACAAAATCAAGAACGTAATAAGAGTTTTTTGATCCTTAGCTGGAGAAATTAGTTAAACCATTAGCGAGTCACGCTGTCAGTATGTTAGCGCTCACCTGCATGACTGCTGTGCTGTCCCTTTGGTACTTCGCTCATCTCGCAAAAGTCTTGGAGATTTCCAACTGTCGTTGCTGGGCGGAAGTTTTATGCTTTACTAAAGGTATGTTTGGTGCTCCCAAGTCCGACAAATGCCACATGATAGTTAATCATCAAAAGATTTGATTTTAGATAGTAGCATTTCCTCGCTACCATAGTCAGACATGTCTACAGCCGATTGCGCTATAGCCTTCATAACGATAGTTGGCATGTTTGCCCATTATAGTTTTAAATAATTATGCTATTCTTATCATTACCAACGCGCATTTCATTCTGCCCGGACACCTTCTTGCACCTGAATAATGTAATGCGCGTGGCTGTGAGATGCACTTGAGATTTAGTTATTCGCGCAGTGAGTGAGTTGGTACGGTTCCATGGCATGCAATAAATATCAGAGGACCTGGGCATGACGCGCTTAAAGAAATGGCTTCATGTTTAAGAAGATTGCACCCGTGACAGTAGGCTATTTGTGTGCATTTAATTGAAAATTTTCGGTAGACACCAAGTACTGAACCTTAGTAATTAAATAATTTTCTGACACGCGCACATAATAAACCCCTATATATGTTTAATCCGCCCCCCCCCCCCCTGCGTGGAAAGCTGTTTTTTTCTCTAGAAGCCCTGAACACAGGATGGAAGACAGTAAATTATGATTAACAATGACTTTTGTGTATAGTTCATATCATACAGAATATGACTTCTGTAACTTTCATCAGCAAAATAAATAAATAATGAAAATATAAAAAAGTGCGGTGATGACGACGATGACCTCAGCACCGCGGTAGTCATCTAATTACTGCGGTGATGCGGTGACGCGGTTATCGTCACAGCCCTACGTCCAATCACAGTGGAGGAGGGGCGGGACAAGTATCACAACAACTAACCGGCTCACAGCTCAAGTATCACAGCTACCAAAGCGCTCAACTGAAGAGAGCTGGCACTTAACTGAAAAAACAGCTGGCATTCCCCGTCCTCCAGGCATTTTCAGCCGCGTAAAAAGCTTTGGTGTGCCATGCCCCATACTCCGCCCTTTACCCTGCCAATTTCCAAATGCTCCTTATCTAGTATAACAAAATACTGGGCTTTTGGATGGCTAATATGCCAAAAGCAAAGCACGGATCCCTCTCAAATCCCTCTGATTTAAGCAACAAATCCTGTTGAGACACTGGAGTTGTGTCTTCATTCAACAGAATAAATCCAATCAGTAACCCACAGTAGATATGGGCCAAAGGGCCTGTGTCTGCATGTGGAGCATGCAAAGAACATGCATACAGATCTAGACGCAAATTATTGACTCACTTTACAGAAATGTATCATATCATCCTTTTCCATTCCCTAATATTATACAATTATAATTAAACACAAAAGTTTAGTTTACAAGGGGTTTGTAACATGCATACATAACACGTGACCTTACAACCACATCCAGACAAAAGTCACTCCAATTTCGGTAAAAACTAAACAGAACTCAATCCTGTCCAAACCAGTACATGAAATCACAGACTTCCTGTCTAACTAATTTGAACTCAAATGTCATGCAGAAAATCTATCCCATCCATATCATACTTATGAACCACTGAGTAGGTGGCTTTGACTTTTGCTCTCAAATCTGAGCTACTGTCCCAAAACTTAAACAGTATGAAAGTCAGCTGCAAGGTCTCCCTCTCTCCTTCACAGCTGTTGGGGAATGACTCTAAAAGGCCTTGGGATGATGGACGGAGATAGTCATGCAGAACGAGAGATAACAACTCTATCAGCTCACACTCTGTACTTACTGTAAGTTACCACACATACACACACACACCAGACTACAGTGTCTTTCTCTTAAACAGTGTAAGTTTCAGCTGTAGGATCTTAACACAACTTTAACATAATTACCACGCACAAATGTACTCCACCCTGCTAAGAGCAAACATCCAGCCATGCATTAACAATTCACAAAAAAAACCCTTATCTCTGACACATACTGTTCCCACCCCAGGTGCTCAGAAAGTATGCATGAAAGTAACAAAAATTTAGCCCAGCTCAACATTATCGGAAGCACATGCATGCTGATCATCCGTGAAACTGTGTGAATGTTTTACTCACAAGTGCCAATTTTTTAACCACAGTGTGCATATGCAGACATGACTTAGTCTTGCTTGAACTTCTGCAGCCTTAAACACGCCACCCTGTAACTATTGTTACAAACACTCTTCTCGCTACAAACTTTGTTGAAGAAATCAAGAAGTGCATAAGGAAGCAATATGTGAAGATGCATAAGCTTAGATCTGCCTGACATGTTGCCTTGACCATGTACTACAGTTACAGGTTATGCTGCACTGCCTGTGAGACAAAAAAACACGTGTATGATAAGAGAGGATGTGTTGCAAAAGTTAAAGTCCAACTGGGGTTGTGGGATCTGAGCAGGATGAAAGATCCAGGGCCAGTAAGTAAATACCAAAGTCAGCCAACTGTACTCCACCTCTTAAAAGGTTCATATGCACGGTCACACAGGTTTTCAAAGGCCATGCCACAAGCCATCATATCATAAGATGACAAAACAGCTGCCAAGATGCTTTACTTCAAATGGTATGGACTGTACTGTATGATAAAAAACAAGTTAGATTAAGTTGGGCCAATACAAAAAGCACACCTGTGAAAAGAGGTAAACATTCCTTTACCAATTATCATATCAAGAAACTACTGCTTTTGCATTAAAAACCACTTGAATTAAAAATTAAGCACAGAAGCCTGAATTATAGTTTGTTTTTTACGGATACGCGGGGGTCAGCGTTAGTGATAGACCGAAATATCGTCCGGACGATATATCGGGCCGATTTTTTATGTGTATATGTGGCTGCTGTGTTCGCCAAATTTTTCCAGCATTATTTACACAGAGTGCTGGAAGCCGCAAGCGATTGCAGGTCATGTGACTAAAAACAACCAACCTTTCCATGACAACATCAAAAGCTCGGCCTAACAGCTGATCATAGCTGCACAAAGCGGGTTTTATTTCTCATCTCTATATATCTATTTTTGTAGTAGTAAAGTGCTAGAAATCAATATCCTTTGCTGATAGTTCCTCGTCATTGTGGAGAGTGCAGTTCATGGTTCCATGGCATCCTCACCTGTTTTTACTATTTGTTAAATATAGTTTTTTTAAGTTCAACAAATGTTACTTTTTTAAATTGAGATTTGTAACATTTGGCATCGTGTCATTTTATGATGTAAATTGAGTGAGCAAAAGCAGTATTGGCTCCAAATATCGGCTCAAGAAAATTGGCAGCCTGTATCGGTCATCAGCTAAGGCTGATGAAACAAAAATCGTTATCGCCACTAAAAATATCCATATCGGTCGATCCCTAGTCAGCGTACAGTGCGCGTGGCGTAAATTCATCATCAGAATAGTAAGAGTGTACTGTACTGTACATGAGCATGTAGTATGTAGGCCAGTAAAGGTTTTGCAGTTTGTCGCAAAGCGCATACGTTGAATGTATGTGTATGCGCATGAGTCAAACTATGCTTTGCAAGGCTATGCGTTCGACTCTGCATGTATGCTCACATTAGGGCTGGGCGATTTGACCTAAAATCAAAACCTCGGTTAATCTAACATTTGACATCGGTTACGATTAATAAACGATTATTTTTTTGCCTCATAGTTCCCTGACAAGGTTGGAAAGTTTAGGGCACACCTTAAATCAGCCTGCAATGCAATTATTCACATTTTTCCCAAAATAACTGCATTACTGAAAAATATTAAATAGACTTAACTCTATGCAGATGTTGCATGTCATTATGTACAATTGATGAAACTTTCAGAATGGGAAGTTATGAACCAAAGAATCATACAACCCCCATGACTAATTATAGACATAAGATACATACATAATAAGTTGTATCCAGATAGCATATTGTAATGAGATGAGTAGGGAAAAATACATACTTGGACTGTATCCTTTACACGTTTCTTGTATTCAATCCATTTTTTCTTAACTGGGCACTGATGTCTAAGCCATTTATTCTCATCTGTAATGCTTTTGGTGTTAATGTAGACTAGAAGTTCTCCCGTTCTCTCTCTCCGTCATCTCTGAAGTGTCTAATTAAACTCACGCGGGCGCGTCTTTTCGCGATTTTGAGTGAGTGAGATGTAATGACATTACCCAGGCTGCTTAGAGACCCATCGGTAGATTAAACTGAACGCGTCTGCGGTAAAAATCCGATCGCGCATTCCGTATTTTTGTCACAGGTGCCTGCACATTCGCGAGTACTTCTTAAAAAAAAGTACTGTGCTTCTTTTGGGCACTAGATGATCCTGCTGCTCAGTTAAACAGTGTTTGAGTTCTCCTCCATGTTTCGCTGTGCCACTGACAGGACGGGGCGGAGTTACGCAACATCACACGCAGCAGTTTGTTTTTAAAGGTAAAGTATTAACAGGATTAAAAACCGAAATAACCGACATGATAAAATAATGTCGGTTAGAGGTTCTGAATTTCGGTTTCGGTTATTTTTCGATTAATCGCCCAGCCCTAGCTCACATACCCGTAAAAAACAAACTATGCTTTGTTTTTTGCATTTCAGTACACTACAGATAAAAGGTGAATCTATCGACACTCATGAGATCAGTAAAATAAGGCTTGGCTGGGCAGGTGTGACAATATCACTGGCATTAAGCTGCAATTCATAAGAGATTCATGTTGTTTTACTGGCAGAAATGAAATAGTTTTGAGCTTTGATTATATATGTCCAACGTGTTAGGTTGAAAGATTAACCTACATCGATAAGATCGCAATCAAATTATGCACCCATGATTATACACCCTAGGTAAAATCACATTACACATTTAACAAAAATTACCATACAGTATATCATAATAAAAATGATGAACTTTGTTCCTCTTGCTTGCTCTAGCACAGACAGCCAAGAGTGTGAAATCTTGAGATTAATAAATACTAGAAAGGCTACCAGCGCCATTCTTAGAAAAGAAGAGGAAACGATTGTATGGCTTTAAGACAGGATGACACTAGTGCTGTGTTCAAAATATCGATACGACGATACATCGTCATGGACGCCTGACGATGTGCGCATCGATACAGGACCTTCAGTATCGATTCGGATGCACTTTTAAAAGTAACGTGACGAATCGCTGTTGATCCGTGATCCACATGGAAAGGATGCATGTGTCCCGCGGAGTAGGCTGAATAGAGTTAAAGGTAGCGGGGTATACTTTCACTTTGCATGTTTGTCTCGCTGGCGCATGTGTCTGCATAGCGCGCCGCGTACTCGCGCTCTCTCTCTCTCTCATGCGCGCGTATTCAGTATGAAAGCACAGATATCTTAGCCTATACTACTGCAAAGGGCTTTATTAGCCACTCTCTTATAAAACTGTACTATTGCATTTGAGAAGAAACACAACAAAGATTTGCATGTGAAAAGTGAATGTCTGGAGAAGAGATACAGAGCTACTTCAAACTATAACTGTCACATTAATAGTCTGATTTCTACTAAATAGTATTAAGTCTGACTGCATGTTTATAAATATATTCATAGATATAGAATAATGAGAGACAAATATAATGCCTAGAGTAAGGCACCATCTTTGTAAAACTGCTTTTTAAAAAACATAAGTTAAGTACTAACTCTGAGATTTTAAGTATTTCTATGAGTTACCCCAGAAGCTAATAAATGAATGTCAAAAACACAACTGTTACAACACTGCTTATTCAATGTACAATAATCAGATGATAATAGTAATAATAATGATGTTACTAAATTCTAAACAAAAATGTTATTCAAAATAGTCTTGTATCGTGATGCGCATCGTATCGGGGCCCTTGTATCGGGATACGTATCGTATCGGGAAATTGTTGGCGATACACAGCCCTAGATGACACTGTGATATGTTACATGCTCCATCTTACCAGGTGTTCATTTCTGGCTGCTAAGAGGAAAAGAGATCTTTATGCATAATAAACATATCTTCACCACACCATGTAGAAATTTAACAGACAACAAAGAACACAAAACAACCTATGGACCACAAGGTCTTTGGGTTGAAGTAGTTATTTACGGATTTAAAAAGCGCTACCGATTTGGACTGTGGCACACTTTATCTCATTAGGGGCTGAAATAAAAATCTGTGAAAAGCATACTCAGTTGCCTATAAATACACCTGAGGTATACACCGAATACCACATACATTCTTGAGGCCGGTCTGTCTACATTCCTTAACAGTCTCACAGCAGAGCACTTGGGAAAGATCTCTGCTTTATACAGTAGGGCACTATGAAATCAGTTTTATATTTTCCAAATTCCGTTTAATTTATTCTCAAAATCCGTGTTTTTCTGTTTACATTTTTCTGTTTAATTGTCGACAACAATCTAAGATTTAACTAGGGATGCTCCGATCGATCGTCCGATGATGCTTGCTATGCATCTCAATGAAATACGGTGAAATGTCGCTACATCCAAAAGCTAGGGGGCGATCTCGTGCAGAAACTCAATATGCACTTCAGATGAAGAACCACACACAAACGCAGCCCCAGTAAATAGCTTAAGGATATTTATATTGCTGATCTTCAAACCTTTTCAGGTATTTTCATGATAATAAAGAATATTTATAATAATTATGTTTGACGAGTGAGCTTTTTCAAATACATGTTATAAACGACTCAAACTAACAGTAGTTTCAGATTGATAAGGACTTACTGATCAAAAGCCATAGTACATGAAATAGCTGTCGTAAAAACTGCATTTGAAAATAAATTAGAATGGATTTTAAACATTACTGAATCCAAAATTTGCCAAATTCTCTGCAAATTCATTCCACGTTGTACAGTAAATTCCATTTGTATCCTTGGATTCCACGATTTCGTCCGTGTTTTCCGCATCGTGAAAATAATAGGGCCCCAATAGTCATTTATTCACCATGGATAAAAGCTTTGTCTTCCTGTACCAAATGATATGTCAGCTGTGACGTTCAGTCAGCCTCTAGTAACTCCCTTTACGTAGAAATTTCCTTTATCATTCACATGCTTGACAACTGAGTAAAGCCTGATAAATGATGTCCAAAACATACGGCTAGCCTTCCAAAGAACACTGCAAAAGTTAAGACTGATAACTGACCTAGTCCTTTAATAGAAGAAAAATAGTCAACCACTTACACATTATTGAAGGTGTTTCTGAATTCCGATGTAAATTTATGCTTGCTTTCAAAGGACATGCCTGATAAAGAAATAAAGTTTTTCTGTATATAAAAGCAGTTTCCACATAAGTAACTAAACAGTCATTGTAAATCCAAAATCTGCCATATGCTCAGTCCATGTACTGCAAACGCTCTGCTTACACAACGCATGCATGTGAGGTTTAAAACAGACATTACAATTATCTGATACTGGACTTGTCTGATAAAAATCTGGGTTTTCCTGCATTGAGTTACTACAAATTACAATCCAGAGAGTGCAACGATTGTTCTTGTAACTGTGGTGGCGCTGTTTAGTTTGCAGCACAGTGATGCGCTGACTAAACTTTAAGGAATTTCCCAAGAGATTTTTTACATGATTTTTATCAGACACCTGTCGAGTACCAGATAATTGTAATGTGTGTTTTACATCTCAAGTGCGTCTGACATGTTTTTTTTATCAGACTCTTAATTGATTCTGCCAACAAACCAGTTTTTCTGAATGGCCTTAGGCCAGGATTAAGTGGATTTGAAGCTAAAGTATTTGATGAACGTATAATGCATGTCGAGAGCATTCGGTTAATATCATTGTCTTAGTTTTGATGGAGATGGTGTTTAGCAGCTTTTGTATTTGACCTCCTCATATGTTTAAGGGTCAGTATATTATTATTTGTCTGCTATGAAATTACAGACCATCAAAGCTTTTTAATGAGGGACATGCGATCATTTGTTTAAGTCAGCTCCTGCTCCAGACAAAAGCTTTTAATTCTTAGAGCATGTGCACTGAAAATGCATTTAAATTTATATATTGTGTGTGTGTGTGTGTGTGTGTGTGTGTTTGCTTCCAAACCCAGGGGCTCAAGGTAGTGCTAATCTCACTCTACAAAAAAGCCAATAAGAGAGAGCCAAAAGCCATCATCATTCTTCTGCTGTACTTTGCCATGGTCACCGTGTTCCTCAAAGCAGGGAGCCATTTTAGATGGGACTAAACTTAATAAGGTAGGCTATATATTTATACGCACCTGTTCCTTTTACCTTTAGTCAAATAATTAGATAAAATATAAAATCAAAAGACTTATACTTCAAAAACAAAGTAAAATGAATAAATGTCCAAATGTATACAGTATTTTTTCATATTAGATGTCTCATCACCAGGCCAGGCGTACAAAATCCGTGCCCGGAGATTTCCACAGATTTTACCGCGCATCACTGACAAGCACAAATACCGCACACCTGTGTGTGTTTGTGAGCAGCACTGGCCTATGTGATGGTTTTTAAAGATAGAGAACACAAACCACCTGAAATGTGAGATAAATAAAACGTATTGCTAAGAAGTTAAAGAAACCTTACTTGTCTGTGTTGACTAAATGATGAGACAGACAGCTGCACTTGATCATTTCAAATCCGTTTGCAAGACGAATACTATAAACAATAATATATAAAATGTCATACAAAATATAATACTATGGTCTTCAAATGCACAATACCTGTTGGTTCACAATGGTTCAAGTTAATTCAGATGTGTTTTTGTATATTCAGAGACTAACTCGATTTATATTGTATCCCTTAAATAAAAGTAAATAAATACGTTTTGTAATACCCCCCAATAAATCAGATCGTTTTAAAACTTTTAAAATCATTCCACCAATTTATGCAGATTCCGTCTGGCCCTGCTCATCATCAACCACAACGTTTGGTCTGCTAAACATCAAGAGGGAAGACAAGAAGTGGCTTGGTGGAAACTCCGCTAAGGGGGCGGAGACTTTTGTAAATGCTGCCACAAACTTGCCCACTTCCTGTCAAGCTGTAGTTTACACCATTGTGACTGTAAATCTTACAACGTGACTCAAATAAGGGAGGCACAAAGTTAATGTCATTTAACCGAGACATAAGAATTGCTTGTCTTCTGACAAGCCACATCATGCAGTTTCTATCAAAGCCATGTAGAGTGAGCAGATGTCTGTCAGGTAGTGATCAGACTGTGGTGAACACAATGCTTATTGTCATGTTTGTAATGCTGGCTCAAAGTTGTCAGGAAAAAAAGTGTCAAATGATGTACCCCAGCTGTCACTAGGGCTGAAACCTTTCAAAAAGTACAGCTATGCAGTTCATATTAGTAGTGAAGTGATAATAGTGATATATTGCGGTGGGCGATAATTTGCCCGATATTTGGCCTTTTTTAGTGGCATCAGCTGATAAATCTTTTCAATTGACTAGTAATCTTTCTGGTTCTTAAATTTGTTGTTTGTAATGAAAATACACTCAAATGTAAAGCCAGTCTCAAATTGATCGCTTTGATGAAGAGGAAAGCGGCGCAGTCACGTTTTCCATGTGGTTTTAGACCCAACATGTGAAGCAAATGTAAAGCAACTGTGCGTATGTGCTTGGCAATTTCGGTGGCTCCTCGAGCCGAGCCCCGGAGCACACAGGGGATCGGCGCATATATGTGTTTAGTGTAGCACTTCCACTCATGAAACAACAAGTGAGAAACCTTTTTGGGGTTATAATGTGTCCAGCCGTGCTGAAAACGCGTTCTGATGGTGTACTGGTAGCACAGATTGATACTTTTTCGCAACTTTGAGTGACCAAGAGAGAACGCCCGTTTCTCAATCCGAAGGCTGCAGCCTCTGGAGGTCGCATATGCAGGCTGTATGTAATCAAGACTGGTTTATTATTTTCAGACATTTGCAAGTCATAAGCATATTACAACAATGTATGATTAACAAAGAATAATAGTCAACTTTTATCAATATGTGACCCTGCTTGTTAAAACCCAGCTAATATAATTATTAATTTTATGAAATAAGACAGTCTTGATGAAGCTACAGCCTTCGGATTGAGAAACGAACAAGATCTTGCCTCATTGTTCCGCCACCAAGCCATCGGGTCATCACTGATATCAGTTGCCTTCCCTTGCAAATAGCGCATTAACTCCCCGTCTGCTGGCACGTTGTGTCTCTCCTGATAAGTTCGGTGTGCGTTCACGTGCTCTCTGTTTCTCAATGAATTGGGTGCGACACGAAGCAAGCTCTGTGTCACATTGTATCCTTCCATGTTTCTAAACTTGAGGAGAGTTTTTTAGAGGTCTTCTTCACAGAGGACCCGGGACCCGTATGGTTCCGTTTTATATTTTAAACGGTCAGTCATGTCCGGGTCGGTCCTAGTTTAATTACTTCGGGTCCGAAGTCTGATTAATAGTGTGTGTAAAACCAGAGTCGATCGGAACCGCTATTTCTATAATAGAAATTATAAACATTATAACACCAGTCACATTTATAATCTATAGACCTGCACTGTTTATCATTAAAGTCGCAATGAAATTGAAATGAAAAACTATATATATTATTTTTTTAATATTGTGGGATTATTAACAAATGACTTATCTGTGAGCTTCATTGTTTTTTAAAAATTCGTGTGTGCTCATAATCTTTAATCAAAAATGTAAATCTCCTCCCCTCCTCAAAACGATCTCTCTTCACTTCCGGTCAAAAGTATGGCAGGTGGGCGGGGTCCGGGAGAGGATCGCAGCGATTAGCAATTAGCAACACGACCCAACTTCAAACGATCCAATCAGATCTCGATGGACAAATTCAAATCCAGCCCTGCCTTATTTCATCTCAAAAGCCGTTTCATTCGGATATACGTCACCACGGGGAAAATAAGGCAATCGCTACTTCCGTTTCATGGCGACTTTAATATAATATACATATTATTGTATTCAATAGAGTTTGATAAAAAGGGTCATCTAATTACTTCATATATCAGTGCAAAAACAGTAAAGTGTTTATGTGCATGTTTTTTCATTTGATATATTTGTATATTTATATATTTATAGAAGAAAAGTTTCTTGTAAGGCATTTCGTGAAACTTTTGTGGAAATCACAAAAAAATGCTGGTGGCCAACTTAAAAAAAAAGGCTGGCAGGGAATGAGTTAAAGGTTACTTGCCCTAGTGACAGCTGGGGTACACATTTTGACAATTTTTTCTAACAGTGAAGAACAGATACCTCAACAATACAATACTTCAACAGACCTGCTAAAATTACAGTGGGAAAACTGGGAGTCATGCTGTTGCCAGTTGTGTAGATATTTTAAAGAGCCTGCTGTGAGGCACAACTCTGTCCATGATTGTAAGCTGTGAAGCACTACCAGTGACATTTAACATGCAGGCAATAAGAAAGGCTGTAAAGGGGCTGTTTACACTTGGTATTAAGATGTGTTTTCGTCTATCAGATCACAAGTGGACGAGAGAGACACATTCAGTTTACACCTGGTATTTAAATCCGTCTCTTTTGTCCACTTTCGACCGCCTTTGTCCTGATTACTTTGAGGGGGTGGTCTGTGAAGACGTTGGACGAGTCCCTCTGTTGTTGTTTAAATGAGAGCGGGAGTAATGACGGGTTTAAATTAGGGCTGGGCGGTATATCGGATTTAGGGGATATATCGATATGGGTTCCCGACGCGATGCGGAATTAGCCCATACCGTTCATATCGATATGGTTTAATACAACTCAAGCGCGCATACACGCGCTCTGCACGAGCCCGCTCGTCACAGCAAATACGCGACATGGAGAAGCACGCAGAAACTCTGTGACGCTTGGATGCGCCTCATGAATGTGGACATTCAAAAACTGCGGCTGCATGCACTCGGAGGATTGTAATAACTGAGTTCAAGACTAAAATAAAATGTCTCCTCAACCTGCTTTTACAGAGAGATCATTGGAATAAAGTTACCGCTGCATATGTGTGCTTTCATTCCAACAACATGTCTGACGCTCCATCACAACACCTATTTATCTAACACGCTATTGCAGTTATTTCTCATCATCACTATTATAGCAATATCAGGTGAGTGATACTGCGTTTATACTTTAGTTCGACGGGACAAATACGTAGATAAAACAGAAACTCCGAAGGAGTTTTATTTTGTGGTGAACTTTTTCCTCAGATTCAAAGCCCAGTATAACAGCCAGAAACAAGTCTCCGTTATTTAATTTTAAAACGTCACTTTAGAATTAGTAACGAATGATTGTGCTGCTTCATTGAAGCTATAAGTGTGAATTAATGAGATTATTATTAATAAATAATAAGGGAGGATGTGTGTGAATGAAACAAAGACACTTTAAATGTGCTGAATGTGTGCGCATTATATTTTCAGTTTGCACGTATAGTCAATCAGATTCCAGAACCACATCTGTTCTATAAACTTAACTAGATGAGGTTAAAGTTTGTGAACAAACTTTATGTTGGCTTGAGAAAGCCTAGTCTGAGAGTAATAGATGGAGCTGCAGTTGGGGCAGTTAAGTTAGTTGGGGCAGTTAAGTTAGTTGGGGCAGAATTGGGCAGAATGGGGCAGATGGGGCATTTGTGGCAGATGGGGCATTTAGGGTAGTTGGGGCATTTGGGGCAGAATTGGATAATTGTGCCAGACGGGGCATTTAGGGCAGATGGGGCATTTAGGGCAGTTGGGGCATTTAGAGCAGTTGGGGCATTTAGGGCAGTTGGGGCAGAATGGGGCAGATGAGGCAGTTGGGGCATTTGAGGCATTTAGGGCAGTTGGGGCATTTAGGGCAGTTGGGGCATTTAGGGCAGTTGGTGCAGAATGGGGCAGATGAGGCAGCTGGGGCATTTGAGGCATTTAGGGCAGTTGGGGCATTTAGGGCAGTTTGGGGCAGATGAGGCATTTAGGGTAGATGGGGGATTTAGGGCAGTTGGGGCAGAATGGGGCAGATGAGGCAGTTGGGGCATTTGAGGCATTTAGGGCAGTTGGGGCATTTAGGGCAGTTTGGGCAGAATGGGGCAGATGAGGCATTTAGGGCAGATGGGGCATTTAGAGCAGATGGGGCATTTAGGGCAGATGGGGCATTTAGGGCAGTTGGGGCAGAATGGGGCAGTTGGGGCAGAATTTGGTAGTTGGGGCAGATGGGGCATTCAAGGCAGTCGGGGCAGAATTGGGTGTTTGGGGCAGACGGGGCATTTAGGGTAGTTGGGGCATTTGGGGCAGAGTTGGGTAGTTGGGGCATTTAGGGCAGTTGGGGCATTTAGGGCAGTTTGGGCAGAATGGGGCAGATGAGGCATTTGGGACAGAATGGGGCAGTTGGGGCAGATGAGGCATTTGGGGCATTTATGTGTGTGTGTGTGTGTGTGTGTGTGTGTGTGTGTGTGTGTGTGTGTGTGTGTGTGTGTGTGTGTGTGTTTGTGTGTGTGTGTGTGTGTGTGTGTGTAGTTGTGTGTCTATGTGTATTTGTGTGTGGTTGTGTGTCTGTGTGTGGTTGTGTGTGTGTGTGTGTGTGTGCATGTCTGTGTTTTTGTGACAGTATGTTATATATAATTTTGTGTTTGTGTGTGTAATTGTGTGTGTGTCTGTGTGTAGTTGTGTGTCTGTGTGTAGTTGTGTGTGATTGTGTGTCTGTGTGGTTGTGTGTGTGTGTCTGTGTGTGTGTGTGTGTGTGTAGTTGAGTTTGTCTGTGCTATTGAGTGAGTTTTGTGAGACAGAGATAGACTGAGAGAGGTTGAGAGATGATGTAATGTATTTGTATGAATGAGAAGACAGTTAGAATTTGAAAATAAACACTCAGCCTAAACATTCTATGAATGTAAGTCTATGGGACTTTTTTGGGATGTTTGATCGGACGGTTTAGGAGAACCGTAAGTCCGATCCCTTAGAAAAGATATAGCAACTCAAGTCAGATCAGACTGAAGGTCTGTGGAAAGTTTGGTGGCTGTAGCTTGAAAGCTCTAGGAGGAGTTAGAGTTAGAAATTTTTAGGTCAGAAGAAAAAGAAGAATAAAAATAAAAATAAGTTTAAGTGCAACAACAGTATGTTGGCTTTCTCAAGCCAACATAATTATTTTGGATCATATGTTTTTAAGTTTTGTCCATTTTTGTGACTGGAATACACTGTAAGGACAAAAGGACTGTGACACCCCTTCTAATGAAGAGGATTGACTACTTTAGTAAATTCTGTGAACACAAATCTTAATGCTACAGACAGTTCAGTATATTAATGAGAATTGTGTGTTTCTAATTTTATGGATAATAATTTCAATAGTATGGGCAGGACACTTTTCTATAATTATAATTATATTATAGATTAAAGATCATATTACATGATAATGCCCATGTGCATAAAACAAAGTAAAAAAAATAAATGATTAAGAACTTCACTGGTTTGTATATAAAGTTAACTAAACCCAGGTAAACAACTTTGGTATGACAAACATTTACCACCCATCAAGGACATGAGCATACAGTCATTTCAGGTAAGATAAAGGCTTTAACAAAGATAAATTTTAATATGGTACTGCATGGTATATAATTTTAGTTTTGATTTGAAGTGGAATAGATAGTTTATTAGGGAGTGTTTACAACTTTATGGTACAACAGCAACAGCCACAAAGATTATAAAGGCTTTGACTTTCAAGTAACATTTTTATCCTTTTTGTAAAAAATACCGGATATATATCGGATACCGGGATTCCTAAAAAAAATACTGGGATATGAATTTTTGCTCATACCGCCCAGCCCTAGTTTAAATGGGCACAAACTAATATTATGTCAGAGTAGGGCTGGGCGATATGGAGTGAAAATTATATCTCGATATATTTTGCTATATCTCGATAGCCGATATATATCTCGATAGCTTTGCGTGGAAAATACCCTTCCCAAAAAACTACTGCAAAACAAATATGTCAAAATCCACAAGGGCTTTTTAATTGAAGTGCAAAAGAGGTAGTTCACGTAGGAACAAAGTGCTTCTGGAACATTTAAAAAATATATAAAAAAATTATACTTTAACTAAGAAAATACACATTGTCTTCTTTTTATTAAAAAATAAAACAACTCAACTTCAGATATTAAGTTTTTGGTAGACGTTGACAGTTCTTAGTATTTTTTCTGAAAACCCTCAGGAGATAAGGGTATTTATCCTGGAATGACAGGTTTTAGGCGGGGAACACTTTAAAATAATGTTCATTAGTTAACATTAGTTAACTACATTAGTTAACATGAACTAATGATGAACTGAAAATATACAGCATTTATTAATCTTTATAAATGATAATTTCAACAATTACTAATACTTTATTAATATTTGGTTAACATTGGTTAATGCACTCTGAACTAACATGAACAAACAATGTACAGCTTTATTTCTATTAACTAACATTAACAAAGATTAATAAATACTGTAACAAATCTATTGCTCATGGTTTGTTCATGTTAGTTAAAACATTAACTAATGTTAACTAATGAACATTATACTAACGAACATACATCAGTCGTCTTCTCTGTCAGTAATATCCGTGACTGATGACATTTACGCGAAAAAGAAAGTATACGGAGAAACGGACATTAAAGCACTGCCACCTTTTCACTGTCACCAGAGAGAGACGCGCGTGGTCGAAGCGCTTCACGCAACGAGAGAGAGAGAGAGAGAGAGAGAGGCGCGCTGAGCGCTCACAACAATGAATTTAAGCCGTTTTAAATAGTAAAATATACATGTAAACAGGAATCATGGAAGATCTATTCGAGATGGCCAGTGTTGATTCCGCGACGGGCGCCGCCATGTTAAATGAGAAAACACGCGAGGGGAGGAGGGACAAAAGCGGGGAGGCGGGGGCGAGCAAAGCACACAGAGAAGGCAAAGAAGCAAAGTGGCGAAATCAGAATTTAATATAAACATTATATCGATATATATGATATGTCAAAATCCATTTCGAGTTTTAAAAATATATCGATATAGTTTGAATATCGAGATATCGCCCACCCCTATGTCAGAGTCCACTGCTTGTGTTTGAAACATGCTGCACAGTGTTTTGTACATGTATATGTAAGAGGTTTCTCTGATATTTCAGCGCAATTGATGAAATAAGATCGCACATCTTTCACACGCTCACAAAATGAAACACGCAAAGATCAGACGATTTAGTTTTATGAATGAAAGCCTAAAGATAGCACTGTAAATTGTGTGTTTGCGCTATAAGTCAGAAACGATGCGAAACATTGTGCTCGGTACATCACATTGGATAAATAGACTTTGTTCGACCACAAAGCGCGTTTACACTACAAAAGCAATCCGATCGAAAGTGTTCTCGACTACCTCTGAATGTGGTCAAAAGTGGACGAGCTCAAAACATTTTGAACATCGTTTACACCTGTCTTTAACGTCATTAACTTGTGATCCGATCGACAAAAAAAGCATCGTAATACCATGTGTAAACTGCCTCTAAAAGATTCTGTTTATCCAAAATGCTACAAATTTGGCTACAAATAAAACCTTATGTTATATAATAAAATCTATTTTGAGTCACACTGTCAGTCTTTCTTCTATTCGTTAATATTATTACTATAGACGGTTTCAATCGAAACAACATAAAAAACTGCTTTTGGGCCCAAACTTAACTTGCGGTAGACTTCTGCAAAAAATCTATAGTCTCTAGATCAGATTATTCCTGATAACATGAAGAATTAATCATTCAAATCATAGCTAAAGCATATCAATCATTACACCGAGAACCACATAAGCGTTGCATCTGCCCATTAGGTTACTTTTCCAACAGATATACAAACAAATGAATAATTTTTTATGTAAATAAGAGAAGATCAATGCTCCAGATGGTAAACCAATAAATACCCTTGGCAGCCATATCAGGTGAAAGAAAACACAATGAACAATATTTTACACAACTTAAAAAGTGCACATATCTCAGCACTGGAAAATTGGTTCAAAACATGTCCTAACTAACACACCCTATTATTTTTTTGTTTTTACAACTACTATCAGATGTTTGGCTGATATGCCTGTATATACCATTAAAAACATCACACAAAACACTGATCACCATCAGTTTGTACTGATGACACAGGAGCAGGATGAGAGCAGGTTGTCCACGAAGCCAGGTGACTCATCAAACACTACACATGACACCAGAATACAAATATCTGGGATGAGTGGGATGTTACATATCACCATCGATATCATATTTCCCGTTAAGTACTCATTTTCCAATGAAAAGTTTATTTAAGACTCTTCTCATATATCATCTTACCAGTTATACAATATACAATTAGTTTACTACGCATTTCAGGTCCATCCGCTTACAGTTTAACCATGTGCAGGAAACGGGAAGTGATCAAAGACACGACTCGATCATACTTCAAACTCAAAGGGTTAACTTGCCATATGTCAGAATCACGAGTATAATAAAACGCATTTAGTGGCACGTGTTGTCCCTTAATGACACCAATATCAAAGACTCCGCACTTCGCATACCCATCAAGCCACTTAAATCGGAAACATTCCGGAATGGGAAGATAAAGTGTTACCTTATCTGACTGAACTCACAGTCACAGTTAACACCATTAGCTTAGTAGCTAACAATTCAGTCTCACTCTCTGTGACCTTACAACTGCCCTATACGGTGAAATACATGTCAAATGACTATCAGGTTATATGTTCACTCATTTGATTGACATTTAACCGTTCAATTATATAACAGAATGAGTAGTTGTGACGACACATAAACTGTTTAAGCAACTTCTTCTTTACTGGGGATGAGACCGCTAGCGAGTTGCTAGCCACGACAGTTAGACAGCCTGGGGAGAACTTTAAATCACGCATTTACCAAAAAACAAATAATCAACGACCATCCCACACCCCGTTACAAATACTATCAACAGATTAATACAAGCAGAGAAGAGAAGTAAGGAGCTTCCGTTCAGACGTATGCGGGCAAATGGCTGCCACCCTCGCGAGCTTTGCGATCTCCTTCACCGGCTGGAGCGCAAACTCACATAGCTACGCTGGAAACAAGCATGTCGCGCGACCGTTATCAACGTCTTTTAGTCATGTTAGATTTGAAAGACGAGTAGTAACAGACAATACTTACAAATAACGGGCCAAACATTGAAATCCCTTGGCAATCCCCAGAGAAAGTGGACGTAGAGTCGTAAACGCTTTGAGGGTGAAGTCGTATTTTTCGACCTCGCTCTCAGTGAAACTGAATCGAGTGGAACTGGAGGGGGCGGAGTCATACAGTAACTGCGTCATCTTTGCGCAAGAGCCTGTTGACGTTTCACGATTACCAGGGCATCATTCCAACACGTTTTTAAAACACGAATTAGTATTTAATGTTGATAATGTAATTCAGCACCACTGATTAACAAACGATTAAATCTTAAAGTAATTTTTTTATAAATATAGTATGCATGGTGTGATGGGAGTAGTAGAATTAATCGCGCTTGATGTTGGTAGCCACCCAAAAATTTGACTAATTTAAAAATTAGATTAACTTAACTGATTTGGATACTAGCAAATGGAGATCACAGTGAATACTGCGGTCGGTGAGGTATGGAAAGCCTGTGAGGCTTGTTATAGGAACATGCAAAATTCACGTGTTCCTGAATGCCAGCAAAATTGAGTTGGATATCACTCCCCCTAGTTATATACTCTAAATCAGGGGTTGGTTCTCAAACTTTTGGGCAAGATACATTTCCAGGGACCCCCATAAAAATATAACAGATAGGCCTATTCATTTATTAACTACAATTTGTACTCTTATTTGTATTGTACATTTTTAAAACCTAAATATATTTTAAAACTAAAGTAAGTGGTGATTTGTTGTGATGTCACAATCATTATGCTCCCATAGGAATATACATTTATTATACAGCACCATTTTTAATTTACTGCAAATTATTTCAAGGATCCCCTTGGCTTTGCATTGCGGACCCCAGTTTGAGAACCACTGCACTAAATGAATGCTAAAATGTTTAAATGCAATAAAATTGTTCATAAATTGTGTATTAAAATGCTGTTCACATGTAACCCTGCTTGTCAATAACCCAGCTAAATACATTTTTTGATTTAATGTTCTCTACATAAAATCATCATACATAATTTAAGAAGATAGTTAGATTATAAGTCTTTAGTCTGGATTTCACGGATACAGTAGCCGTCACTGGGTCAGTACACATTAAGTGCATATTAGTACCTCACTTAGGCCCTATATTGGTACCTCATATATATATTTAGGGCTGGGCATATGAGTTTGTGATTTGTGTAAACATTATGTATATTTAAACACACACATATACACACACATACATATATATACATTTAAGAAATTTTTTATTTAAATATCATTTTTTATTTATATATAATTTAGAATATATAAAATTTTAAATAAATATATATACACATGTAAATGTTTCTTAAATACATACATGAATGTGTGTGTATTTATATATACATAATAATTACATGCACAGCACAAACTCATATGTTATGCAAAAAATTACTTTTATTTTGTATAAGATTAATCTAGATTAATCTATGTCCAGCTCTAATATTTTTTTTATATATTTTTAAAACAACTTTTGTGCCTTTTTCTGAGACTGCAGTCACATATGCATCACCCTAATAAAACTGCTTTTTAAATATAAAGGTATTAATTTTGATATAGCTTTTCACTAAGAACAATTTTAAGATGATTTTTTTTAACTGAGCTGTTGTCAGAATTTAGTTTTAGGCCTTATGATGAGAACTCCCACTAAGCTCCCAGTAAGGTTCTCTATAGTGTCTGTGAATTTTAGCTGCACCCCTGCCTCGGGTATATACATGTATACTGACATTAATTCCATTGCACATTCCATTTTCATTTATAATTAACAATCCCTTTGTCTAAGAAGTATGTAAAAATGGGTAGTTCAAAAGCAGGAATGAGAAAAAAATGATGAGAGGTTGCAAAATAGTTTGAGTACTCAATCCAGTACAAGATACAAGACATTTTTGTTGTATTTAGGTTTTTTTTTTTTTGTTAGGGAGGTACAAAATTAATAGACACTCTTAATCAAGAAAATCTTTATTGATGTTGCATCAGTACAGTACTGCTTGCAGATTTCGTACAAGCTGACAAAATATGTTCAATCAAAAGAGTGCATTTTAATACCCTAAAATGGATTGCATAATGTAAATGCAATAGCCACGTAGAAGACATAATGTCCTATAGATTGATAGATACATTACACAAAAAGAAAAACAACGGTAGCGTGTTGACTACATGCTCCTAACTCCTCAATACTGTTAAATATAAGATTAGTTTTCTGTTTAGGGTTTTGGTGGCTGGACTTTCGTATGGGACTATCACAAATACGCCTTTATTAAGTTCATGTGCAAATGGGATTGGTTGTTTCCTTAAATTTGATAATTGATAATGATCAAATATCCCTAGGAACAGAATCAAGGCTTTTATCCCAGTTTGTTTTGAACATCAAAAAGAAGCACCATGGTCAAAGCAATTTTGAGATATACTGTTAGAATAATTAATTGTAAAAATCCTTAATCCATTGCACACAAACAATGTCCACTTATCGTAGAAAATATCCATCACAGTGTTAATATGGAAGTCATAAAATGCACCTCATTTGCTATAAGTGAAAATTGAAATAGGAAACAACTGTTACCTATACATAATACAAGTGAATGAAATCTCCATTTTAAGCAACAAATGTGTCATATAAATGTGTGTATGGAAAAAGATTGAGTGCACTGTTGTTTCATTTGGTCTTTCTAATGGGAATTAAAGGACAATATTTGACAATCATGTTGATGTGATATGTATTTATCTTTCAAGAAGAAAAGCTTTTAAATTATGTTCTAAATGATGTTACCTCATAAATATATAATACATAATTGTTTAGGCTGATTTTGACGTGTTAATCATGTATTATATGTGAATAGAAGTCAATATGCCATTAAAATTCAGATGCAGTAATGTGAAATATGATGTATGTAAAAAATATTTTAAGTATTCAATCTCAATACTTTGCATTGTTACAAAACATCAGAATCATGTTGTCATGTTTTCTTAATCTACTAGTAGTCCCTTACCATCCATGTACGGTAGGTATCCTATATAATTTGCATTAATTTAGGTGATTTTAAACAGTATGAAAGTCACAGAAATTGCATATTTGTAAATACAGGCACTGTTATATTGTAGTCCTCTTTCAGGACCAGTACTGATTTATGTTTTCAACAATGAAATCTTTAAAATCAAGTAATTTTTTTACTTTTCTGAACACAATGTTTTGTCACAGAAACAGATAACACAGCACACAGTCATCATCGCTTTAACACAGTAAATCAAACAAAATATATCACTAAACAGATTCACCTGTCTGGCATTAAAAAGAAAAACAATATTAAACAGAGATTTGTTCTTTACATTACTGGTGAATGTACTGAGTACAAACAATGTTTGAACAGATGTTTGAAATCTAAAATGTTACACTGATCAAGTGGTACATGAAGGAAAAATGAAAGGGGTTTGATGTAAATATGACTGCAACTAGGGGAAAAGATAACCCCAGAGTCAATGTGATGGAGCTCAATGGGAGTCATTTGGCAAAGTGTGCAGTCACATGGGTAAGTCTTAAACTGGTTACTTACGCATTGCAAAGTACTTAAGTCTGATTCCAATAAACAACAGCAACTACAACAACAACATCAATAAAATAACACCATAATATAACAACATCAACAAAAATAATATAACAGTTATAATAAAATTATAATATAGGCAGAAAATAACAACATTTAAAAGAAAAACAATGATCAAATCAGATAGTTGAAAGAGAGAGTTATAACAGGGAGGCTCCCCTGTTTTGAACTTTCTCCATCCTCTGTGTCGTTCAGTAAGTCTTTCCTGTCATCTAGTTGCTAGATGTTACTGCAAGGCACTTAAGCAAGGACTTCACAGGTAAGATGGACTGTTATGTGGGGCACAGGAGAAACCCTGAGAAGGACGAATGGATGTACTCAGTGGAGTAGAGGCCATTTGCTTGGTCAGAGGGCATCTGCAACCAAACCTGGTCATTTTCTTTCAGCTCCAGTACTGCACTACCTGATGCCTGGTCCATATAGCCCTTCTTGTATTCATCATAGGTGTATGTGGCTGGCACATTGTTTTTGTACAGTGCCACCCACAGGCTGGTTCCCTTTACATGTACATGATAAGCAAAATAGTAGATTCCAGGAATTGGGCTTGTGAAGATGCCAGTGGCAGGGTTGTAAGCGTTTTGCCCATTGTGGAGAATTCTGTCAAATTTGATGGGCATTCCAGATGGTGGAAATGGTTTAGTCAGAATGGCTGTAAAAGCAGGAGCCACACTGGCGGAGAGCACAGCTTGACCAAACTGTGGTTTCTCACCACCTGGAATGGTTCCACCTTCAATACTTGGCCCTTGAACTGCTGTCTCCTGACCATTAGATTGGCCAGGGGGCCCAGGAGGTCCAGGTGGACCTGGAGGGCCCTGCACACCATTAAGTCCAGGAGAGCCAGGTTTTCCTGGAGGTCCTTGTGGACCAGGCAACCCCTTGTCTCCAGGTTTTCCAATTCCTTGGGGCCCTGGTGGACCTAGTTCACCTTTCAACCCTGGAACACCTTGTGGTCCCATGTGACCAGTTGGGCCTGGAAGACCAGGAATTCCTGATGTACCACGTGGCCCAGGGGGTCCTGGGAATCCATTCTCACCTTTTGGACCTGGTCCTCCAATCAAACCAGGATTACCTGGCAAACCAATGTGACCTGGTTCACCTTTAGGCCCTGGCTTTCCTGCGGCTCCATTGAGACCAGGAAGGCCCTTGTCCCCTGCTAGGCCTGGTTTCCCTGCTAGCCCACTGGGACCCTGATCTCCTCTGAGTCCTGGCAAGCCTGGGGGCCCTTGTGGGCCAAGCTCACCCTTTGGACCAGGTATGCCATGTTTTCCTGGAAGACCCATAGGGCCTTGTGGACCTGGAGGCCCTTGCTGTCCAGCTGGCCCCACACCTCCTGGTATGCCCTCCAATCCAGGTTCACCTTTGTCACCAGGTGCTCCTGGTAATCCAGCAAGACCTCTGTCACCTTTTTGTCCAGCAAGCCCTTGTTTACCATAGCCAGGAGGTCCAGGAAACCCGGGTTGTCCTCTAGTGCCGGGTTCACCTTTTGGCCCCAATGAGCCTGGACTACCTGGTACACCATCATTCCCAGGCTTTCCTAAGCCAGGTTGCCCAGGCTGTCCTTGAAGTCCAGGAAGACCAGCCTCTCCAGGGACACCTTGTTCCCCTGGAAGTCCTTTATCTCCCTTTGGCCCAGGTTGTCCGGGTAACCCATCAATCCCTGGTTTACCCAACCCAGGGACACCAGGAGCTCCTGGAGGTCCCGGAAGGCCATTGGGCCCCCTGGGACCAGGCAGACCAGGCTTGCCATTGCCATTTTCGCCTTGTGGCCCTCGTTCTCCAGGACTACCATTGAATCCTTTAGGTCCTGGTTCACCTCTTGAACCGGGTGGGCCTCTTGTCCCAGGTAACCCTGGTTTCCCATTCAATGACAGACCTGCAGGCCCAGGCGGGCCTGGCTGACCTGGCAGTCCTCGTGGACCTGGCTCTCCACGAAGACCACCCTCCCCATTGAGTCCTGGTGGTCCTTTAGGCCCTATTTTTCCTGGTAAACCTGGTAGGCCAGGCTTTCCGATTCCAGGGAATCCTGATGGCCCTTGTGGACCTGGCTGACCATTTAGACCAGGTTTTCCTAATCCGGGTTTCCCTGGTAATCCAGGAGGCCCAGGTGGTCCCCTTGGCCCTGGTTTCCCTTGAGGACCTGGCTCCCCTTTTACATCCATCATTGGTGGAAAGTCTGCAAAAGATTAAAGAAACAATGGTTGGTTATCTCCTGCACAGTCTAACAATTCTGAACATCATGTTATTATAAACAGAGGTTTCTATTAAGAAATCTTTTCCTATAACATCAGGGAAAATAAACCATCCCTAATACTTAAAAAAAGTTTTTGTTTAGTTCAGAACGTCGCCTACGGTCTTAAAACTCTGGCCACCCAAACTTAGTCCAATGGTTCTATGATTCAAATCCTTGACCAAAACGGGGGACAATAGTGTTGACTGTTATCCTACTGTAGGTTGTCTCTCTTCTCTCTGAGATCTGCTGTCCCAGCACCAGCCAGATGCCTATCCATGTGCCAACTCAAGACTACAAGCTTTAGCCAGGATAACCCAGAAGCAACAGGAATAATAATAATGTTTCTTTTTTTTATTTCCACTACTTATCTACCCAGTCTCTTACGTTCAGTGCAAAACTACAAAGCAGTATTTATTTTTTGTAATTGCAGCTTTGATGTCAGCGTTTGCCGCAAATTCAGACCTGACAGTTCTTAAAACCCATATATAATCATAAACATTTACCATAAGCTTTTCTTTGCATTCAAACAAATGCTTTTATTTCCATTGATGTTTAGTATATAAACATTTAGTATATAATTTAATATTAATGAATTAATTTTCCTGTGATTTTTCAGGTAAAGCTGCTTTGAAACAATGTAACATTGTAAAAAGCGCTATATAAACAAATCCAAGGTATCCCCGAGTTCCAAGGTGACCCCAAAATGCTAGTGAGATTAAATACTGCATTGTGCTTTGCACCAAAGCCCACAGGGCAGAATGTGTTTACTGACAAAACAAACAATAGACACAAAAACGTTTCTTAACAGCATTTGACCTCTGTGGAGTTACAGCGAGAGAACTGGATGTCATTTGAGTGTCATGTTTGTACTCAGAGACACCAACTATGCTATCATGAAAACACTTTAAAGTTAATTTCAGGATAAGATTCTGTATAAATTTGGTTTATATTTGTTAATATTAAAGATATGAAGGTTATATTTTCACAGAATGTTCTTTATGTTAATGCACCGTTGTAAACACTGTTTATGTGCTTCACACCTTTAAATAAAAAAAAATAAAAAACATAAAAATGTTGTATTACCAGTGTATGTAATTTACAATTTTTTAAAGCAATTTCATTTTCTTGAAAATGTTAAAGGAAC
This sequence comes from Misgurnus anguillicaudatus, assembly GCF_027580225.2. Lineage (NCBI taxonomy): Eukaryota > Metazoa > Chordata > Actinopteri > Cypriniformes > Cobitidae > Misgurnus > Misgurnus anguillicaudatus. The sequence continues at coordinate 18,054,721 of NC_073356.2, forward strand.
ACGCCCACATTTTGGTAATTTAGCTTATTCACCGTATCCCCCAGAGTTAGATAAGTCCATACATACCTTTCTCATCTCCGTGCGTGCTGTAACTCTGTCTGACGCAGCCCCCGCTAGCATAGCTTAGCACAAAGACTGGAAGTGAATGGCTTCAGCTAGCATACTGCTCCCAATAAGTGACAAAATAACGAGAACATTTTCCTATTTGTGTTGTGATTTTCATAGTCACACCATGTACAAATAACAAGGTCATATGAGACACAACCATCTTTTAACAGTATACATACTGGGAACTATATTCTCAGTAGGTGAAGCACTGCTTCTTGTATACTGTTAAAAGATGTGTCTCATATGACCTTGTTGTTTGTGCACGGTGTGACTATACAAACCACAACACATAAATAGGAAAATGTTTGCATTATTTTGTCACTTATTGGGAGCAGTATGCTAGCTGAAGCCATTCACTTCCAGTCTTTGTGCTAAGCTAAGCTAGCGGGGCTGCATCAGACAGAGTTACGGCACGCACGGAGATGAGAAAGGTATGGACTTATCTAACTCTGGGGGATACAGTGAATAAGCTAAATTCCCAAAATGTGGGTGTGTTCCTTTAAAGCTTTACGAATTATCTAATTTGGAAATGCCTATGTCTTTTCAGACAGAGTAGCACAGATGTTAAAAGGGATAGTTCACCCCAAAATCTTGTCATTTACTCAATCTTGTCAGGTTGTTACAAACCCATACATTTCTTTTTTCTGATGAACACAAGGGAAGATATTTTGAGAAATGTTAGTAGCCCCATTTACTTCCACAGTATTATTTTTCCCACTATTGAAGTCAATGGGGCGGTTTTGTGTTCATCAGAACAAAGAAATTTATACGGGTTTGAAACACCGTGAGAGTGAGTAAATGATGACAGAATTTTCCTTTTTTAGGGGAACTTTCCCATTAAATTTTGTTTAAGAAAATCATGAAGTAAGGATGTGGATGTCTCTCACTGGGTTTCTTTAAACTTTATCACCAGTGGGCCTACTTTTGTAAGGGTAAATTCTAGATGCCCAAATCAAGTTTTGTGACCTTGGTCTTGACTGAAAAATTGCAAAACCTGTTTAACAGAGAGGTTGATTGCTACACTTTGTCATTTTGCAACATGTAAAAAGTCAGTATAGTAAAGTCAGTACGTAATTATAGTAATATACCTGTCAAATGTTTGGACACAACTGATATATCATTACTGTTATGAGTTGTCAAATAATAAGAATCATACTAATAATTATACTATTTAAATTATTGAAATTAAAAAAATGTTGTCTCCATATATCTGTTTGAAACGTTAAATTGCAATTTATTTAATTATTTTTTACGTGGCTGAAGTGAAATGACGTCAAACTGACATTTCCGGCCAAGTCGCACGGAAGCTCACATTATAAAACATTATTTTAAGCTTACCGTTGTCAATCGAAGTAAGGTAAGGATACAGCTTTAAACATCTATGTACTTGCATAATAACAGATTTTTTTGTTCGTTTGTAACCAAAAGTTTTGAAATGCATGCAGATTTAAATTAAGCAGTGAACACATTTGAAATACTCAAAGCCAACACTTAAATGGATAAAATGGTTCCCATGAAAAATGTTTGTCTAGAGAAAATATCTCTTAGTTCAAGGGTTTCTTTAAAAAATGAAAAGATTTTTTATAAAATAAAACATTTTCTAATCGTTTTAATGGAATTCTGTACTTCAACACTTTTTAAAAAAAATATTAAAAAATGTATGCCAACTATATAGGCCTTCAGCGCCCTCAAGTGGTACAACATTGTACATTATTCCAAACATACTTGCCTCATACTTTTTTATTTACCACTTAAAAAAGGTACCACAGTAATACTATGATATTCCTTGAAGTACCTTAAAGTAAAATAAACTTTAGTTTTCAATCAGTGCCATAGTTATCATCATAGTACCACAGCTCCTGAAGCTCTTAAAACAATAAGACTATTACAAACTCTCCTAAATAAATTTTTTCAAAGTTTTATCTCAGTTCTCCAAGCACATAAAGTTTTTGTGCTATTACGTCAACCTTTTACATGGCAGCTACTTTTACAAATCAATGAATAAAAGTTTTCACAATATCTGAGTATACTGCATGTCTTCCAGTGACCACTAGATGTCAGTAAGTACACAACTTTTCTTTACTCGGGTCTACGATTTCTGAGAACCGACTCACTAAATTTGACTTTAACTTAAATTACATTCATTACTATTTTACTTACATGATCCTCTTTGAAAAAATACAGACTTTTTGAATTTAACAATTGTAAGCAGAATCACCTGAGAAAAACTATTGGAAGGCATCGCAAATCTTGAATAGTAAGACTAACAGTAGCTTAATTGTCAAGAGTATTGTCTATTATATAATTACATTATAAGATGTAAAAAAAATACATCCCATGTATTTGTAGCACAGGTATGTTTCTTATAAATAAATAAATAAATAAATAAAATGTGTCAGTAGGCCTTTCCAATGACTTTCAGAAGCTATACTGTGGTACTTTGATACATACTGTATTGTATCTACTAAATGATTATTACAATATTTATATACCATTGGTATTTATGTATGGCAAAATACTTCAAAGAACATTTCTAAAATGCAAAAATTACCCCTGTGGTACATCTTTGTACCTTTTGTTATACAGTATATATAAATTGTTAACTTTTAGTATACACACACACAAAATTCATGTAAAAAGCTACCAGATGCTGAGAAAGGCAATCTGTCCAAACAGGCCAATCACAGGCAATTTTTATCAGTGGACCACAGACATGCCAAGATCTCAATAGCCATCAGCAGAGAAAAGTACAAGCAGAACTGTGGACATATATTACATTGTGTTGCATTGCTTTTGATGAGTTAGAATCTCCGTTTGCTATCAGATACCATTACTAGACATGTGACCTTAATTTATAACCGTAGGTTTTCAATCTTGCACTATTCCAGAGGTTGCCAGATTCTGGAAAGTCTTTGAGGAGAATGTAAATCAGATACATTAAGCATCTCAAAGCACAGCGGCCAAACCAATGGCAAAGCATGGTACTTAAAAATAATAATCGTTCATTGTAGTTGGTCTTTACAATGCCAATACTGTAATTGGGTTTAAAGCACCAGTAGAAAAAGTTGTCTCTTGATCCTGCTTGTTTCTGACACAGTCACGCCCACTTTTCCCTAGCAGCTTGAGGTCTGGAGTATATGATCTTTGATATACTGCTCCAAAGGGAGGTGACTTCAGCTAACTAACTAAGCTCTCTTCTTGTCTGACACACTCACAATGCCCTCTCATATATCATAGAGGGGAGAGGAGACACTGAATGGCAAACCAATCTAGTCCTCTCATTGTTCATCTCAAAAGCTTTCAGTCTGACAAACTTCTGGCTCGACTTCCTGACTCTTTCCCTGCCTAAAGATCTCAATTGCTTAAGCCAAAGACACAGGAACTGGAATCTCTGCCCATGTTGACCATAGCTTGCCACATAAATATAGAGTTTTGGATGACGTCAGACAATGCTTGCTTGGATTATTTTAATGTTCATTTTGAAAAGATCAATAGATGGGTTAATGAATGGATAGATAGATAGCAGTGGCGGCTCGTTCATCTAATTCAAAATAAGTGTTCAGAGTGTCATGTGTGTTGCTTGCGTTTTCAAAATATGTGTTTGTTGCGTCATGTAAGCCATGTGCACCACGTGTTTTGTCAAAATAAGTGCCTACTGCACACACGCCAAAACCGTTTATGATAAAAGAGACGCTCACGTTCACAAAACACTCGCAAGAAACTCCCTAACAGTAAACTCTGATTACGCATGAGATGATGAGAGTATCTGGCAATCACGAGCGTCTCTTTTATCATAAACCCTTTAGATGCGTCTGGAGCAGGCACTTATTTTGACAAGACACGTGATGCACACACGATCTCTCGACGCGCAGAACACAAATTTTGAAAAAAGGAATCACACACATGACGGGCTACATACAAACTTCGCATCGAGCGCCCTCGAAAAAATAAGTCACTGGCCGCCACTGATAGATAGATACTAAGGATCATGTTGTGTCGAGCCATCTTAGTGTTGTAAAAATAGCGATTTTGATGCTCACAATATATTGAAGGCATAGCTTCTAGTTCTTTTGCGACCACTTCAGGTACTCAAAATGGCAGAAGACAAGTTTGAGATGTGAGTGACGTCAGCTGATATTCATGAATAGGTGCAAAGGTGTGCTTTTTGAAAGGGTAACGCCCCAGAGACACCCCATGGACCATTTTATGACCACCAACAGTGTAGATAGATAGACAGACGGACAGACAGATAAACTGTAAAAAAAGATTTGTTGGTTCAACTTAAAAAAGTTATCTGCTTGCCTTAAAGGTGCCATTTGTAATAATTGAGGTAAAAGATTTAAAAAAATGAGCTACACGCATCAAAAGAGTGAGAAGAAATAAGGGCAAAGATGCCATTAAAAAAATGACAAGGTATAGTGCTGCAGAAATATCAATCTGAATTAGCATGCTAAATTACTAGCTACAGCCCGACTGGTGTTGTAATACCAGTTTCGACCATGGGAGGCAGTATGCGGGCCACGCACATAACCGCCAGCCAAACTGCAATACACGAATAAGTCGCATGTGTGGGAGTACAGCCCTCTACTACTACCGCTGCGTCCGAAAACTAAGGCAGCTGACTTGTTGACTTAAGAGGCATGAAGGCAGCTCAGAGAAATGCAATTCGGACAGCCATGGATTCGGACATGCCTTGATGCCTTCCTTCCTTGCAATAGGGTTTTTGGACGTATTTCAGTTCAGGGAAGAGAGCGGAAGAATGGCTAAAGCAAGAGACATTTACCACTACCACAACCATTTGCTGCAGGGAACAACGCGCTCGGAATCACAAATAAAATATGATAAATAAAGGAACTGAACCAGAGTAAATACTGGCACTGCTTTTCATCGCTGGAGACAACTAATGGACATGAAAGAAATGAGGTTCGACTCCGAAATGACAACATTTCTTTTCAATTGGTAAGTAAGATGCTGTTAGTATTTCGCTAGAAGTTCACTTATAATAGGCATTGCGATAACCTATGCTCAGCTTGTACATGAACTACGGCTTTGTGCAGTAATTGTGGCTCCATCTGAAAGCAGCTGATGGCGATTCACTTTTAACCAAAAAACCGGCTTCACTGACGAGAAGCGCAATGACTATCGCATGCAAATGATCGTGCATCCTTAGCTGTTAGCGTTTAATAGTTAGCTCTACCCACGGATCCGATCCGGTTTTCACCCGTTATCTACCTACCAAGCTGATGCTAAAATGTAACATTAGCTAAGAAGCTTGAAATGTCTTCGATGATAATGAACACCAAATGGACGCACGAAACGTAGCGGAAAACATTGCAATTTTAATGAGACCGAATGGTTTTTTTGTGACTAATGATAACTTAGTTGCTAATGTAAATCAAACTTGATATATGCTGCTAAATTTGCAGCTGCTAAATTAAAATAGACCAACTCACTTTCTGGAGGTATACTGCCCCCATCTGTTTGGAGTGTGGAGTATGAATTGATTTTTTTTTTGGCGGACATTTTAAATGGTCCCTTTAAAATTTGGAGGGAATTCAACTTAACTCTTTCTTCGCCATTGATGAATTATCTCATCAATTAAGAGAAAACATATCCCTGCCAATGACGCTTTGCTGACGGTAAAGCGTTTTTACGGTAATCTTTAATTACACTATTATCCACTAGATGGCGCTCTTACCCAATTTATAAAAAATATAAGGCATCAACTAAAAAAACAACATTGTAAACTCCGTGTATGTTTTGATCTTGATTCTGAATCTGATCTCTAACAAAAGTCCTTCACAAAAATATAATTATTTTGTTGAGCTTTTTGCTCAAAATTTGAAGCAACCTTCCCATATTTGAGAGGTGATAAAAAGAGAACAAATGAAGATAGGATGAAACTTTTTCCATTTTGTTTTTTTATATTTGTTTGTTTATATATTTTTTTGTTTTTTGTGAAAACTTTTGTAAAAATTACAAAAAAAGCTGGCGGGCAACTTAAAAAAAGGCTGGCGGGGAATGAGTTAAAAATATTAGTTGACACAAAACAGTTGTGTAAAAATTGTTGTATTAACTAATATTTGAAAGTTTTAAGGCAACTTGTTGTATTAACTAATATTTTAAAGTTTTAGGGCAACTAGATAACTTACTTTTTTAGGTTGAACCAACTTTTTTACAGTGTAGACAAACAGACAGACATTCACAATACATATATGGCTTTGAAAGCTTGTTTAACAACACTTACCAAGATACTGGCCCTTTCCTTCTCTGAATGGTGGACCAACCGGCCCCTTCATCATGGGCTGCATGTATTTCATCTGTGGCATGGGGGCGTAACCTCCACCCAGGGCATGTTTCCCCAAAGTTAACAGGACACAGAGCAGTGCCAACATTGTCATTGGCCTCTGTGGTCACAAGCTTCAAACTGCAAAGAGAAAGAGAAATTGATTCACTGTTTTGCCTTTCGGTTAAAAGTTGTTTTTTTAAATCAGTCGTTTACCTCACATTCCATTCAAAAAGCCAATTGTATGAACATCTGAAAGTGATATTTAACATAATGGGGTCACCCAAGTGAAAGAGCACCAAAGGCTGCTGGGTTTTGTAACAGCTAAACAAACGGATTATCGGAGCAATCAGGCATTTGACTGAGTTCTTCACCGTTACCAATCATTTCTGCATACAGCGATCAAGCATTCGGTTTTGAAATTCCCTTCATTTCCCTGTTTACGTTGGCTTTGCCAACGCGCCCGGTAGGTTTTCAAAGTCGCACGCCAGTCAGCATTACCGCTAGTAGGTGTAATATTGAGTGACGGCGTCAGGCATAAACTGCTCTCCTTGTGTTTGCCTCAGCCGAGATGCCTGGCAAGGGGCCGAACACATGAAAGCTCCGCTCGGCTACCACACGGGCTCCAAAACACTCAGAAACTAACCTTCAACACCAGTCCAAAAACTGCAAAAGCAAAGCCCTTCATGTTAAACGTTAGACGTGAAATATTGTTTTAGGTCTCATTTCAACGCTTGATGGAAAATCTTTCGATAGCTTTGCGGTGCAGACAAGCAGCCTTGTCAGAGGTACATGGTTTCACTTTGGAGCCTGCAGAGATGTTTACAAGAAGCACACCGTGATGGTCTACCTGTAGTACGCGGCTGACTGTGGATGGGTCACTGGATGGAGTTATTAAACCTTTTAAGTTCATAGATGTACCAATGCCAGCTTAAGCCTAGGCAAGGCTTTTACGTCTGGTGGTTTGTTTAACCAGTCATTCCCTGAGACAGCTATTGCTGTTTGCTTTAATTTACTGCAGGAAGGAATGATAATTTCATCCTCATGTTACTTGTACCAAATATTTACACAGATCTGATCAGGTGCATAGGAGAGACAACTGGCAACACAGTACTAGCACATGCACAGCGTATACATATTGGAGAAAAATATGTATTTACTTTGTCAAAGATGACAAATGTGACCCTGTCCAGACTAAAATCTCAAAATTACATCACAGTTTGATTTCAGTCTTACTCAATCAATATTAAATATCAAAGTCATATTTTCACACAATATTATTTACATTATTAAGGATGGTTTCAGTAAATCACAATAAATGACTTCAGCTGGATTCAGTTTTGAAATTTACTGTACGATTTTTGCACAGTTACATTGTTTAAATCTCATCTGAAACTCTTTAAGAGATGAATGTGTGAAGAAACATGAGATGTAAGCGTGGTTTATAAGGATGAGGGCATGTCACGCAACCTGTCAATGTTGGCACAATTTGGCACATTTCTACAAAATGACAGGAACCATCTTCTTTTCAAAAGTTAATGAGCCTTTATTTTGCTATCCTAATTCTGCAAGACTTTTCCGTTAGTTGTCTGTTATACTTTTCATTCATCATGTTTCACCCCTGCTTTCCGTGAATACAGACCTGCAACCCATTTCTAGGTCGTGACCCATCATCAGTTAAAAAACACCGTTCTAGCCAACTTCCCTCCTGGATGAGCTGTCTTTTGCTCTGATTTAAAGTGACAAGCGGTTTATTGAACGAAATGTCTCCCAATTCTGTTTTCCCAAAAGCTCTCAACCTGTGAAGCCTGAGGGACTGCCTAAATACTGCTGAGAGAAGCCCGTTTTCAATCCTGTCCAAACGCTCATGGACATCCTATCCGTGGCCTTCATAGTTCACAGGCTTTGGTTTGCCGCTCTCAGCGGACCCGGCCAAGCCAAGACACATTCGTAACCTACCTCACTTCCTATTTCAATGTGCTGTGACAGCTAAACTCTCCTCTCATAACCACAGGTTTAAACACAAAACCTTAATAGTCAGACTGACTGTATCTAAAGGCACGAGTCCCACAGATCAGCTCAGTTTTCTCCACAGTGGCACAGCACAAGATTTGTGCTGTTTAATGCTATTTAAACTGTAACCAAAGGTTAACTGTGCCCCTTTTCTAAGTAAAAACCTTACAATTTCCAGTTAAACTACTTAAACATTCTTTAAACAACACACATACCAAATATGGTACTTTTATGTCATTGCTATGATTAACCATTTGTAGCACTTATTTTAAAGAGTGTAATCCTAACAAATTGTTCATGTGTGGTTTAAATTGGAAACAAGTTGCAGTGTATTTTTTCTTTTTTTGTACAGCTTTGTACCTAAAGAGTACATATTAGGCCCTGTCCCAAATGGCGCACTTCATGTGGGCTTAAATTGTCGGACTCGTGGCCTTAAATTGCGCGTGCCCACTTAGTCTACAAGTTCGTAGGGTGTCCCATCTGTCATTTTTACACTCCAAAGTGTGCTCATCAGTGCCCCCTTTACACCCTTGATGCAGTCTTCGGCGAAGCACGCATTGCAGCAGGCTTCGCGCACTTTACCAAAAACTGTGCAAACTGTGTTCACAGCATACAGCTGAGGTCTTAAACGGACAGTAATAGGGTTTTAAGTGTTTTATTAATCAAAATGAATGTCTTTATTCATAAATATGTCCTCATTGGTGTCAAATGACCTCTGCCAGTGATCTGACTTTTCTTTGTAAGCTTAGAATTTCTTTTCTTTACTTACATTGGACGGGTAAGTCTAAGGAGGCTTCCATGTCGCTCTGCTGTATTGATAAACTATAATATCAGAGAGGGACAAAAAGCACTAGCCTACCAATGCATTTCCACAACGCGTTATCATTCAGAACACGTGAACTAGCTGAAATGGACAAGGAGATCAGTGATTACATAACGGCTACCGTAGTTGCAACACACATCTGTAAAAGCGAGGTGCTAGAGAGCACTATTCGTTTGAATGCAAACCACAATTTCACCACTAGATGGGGTAAATCCTACTTATTGTCCCTTTAAATATGAACACGATGGTGGGTAACTGTCTGTAATACAAAAGTAAGAAGCTTCTTCATAACTAAAGCTATTAAAAACAATTGAATGTAAACCATTTAAAACAACAATAAAAATGACCCATTTGACAAATGTAGTGATGGTTTTTCTGAAGGGAGACGATGGAAGGGAGGAGTTCACACTGATGGGCAACATCTCTTCCTATTTCGAGTCTGTCCCAAAATACGACTTTGGTGTGCCCTCTTGGACTTGCGTCAAGGGTCCATAAGGTCTGCCCTACATGATGTCATCACCAGTGTTGGGGAAAGTTACTTTTAAAAGTAATGCATTACAATATTAAGTTACTTAGCTACTTTTCATGGAAAGTAATAATTACGTTACTTTTAAGTGATTTTTGCATTACTTTTTCTTACTTGGCCGAGGCTTGATCTCTTTCAGGCCTTGCAGGTGTTTTTATGACTGAGAAGTTCTGCATTTAGAAATTGCATTTTTTCCATCGCAAAAATGTCAAGCCCTGGCCTGCCATCTCCGTTTCTGACTCAAACTGTTCCCGCTCGGGTAATTCTACGTGACTATGTTCAGTTTAATTCAGTACATTATTTTTTAAATCAAATTAATAAAACTGCATTACTCGCATTACTTTTAAAAAAAGTAACACAAATATTAATGTGTGCATTTATAAAGTAATGCGTTACTTTATTCGTTACTTCAGAAAAGTAATATTATTATGTAAAGCACGTTACTTGTAATGCGTTACCCCCAACACTGGTCATCAAAAGAAGGCCACAAGTCCAGAGTGTGCCATTTGGGACAGGGCCTTAGTACCTCAGAGGTACATAAAGGTACCAAATGTGTACCTGATGGTGCATAATAGGACCTTTTCAAAGGGTACTGCCCCAGTGACAGCTATAGAGACCATTTTTGATTTTTTTCTGACAGTATAAAACACTTATATGCTTCTCACCTCAATGTGTCCTGTTTGAAGATGTTTAGTTATTTTCATTAGAAACAAACCAAAATTTTTTCTAAACAATACGTTTTGCATTGCCATAAGAACCGCAACAACACATTTAAACAAATGAAATAATTTAAAGACTACAAAATCCCCTGCTAAGATGCTGATTTCAAAGAATATACAATGGCAGTATGCTAAGACGTGTTTCATCAATGAAAAACTAAAAGAGACGTATGGCAGACTGCGAAACATGTCCATGTAGAACGACATCTGCTCCAACTTCGGCTCTCGCATTAGAGATGAGAAACAGGCCAGATAGAGCAGACATCAGTCCTGCTTTGTTTTCCCAATCAGCTGGACTCCAAACAGGGCATTCTATTCATGTATGCTTTGACTAATTCACCGTGGTTTTCCTCTTTTATCATTTTGGTATTCTATTGATATTATTACTGGAACTTATGCTCCTGCAGGACGCTGCTGAGCTCTTGAGCGACGATTTTGGGCTTTGCTCTGGCCTTGAAGTTCTTCTGTCCTATTGTAGTGTGATTTCTCTTTATTTTTTTGCTACAGTTAGCAAAAAGCGTTGTGGTTAGCATCTTATTTTTCAGTCGTGTAAGGATGTGCATGTCCCAAAAACCATGAGCGAGTCTGTGTAATTTGTCACGTCTGGGAAAGCATCTGTGTTTGCGCTCGCTAAGAAATACTTGCTTCCTTTTAGTTCTCACATGTAGCCATTTCCCCCTCCAGGAAAAACATGATCACAAGTTAAAGTCAAAGAAGGCCAAGAGAGAGAGACACACAGTGAGAAAGAGACAGACAGACATAGGCAAAGAAAATGAGAAAGTGAGAGTTTTGGTGGTATGGCTAGCTTGGTTAATTGCTGAATAATTCGCTGTCGTTGGTTGGGAGCCAAGCCATTCTAGGGGGTTGTGGTATTGTGGGAAGAGTAATTCAGACGTCTTTAACCATGTGCCCTGCACTGAGCAGGCGTCTTAACACTTAAAATGATCAAAATCAGACATTACCCCTGTTCCACAGGCCGACACAATCTGTTTATCTAATGTTTTTCTTGAAAAGCTCTGCAGACGCAGTAAAAAAAGTCTCACGCAATCTGTCTGGCCAAGCGCTCGGCCGTGCATGCACGCATGCGCATGCTCGCAAACTGTGTTTACAGCTGAGGTCTTAAACATGCACACGATGGTGGGCGACTGTCTAGAAGCTTCTGCATAACTAACGCCATTAACAACAATTAAAGGTAAAACCATTCAAAACAACAATAAAAACGACCAATTTGGCAAATGGGGTGATGGTTTATCTGAAACAGATTTACATAAAAGGGAACTGAAATCATTGAATTTACGGTAACAGCTACCAAAATTAAAAACAGAAGAGTTTTTGGAAAACAAAAAAGGGAAATTAGCACGTATTCGCCCCAGTCCTAGAGACATTACAAACATTATGGTCTCCCATAATAAGATCAGAAAAAACTGAGAATAATAACTCACCGAGACTAAAAACAAACTTTAAAAGCATATCTATGTAATTCACCCCAAACCAGACCTGTGAAATTTAATCAAGAGTTGGTATGTTCTCACATCCTTGTAGAAAAACAGGAAAATATGAAAAAAACATATAACACATTACTGTATGCCACAACACTTACTCTTAATGCATGTTGGCAAAAATTTAAGGAAAACAGACCGGCCGTTGCAGGGGCCAAAAGCTACTAACAGTAATCCCTAAACATAACATGACAGCTCAGGTGGTAACCAAGACACCAAAACCAGAGAGCCGTAAGTAAATAGTTCAAAGGAAAGCTGTGCCCACTTTTCATCACCTTAAATTTGACGGCTCTCTCTAAAAGGTTCGAGAAATGTACACTTCACCTCTCCACTAAAACCCACACACAGCCAACGGGGCCACAAAAAGGATCTTTCAGGTGCATAGTGTACACTCAATGAACATTAAAGATGTCTTCTTTTGAAAATGTTGATGTTATTTTTAATAATAATAAATTGTAATCAATGTTGTACAAAGTTAAAGGCATAAAATGTAAGCTATGGAAGCTATTTATATTTAATAGGGGTGTAACACAGCCCAGTCTCACGTAATAATCACACGAAAACAGGAATTCGTTATACGATCACGAAAAAACACAGAAATTCATGATAATATCACGAAAAAAGAATAAAAAAATTCAGTGACTATATCACGAAACCTTGTGAGACTGGGTAGGTGTAACAATACATCGATATGCATCGATTACATTTCTAACGATACGATGCATCACATAAAATGTCAATATGAGTAGACGTAGTAACTATATCGTTAAGCTAATCCGTAAACGAACACAAATTTCATAAGTAACAAAATGTTTAATCAAAGTAGAATATCTGAATCCATCTCAATACAAACATATCGCGTACCTACCTTACCAAAATAAACAGTGCAACGACCCCTTTCAGACCCTTTACCTCCTGCAGCTGTTTGCATGTCGTGGTAAAGCAGTAAAGTTAACAATGTTAATTTAGGTTTTTGCTATTTGCTGATCCAGGCAGTTTGTGCTGTTGTTAAAAGATGTCTTTCGTTTTGTGGCTCCTGTGCAGGTTGTCAATTCAGCAGAAAAGTTTGCCATTCTCCCTCTGTTTTCAGATGGGAGGTGAGGGCATGTGAACGCGTCAATGACGTATGGTGTCTGTGTGAACAGGCTGTGCGATGGCATTCAAATTACGCTTACGGATGAGGGACAAAAAAGGCAACGTCCGTTCAGACTGAGATCTATGTTGAACATTTTTTGGTCCTACGCCTTTCACAGATGACAGAAATTTCTACACATACATTTAAACAACTTAACATAGTGATTGCTATCAGGATGTGAGGAGACTTTTAACTAACATACCTAAAAATGTTTCTGGATCAAATGAGATACCCTGCCTTTAAACGTTCATGTTATATATTTTGGTTGCATTCGTGAGTTATTAAAAATGCAACTGCTTCAATGCGGGGTGCATAATTTTTGAAAAACACTTTGAAAAAGGGAGTCAGGCCAAAACACACTTGTAGCCAATCAGCAGTAAGGGGCGTCTCTACTAACCGACATCGTTGCCTGTGTTGCATATGTGTGTGGGGGGGGTCTATCAAAAGAAGGTCCAGATTCTATTGGGGTAGGTGCATGTTTGTTTAGGTGATTTCAAATATCAACATTGGATTTCAGAGATCATGCACCCCGCCTTTAAATAGATTTGTAATATTAAAGTATCGATAATCAAATCGTAATTGCAACTAAGAAATGTTTGATGTATTGGCAAACATCGCATCGCTGGCGGAGATAACCAATACGGGACTGTATCGAACAAACTGTCCAATTTACACCCCTAATATTTAGCATCAGACCATGCAATAGTTAATCCCTACAGGCCATTACAAATAACACAAGAAGCGCTTCAAATAATTGTAATATCCCAAAACACACACGTCCGCTCGTTGTATTTGTCACTCGTCTCTTCCAACATAAACAAACACAGCTAACTTGAATTCAAAGACACGTGAAGTTAAGTGAAAGCGTGTCTGTGTGTGGTATGCGGGTGCGTGTGTTTATCCAGCACGGGAACCTGTCTGTTTGATAGACACCACACTTATTGAGTCAGTGAGAACGAAGGAAATTGGGTCTGAGAGTTTTATTCCATAAATCAACTTTTCAGCATGCATTAAATCTCAGGAGGGACCGAATGGTGCTTAACCTGCGCCGGCCTTCCTGTCTGCATATCGTTTTTTTTTTCTCTGGGCTGTTTTATGCTGACGAGCAGACTACCTTAGTTACTGTTCGTAGTCTGACGCTCATACACTTTCCCTGTTCGTACGGCAAACGAATGGCCGTCGTGACCTGCCCCCGGTGAGGATATTAAAATGGAGGTTTCGCTAAATTGCTTGACCTGCAGACCAGTAATATGCAGCTGTCCCCCCGCTGTGACAACATTTAACAGAATCACACGATAAATCATCCGTTTAATGCTGTCAGGGTCCTGCTGAGGCGTGACTTAAGCTCTTAAAGCTGACATTGCCATTTTGATCCTCACCTCGTTTTTTTCTTCCTGCCTATCCGAGGGGCCTCCGGTCTACCCAAGAGCCCCATCTAAGTTATGCAATGGCCCTAAAACTAAAGCTGTTGTCAAGTTAAGTGACAGGTAAATGGGAAAATCAAGTGCTGCTCTACTACTATTTCAGCTTATTCAAATAGGGCTTCCTCAGGGACACTGCAGGGGCAGATGGGTTCCCAAAGGAAAACCTTATTGCTAAGAAGCTGCTATTTCATAGGGATTTAATAGAGCTCTCTGATATATTTCATTCACGTACTGTACATTTAAACTGGTTCTAATGTTTCTCCTCAAAGTACTTTTAAGAAATAAACATAATAATGGTAACAATTATAAGATCATATGGATGTAATGCACAGATAGTCTGAGACTTTGCATTTCTAACACCACTGATTGGCATTTTTGACATGTTGTTACTTGGTCTTGGCTGAAACATCCCCTTCAAAATGTCTCAATTTGCTGTCATTACTTTCTAGAGTAATTACCAAATTGTTGTTAAAAATCCCACATTTTTTTGTTTCAGATGGGTTGTGAATCATGTGTTTTTCTCAGGTGGAGTTTTCACCCCATGATGAAATGTTCTCTTAGACATATTATCCACACTTCCACACTATTCATTTTAACGGTCTTTCCTTCTTGGCTGTGCGCATGATGCATGTACTTTCTGTAGGTCCTGGGAATACAACAATGTGTTTTCTCACAGACACACATGTACAATAGCACGCTGATGGAGTAGGTGTTTAGGTTTCACCAGCAGGGCCATTAGCACAGGTGCTGCTTTGGTTATTATGGAGAAATGTCTTTCTGTCTTTGCTTAATCAAAAATTGGCCTCTGGGGCGCTTTGTCTGAGATTGTGGCAGGAGTTCAAACTTATGCTTGAATGATCCATTTCTATACTTGTGTAGAGTATAGTGTTGCAGATAGTGACAAGCTACTAACATTGACAAACTTGTACATTAATAAAACTGAAAAACACTATGACCTGCTGGTTTCACAGACAAAGCTTAGATTAAGCCAGGATTAGGCCTTATATATAAATTATGACATTTAAGAAACTTTTATGATGTGAAAAAAACATAATTGGTGTGCATCACAAAACAATGGCAGTGATATATTTTAAGATATGTCAGAGCTGTTTTCAGTTAAGACAACTCAAACATGCATTTTAGTCTAGGACTAGACTATGCATTTCCTTTGGTGTGTTAATGATATGCAAAAGGTACAAACCCCAAAGTGAACGATGACGCAAGTTATCATCTCCAACATAAATCTCTTTTCTTGGACTACAACAAACACACGAATTGTAGGGAACAGTTTACTTCCTGGGATTGGTGATGTAGACCGACAGTGTCATAATTCCTCCCGCTTTGACTCACAGCCTGTAAGTTAACTCCTGTTAGCATTGCATTGTGAGCCAATCCTTCAAACATGGTAAGGAGCGTCACATTTCCTGCTGATGTCAGAAGTATTTAGGCCAATCACAACGTACAGCTTAGCCGGCCAATCAGGGACACAGAGCTTTTCAAATCTGTGCATTTCAGAAAGAGAGTGAAATCTGGAGCTACAAAATGTACGGTTGGTGGAAAATGTTTTTTTTTACCATAAACTACACAAAAACATTGTATTATACCAAATACACAAAATAACGTTTTGTAGCAATGAAATAGGTGCTCTTTAAGCCTTGTCTGTGAAATCAGGCGGGCATGACAGACATGGCACCAAACACTGCACTAAACAGCAAAATTGCATTAAATGGCAAACACTGTAACCTAAGCTACCCCACTACTTCTCAGTTGAAAATGTCCTCTTCTTGAAAAATTTTGTTTGCACCATGTTTGCAACGAACACCACGAACCACTCGGTGAGTAGTACAGTTTTGAAAATGAACGTTAAGTGTTGTTTTAATGACATGTTTGTGCATGGTCATTGACTTCCATTCTGAAGCAGTCAAGAGACGCTTCTAAACGAGTCAAGAAATCAAGACACGACCCATTGTCAAACTTTCTGTGTCCATCACTGTAGTTCATCCAAAACAAACCAGAAATAAGACTAAAAGTGTTAAATACCGGAATTATCCTTTAACCCGGCAGGCATTTCAATGTTGATTCACCGTTGAATCAACGTCAAAGACAAGGCTGAACCAACGTTGAATTACCTTTTGATTTAGCAAATTTATTCAACGTTGAACAACTGACCTTATTTCAACCAAATTTCAATGTTGAAGGTCGGTCATATGCCTTAGATGTCACATTAGATGTAGATCTTTATGACATCATCAACAAACTATTCCACTTTTAGGCCCTCACGATGGAAAACAAATTAGAGTTTAGCACATTTTGTGAGGAAAAATGACTGTGGAGAGAGACATATTAATGTGACCCAGACCATAAACGAGAGGTGGTTTGTTTAGTTAATTGCGGAGAAATATCTGATTAAGATCCATAATATTTTATTTGGAATAAATTTCCAAATGCAATCCAAAAAGCAGCTTAGCGTACAGGAAGACGTGACACATTCTTTCCAATCCTGCATGAATAAAGAGATTTAAATGAATCAGGAGCTGATTACTTTCAATCCAATATGCGACTTATTTGGCCACTGTTAAGGTTGGATGTCTGGGTTCACTTGCATGACCTTTGTTTTGGCTGTATCTCAGCTGGGCCGTCTCTGTTTGTTCGCTCTCCTCAGACACATACACAATCCGATCTCTTCCTCACCTGCTCCGTCAACAACCTGCTCTGTTTTTCCCTTACAATTCATTCTTCACTCTTTTCCTGCTTTCTATCTCAATACCAGTCAAAACTTTGGACACACTTGAGTAAATAATCCTAAAAGCTTTTTGATTAAACATGCCGTCATAAATAATTTATATCATAAATGTAAAAAATCAGGTTTTAGACAAGAACAAATAATGGTTACGTTTTTCTTTAATTGATGAGTTGGAGCAGATAGTAAGCAAAAGCGGCCAACAAGTGACCAGCATATGTGACCCTGTCTGTGAAATCCAGGCTAAAGTTTCTAGTTATGAGATTATGAGCATCAATGTTTGATTTCAGTTAACAGATTTCAATCTTTGACATGACCTTCCTCACTTAATATTAAAGTATCAAGATACATTATGTTGAATTATTTTGTGTAGAAAACAATAAATCACAAAAAAAGCTGAGCCCTCAGACTAAATAACATATGGCAATCTTGGCAAAGCATCTCAGGTGACTCCCCATAAAGCTGGGTGAGAACGTGGAAAGCTAAAAAATAGTCAGTCACTACATAATTGTTATTTCAAAGTCCTGATGACTTTACAATTATTCTAAAACGTGGAAAATAATACGTTCACAGCACAGCACATTTCTCGTGTGAATGCTCTTATTGTGGGTTGCCAGGGCCTGACGATGCCAGGCTATTTTTTCTCTTCCCGTCTCTCCAATTAAATGCAGACGCGTGCTTGCTGCTCGCTACGCGTTTGCTCTGGGTGGTAATGAAAGAACAGAAGCAGCGAAGGGGAAGAAAGGATGGATGGAGGAGTGAAAGAGTCCAGCGTGCAGTAGCAGAGCAATCATCGGCTGGCTGTGTTTTGTCTCCGCAACCCGCGGCACGCATTCAGCCCGGATGACAAATGACCTGCTCTCCACCAACATGTGGGTGGCACCCGTCAATGGATCGGAGAGACTTACGCGTGTAGGTGGAATCCTTGGACGTTTTCACATGTACATACCTACGTCTGATGTGGATGTGGGGCCCTGGGATTCTGTCGAGCTGAAATTACATTCTTACAGAGATCCTTACAGTCGCCCGCGCATATTCAGAATGATAAATGAGCAATGTTCTTAAATCTTGCCCTTCCCTTAGATCACACAAATATTTTTCATCCAGCTCATCCAAAAGTGAAAGACAAGCTTTCCTCAGCACCGTCAGCTAAAGTCTGAAGGCACAATTAGGGACTCCAAGTTTGTTGGAAGTCGGGCCAATGGCTACATGGATTTAGACTTGTTTTAGCTCCGCAGGGTGTGAACTTATGAGTACCAAATAATTGGCTTACACTGGGGAAATCACACTTAATCCAAAGTTTCACTGCTCTCAAGGGCTACAAAAAATCTGTCTCGGTCGCAAGTGAGAATCGCTTCCAGAAGGAGAGCGAGGAAAGCTCCATTTCTATTGTGAAATACTGAACCATTGCTAACGCAGCATTAAAACGCTTGCTAAACAAACAGAACTTCTGTTGATCTGAGCTGTTGGTGCTTCTGGCCAACTCTCTTTTCCTGTTAAGAAGGGAAAGGTCATAGCAAAAGATTGTTAGTTTCTGAATTTCTATTTTATATGTCTGCCATGCCAATTAGAGGTGTTGTGGTTGACTGAAATGGCTTAAACTCAGGGCTCAGTTGTAACATGAAGTTTTCAGTTCCAGCCAGAAAGACTTAATACCCAGATAAATCTATTGTTAGCATTCATATTCTTAAATTAAGTCTGCAACCAATCATTTGAGCCATAAATGTCATGTGACTAATCAGTCTGGAGCCAAATGATATATTGACAGTAATGATTGGCTGATAGCACCATTAAACAAGAGCACATCACTATCCACTAGTCTGAGCTGAGACGTTAAAAAGCAAAAAGAAAAAAAAGAAAAAAAATCAGGCATCGGTAAATATATATTAGAAATACTAAAACAATTGAAATTTGAGGAGCTCAGATGCATTTAGAAATGCCCCCCCCCCATCCATAATTAGATAATAATATTAACCAAATGCTATCGGGATGTATTTTACCTTCATCAAATAGTTTAACTTTAAATAACCTAAATCCCAGCGTAATGCCATTCAGAAATATTGCATTGTTGGCAGAATCCATTAAACGCCACAATGATTTAGTAGCAAAGCCCTCTAAGTGCACATAAGATGAATAGGGTGAATGATGGCGCATGCACGTCAGGATGCAGGAGCTTTTTACCCGGTAAAAGAAGGTTTACCAAATATATGAAAGTGCACCTATTTCACTGCTAAAAAACAATGTTATTTTGTGTATTTGTTATAATACAATGTGTTTGCGTGGTTTATGGTTAAAAAGCAAATTATTTTCCACATACTGTACATTGTTGTAGCTCCAGATTTCACTCTGAAACGCACAGATTTGTGCCCCAGATTGGCCAACTAATCTGTATGTTGTGATTGGCCTGAATACCTCTGAAGTCAGCAGGAAATGTGACGCTTCTTATCATGTTTGAAAGATTCGGTTGCTAACAGGAGTTAATTTACAGGCTGTGAGTCCGAAGCGGGAAGAATTATGATAATGTCGGTCGTGTCTACATCACCAATCCCAGGAAGTAAACTGTTGCCTACAATCCGTGTGTTTGTTGTAGTCCAAGAAAAGAGATTTACGTTGAAGACAATAACTCGCGTCATCGTTTACGTTGGGGTTTGTACTTTTTGCATATCGTTAACATGTACTAATATACACTTACACACCAAAGGAAATGTAAAAATGAATCGGACCATTGGTGCTCTTTAAGATAGTGACTGAATTTTAGAGCCTTTTACCTTTCCTTTCAGAAACGGTGGTGACGTTTTTAAATGTTTTTTCAATCAGATGGCATATTATGACATTATGATGCAATCAAACCTTTCCCGTTTGCGTTTTTGGCGTGCAGGTGACACATTATTATAACGATAACCATTCATACAGATCCATGAAACTTACTAAAAATGCAGGCATTGCAGGCCAGTCATTGGTCACACGATGTCTGAACACATGATATGTATACACAAATTCGTCACAGCTTCGTCACAATATTGCGGTTTTGTCATTTACACAGAGAGAATAACTTTGAAATCAGTTTTCAGAGTTTGCACTTTCAGGCCCCCAAAAACACTGTTATGTAAATGAATGACCAAAACCACAACGTTTTCCAGTATTAGAAGAATGCGGTGTAATGTAAATGGTCCCAACACATCTACACTCTCAGGAAAAGGTACAAGAAGATACAAAAATTGTCACTGGGACAGTACCTTTTTTTGTTTTAAAAGTACAAAAAGTGCATACTGCTACCTCAAAGGTCCATATCTGTACCAAAATGGGAACCTATTTAAAAGGTATCATCTCAGTGACAACTTTTGTACCTAGCAGATGCTACTGGGGCCAGGCTGACCCATTGGTTTAAACCTCACTTCCTCAGTAAGAGTGTCTCTAATGGCGCTTTTCCATTGCATAGTACCTCACGGTTTGGTTTGGGTCAGCTTACTTTTGGGAGCTTTTCCATTGGGTGCAGTACGTTTTTTTTTTACCACCTTGGTTGGTGTTCCAAGCGATCCGACCTGATTCCAAACTTGACGCGAAAATGCTGTAGTTCACTGTATGGTCTGAGAGAATCGTCACTACCAGCGCCATCGCTATAATGTAAACAATAAGCTTTACCTTCGTGCTAGCTTGCGCTGTCTTGAGCAAACATGTTGTCATCTGTGCTCTGCTATAAGTTCCCAAACTCCCTTTTAGCAATGAAAAATATCCACAGGTTGAGAATCAGGGACACCATACCAGTTTTTTCCAGACTTACAGTTTGTGGTGGAACATTTGCGACGAGCAATTAAATACAACTTCAATGAGCACGTCGACTGACGCCACAGGTGTTTGTACAGAAACATGAGACAGTGATAAACATCTTTTTGTGGTGGTCAATTTTGATTTTGTAACGGACTAAGAAATTAATGAATGTATGGGGATATATATTACAACAATGCTCTCACTTGTATGATGTCACAGCAGTAGGCAGCGCAAATATAACGACACGCCTATAATCCCTCCCACTGCAAGTGTTACTAAACTCGATGGAAAAGCTAACCATGCCAAACTGAGGTGAGCTGACCCGACCTGACCCAAACCTAACCGTGGGGTACTATGCAATGAAAAAGCGCCATAAGAGTACTGTAGGTCAATATGGAAAAAACTCATCTTCTAAATGATTACTTACAATCACTGTATTACTCTGCCTCTGATGGGTATCCAAGACACATGGAAATCCTCCACCAAACTCTTACAGTCTGGATGGCAGAGAAAAGGATCCACGATCTTGGATGAGATGGTGAGAGAGTTCAGGGATTTTTATTTAATAAGAGCCAGGAAATCTTTGTCAAACGCCCTCAAGGGAATCAAAAGCCTTAGCGTTCTGTGGCAGACAGCAGGATCTCGGGCGGTGAGACGCGTCTGTTCTTCTGACACACAGGGATAAAAGCGGAGCTATCGGCATCACAGGTTGCAAACCACAGCCAAAGCCCCCGTCTCAGGTGGGGATACACTGAACTCTCTTCCATCATTCCAAGATAACAAAATATGAAAAACAACACATTGCAGGTTGTTGACATCATAGGAGCACGAAGAAAACTGATTTTTGGTCTGTCAATGTTCAAAATGATAATGCAACTGCAACAGTGTGGCTGTTTTGATCATAGCAATGTCTGTACATAATATATTACTCCTATTTATCATGGTCATGGGACTGAATCCTACCACCCACTTCAATTTGACCCCTAAATATGTTAAAGAGGAGTGTGGGGCTCTACATTTCACATTAAGCCTGCTTAAAAGGATTTTTAAGTATGGGAGAAACCTTCCATCCCACCCATCTGACAGAAATAAGTGTACAGTATGAAGGATTATTGCACCAGACTGTGAGTTTCTCATGTGTGCATACGAGAAGAGGTGTTGTGGTTTAGGGGTGCGACTGTGCACAAGCATTTGGTATGAATTATAACACTCGCCTCAATGCACACATGCACGATTGACTAAAAGAGTGATCAAAAGAACTTAGGAGGTCCATGTCGGACATCTTTTATTTGAAGTGCACCTTATAATATTTGCTTGGGAAAGGTCAGTTATCCATACGATCCAAGATTTCCATCTTTGGAATGTGACGGTGTTGTTAGGGTCAGGCAGTGAGAGGAAACTTTGAAGCACGGTGTAGGATCAACATCGCATTTCCCCAGCTTCTGGAATCTGCCCTCTCTCCTTCATTTCCTGAAGGTGAGGTTTTCATTCCCCGCTTCGTTCTTAAACCGCACCCTTTCACAGGACCTCCAGTTGAGATTAAATAGATGCAATTGAAAAACAGTGGTTTTGTTCAGCACAAAAGCCAGACCTGCCAGTTGGACTGAATGTGGAACAAATAGAGATCCCGAGAGGCTGGTATCCCACACCAGACGTTACTGTTTGGGCTCTTTAATTGTTGTTCTGACTCCATTTAGCTCACAAAAACTCTGCGTATCAATGCCAGGCTTCTTCATGGTCTAACGTCTGCAATTGTGCAATTTCCCCAAATGGCCAGTCCCACAGGATTTTCCTTATTCGACCTATCAGCATCACTTTAAGTAAAGTCAAGGGATTCCCCCAAACAGACCTGTCAAAAGAGATTCCCGGACCCAGACCGGCACGCCTTGGAAAATTAAGGTGGCTGGTGAAGACCTTTCCCTCGTAATCCCATGTGTTTCCCACCCTTCCTGTACACACCGATTATACCAGGTGCACGTTTTGTAAGGCAACACACACTCATCATAACCCCTGTAAAAGCCAAGATAATATAACTGTACTAAGTGTAAGAAATGTAGCAGGAATTGGGGAATAAGACTTAGTCATGGATCACTGAAAGCACTTTGCCATTTCAGTTATTTACTGAACATTGTAATGATGACAGACTGATCAGAGTCGCCATGGGAGATATCTTTGCTGGAAAAGAAGAGTTGATGGGATAATGTTTTATTGTCCAAAAGGGAGGCAGTAACAACTGTTGACAATAACTATGATTAATGACAGGGTGGTCCAGCCAGTGTATGCTGCCTCTCTAAAGACACAATGAAGGTTCGTGCAGTGTGAACACTGTGGTTTAGTCTGCCTGGTTGCCAGCGGTGTCCATCAATGACCGAAAAGATGGCATTTTTGTTTTATGAGAACCGTTTTCTAAATATTCACCAAGGTACCATAATATCATGTCTAATTATTTAGAAAGGTATCACATAAATATTTGAAGAGTTTGGTTCCAAAACGCGATAAACGCCATTTTAAAAAAAAATGAGTTACTGCCAAAATCAGTATTATATCAGGTCAGTAGTTACAAGTAAATTCTTAATTTTACGCAAAATCCAATATCCGCCATGTTATTCTGTCATCTTTTTTCCCAAAATGCAATAAACGCCACTCCTCCTTTTTTACAGAACGCAATAAATCCATTCCTGAAATTACAGCCCACCAGTCACGCAATGTAAACAAACATGGCGGTGCGCTGAGTACACAGAGTCCTAGTTTTCCTCATCTACTTTGTACTTAGCGATCAACAAACAAAACAAAATTATACTTTAATTGCATTGCTAATCCTGTGATGGTTTTCTGTGACGGGAAAGAAACGTAAACCATCAACATCTAATAATTTACGCAAGAGACACTTGGGAGACGGGTGCTTGTTTGCCCGGGCCGACAGCATCAAGTTTCTGTCATGCTAACACATTGACCCCAGAGGATCTTATGAAAAACTTTACATTATTTTACTCAAAGTCAACGAAAATCGAGCAGTACCAAAACATTTTACATCTGATCGCTGTGAAAAATGTAAAGAGACAACGTCAAGTATAACCGCGGCAATGACGGTGATCTTAATATGACAAAGTAAGTGTTTTGGTTAATGCCATTAATGTTTATTTTTTAATCATTGCATACCACTAGTCAACTAAATAAATATAAAATGGTAAAGATGAATGCACATTTATACATTGATTTAATAGATTTATAGCATTTTGAAATAAAAAACTGTCATGGATTTATTGCATTTTGTGGAAAAAATAATCGTTTTTATAATAAATCTTTGAAAACCAAGCCATGGATCTGAATTTTTTATGCCTCTATAACCCAAAGATGCCATGTGAAAGTTTGCAACAGAAAACAGTGGTTTTCATCTTGTCACTTTCTTGGTATAGAAAACACGTTTTTACCGAAATTTGTCAAAATGGATTTATTGCGTTTTGGAACCAAACTCTTCATTTAGTGATTTTATTTTATTTCCTCTTCCACACTGACCACACACACAAAGGATTCTGGGATATCATGGGCAATGAATATAAAGGTGCTACACAGCAATGTCACAGAGGAACCATTTTTGGTTCCTCAAAGAACTATTCAGTAGAAGGTTCTTTAAACAACTATTCGTGGAGCTCAGATACGAAAGCAGCTGAATGCCACCTCGGTCAAAAATTATATAATGATATTACCCAATGCTCTCGCCGCGTATTATACTGTACGTTCATTGAATACCTTTGCTTTAAAGGTCCCGTTCTTTCTGTGTTTTTGAAGCTTTGATTGTGTTTACAGTGCACAATATAATGTGTGTTCATGTTTCATGTGTAAAAAAACACGGTATTTTTCACACAATTTACTTTTTACCGCTGTTTTTACTGTTTCAAAACGAGCTGATGTCTTTCTTGTTCTATGAAGTCCCTCCTTCAGAAATATGTAACGAGTTCTGATTGTGTATTGTTTAGTGTGTTGTGATCCGATAGCAGCTTAGCTTGCCGTTAGCTTAGCTGGCGACTGACGTATTCCTGTGGGCGGAGTTTAGTCAAAAAACTGTTCTAGTTACGTCATTAAAGCAGGAGGTAGAGGACTGTAGTCCAAACCGGTCGTTCGCTGTAGGCTTTTAAAGAGGAATTCTATTAAAGGAAATATATTGCCTGGCAGTGAACTTTGAGCTTTATCATTTTACATGTATTATTTATGCTATTATAGCAACATTACAAACTAACTAGTGTTTAAAAAATGGGATCAGAAAGAACGTGACTTTAAATGCAATTAATCCCAGCCTCAGGTCATTCAGAACTACGAGTTTGTTGGCAGTATCCATTAAGAGTCGGATAAAAAAATGCTCATTTACATTTGGATAAGTTCAGTTTAATTTAAGTTTCCTTTCTTATTTTGGAAGTTCTGGCTTCCCTGCTTGCAGATGTCAGATGGAGCCTTCCAGGCATCTGGAAATGCATAGCACTTGTTGCTTAACATCTTATTGTAAAAATACCATCACACAGATGTAGCCTACCTTTATAACACACAAACACTCGTTCATGCACAAACGCCTTATGGTAAATTGATTTTGTGTTCCTCCAGGAGAGCTGTCAACACCAAGTAATGTTTTCACCGCTCATACACTGTAAAAAATGCAACACGAAGTGAAAACAACTTGGTTAAAGAGTCGAATCAACCTACTATTTTGAAGTCTATTGAAGAATAACCAGAACTTAGTGTGTCAGGTTATAGTGAACTCCTAATAACATTCAATGAAAGTTCTGAAATCTATTACCAGTGACACAACTGCTGTTAAATATAACGGCATGTATATTAATGGATCCATGACCGAACCAAAGAGCCCCAAACATAATATTTATTTCCCTACTTATGTAAGACAATAGCTCAGACTTTATGTCACAGCAGCACTATTTACAATACTTTTCATGCAGAGAGAAACAGAGAGGAATGGGATAAAGAGGAAGATTAGCCAACAACCCTGAACATGAATAATCAGGCTTTGCAGTTTTCAGTAGGAAAAACAAACCCGACAAATTCTGTACAATTTGTACATTGCCACTGAACCATGAGTGGGAGCCCCATTACTGACAATCAAATTCTCTATGGGTAAGTACATGCAAAATAAAACATTGTTCCTGAAGGAGAGATGGAGGCAGGGTGTTTTTTTCTACACTATGCTGCTCCAGATGGTCCACATGTGCCTAAACCCCGAAGATGGGAAAATTTTGAGGGAGAAAGATGGGTGTGGCATAGATATGAGCCAAGAATGAAACTGGACAAAGGAAGCTTGTTCTTTTTAAGGATGCCTTAAAGGGACACTCCACTTTTTGGAAAATAGGCTTATTTTCAGCTCCCCTAGAGTTTTGGAATCCATTGGTCTGGCAGTAACACTTTTAGCATAGCTTAGCATAATCCATTGAATGATGAATCTGATTAGACCATTAGCATCACACTCAAAAATAACCAAAGAGTTTCGATATTTTTCCTATTTAACACTTCTGTAGTTACGTCATGTACTAAGACCGACGGAAAATTAAAAGTTGTGATTTTCTAGGCAGATATGGCTAGGAACTATGCCCTCATTCTAGCGTAATAATCAAGGACTTTGCTGCTGTAACATGGCTGCAGCAAGCGCAATGATATTACGCAGCAGCTGAAAAATAGTCTCCATGGTAACTTTCAATAGCTGGGGACTATTTCCAGGCATAATATGCGTAATATCATTGCTTTAAATTTTCTGTCGTTCTTAGTACATGATGTAACTACAGAAGAGTTAAGTGTTAAACAGGAAAAATATCCAAAATCTTTGGTCATTTTTAGCGTGATGCTAATGGTCTAATCAGATTCAATGGATTATGCTAAGCTATGCTAAAAGTGCTAGCGCCAGACCCGGAGATCAGCTAAATGGATTCCAAAACGGTAAATCTTAATTGTTTAACTCTAGGGGAGCTGGAAAATAAACTTATTGGAGTTGAGTGTCCCTTTAAAGTGATAGTTCACTCCAAAATTAAACTTCTGTCATCATTTACTCACCCTCAAGTTGTTCCAAACCTGTATACATTTCTTTGCTGAACACATTTCATTCACATTCTGCTTAAGATATTTTGATAAAGATATTTGTAACCAAGCAGGAAAAATAATACTATGGAAGTCAATAGTGCCCCAGTTCTGTTTGATTATAAACATTTTTCAAATTATGTTCCTTTGTGTTCAGCATAACAAAGACATTTATACAAGCTTGGAACAACTTAAGTTGACAGAATGCTGTTTTTCTTCGGTATCTTGTTGAGTTTTCTTACAATCTCTCCATTTCCCTTTTTTCCCGTTTACCCTCCCTAAAATGGTGAGGGTGTGCTTGTGCCATGCATCACCTAACGGGGGAATGAATAAATTCCTGATTAAATTAGCCTGAAAACACTATAAGATTGGCAGGCAATCATTTCATCTGTACCTAATAACAAGGAATTTATGTCATTTATTGTGGATAAGATAAGGTCATGGGAATGCAGATAGGATGATTTCAATCTAAATGACATTCGGAAAGTGTGTTACAATGTAAAACAGAACCATTGTTATGAGAGCACACGGAGAAGCCAAAGTCTGGGTGAGAAATAGTTGCTTGGTTGAAACTCATAAATGCAATTTAATTTGAGAAAGGCAGACGTGGAATGATTTCCCCATCTGGTCCAGTTGTAAACACACCGGATTTAAAGCAAATTTATGGCTAATGAGCTGTTTAAAGATCTGGGGCGCTCCCAAACACTGCGCTGAGACACTCAATGAAAAATAGATTTTACAACGTTGACCAAACCCAGACAACGTCACCTTCAAGAAGTCCAATTCCACCTGTTCAATTACATTCTTGCAATCATTCCAACCTTCAAATAAAGTGTCTCATAATGACAGATTATTCATGCACTAAATATCTAAAACGAGAGGAAAAATATGGAGGCGTTTACACACGAAACTGATTGTATCATTCCGGGTTACAAACAGAAAAGGGTCTGACCGTTGGCTCAATTAAGGTTGCGAAATGCATCCAAGTTAATTTGAACAGAAGTCTGGAAGTCTAGCTGTGCACCTGGGATATGTATCCTGCCCTCTGGAACTCATTTCAGACCTCAACGTAAAAACACATTTTTTTATATATATGTTTGGAATGGAAAAAACATGGTAACAGGAGTCCTACAAGAAAGTCATTCAGTTCATGCTGAGCGCTAAATTTAAACATGAAAGCGGCGTCCCCCCTGTTATTAGTAAAAACAAGCGGTAGTTGACGTGATCCAGGCTGGACTGACAGAAATACTACTCTCATACTGTAGTTCGTTGTGTCCTGTGGCTCTTAACTATGTTTGTCCAGGGGTTTGTATAAACTGATGTGAAGATATACATGTGACCGAAGTGATCCTGTAGCATTACTAGAGCAAAAGGTCATGGGTTCGGTTCCCAGGGATCACACATACTTATTAAATGTCTAGTTTGAATACAGTGCAAGTGTGTGCTAAATGCATGAAATAAAACAACCACGCTTTTTACCCTAATATGATTTACGTATGTCAACATCTTGGAGAGAACAGTGTTGGCCTGCAAACTCTGTATTTATTGGTTTTTAACCACTGCTCATGTCTTGTGTTTCTTCAATAAAGAAAATGACTGAAAAAAAGAGAAATGTGTGTATAAAGAGATGCAATAGAAAAGAAAGAGGTGTTATATGGGGAAAGTACAGCAATTTCATTTTAATTTCCATTAAAAATGTGGACCTGGCTGCAAGGAGTTAAGGCCAAGCAAGTTTTAGCGAAAGATAGCAGGATGAAAAGGACACAGGACAGTATACTGTTTCAACTCCAAATAGTTTGTGTTTAAATAGTTTATTTGTCATCGATTTACCGTAGTGGGAGTTCAGAAGCACGTCTGCTTTTAAACACAGAAACAGAAGGAAGAAAAGGAAAAAAGCTGGAGCTGGGAACGTCGCACCACGGCTGACATTGTGCAGGCTCTTTTTTGCGAAAAACACAAGCCTGTTTTACTGTGGGCAGAGACATGAAAGCCATTTCGTTTGATTTTACAGTCGAATACCTCTGACAACCTCTCCCACCCTTTGCATTTTTAAAAGTTAGCTTTTTTATTTGATGCAAGACGTTTGTATTTTTTAATATAAGCGTTCTTTTCCTTTCATAGCACATTCCTGTTGGCTTCTGAGAGTAATTATGTGGAATCGTAGACTCGCCCTATGAAAAAGAAATGGTTTTAACCAGCCCAAGCTGGTTTAAGTTGGTCTTCAGCTGGTCTCCTTACTGGTGGTTTTAGAGAATTTACAGTAGCTGGTTAGTCCTACACTCTCAGAAATAACGGTATAAATGTTGTCACTTTTAGAAAAGGTCCTATTATGTAGCATTTTGG
Organism: Misgurnus anguillicaudatus; assembly: GCF_027580225.2. Lineage (NCBI taxonomy): Eukaryota > Metazoa > Chordata > Actinopteri > Cypriniformes > Cobitidae > Misgurnus > Misgurnus anguillicaudatus. Next base: position 18,084,177 of record NC_073356.2, read on the forward strand.
TACAGATATGTGCCTTTGAGGTACCAACTGGCACCATTAAGGTAGATAAGGTACATAAGTTTACTTTTCTTGTGAGTGTAGCTTGACCAGTTGCTAAAACTAGCAAACCAAGTCTATCCATAATATTGAAAATAAAGACGCTACAAAAGGTTCTTTACAGCAATGCCATAGTAGAACCATTTTGGTTCCCTAGGCCTAAATCTTCAAAGAAACCTTTCTTACCTTTTATAATCTAAAGAACATTTTCCACTACAAAGAACCTTTTGTGAAACAGAAAGGTTCTTGATGTCAAAGGTTCTTTATGGAGCCATAAAGCCAAAAATGGTTCTCCTATGGCAGTGTTTCCCAATCCTGGTCCTCGAGTACTCCCTTCCAGAAAGTTTTAGATGTCTCCTCATTTAAAACACCTGATTCAACAATCATTCTCCTTCCAGAATGGGTAACATGTCTCCCTAACAAGCTGTTGAGTAAAATCAGGTGTGTTAGATAAGGATACATCTATAACTTTCTGGAAGGGGGTACTCGAGGACCAGGATTGGGAAACACTGTCCTATGGGATCGTGTAGCACCCTTATATTTAAAGAGCACCTATTGTCCAATTCACGTTTTTAAATTTCCTTTGGTGTGTAAGTGTGTATTAGTACATGTTAACGATATGCAAAAGGTACAAACCCCAAAGTAAACAATGACGCGAGTTATCATCTCCAACATAAATCTCTTTTCTTGGACTACAACAAACACACGGATTGTAGGCAACAGTTTACTTCCTGAGATTGGTGATTTAATAAAGACCGACATTATCATAATTCATCCCACTTTAGACTCACAGCCTGTAAGTTCTCCTGTTAGCATTGCATTGTAAGCGAATCTTTCAAAGATGGTAAGGAGCGTCGCATTTCCTGCTGACGTCAAAGGTATTTAGACCAATCACAACGTACAGATAAGCTAGCCAATCAGGGACACAGAGCTTTTTAAATCCGTGAGTTTCAGGAAGAGAGTGAAATCTAGAGCTACAAAAATGTTTTTTTTTAACCATAAACCATGCAAACACATTGTATCATACCAAAAACACGAAATAACGTTTTTAGCAATGAAATAGCTAATAGAGTTACAGCATTAACCTCTCTAATAAATTCCTTTTGCTATGTAGACTTGCTGAATTATAGTTTACATACCATAATGGCAGAAAATGAATACATTACATATGTACCCTATTTGTGCAAGTGTATTTTCCCCCATACTCTATTCTCTGGAAACACTTCTGAGAATCCAGTGAGTTTTACGACTTTGTATCAGTCAAAAGAATGTGACCTGTAACATCTTAAGAGTCAGAGACGATTTCATTGTGTGAATGTTATCAGGTCTAGCCTCGATGCATAAAACACCTGTCAGGCTAAATGAGTTTCAGACCATCACAATGTCGCACCACCCAATGGACACATTTGTTCACATAATCCGACCTGGGAAATAATACCCATTACAAAGCACTTGCAAAGGTCAGCAGGTCAACTAGCACGGCAGAGCCTTTTCTTCTCATGAACACCAAGATGATACCTCAGCTCGAGTATAAAGGCTGACCCCACGCAAGCTTTAAATTCAGATTTTTTTCATCTTTAAAAGAATAATAATTTCCACCTCCCATGAATTCAGCTGGAGTCAACTATTCATCATGATATCAAAGATGTAATGCATTACAAAATGTGCAAGTCTGCTGCTTTTCCCTGACACTAATGGTTTAATGACACCCACCCTCAGCACTTGTGGTGGCAGCCACTGTTTTATACCAAGTAACAGCTCCATTTGGTTTCCACTTCATCTCATGCAGGAGGCTTAATATAATGAGGCCATAAATGCGCCAGTGTTACTCAACGCAGACACCGCACACCCTGTTAAAATCACATCAAGCTTTACAGTGTGTCAAAAGCAGCTCTGTCTCATGTACTGTAGCCCCCTAAATATCTCCCTTTGCTCTCATCTATCCTCACTCTTGTCTGTAAAACCAGGTCTGGCAAAAAAAAATCTATTGTTGCATAGAAACTATTAATAAGCCAACAAATAAAATGTCTGAGACACGTTTCCACCCAAATAAAGACTCCGTCCAAAGTGATTATCTCAGGGGAGAGATCATGATGACTGTTGTGCAATATCGGGTGGAGGCGGTCCGCCCTAGAATGTGCAGGCCCTGTCTATTATTAAGATTATGATCACTCTTATTCACTTCAAAAGGACCTTGGAAGTCTGTGTATAACACGCTTAATGATTTTTATGGCACAGTTGGTTTTTACCCTGGATTACATGATCAATTCAAGTTTATTCCATATAGGTCTATGCAATTTGAATCTAGTAGTGATAGACTCTTAAAATGCTGGGTTATTTTCATAAGTACCAACAACCAAGCATTATGGTTGTATATGTTCAGGTAATGCTGGTCAGTGCATGTTTGCTGATAATCTAGTTGGTACACCAGCTAAAATGCTGCTTAATCTTTTGCTGGTCTTTCTTGTAAAGCTTTAAGGCCAATCAAAACTCGCTGGTAGGTAGTTAAGTAGCCTGGTAGGGACATCTGCATTATAAGCAAGAGATTATCCTATATGCTAATGACCAGTTGAACTGATCAACCCTACTGAAAAATCCAGCTAAGACTAGCATAAGCTGATAGCTGGTTTAAGGTGGGAGTAGCTGGTTTAAGCTGGTCCTCTCAGCTTGGCAAAGCTGTGGCCGGTTGCATAAAACTTTAAGACTAGTCTTAAAAGTTAGTCATGAATTTTTTTCAAGACTGATCATAACTGTTTTAGCTATGTTACATAGAAAGGTAGATCAGTGTAATTTAAATCCAAATAATAAAACTGATTAGCCCTAACTAATTGCTAGTTACTCAGAATAATTTTTAAGACACAGTCTTAACGTCATGGCTATGTTTTTGCAACCAGCCACTGTTCAAGCTTGTGGGTCAGCTGATCTTCCAGCCTGATCAGCTAAGTCCAGCTAGACCAGCTTAAAGGTGCAATTTGTAAGATATTTGCAGTAAAATCTCCAAAAACCACTAGGCCAGTGTATATATTTTGTCCAGCTGATTACTATCAATATCTATAATGTTTTCAACTACTTGTAAATCGTGAGAAAATTTCCATTCAAAACATTGACACGGGGCAGTGCAGTCTCCTGTCAATGACGTTAATATCCATGTGACCCTTTGTCACCGCCTTTACTGACGTAAACCACATGACCACACTGGTCGAGCTCGAAAAAATAAAATGGCGGCCAAGGAAGCGGCTGGAGCACAAATTTAGTGAAAATAAACGTATATTTTCACTTTTTAAGCATTTTAATTTCATTTCTAGCGAGAAATTAGTATTGTAGTTTTCAAATATGTGATTAGTTATCACAAAGGCGCTCTCTGTTTATATTTCAAACACGCTGCCTTTGAAGTGCGTCGGAAAGCCTTTCTCTGAGCAGCCTTCAGGCCTCCGAGTCCGAAGTCATGTCCTCATGAGGCAGCGAGGCAAGTCCTCACTGCCTTGAGTTTTTGGACGCAGCCAGTGTTGTGGACAAATGCGGAACTATGCGCTTGCTTATGGACTTATGGATATCTCTGTACCGTCTGCCGCTGGTTGTGTCAGCTCCTGTAAGCGTACGGGCCAACGAAACGACCCAAGAAGAGTTTGGAACAAAACGAGGGAGGATCAATTTGGTGTTGCATTATCTGGATAGAGAGAGCTTCACGACAACATTTAACTAGACCGAGATTCTGATCCTGCTTGTGTTTTACACGATGGGTGAGTTGTTTTTATTCGTAACCCTTCAAAAAACGTATGCTATTATATTGATCACAACATTAGTGTGTAGACTGTAATCAGCGCATCTTCCCGCGGACGATATGCACATCAAAAGGTATTGTACAGCAATATAAATGGTCATTTTAAGACACTTCACAATAAGATTTGTACTGTCAATACATTATGTGAAAAATCATTGTAGATTGTAACTTAATTCTGAGCTGTGTTTACCATCGAATTTGGACTAATACTGTAATATCAATATGACTAACAATTTCGCCATCTTTCGGCGCATAAATACAAATTGTATCTTTAAAAGGTGACCAAACACAGCTAGCCTAGACCATCTTAAAAAGTGACCAAAAAACAGCTAGAGCAGCTTAAAAGTGACCAAAAAACAGCCAGACCATCTTAAAAGGTGACCAAAACACAACTAGACCAGCTTAAAAAGGGACAAAAAACAACTAGACGACCTTAAAAGTGACCAAAAAACAGCCAGACCAGCTTAAAGGGTGACCAAAACACAACTAGACCAGCTTAAAAAGGGACAAAAAACAACTAGACGAGCTTAAAAGTGACCAAAAACAGCCAGACCAGCTTAAAGGGTGACCAAAACACAACTAGACTAGACTTAAAAAGTGACCAAAAAACAACTAGACCAGCTTAAAAGATGACCAAAACACTGCTTGACCAGCTTAAAAGGTGACCAAAACACAGCTAGCCTAGACCAGCTTAAAAAGTGACCAAAAACAACTAGACCAGCTTAAAAGGTGACCAAAACACAGCTAGACCAGCTTAAAAGGTGACCAAAAACAGCTAGACCAGCTTAAAAGGTGACAAAAAAATAGCTAGAACAGCTTAAAAGGTAACCAAAACACAGCTAGACCAGCTTAAAAAGTGACCAAAACACAGCTACACCAGCTTAAAAAGTGACCAAAAAACAGCTAGACCAGCTTAAAAGGTGACCAAAACACAACTAGACCAGACTTAAAAAGTGACTAAAAAACAACTAGACCAGCTTAAAAGATGACCAATACACTGCTAGACCAGCTTAAAAGGTGACCAAAACACAGCTAGACCAGCTTAAAAGGTGACCAAAAACAGCTAGACCAGCTTAAAAAGTGACAAAAAACAGCTAGACCAGCTTAAAAGGTGACCAAAACACAGCTAGACCAGCTTAAATTGACCAAAAACAGCTAGACCAGCTTAAAAGATGACCAAAATACAACTATACCAGCTTAAAAAGGTGACCAAAACGCAGCTAGACCAGCTTAAAAGGTGACCAAAACATAGCTAGACCAGCTTAAAAGGTGTCCAAAACACAACTAGACCAGCCTTAAAGGTGACCAAAACAGAACTAGACCATCTTAAAAGGTGACCAAAACACACTTAGACCATCTTAAAAAGTGACCAAAAACAGCTAGACCAGCTTAAAAGGTGACCAAAACACAACTAGATTAGCTGAAAAGGTGACCAAAACACAGCTAGACCAGCTTAAAAAGTGACCAAAAAACAGCTAGACCATCTTATAAGCTGACCAAAACACACTTAGACCATCTTAAAAAGTGACCAAAAACCAGCTAGACCAGCTTAAAAGGTGACCAAAAAACTGATCTAGCTGTGTTTTGGTCACCTTTAAGGGGCTGGACACACCAAAACTTTTAAACGCGGCTGAAAACGCCTTGAGGACGCCGAATGCCAGCTGTTTTTCAGCTGAGTGCCAGCTTTCTTCAGCTAAGCGCTTTGGTAGCTCTGATACGTCAGCTGTGAGACGGTTGGTTGCTGTGATACTTGTCCCGCCCCACCTACACTGTGATTGGACGGCCGCGTGAGAACTGACATTGACGAGCGGAGCTTTTCTTCCAAAGTTGAACATTTCTCAACTCTCTGCGCCGGTTTTCAGCGCGGAAAAAAACCGCTAGCTGCTGGCTTATTTGAAAAACGCTGAGCTTCCATTGAAAACAATTGAAAACATGCGCCGGCCGCGGGCGTAAAAGCGTTGGTGTGCACGCCCCCTAAGGATGGTCTAGCTGTTTTTTGGTCACATTTTAAGCTGGTCAAGCTGTGTTTTGGTCACCTTTTAAGCTGGACTAGCTGGACTTAGCTAATCAGGCTGGAATACCAGCTGACCCACAAGCTTGACCAGCTTTGGTCTAGCTGTTTTTTGGTCACATTTTAAGCTGGTCAAGCTGTGTTTTGGTCACCTTTTAAGCTGGACTAGCTGGACTTAGCTAATCAGGCTGGAATACCAGCTGACCCACAAGCTTGACCAGCTTTGCCATGCTGGGAGACCAGCAGCTAAAACCAGCTCACCAACTTACAGTATGCTGGTCTGAGCTGGATTTTTCAGTAGGGAATTCAACAGACGAAGTATATGAAATACAATTTAAGATACCACTAATTATACATTTAGAAAAGGCTTAAACCAGCCTTAGATGTTTTATTGGTCTTTACTGGTTCATACTTGCCTCCCCAAAAGTCTAATAAGGGCGCACTCACACTATCCAAACCAAACAGCGCTCGGGCGCGTTTGACCCCCAAAGCCTGGTTTGTTTGACAAGTGTGATCGCTCTGTTCAGCGCCCGGGCGCGGATTGGTTAATCGCGCCACGGCCGGGTTGCAGAGGTGGGCCGGAGCGCGGTTCACTTGGGCTCAGGCGCGGAAGGCTGTGGTGTGAGCGCATTCGCGCCTGAGCGCGATTCAAAAGGTGAAGACGTCAGCTGCGTGACCACTCACTTTCATCTGCCGCCATAAAAACCTTTTGATGCGCGCAGCGGGGTTACGTGAATGTACGAGCTGCGCACGTGACAGATCAACAAAGCAATATGATGACATGTGAGAAGGCTGTCTGTAATCGCGCACCAAACGACTCCGAATAAAAAACACAGACGTATCATTACGGTGGGTTCCAGTGTTAAGAGAGAGCTTTACTTCCTGCTTTTTTCAAAACAATCGCATTTTAATGACGAAAGCGCGCCCGGACTCGGATCGATAAAAAGTACAGTGTGAGTGCGTGCACCTGGGGGAGTAGGGAGGGGTGACAATCGCGCTGGGGCATGGTTTGGTTTGGATAATGTGAGTGCGCCCTAAGCTGGTGCTCAGCTGGTTTGGTGTAAAAACCAGGTGACCAAAAACCCTTCCAAAACCAGCCATCAAACAACCTGACCAAGTAGGGAGACCAGCAAACCAGCTAAGTGTGATCAATGCTGTTTTTCAGTAGGTAGAGTTTTTTTTAAATATGCTAAATGTTGCTTTTGTGCTGCATTACATTTCTTAAAGTCTGTTGTGTTAATTCATTAAGGTGTGAAATGACCTATGGTCTCTCCTGCAGCTCTCTGGTTTGGAAGCCGAGAGACAGACCACATGTGTGCTGGGAAAGTGAGTGAAAGAGACGAGAATGAGAAGTAGGCGAGAAGGGGTCAGTTCTGCTAGAACAATTATCTTGTTCTCAAAACCTACTATTTAATGGAAATGTTTAAAACCGGCCAAACTACACGACAGCACCTTGGTATGAGCTCTGGTACAGATCTTCTCTCGCTCACATCCTCTCACTTTCTCATTTGATTGGACACTTTAATTAAAAGGTTGTTTTGTAAGAAGTGGCCATTAGTTTTAGATGTGCAACAAAAGAGAAACTCCATTAAAATTCCTTTCACGCATTCCTTCTTTTTCTCTCTCGTTTTATTCGGCCCATTTTCCCTATCTGTGGACCAACACTGAGGTCACCTTCAAGCTCACCCTAACAGTAGGAGCCTATAGAGATGAATACAGCTGGGAATTCTGTTGCCGACTTCATATTGAGTCTTTTACTTTGATCCCTGAACCATAAACAGATGTTATGTGTTGTAGTAGTGATGTTATTATACAAGCCACACTGTATAGTCGTGTGCTTTTTAAAGCTTTTCTGGGTCACTTTTGCATTGAGATTGAACTTTTTACATTCAGGGCTTGTGATATTGAATGCAGAACACTGTGCTGCTGGGTTCTCTGGCATCTGTTATTGAACAGTGGCACATTCCTTTAAAAGACTGGGGAGGACACTGCTGGGTTATATTAAATAGACAACCCCTTGTTTACCAATGGAGCAGAAAACTATAGAAAAATCCTTGATGTGGAATAAAACAGGGAGGTTTGAAGGACCGCAAATAACTTACTACTATACTAATACAAATTTACTTGAATGCATGGAATGAATGCATGATGTGCATATTAGTAGCATACATGTACCTTATAGTATTTATGGCATTTATAAATTGAAAAAGACAGCAAAGGCAAACATTTAAAGGGGAGATTTCACAAGACTTTTTTAAGATGTCAAATAAATCTTTGGTGTCCTCAGAGTACGTATATGAAGTTTTTAGCTCAAAATATCATATAGATAATTTATTATAGCATGTTAAAATTGCCACTTTGTAGGTGTGTGCAAAACAAAATGCTGTTTTGGTGCCATGGTTGGATAGTGCAGATTAAGGGGCGGTATTATCCCCTTGTGACATCACAAGGGGAGCCAAATTTCTATTACCTATTTTTTCACATGCTTGCAGACAATGGTTTCCAAAACTAGGTTACTAGATTGATCTTTTTCACATTTTCTAAGTTGATAGAAGCACTGGGGACCCAATTATAGCACTTAAACATAAAAAAAGTCAGTCAGTCCCCTTTAAGAAAAACATCTGACAAAGAGACACTAGGAAAAAAGACAAAATATGAATTTAATAATACCAAACACTAGTTGCTTAAATATGATCTTAAAGGACAAGTTCGGTATTTTACATTTAAAGCCCTGTTTTCAGATTGTTTATGACGAAATAGAACCGTTTTGACTGAAATTTGGACATATGCCGCTGGCTCGAGAATTTTCAGTTTCTGTGGTATCACCCCCCCCCCCCCCACCCCCACAATGGCTGCATAGGTGCACTAGAACAATCCTTCCTAAAATGCATTAAACTTTCGTTTACAAAGACGTGAAATTCACCGAGTGGTCAGGGTTTTTCACCGATGTGCTCACACAAAAATCACTGCAAAAGATGCTTGTCAACAGGTGTTTTAGCATTAGTTGTAAACTTGTGGACCTATTTTTCCAAATGCCACACAGCCGTACATTCTTCCATTAAGAGCTTGAATAATAGACACTCAAGCCCAGTTGGTGGCGATAATCCACCTTTGCCAATTTCAAGAATACAAACAACTCCATTTCTGTTTCCGGCGGCGGAGTAATACCGTACCTCACAGCACATCTAATACAAGTCAATAGAGTTGGACAAAAACTACGATAAAACCTGTTGGAAAGCATCTTTGCAGCGATTTTTGTGTGAGCATATCAGTGAACACCCCTGACCACTCGGTGAGTTTCACGTCTTTGTAAACAAAAGTTTAATGCATTTTAGGAAGGATTGTTCTAGTGCACCTATGCAGCCATTGTGGGAGTGAGGTGATACCACAGAAACCGAAAATTCTCGGGCCAGCAGTAAATGTCCAAATTTCAGTCAAAACCGTTCTATTTCATCATAAACAATCTGAAAACAGGGCTTTAAGTGTACAATACCTAACATGTCCTTTAAAAACAGAGGAAAAGTAAAATTACTCCTGCAAAAATTAAGGGCTGTTTAAAAAAAGGTAAAAAGTTGTCACTGGGGTGATACCTTTTCAAAAAGTACCCTTTTGTACCTAAAAGGTACATATTGGTACCTCTAAGGTACATACTGGTTCTAGAAGTCTTCTTGGGTAAAAAAAATGACCCAGAATGACCCAAATCACTTTTTACTGAACCCAACATGCATGAATTATTTTATTTTTTTAAAGAAAGTCCTGACCCAAGACAAACCCCCCAAAAATTAGACCCGAGTCCGACCCGACCTAGTGGCAAGTGTGCTAAAATGTGCATTCAAAAAAAAAGGTCTGGCTCCAGACAATTCCTACCGCCAACCACACAATGTTGTACACACCCTTGGGAAAAACAAAGGAGGTGTTGGACTTGATGCACACATGCAAGATAGTTTGGGTCTTCTTAGGTCCGTTTGGCAAAAATACATTCATTTTAAATTACCAGAGACTCAATGCTAATATTATACCCAACCGTGTCCGAGGCACACATGGAACTTTTAGACCCAAACCCACTCGGGTCGGACCTTGGGTTTTCGGATCTAAGTGGATCCCATAGAGACCTCTAACTGGTACCTTAAAGGTACATATATGTAACTAAATCAGGGATGGGCAACTTCAGTCCTGGAGGGCCGGTGTCCTGCAAAGTTTAGCTCCAACTTGCCTCAGCCACCTGCCTAAGGGGCCAGTCACACCAAAAGCGATTTAAACGCTTGCAAACGCAAGGCCGTTTTTAAAAAAGGCAGTGCGTCGCGGCTTTTCATATTGCTAAGCAACCACCGAGTCAGCTCTCTTGTCAAGCAAATATTGAAGCGTGAGCGCTCTTTTGCTGTTAACTGTCATATTAGCAGAAACTTTAAAAAGCGGGTGCTTGCTCTGACCTTGTTTGAGGGTGAGAGGTGCACAAACACGCAGGAGAGAGTGAGCGAGTGGAGTCCGGTTCTTCAAAGCAACTGTAAACTTCCCTCACCAGAACGTAAGGCCCGCCTCTCCCCTCATTCGATTGGACAATGGGAAGACGAGAATGACGTCGGGCGATTCTCCGCTCTCAGCGCTCCATCAAAAACGCGTGCGCGGCAGGCGTCAAAAAAACGCAAGGCGCTCGGCGCTCATAAACAGCGTGCAAACGCGCCCTGCCCATAGAATATCATTCAAAAAAGGCGCCTGCAACTGCCATAAACGCTTTTGGTGTGACTGGCCCCTAAAAGTTTCTAGTATGCTTAGTAAGACCTTAATTGGCTGCTTCAGGTGTGTTTGATTATGGTTGGAGCTAAACTCTGCAGGACACCGGCCCTCCAGGACCGAAGTTGCCCATCCCTGACCTAAATGGTACATGTTAACTATTTCCCCGTCATGGATGAGATAACTCATCAATTAAGAGAAAATGCTTCCTTGCCAATGACAAGTTTTTCCAATCCGTATTTCTATATATATATCCACCAGGTGGCAGGGGTGTCCAATAGTTCGATCGGTCGATCGCAAAGGCAATGCCGGTAGATCGCACAAAAGTTAACTGTATATGATGCTCCATGAGCATCTGAAAACAGAGGGCGAAATAGGCATTATGAGAGGGGCCAATCACACCAAAAGCGTTTATGGCAGTTGCAGGCGCCTTTTTTGAATGACATTCTATGGACAGGGAGCGTTTGCGCGCTGTTTAAGCTATGTTTATGCGCGCTGAGCTCCTTGCGGTTTTTGCCGCCGGCCGCAGCACGTGCCTTTGAAGGAACGCTGAGAATGGAGAAGAGAGGCGGGTCTTACGTTGTGGTAAGGGAAGTTTACAGTTGCTTTGAAGAACCGGACTCCACTCACTCACTCTCTCCTGTGTGTTTGTGCACCTCTCATCCTCAAACAAGGTCAGAGCAAGCGTCCTCTTTTTAAAGTTTCTGCTAATATGACAGTTAACAGCAAAAGAGCGCTCATGCTTCAATATTTGATTGACAAGACAGCTGACTCGGTGGTTGCCTAGCAATAGAAAGCCGCGTCGCACTGCTCTTTTTTTTAAAGAGAGGCTTCTGATACTGTTTTCTTTTTCTAGTTTGTTTTACTAAACTGCATCTCCGCTATTTTAAGCAGTACTTGACATGTACTCAAGGACTTTTTTAACTCCTCAAAAAGAATGGAGTAGCCAAATGGGGACAGCCTTAAATTCAATGTAGAGATATGCGGTATAGTCCTAATACGCATTTAAATTTGTCATAAAAACATGTAACTGTGTTTTTTAGCAGGTAGATCTTGTCGGCTTTATCATTTTAAAAGTAGATCACCACACAAAAAAGTCTGGACACCCCTGCCTTAGAGTAAACAGTTCAAACTCTGTGTATGTATTGAGGATCGCTCTGTATCTGATATCTATCAAAAGTCCTGCAATTATCTCAGCTTTTTGCTCAACATTGTGTATTTTTTAAGAAACCTACCCATATTTGAGAGATGATAAAAAGAAAACACATGAAGGTAGGATAATGATTTTTTTAAGCAGAGGGTCTGTTCTTTCATTTGATATATTGTTTGTATGTTCATATATTTAAAGAAGAAAATTTTTTGGAAAGCATTAAACTTTTGTGAAAGTCATAAAAAATGCTGGCGCTGGCAGCTTTAAAAAAAAGCTGGCAGGAAAAGAATTAAAACCTTTTTTAAAGGTACTGTAAAGGTACAACTTTTGAAAGGGTAAAATATGGACAAACCCAACTTTAAATGGACCACAATGACATTAATTTTACAGTGTCTTAATTCTCCAAAAGTATCCATAATACAATGTGGTCACTGTATTAGAAGATACAGCTAGTTACTGTAGCTAGCCTGTTAACCATAGATCATTTTTTGCTGTCGAATAGGTAACTACAAAGAACTGAAAGAACAAAAAAGCAAGAAGCACATCTGTGTGTATGAATTAAAATCCCAAAGAGTGCTCAGAATTCAAATGGATTTAAATAAATGAAAACACAGCAGCAGATGAGAATGCATTGCTCCATTGGGTTTAAGGATGATTCATTGGCTAAAGTCAACTGCCCAGCCAGCAAATGAGCTCTTCGTGACACGGTAATAAGTAAAGTACATGCAAATTACCCAAACAACTTTCTCTCTAATCATTCACGAGCACTTTGCTATTTAGTATGGTTTGGAAAAGAATGTGTTTACTTAGGTTTAGAGAAAGGGGGCTAAAATCAATCCACTTCAGCAACACACGTCGCCAAGGTTTAGCCAGAGAGGGAAAAGCTACTGGCATTGAATATGGCATAATCTGATTTTGCACACAAAAGCGAAACAAATAAACGAAATGAAATAGCATCTGACAAATGACCGCTTTTACTGCGAACCCCACATTCATTTTAAATGAGAATAATGGCAGAGTTGTACTTCACAAAGACTTCTACTTTAATGGCATGTGGGTAAAAAAGGTTGTCGATGGACTAATAAATTATAAATCTAAATGTCAAGACTGCACACAACCATGTAATATTCCTCTTCCTGTTTTAACAATCTGCGGCCTGAAGATAAAAATATCACTTTTAATAACACCAACCCCGTCTCAAGCTCACGAAGGTCTTATGAACCTAAATGGCTCCAATCATATTGAGTATGATGGTTATAAACAGTTTTTAGTGACTGCAATGTTCTGCCTTTTAAGCAATGCCAATAGTCACGACATGTTCAAGACATTCCAGTTCTCTCCATGCAACCACTATTTTGTGGCTTCTGTGGGGTGGCAAAGGAATGCTCTTTTAATCCCTATTGGACTCATGCCCCTTTTCTGGACAAGACAAGGACTCTTTGGTCCTCTTGTCTGGCATTGTAGATCTTTGCAGACTGGGCATTCATCCACAGACACCCTGGAGCTCGACAAACTTACTATTACTAAGGAGTCTGGGCGGTTAGACATAATATATCAAAATAAATCAGACCGCTGTGTGTGTGCTAATCCACGGAGCAAATAGATGTCAGTGTGACACCTCGCTAAAGCGATGCCTATTACATGGCATACTAAACTTTCAATGCTTTAATCTTGTGTCTGAAAAGACTTGCACATGACTGGTTAGTCCATATTGGACAATGTACCAAGCTATTCATCAAAAAGACCAAGCTGATTGTAGTAAGCAAAGTAATTAAAAAACCAGCATAAACCAGTGAAGAAATATATTCCAGTGTAAACTCGAAAATATGTCATGTTAAAATGTTATAATGGAATATAAGTTACCTGCGAATGTACAAACAATAAAAATGTGATCAAATATAAATATCAGGTTGAACTGATTTGTATGGCGTGCAGAGGTAATGGAGCAGAAAATTGTTTCTGTCTTTTAAGGAATATAATGCAAAAATAATGCATTGGAATGCTCAGTCATACAATATATATTGTTGCTGGGTTTGGATAAGATTTGAGGCCATGAATCAAACATGAAAAACGTGCCTGGTCCAGACGAAAAACCTTTATATGGTCTTACTGTCTCTACAAGTAAAATTATTGAAAAAAGGAAGAGAGGAAAAGATGTTTCTTATGTAAGAATATTAGTGTTCCCTGATGATAAAGCAATAAAGATTGTAGTTGTAAGAACGGGGAAGCATGAACTTTTCACACCGTCCTACGCAGACAAAATCTCTAAATCTAGACGACATCCAACGCCTTCGCAAAACCCGACAGGAATTAGACACAAAGGACAGACGAAAAAACAAACAAAGTCTCCTACTATTGCTTTGCTTTTCCAAATACTTTCTGTGCCGGGTGCCATTCGCCGAATCGCGGGCTGCCTAATAAGGAGACTGTGGTTTCTGATGGAATGACTTACCCAGTGCTTAAAATGCTATTTTAATGATTTGTGAGAGAGAGAGAGAGAGAGAGAGAGAGAGAGAGAGAGAGAGAGAGAGAGAGAGAGAGAGAGAGAGAGAGAGAGAGAGAGAGAGAGAGAGAGAGAGAGAGAGAGAGAGAGAGAGAGAGAGAGAGAGAGAGAGGAGAGAGAGAGAGAGAGAGAAAGAGAGAGAATTGTATTAAATTGCATTCTAGACTGATTGTCTGTGTGCACCATGGTCAAAAATCTACAAAATTATTACCATGCTGAAGGCCAAAATCACTTTAATCTCTAATATATGGCCCCCAAAATGAATTTGAAATAAACACATTTGTCAAGGATGACACAATAAGGTCAGGGACGGACTGGGGCTAAAAAACAGCCCTGGACTTTTTCCCAAATAGGCCCATCATCCGAGGACCAATCACGGCTAGGGCCCTGTCCCAAATGGCACACTCCAGACTTGTGGTCCTCCTAGGAGTCCACACTTTGATGACATCATAGAGTGCAGACTTTAGGGACCCTTGATGCGAGTCCACGTGGGTGCACCGGAGTTGTATTTTGGGACAGACTCAAGGGTCATGCCGGAAATAGGAAGAGAAGTTGCCTGTCAGTGTGAACTCCATCCTTCCGTCGTCTGATTGGTCTGTTAGCTCTTGTGCAAGGACTTCTGGGTTGGTAAAGTGCGCAAAGCCTGCTGCAGTGCGGGCTTCGCCGGAGACAGCATCAAGGGGGCAAAGGGCGTGCTGATGAGCACACTTTAAAGCGTAAAAATGACAGATGGGACATCCTACGGACTCGTAGACTAAGCAAGCATGCGCAATTTAAGGCCACGAGACCGAAAGTCCACATGAAGTGCACCATTTGGGACAGGGCCTAGTAGGCCGACTCTTCTTCCTCGTTTACATGTAGCAGCATATAAGTGATTGTATTAGTGCCTCTGCTGTTTGCTGTTCATATTGCGTTATATTGCGGCCCTCGGATGAACGGCCGTTCTGGACTTTTACAGAATGCACAGATTGCCAATCCGTCGCTGAATAAGGTTAAAAGAAAAATATAAATTTTTACTTTGGGCCTTGTGCACCATACTGTATAAAGGTTATATGAACACCAAATCCATCTGTTTAAATTATTAATAAAAGTTGTCTTTAAAAATGCAGCAGTTTTTAACAAAATCAACATTGCTATTTTAATTACAATGCTAATAAATATTGTAATTAACTTTAGATTGAATTTGTCCATGCCTTGTTTGTCTCTGCGAGTGTATTTGTGTGTGTAATTTGTGGGTGGATGACTTGCATTCCAGTATTTTTCAAAAACACATGGCTTTGTTTGGGTTACTGAACCCATGAGAGACCTCTATTAGAAGAACATGTTAATAAATTATTCATCGATAGGGCCCTGAGACAACACAGGACTGTCATTAAATCTGCAGAATAACATTCACAGTCCACTTGAATGCCACTTTCTAGCAGCAGTATTTCAAATGAAGAACAGCAGAAGTTCTGTTATGTCTGATGGGAACCAAAACAGTGAACGGGACCTCAGCGGTAAAGCTCCGATTCCTACTCCAATACTTTTTCAATGAATAATCCGAATGTGTCTTTGGAAAGGAAAATGGGAAGTAAATTCCAGGAAGAGTATTTAAGCTTTATCAGATGAGCTTCATGTCTGGAGTCCTATTCACCATGGATTATAATGAAACACCGCTGCAAGATGGTCAGAAGTAGGTGGACACCAAACATCTCACCCATAAATGCTTGTTGGGCATTTCATTTCCAAACCATGTGCATTGATCGGGTCATTGACTTCCCTTTGCTGCCATAACAGCTTAGACTTTGCAGGGCTTTGTATCTATTTAGACACACAATATCATGAATGAGGTCAGGCACTGATGTTGGGTGGCGCGGCCTGGCCCACAGTCGGCATTTCTATTCCAATAGCCTTCCAGCTAGCGTGATTAAAACTCTTCAGATGATCCAGAATGCAGGAGAACAAAGGGTCCACGCCACTTAGTCTCCAATCCACTGGCTCCCTGTACCATCTGTGCATTTGGCAAACACTTTATTCCAAAGTGCATTACAACTGTATACATTTATTCAGTGTGTGCATTTGCTGGAGACCGTTTGGACTGCTACCACAATGCCCTAACTGATCCACAGGAACACTTTTATTATATGAAATATATGTCATCCACTATGAACTATGAACAAGGCTAAATGTTAAAAACTTTGTTATTTAGATGCATCTGGGTACCATAGATATCAAATAGAGAGTTTTGCAATAAATCTTTGGCATGGTGTAACCAATGCAAGCATTTGTAAACAGAAATGTTCCTAATTCAATTATAGTTAATCCCACACAGCAATCGGCTGCCAAGTTTGTTGCCCAAGCATGTGGTTGTACATCTGACATTCTCAATAATCCCGCAAAGCATAATGGGATGCCGGAGGTGTGTTCGGTTGCGTAAGAAATGCCACATAGTGCCCTCCAGATTTGATATCCTCTTATTCAGTCTCAGCCGAATGTAAACGGATTAGCAGTTGCTACTTGTACTTAGACACGTGTCCATTCCATTAGTTTTCTTAGGCTGTTCTAGATTTAACTATTAGATAAATTCAGAAGGGTCACTTATTGCCAGTCCATGTATTGTTTTTACGGCACAAAGGGAGACTCTTCAACACCAATGAATCTATGCAGTTAGGGATCACAGGGATCTTTATAGCTGTGCCAGGGTTACAAATGCCTGACAGGGATACTGTGACTATGTCATCTTCAAAAAGGTTAGTTTTCAAGTGAGAGGATTTGACTGTAAGCACCTACTTTGGAAGAACTATATTTCAGTGTAGGATAACGAGAACAACTTGGTCTTTGTCTTTTCGTTGGTTTTTATTACTGGCTGCTTTGAACTGAAGATGCTCTTCAACCGAACAGGTTTATGATGATGACAGGATTAGTTACCCAACCTAATTGCCAGGTAAAGAGACACCCAGTAGGCAAAATCTGCCATCCCATGCAGTCAGCTAGACATAAAACCTGAAGTTTGTGTTACCTAAGAGGCTGTTTACAACTTGTATTAAGATGCGTTTTGGTCGATCGGATCACAAGTAGACGACGCTAAATACAGGTGTAAACCGAGGGGAAACCTTCCGAACTCTCGATGAAGCAAGTGACTTAAACTGCAATTCATCGGCGTCCGCTAGAGGCTGACTCCAAAAGAGAGCCCATGTGCCCAACTTTACAGTAGAAAATAATATGTTTACAGGCTGGTACAAAAAGTGTTTTTAAGAGTCTATAGGCTATAGCTAAATTTGGCCTTCATGGCAACTGTAAGGGGGGTAAATTTTTTTGTAACTCATCTGTTTAAATTATATTAAACCTTAAAGCGGAATTGAACCCCACAAATTCAGGACACCGGGAGTTTTTTTATTGTTTACCTCAATGCGACCCTCAGTTGACTTACCACTAACAGATTACTCGAAAATTTGAATATGCAGGAGGACTTCGATTACTTTTTTATCCCAGTTTTCCAGCGGACTCAGGTAATGTAAAACGGTAAACATAGAAAGTTTACCGTTTTACCGCGGGATTATAGAAAGTTATTATCATGTCATTATTATGAACAAGAGCAAAGCAAGCTAACGTTGTTAGCTCATCCTGTGCAGCTCTCAATCAAAGAACGATATCATCGTCTGTCAATCATCTCGCCTCAACACCCGTCCCCATTCAGAACTTTCAGAATATGTATCAACTACATATATGTGATGAAATATAATGTTGTTTTAGGGTGGAGTTCCGCTTTAAAGTTCTGCATAATAAAGGGCGTGGCCACTTGAGTGACTGGTGAACATCACAGACACTACGAGTGATGGGTGACGTCACAGACACTACGTCCATATTTTTTACAGTCTATGGTGTAAACAGGGTGAAACACCTTAAGCTGATCCACTTTCGACCACATTCGACCGGATAGCTTTTATGGTGTAGACATGCATGTGGTCAAATGTGTTCGAGCAGCAATAAGACCACCTAATTTCCAGCTATAGATGTAACGTAATGTACTGAGCACAATGTTTTTACACCAGACTAACCCACAGTGTTCAGCGCGATCTTTAGTCTTTTATTAATAAAACTGAAGCGGCTGACTCCGTCTCTAGTATTTTTGTTCCATTTGCGAGCGTTGCTCAAGCTTATTTCATCGATTGCTCATAAATATCAGAGAAAGCTCTTACAATGCTACAAAATATTGTTCAGCATGTTTACTAACAACACAAGCAGCAGACTCTGACCTAACATTTTATATATATTTTATATATATATATAAAAATACCAGGTGTAAATGTGAATGTGGCTCTTTCATCCACTTGTTATCCCACTGACCAAAACGCATCTTAATACCAGGTATAAACAGCCCCATAGATGTGTTGGTTGCACCCGCTTGATCACATTATTTTGTTTTTGTTCACCAGCTGCAAAACAATGCTTGGTAAATATACTGTAATACAAAAATAGGTTTTCTTTCAACTAAGTAGAGAATGGATTCAGACATATTCAAGCATGCAAAATGGGGAAACCCTTGGCACCACAAGTTAAGAGAATAAGCCAAGGACGACCTTCATCTTAGCAGCTTCTCCAGAAATACAGTATGGCTCAGATGGGAAAGTTCTGAAGAAGCCCTTATGTTGTAATTATTTAAAACTGGCAGCCTTTTCACAAACGCTGGCAATGAAACGCAATGGATGTAACCCATAATCACGCAAACTTCTCTATTTAGTGCGAACCAGGCTTTGATCACACGAGAGTTTCCAGGAAAGATGTGAATATAGCATGTGAACGAGGATGGGGTGTCCCATAGAGAAACAAACCGAAATCCTTTCCTTTCTACTTTTCAGCAGCTCGGTCCAGGGTAACATGAGAAACGGCATAGTTTTTACACGAAGGAAAGAGAGGCGGCCTTGGAGATTTAAACAAATAGCGCACAGACCTTGATTGCACAACCGGTGCACGGGACATTTAGAGACGAGACAAACAAATCGTATGCGTTTGCAGGTGGGATATCCTCTTTAATCAAGCGAAATTCTCCAGCTAGAGGCAAAACAAGCGAGACTGTACGTTCCTGCTGGAGCACTTCGTGCAGATCAAAGCATTCATCGCTGCTTCAGCGATATTAATGCGCAGGCAGAAAGCCACTTCATGATGAATATCACAGTGTCTCATAACACATGGGAAAGCTCTTTATATTTAACCAAAAAAAGAGAAAGAAATCTGTTTTTTTAACACATTGACCATAGGGCAGGAAGCTGCGGTGATCTGGTCTTGGATCATGTAAGACAGTGTCACTTACTGGCACATCAGAATTCATAAATAATCTGGTTTGCATTAGTGCAGTGGCAAAATGCAGAAAAAATGAAGAACAAGGAAAAGGGATGCGATGTAAGGCACATTTAAACTTGATGCTTTTATCCAAAGCGACTTACAGTGCATTTAAGGTATACATATATGTATATAAATGGATTCGAACCCATGACCTTTGAGCTGGTAATGCAATGAATGGTAATGATGAAACAGCATAGGAATGCCACTGGCTAAAGTAAGTTTGGGAAAGTTTTAGGGCAAGATGTCGAAGTAACATTGTGATCAACTTATTTCACGTCGGCATGTTCCATCATTTTTGCCAATTCAAAAAGTGGTAACACATGCAAAAGGTCAATCTGCCAGCATCGGGAGCCAGTACTCCATGCTAACATGAATCCTCATCTTAGCTGTGGTTAAAGAAGAACACAAACGATCTGTTGTGTTTGGGAGCTGGATGCTGAACGGACCATTTGGGAGCTCTCATCTTTGGCCAGCTTGACAAGCTCCTCCCTCATTCTGTCAAACCAAACTGCCTGGAGATGGGAAGGTTTACTGGGCACCGCGTTAAAGAGTTTGTGGGGTAGAAAGAAGGGGGGATTCAAATGATGATTGTCAGCATTTTGGACGGTTATGAAAGTAGAAATTGCAGAACAGGATGCGATAGGATAACATGGAGTGACACTTTAAAGGAACCGAGCAATGACTCCAAACCTAAACTGTAAGTCTGTAATGAGTGAGTCCAACTGTGATTACTAAAACTTTTATGCTAGCAGCATAGTGCAAATCAACTTCATAGCAACATATGTCAGACTAATCCTAAAAATACAGCCACCTATCCCTCACTTACAGTATAAAAGCAGCGTGTTAGCAACACAAAGGTCATGGGTTTGAATCCCAGAGTGCACTTTAAGTTGGTTAGGATAAAAGCATCTGCTAAATAAATATAAATGTAGTGTCTTTGCTCATTGCACAACAATGCAGACAGATTTCTAAGATTTCTAAGAAATGACATAGTAGGTAAGAATGTGATAAACATTGACAATGTTTCCTCTGCTGTAACGCATGAGCTGCTTTTCATTCCAGACAGACGGCCTGCTGGGCCAACAAAGTCAAAGTTATAAAACAAATTTATTTGTGAAACATGCAATGTAGACGTATCTTCGCAAAACACCAGAGGCCTGGGATAATATATCTGGGACTTAAGCCTCCACCTCACTCCCTCCTCACAACACATCTTCTGATGTTTTGATCAACAACAGAGAGTCTGAAGAGCAAAAATAACTTTCTATCCTAAATCCTATGACTGTTTCTGCACTGTAATATATAACCCCAACAGATGCACGAAACATCTGCATGTGGAGGCAGATGGGAGATAGGTATGAATGTCTGGAGCAAATGTATTGAAGAAGTCCAGAGCAACAACTGAGCTCTTGTCAGTGGTGCTCCTAATTCCCCAAAGAAGCTGAATGAAAACCTGGGAACGTTTGTAAAGAAATGTTATATAAGACTTGAGGAAAAACAACCTAAAGTCTTATTATCATCTCTGTGAATATACTTTAAGAAAAAAAGGAACAAAAGCAGTCACTGGGATGGTACCCCTTTAAAGGATATATTACCCCCAAAAAATCCAGTCCATCCAATATGATGGTGACATTTTTTCTGTAGAACAATAAAGAAGGTATTTTGCAGAAACCCCAGTGCTCTTTAATTCATATAATGCAAGTCAACGGATCTATCACATTAAGATTTCAAAAAGCACATATAGCAAATACAGTAATCCCCACAACTCCTGGTGACATATTGACTTGAAGCCAATTGGGTGTTTTTTGCCAGAAATTGAACGTTATTTACAACATTATTAGCGTTAATGTAGAGAATCTGCCAAACATGAGCGCGATCTTGTGGTGTTTGGTGGCGTTTGGCAAACCAGTCTCTCAGTGCCACCTATAGAACGGGAGGATAAAGCGCACTTCCTGTATATCCTTTCTGTGTATGTACTGTATATCTAGTGCACTTTTGGGTGAACTTTTTCCCCGCCATTGACAAGTTTTCTCATCAATTAAGAGAAAACGCTTCCCTGCTAGTGACAAGTTTTTACGGCAATCCATATTTCTGCTTTATCCACTAGGTGGTGCTCTTACCCAACTTATAAAACACTGAAGTATCCACTGAACCAAAACAGTACAACTCTGTGTATGTTTTGAACATCGTTCTGAAATCATCACTAACAAAAATCCTTTTCAAAGTGCAATTATCTCAGCTTTTTGCTCAAAATTTTGTATTTCTGAAAAAACCTACTTATATTTGAGAGGTAATAAAAAGAGAAAAAATGAAGACAGACTCTAAAAATGGCCATGGGTTATTTTTGACCCATAATGGGTCAATATTGGACAGAACACACTGCTGGGATAAATTGACCCAATGCACATCTTTTCGTGTTATCTCATTTGTTTTCTTTTAAAAAAAAATCATTTTCATTTGGGTTTAGGGTTAGATTTGGGTTTTGCTTTAGGATGTCATTTAATATATAGGTTTCTCCATGTTATGTCTATTTTTAAATCATGGTCGCTTGGAGTTGGGGTTAGAATTTGGGTTAGGATGTCATTTTATGTTACAAAAAGTTCCTCTAACCCAAAACCCAAGCGACAATGGTAAAAAACAGAAAACAAACGAGAAACCAATAAATAAAACGACACGAAAAGATGTGCCATATAAGTAAATGGGAAGGACTGGCTTATCATATGAATGCAAAATTGGAATTTGGCATATCTATTGCATGATAACCACACTGTGTGTTATTTGTACGCATTTTGGTGAGAATGGGCTGGTTTAACCCACCATGGGGTTATTTTTATCCCAGTATCTGTTCAATATTTACCCATTATGGGTCAAAAATAACGCAGTCATTTTTAGAGTGTAGGATAAAACATAATTTTTTATCTCTTTTGTCTGTTTTATTGTATGTTACTATATAGATTAAAGAAAATTATAAGTCTATAAAAAGTTTAAAGAAGAATTTTCTGAAAGGCATCAAACTTTTTTTGGTGTAAATCATAAAAAATGCTAGCGCTGGCTGGCAACTTTAAAAAAAAACACTGGCGGGGAAAGGGTTAAAATGCACATTTGGGTAAACTATCCCTTTAAAATGTCCTTACATGTACAGTTTAGGTGCAGCAATGTATTTGAGGTACTAATATGTACCCTTTATGCACAAATCTATGCCTTCAGAAAGGGTACTGCCCCAACAGCTTTTGTACCTTTTTTCCAGAAAGTTACCCAACATCAATTAATCTCAATAAAGACAATAAAGAAATTATACATGTATGAGTTTTATGTAAAAGGATTAAATTGTCACTGCTCTGCTTCTCTTTTGCAGTCTTATATCTAGATGCTGAACTAGAGAATAATAAAACATGAGGTCAGATAAAAAACGAAACAAATGAATAAATAAAAAATATGTTCCTCTAAACCAAATGCACATTACATTTCGACTGGGATCTGATGTTCAGGTAAAGCTAAACTAAACAAGACTGTAAGTGGCTCCATCTGGAGTTCAGCTCTTTTTAGAAACTCTGTCTTCAGTGTTTTGCACAGTTTCCTTGGAAAAGTAGTGCAAGATTCGAGAACATCTTGCATGCAAATAAAGATTTTTTATGCCAAACACAAAGCAGAGCTTTTAGATTCAACCCCCCCAAAAAACTCAAATTCTTCAAAGGAATACAAAATTGAACTAAAACATTGCTTGTTCTGATTCAACAATCCAGTATTTTTGTGTTGTTGAGTGTTACATTTGCAATCTATTATTGTGTTAAGTATTCTGTGAACTTTTTGGAAACCTTCCTTTCTGTGTTTTCTTCATACCTACTTTAGCACAAATAGTATTTTGAGTCACAGAATTTGACCCAAGGCATTCCTGTTTTCACTGTGCCAAACCATGCATTGCTGTTATATCACAGACATCAGCCAGATCAAATATACTGCAGTAAAGAGTAATGATTCATTTGATAGAAAACAAATGAGGTCTCCATAATATTTAAGTTGTTTCTCCTATAAAGTCACTAGATTGCTTACAATAAATCTTCGGCTTCTCTGAGGTTTCAGTAATTTTTATGCATGTCTTCTAGTTTTGAATAAAGACATCTCAATATATAATCTCATAAACTATTTTCACAACATGATCTCAAATGCTTGTTATAAACCAAATTATACGATGCAATTCACATTACTGTTATAGCTCCTAATAGTTTTATTTATTAATTTTATTTAATAATAAAAGACAATGAATTTCAAACTGAATCAATCATATTAATATAAGTACATATGCTTATAAATAAATTGATATAATACATATAGTATTTTATACTTTATACAATAATACTTCATACAATAATAGTTTTCTTTATTTTACTTAATAATAAAAATAAGGAATTTCAAACTGAAGTTACTGAACTAATCATATTTTTATTAATATAAGCACATATGCGTATAAATTTATATAATACGTATAGAAGTATTTTTTTAACAAAGTGCTTTGCGTGCCCTCGACCAATCTGACTCATTCATGCGACTGACTGTCACTGCCTGCACTTTCAACTGTCCTCGCGGCTGCTGCAACTTTCGCTCTCTTAGTCAACTCTATAAAACAAAAAGGTCCTATTGTCTTTGTGCATAAAGATGAATTAGATAAATTAATAGAAACAATACAACGTCAGCATATTTCGCGGAGGTTTTAACTGCTGCCAGCAAAATGAGAGCCTACAGTATAAAAGCAAGATTCTGCAGCCAATGAGCAGCCGGCTGGGGCTGGCTGCAGGATGACTTAACCTCCTCGCTCATGTTTTATCAGACAACTACTACTCAAGATTTTGCTTTAGTATAATTTTCGGGGAAATTAAAGCGGGATTCGGGATTAAGATTTTGCTTCAGTATGATTTTCAGGACAATTAGAGCAGGATTCGGAATTCGGGACAGCAGCTTAGATTTCGGGACTGTCCCGAATTTTTTGGGACGTCTGGTCACCCTACTCCGCACTCATTTCAGTTGATTTCTTTTTCCTAAGCAATTTTAAAAGAAACGTCTCAGGAGATACTAAAAAGTTAAAACATTACTACTGAGGGCTTCCTTAGGCACACATTTACACTAATTTTCATCCACAAATATGTGTACATTATACCAACCAAAGGTTGACTTAATTTCCTCAGGCAAAACTACACGCTTCCAGTTCCTCCTTCAGGTCTGTGCAGTCTCTCCCTGGAAACGTGTTGCTGATAAGAGCCTTTAGATTGCGACTGTGTAGCCGTTTGCTCGGGCCTAGAAATCACAGAGAAGCTGCTGAAAGAGCCGATACTGCGCAAAAGGAAAAATAATAACAGCCGCTTGCCAAACTTCCCTATTTCCCTCCGCTGCCAACGGAACGGAAAAACTCCTCGACGTCCAGTGCATTTTGAAGAGCCAGAGCAGAGCAAATGAGGGAATGCGACGCAGAGGACACCGCGAAGACGAAAGACTTGGAAGACAAGACAGATTGATAAAAAGACAGATAGGTGCTTCATTGAACCCCGAGGGGAAACGGCAAGATTGGTGGGAAACCAAAGTATGAGAGTGAAAGATGATGCCTGCGTATTTTTCTTTCGTTGCTTTTGGAAGCTTCTTGTCACTTGTCACGCACAGACAACACACAAGTTACAAATTATTTACTGCATGATGTTGAAAAGTCAAGATCTACAGTAAAGCTGTTAATTTCCGCAAGCATTCGTTTATAATGTGTCTATTTATTAACCAAAAAATCCCATCTAGCACCTTTCCACCCAAACTATCAAGTTCAACTAATAAGATGGATCAAAGTCTCACCTTGCTTGTTTATAACATTGCAATTCATCTTACTATACGTCCAACGGATCAAAATGCATAATAGATAAAAATATCTTGGCCTACATACTGTCGATGTGTTGGCACCTCTTTTCCTGTCCAGACCAATTCACCAACAATTTGCTGAAAAGAAGCCTTACATAACAACAGGATGTTTGACTCTCGCCATTGTCTGGATTATTTCTTGGCATTATGGCCGAACCTCTGATACGTCCACACACAAACACGCACACATCCACATCTAATCTGCAGCACGGACTAAGTACAGCGCTGATTGCAGAAGAAAGTCTCTGCCAAAGTGGGTTTCCGACAGCTTTTAGTGGATAATTCCTCATTGGCTGTTTTCCCTCGTCTGTTACCTTAAGTGAAGAATGGGCGGAACTAACAATAATTGAACCTGCGCTCCATCACAAACTTTCTTTTAAAGGAATGCACTTCTTTCTTTGTAGCACTGTAGGTCTGGGCTGTTTTTCCTCTCGCTTGGTGAGCGAAAAACATCTAGAAACAAATGGCAATGGTGAGAGATGGGGGCGTGCGTTCCTGGAAGGTAACACAGTCAGGCATTTGCTTTTCCTGGAGAATGAGCGGTATTCTCCTTCATTTCCTGTTTAAAGCCAGCACCAAATAAAAGAGGTATGAACGATACCACGCGGCTAATGACGAGAACCTTTCTACCGGCAAAGATGGGTTCAAAATAACATTTACAGCCAGATGCTTTTGTTATCCGGCGCATATAGAGTATACATTTTAGCACGTGTGAGTTTAAACCCGTGACCTTGATGCTAGTTGAGCTGCAGGAATTATTTTGAACAATGGTGAATGAAATGATAACAAATTCAATTACAGACAATTGTGATCATTTCCTCAATATTTACATGAAAATAGAAGAGGTCTTTGTCATGTAAATATTTATCTCTCACATGCATTGCCACTGGCGCAGGTTGAGAGCCTTTGTGTGTTTCCATGTTCACGGTTTCTCATTGCAGTCAAAATCAGCAACTGTGCCCTCTAGTGGCACTACATTGATCTACCTGTGTGAGGAAGGATGACTGGAAAAATGTTTGTTTGTATGACACTTTATAACTCATGCAAGCAAACATTTACATCTATATAACTAAAAAAGGAAATTCAGTGCATAGCTGTTTAATAATGCAGTTATTTTAATAATAAAAAATGCTAATCAGGGCATCAATTATGAATTCGTTTTTGGATAATTCTGTACAGTGAAATGTAAAGGAATCTACAGAGACAGATGTATTAGGAAACAGATTGTAACCATAGGGACTTTGTTTTTTTAAGTGCTTAACAAAGAGTTAAAAAATAAAAATAAAACACACACACAAATAAACGTGCACGCACACACATTTCTTCACCATTGGAGAGAGGCTACAAATACAAGACATCACCTTCTTTTAAACCCCAAGTAAAAGTTCAAATCCATTGGTGTGTCCAACATTTACCATATGCTTTTCAGTGTGCAATTGGCCAGGTCGAGTCTCCCAACCGAATGAGCATGTGTAATGGATTTACTATTATTCCCCTCTGCTGACTGGTAAAAAATACTCAAACGGGAATTGAATCAGCACTAAGCCATTACAAGCCGAATAAAAAGAGACATCCGTAATGGTTCGGACAAAAGCTTAGCATATTTTATTTCTTTTAAACAAGTTCTCTAGGGCACA
Organism: Misgurnus anguillicaudatus; assembly: GCF_027580225.2. Taxonomy (NCBI): domain Eukaryota; kingdom Metazoa; phylum Chordata; class Actinopteri; order Cypriniformes; family Cobitidae; genus Misgurnus; species Misgurnus anguillicaudatus. The sequence goes on from NC_073356.2 coordinate 18,111,243, forward strand.
CATCAGTACAAAAAAATCCAATTACAATTACAACTAGAGACATCTAAGCTGGGCTTTAAACCAATTTTTTTCTCCAACTGGTTCGTTCCGAACAGTATTTTAACCTTTCCGGTTTTCGGTTCAACCCTAAAGTTGACGTTCCTGAACCAGTTAGAACAAAAAAATAAAGTTCCCGAACCGGTTAATAACGTTCCATGTCAGCTGTGGGACATACAAATAAGTAGGCTGATCATTAGGACATTAAACTTCAATTATTAGTCTACATAATTTTCCTTAAGTCTCTATCTTGTAATCAAACATTAAAAAAGGCTATGCCACATAACTGTTATTCTGACATGCCTACATTTGTTGAGTGCACTTAAAGGTGTAGTGTGTAACTTTTATAAGGATCTCTTGACAGAAATGCAATATATTATTCAGTGGTGTATAAAGACCTTTCATAATGAAGTGTTATGTTTTTATTACCTTAGAATGAGACATTTTTATCTACATAAACAGAGGGTCCCCTTACATGGAAGTCGCCATTTTGTTTCTACAAAAGGCCTTAACGGACAAACTTTTTTTTTACTAATTTGTCTCCAACGATGACATTGTTGTCTGGTGGTGGTTACCATAGCTTCTCTATGCGTTTCGGTGAACGGTGGACTGAAACGTTTGTTGCAATTTGCAACCTCACCACTAGATGTACTAAAATTTACAGGACGAATTTCAAACGGCGCTTCGGGAAGAAGATGCAGCATAAACAGTCGCTCCACATAAAGTGAAAATTACGTTGTTTTTCAATGCTTTATTCGACAAATGTATTTTATACATCCAGAGTTCTGATCTGTGATGGGCATAGGGATTATCACGTTTGATTTGAGTTGGACTGGACACATTTAACAGCATGTGCGTCTGTGCGTACAGAAAATTGTTCACTTTAGCGCCTTTTTGCGGTTAAATTGTTTAAAATCACTTAAGTGTTAACATTTGCAAGCCTTTGAAACACGTGCAAATGATCAACTTTCACCCTATTTAAATGTGCGTAATAATCCGCGAATCGCATGCGAGCCGAACCGTGGGTCGTAATCTCTACGAATCACGGATCAACTGAGAGCCGTTACACCACTACTTAGTATTAAACAAACAAACATCTTGAGATATTTGGTAGCCTACAATATTTACCTCTTATCATTGAGCATTAAAGACTTGAGTAGGCTACTTGCTGGTGGCAAACTTCTCATTTCTCCGATGAGTCAACGACGACCGGAAGTGAACTTCACCGAGTCATATTGCACAGAAATCTTGTCAAAGAACGGGAAAAATAATTGTAATAACCGGTTACCATTATTTTCAATAAACGGTTCTGTTCCGGAACATATATTTTTGGAAAGTTTCTGGTTTCGTTTCTGTTCCTTGCAAAACATCAAAAGTTTCTGGTTTTCGTTCCGTTAACGGTTCAAAGCCTTGTATTTAAGGCGAAATAAAATACCCTTTCTCTGAACTGACATAATTTCAGTTACAAATTAAATTCAGTCCCTTGAATTAACAAGGCAGGTGGTTGGATAGTGACAAAAGTTTTCACACTAGCAAATCTAGTGGCCATTGATTATGAATGGTGCATATAAAAGCCTCTGTCAGGTTGGTTGGACTTGTGTAATGTAATAAAGAAAGAAATGTGTTTCATCAGGCTCGCCCTGGCAAAGCCAGCCAGCATCATAAAAATCAATCAGCAGTTATATGGGCAATCCCAAAGGTGGGCATCCATGGTAACAGCATGGCCTTGCCATCATCGTTTCACCCTGCCAGAGTATTTGCCTTTGTGTGCATTGATTTACTTTAGCTCAGGATAACCAATATAGTATTTGCCTTCGTGAAACATTCTTTTACCTGCTTTTACCTGCAAAAATGTGCATGTGGGAAGAAAAGTAAAAGTGTACGAGAGAGAATGAGGTGTTGGCGGATTGAAGCGGTCACTGTAAATGCACTTTGAAAGGTGGGACATTAACGGCTACCTCCTGATAACAGCACCAGACGATCTACATCCATCACAAAATCACATCATACTTTAAAGATGACTTTTCCATCCTCATATCTACAGTAACAACGTACAGCCATCCAATCGTGGAGCTCTGGATCATCTCCAAGCTTGAGAAACAGTAGTGTGTGAAGATGAGAAGATTCCCTGTCTGTGAAGTATCTCAGACACTTTTTTCGAACCCCTCCGCTATGGAGTTCAGCTCTACACCACATCTCTGGGCTCGTGCTATGCGGTAGCCGCTAGGTCTATTCACACGCAGATTCACGGTCACGCCGAAACCGCCTCTCCTCCTGAAACCATCATGTTGAGGCGCCAAATGTTTTTAGAGGAGAGCATGCCGTCTTTTCCAGACTCTGTCGAAGCTGGGCCCCGCTACTCAGACGAGAAAAAAGTATTATTGAATAGTATTCCCCAGTGCTCTTGGTGAAGAATGTATTATGAAAGCACATTCCCTTCTCTCTCGCTCTCTCTCTCTCCAAAATTAAAAATGCAGCACGGAGCTCAATACCAAGCTGATTATGTGTAGAAGAGCTTATGCTTTACAAAAAACTTTTTATATATTATGTAAGAACATACATATGGAGTACACAAAATTTTTTTTTTTTTGGAGTGGAGCAGATGTTTTAATGTAAGAAAAGTTGAAAATGCACATTTTGTGATGCTCAAGTTAACATGAAGCACAACCCAGTTGACTTCCATAATCTGGTGTATTGCTGGATATTTAGTGGAAAAATGAAAGAGGAGTTTCTAATAACATGCATAAAAATAATAATAAAAATAATTTTAACGTTTAATGCATAATGTGCAATGAATCGTATACAATATGAGCATAATGATCAGGACCACACATTAGGAAACTATATAAAGTCATCTTAGCTTTCCTATTAGCTGATTTCATATGAACTCTTCCTGACAGAAGAAGAGAAGTGGGCGGGAACTTGAGAATCCAGTGGGCGGGGCTAATTAAGTGAGTGGCACTGAAGCGCAGACCAAACAGTCCCAGGTGTCAGTGAAAGTGAGGCTGCTCTGCAGTTATATAACTCTCTCTCATTCCTTAACTCTAAAACAGCTGTGCGACTTCCCCATCGTGATACCTGAACCACACAAGCTCGACAGCCCCAAGCATGCACGGTGCACAACCTGTATCAACATAAATACGAGCCGCATTTGGTGGCCACATGTCTGCGTTTGAAATCCATGCAGAATATTTCAACGAGATTAATGAGGAGAAAACATTTAAACCCTTTGCTAAGCCACACGGCATTACTCTTATACCCTTGTGTGAAACGGTGCAGCGAGTATTATGCGATTAAGACGTCAACCCGTCTGTTTTTCCTCTCTCCCGGTATTGCATTTGGCTTGATCTCGTGGCATACGGTTATGAGATATGAAAAACATTTCTGGAGATGACATGCGTGCCTAAGGGAAGGAAAATAGAGATATGAACTTACCTCACCCTTGAGGAAGAATCTCAGTTTAAATGTCTCAGGCAGGTAATTTCTGCAGGTGGGTCTCGTCTTCAGAGATTCATCTCTTGAGAAACAACAAAAACGTAATGGACAGAAAAGTCTCGGCTATGCCTTGGCACTCAGTCACAGTCAAATATTGTTTACATGCGCCCAGAAGAAAAAATCAAAATATGAGAGAAAGCCGTAGTTCTTATTGGCAGGTGCCTGTGTGGCATTTGCTGTTATTGCTGTCTCTGCTGAAAATTAAGTCCATGTGCTTTCGCAGTGAAGTGAAAGGTCCTTGTGGTGTTGATCTCCAGGCTGGATACAAGTAGATTTCAGACGCACCTTCTGAATCTCTGTTCAGGGTGGAAAGTAGGAGGGAGAGAGGGGGAGAGAGAGAGAGAGAGGGAGAGAGAGAGGCAGGGTACTCAACCTTACTAAGCAGTCACTCCTCTGACTTTAGGCAGGGAGAGGTCCTCCTTACTGGGCTTTTAACTGGGGGCAAAGCACCTGGAAGCTCCCTGGCTCTTTACTTGCTAGTATTTTTTTCCAAACTGAGAGAGAGATGATTGTTTCTGTGGTTCCCTCCATACAAAAGGCAAGTGTCTGTGGGCAGGCAGTATAGAGGATGGGGTGGAGGTGGAGTAACGTTCTGTCGCACCCCTCTCGTACATCAGACACCCCTCCTCTTTTCCTCGGGAACTATTTAAACGCTTGTTTTCCCACCTCCAACGTAAACATCTGCCAACAAATGCTCGCACTCATACAAACACAAAAAGTCCTTCCTTCCTAGAAACCACCTTTGGAAAATCCAGACACTGCTGGCACGGCTACGCTGCATCGATTTCAATGCAGCAAAAGCATTCTTTCACAAAACCGCTAGATTTTTTATTTCCGAAACACAAGATCGTGAGCACGTATGCGCCGGCGAGTACAGTGAAACTGTGTTTTTGTGTGATCTCGCCAGACTCTCAGTCAATTAAACCAATCAGTTTATTAGATGAGATTACATTTCTTGGCTGCATGACTGATCTACATTGCAAACTATTAAGGAACGGTTCTCGAGTGGAAAACGAACCATTTCGCAGCTAAATCACAACATGCACAAATGCTTAATTCAGAATGCGGCAATTTAGGCTATACATTAGTGCAGTTAATGGCCTACAATTACCCAATTCAAATTATATGAAGGGTGTGTAAGAACAAGCAATGTTATTCAAGCCATGTTTTACAGCCCGTGCTGTTATCTGCATTCCAAATTAAGCATTACTGGTTATTAAGATGTCGCTCCGTAACACGCTCTTTGCTCTCCGACTGATACGCTATCCAAATAAACCAGCTTTTTGCAAGATTTTCGATAACAATACGTTAATTCAGTGCCAATAAGCCACACTGCGTGCCCCCAAGGCCACACTGCCCCACATTATAGATAAATTGCAACTTTATCATATACAATCTAATCATTAGATTTAGTGCACAATGAAAACGGGTGGATTTTAAGCCTCTGTAAGAGCTTTGGATCATGCCAGGGAGGCTACACAACAAACAGGGCATTGTGCTCAGGGGGAGCTACGGCTAACACCAGCCACTGGATACCTTCTTCCTACGCAGCCCTGACATGGTTGGATATTAGATGCATTATCAGATGCGACTCTGAGTTTGCGTGTGTCTTAGTAATGAAATAGAATTAACCAATGGCGAATTAACCATTCGTGAAAGCGTTCACGAAACATTTGATCCAGTGTTTTGGATATGCAATATTTGCGCTCGTGGGTATTAATTAAGCTGTCAAAATTTGGCAGGCAAATTAATCTTGATAGCGATACTGGCGAGGACAAAGAAAGCAAGAGGAATCTTTATAAAACTATTAAATAAAATCGAACATGGACGGTGCCTTTACATATTAATTTCAAGTGTCTGTGCACTGTAAAACATTCTTGTGATCAAGTTATGACAACACACATGCTTTCATATTACTCATCAAAACAATCTTTACTAAGCTACAGAAACTCATCAGTAGTCAAGATTGAAAATAGCTAAGTTGAAATGTAAGTTTGCAGTGTAATGATCTGATTGAAATACAGTAAAAATAAAATAACAGAAATAAATGCATCAAGCAAGATGTTTGATATGTCAGAATTGGATAGCTGGTGATGTCATATATGACCCTGTCTATGAAAGGCCTATGTGACCCTGTCTGTGAAATCCAGGCTAAGGTCTCATCTCGGCCCAGTCTCACGAAATTTCGTGCTATAGTCACGTAACTTTTTGATTCTTTTTCGTGATATTGTCACAAATTTCTGCGTTTTTGCGTGATTGTATCACGAATTTCTGTTTACGTGTCATTGTCACGTATTGGTTACTCAAATGTTTTGTCCTATTTTCTTTCCATTGTTGCTTTAGGGTTAGATTTACATAAAATGACATCCTTACCCAAACCCAACTCTAACCCTAACGCCAGGCGACAATGGTTTAAAAAGCAGAAAATATTAAAAAAATCAGAAAAAATTGTATAAACCAATACTTAAAGTGACATCCTAACACAAACATCAAATCGAACCCTAACCGAAGCGACAATGGTAAGAAAATAAGAAAATGCTGTTGAGCAACCAATACGTGACAATAGCCCCTTTCACACAGTAATTCTGGTAAATTACCATGAATTTACCAGAATGAATTTACCAGTAAATACAAAAATGTGCTGTTCACACATGCAGTGTCGTTCCGTCTTTTTACCAGTAAGACATCATTCACACATCAGTATCAAAATACCGGTAAACTTGGAGAGAAAGCGGAAGTTACCTGTGGCGCGCGGCCGGCGAGCTCCGTCCGTGTCGTATTTGTAAACGGCGGGTTATGACTTCATATCCACAGTCCATATTTTGTTGTTTTCACATCTGTGGCAATTGCGTTAGGCGGCGTCAAACGGAACCTGCGCGTTTGCACATTAGGCTTCACAGATGGTGTGCTAAGGACGTCGGCAATTTGGCAATTAGATGGTAAGCTGTTTTAAACAACTTTGGTGAAGAAATGTGGATGTAAACTTCAGGTGTGCTCAACTTTTAAGCAACATGTGTGTGGAAATGTCCGTAAACAGTCTGGGGGAAACCGCGTCACCTGTATAAAAAACTTTCTGATTGGCCCGCCCGATCTGTCAGTGCGGTCTGACGTCATCTAAATGCCGGTAATGCTATATTTTTCGTTCACACACAGCGCTTACCGGTAAATTACCGTTAATCTTACAACCTGTCTTACTGGTAAATTGGGAGCACTGATTTACCGGAAAGGTTCTGTTCACACATGACCTGTTAACGGCAATTTACCAGTAAATTACCAGTAAAGACTGTGTGTGTGAAAGGGACTAATGACACGTAAACAGAAATTCATGATACGATCACGAAAAAACGCAGAAATTCGTGACAATATCACGAAAAAAGTTACGTGACTATATCACGAAATTTTTTAAGACTGGGTAGCTCATCTCAATCTGAGATTCGGAGAATCAAAGTTTTATTTCAGTCACTTCATTTTAAATTTTTGACTTGAGTCATACTCAGTAAATTTTAAATATATCAATGTTATATTTTCACAGAATGTTCTTTACATTACATTGGATGATGTTATGAACCAATCAGTCATAAAAAATGACTTTAGCTGGTATATGGGTCAATGACGTGACGTTAATTATTTTGTGTCCGTATGGTTCAATTAAATGTGAAAGAAAGGGTTTAAATTTCAAAATAATTTGCAGATTACTTGCATACATTCTCTTTTTTGAGGACCAAGTCTTAAATTTCTGTTTTTATTTCATTTTAAAAGAATATTTGGGGATAATTGCAAAAATGTCAATGTGGTGTAACCGGTCTGTGTCAAGTGGTGTAACTAGTATTTCTTTTAAATGAAAATATAAATATATTAATAAATATATGGAATAAGATATAATCATCTAGTTTAGTGTAATATGATTTTTTTACATACATTTTTACATCATTTGTCAAAGATTATTTGGAAAACAGAGCTGTTTTCAGGATATGTCAGGACAAATATTACAAAAACGCATTAAAATGTACATATATATATATGTAAAACACAGATCCCCCCGTCCCCAATGTTCAGTGCTCTCGTGACTTCATACTTTTACTAATGCTGGGATAAACATAACCTATTGTGATCCTGAATGATGTTGTTGGCTTCCACTGTGCTGTATCTTTCCTGATTAATAGGAGTGGGGTACGACTAAGCTCTCTTGGTTTTCATGACCAGGTGAACTGTTTCCTATGAGGACAAGCATATTTTTGTAATGAGCGCTCTTTCAGTGGCCAACGGACTTTGAAGACCATCATTAGCCACAGATTTTAATAGCAATGGCTTTTCATGTTCTTTACTGGTTCGTTTGATCTATCCGAGCAATTTTCTCAATGAGAGTCTCTCCGAGATTATCAGATATTGAAATGAAAATGAATAGTGCCTCGCAAAGAGTAAACAGACGCAGACAAGGTCTACGGTTTTGGTCTTAAAAGAGCCGTTCATCACGCAATTAGCCTACGTAAATGGTCAAAGATTCGTCACTGAACCACTTCTAGTCTTGATTTAACCACTTTAATGCTCACAGTAATGTCTAGACACGATCAATTCTGTGCCTATGGGTTTTAAAGAAAACAACAAACTGGTGTGAGAAAATATTAAGGGAAAACCCACCCCATTTTGAGTATACTAGGACCACTGTGCAGTCATCGGGTAAAATCAAGGTAAAATCACCACTGTTTGTTGTAATTTGGTCTCATTGAGCATGAAACATCACCAGTGTCAACATATGTCTTGCAATCAACAGCCTTATGGAGAAACAGATTTGGTTTTCCAGGCGTCGTCCTGCTGCCATTCACACCCAGGTGACAGGGTGTTTCTTTAGTCATTTAAGGCAGCAGCTCGCCACTGGGGCTCATTCACAAACCGTTTCACCTCCGGAGACGGCCGGTGACCTCACCGCCTCCACCCTGTCTTTACAAGGTGAAACCAACCCATGGAAAACTCCTCTGGTAATAACTTTCCTTCACCCTGTTACATTACATGAGCGAAATATATAAAAATAAACAGCCGTCACGAATCTGAATGTCACACCATTGCATCACTAAAGCCGTTTCGCTTAACATGCCTGCCAGAGGCTGAAAGTAAGCAGTGACACCTGCAAAGGTTGAGACCCCACCCAGAGCTGCAGTTTGTTGAGTCATAATTTATGTGTGGGCCTGTGTATGTTGTAGTGAAGGGCACTACTGTGTGCTTGTATGTATATTTGTTATAGGTGGAACCTAAGCACTTTTACAGACCATTGCCTTTCAGCAGAGCTATTAGGGATTAAAGTCAGGACCCAAGAGAATAGGTAGGCCCCTTCACACCACTAGAGGCACTGGTCAACCATTAATATATTGTAAAACGTGAAGAAAGCTATCAAGAATCATTCCTATCAATTCCTTACATTTATATAGTGCTTTTCTCAGTACTCAAAGCGCTTTACATATGAACAGGGGAATCTCCTCAACCACCACCAATGTGCAGCATCCACCTGGATGATGCAACGGCAGCCATATTGCGCCAGAACGCTCACCACACACCAGCTTATTAGTGGAGAGGAGATAGAGTGATTTAGCCAATTAGTATGATTAGTAGGCCAATGGGCAAGTTTGGCCAGGATGCCGGGGCACACCCCTACTCTTTTTTGAAGGACATCCTGGGATTTTTAATCACCACAGAGCGATTAAGGACCTTGGTTTAACGTCTCATCCGAAGGACGGTGCTTTTTTGACAGTATAGTGTCCCTATCACTACACTGGGGTGTTAGGACCCACACAAACCACAGGGTGAGCACCCCCTGCTGGTCTCACTAACACCACTACCAGCAGCAACCTGGTTTTCCCAAGTGGTCACCCATTCAAGTACTGACCAGGCTCAGCCCTGCTTAGCTTCAGTGGGCAAGCTGTCTTGGGCTACAGGGTGATATGGCTGTCTCAATGGCAGGGAAAGCCAATTCCCTGAGACGTAAATACATGACTTTTGTAAAAATGGCATCATTACAACAATGATTGGTTCACGAGTCATGACATGAAAGAATATACACAGTTGTTGTGATCAAGACCTCGTTAAACTGAGATCAAGACTTTGAGGGGTTGAAACCAAGATCAACCCAAGACCAGACCAGCTATGCACAGATTTATCTCCCTTTTAATCTAAAACCAAGACAAGAGTACAAAAGCCCTTTTCACACAGAGATTGTGGAAAATACATGGAAAAGGCATTCCGGATTTGTCCGGGATCGTTTGATTTTTGATATATTCTCATTGCCAATGATTTTCTGGAATCTCTGCGTGCATTTACACATATACCATAAAGATCCCGTAAAGACACGTAAAATATTTTTTTCCACAGCATCTCTTTCAAAAAGACACACGCGTGCATTTTAGTTTATGACAAGATCATAAGGAGTGCATAATGCACTGTTCTGTAATGCTGGTGAATGATTTTAGCTTTAGCGTGGATAGTGACGAGCTCCCTGATCTCTGCTTCAGTCCAGTTTGCTGACATTTCTTGTCAAATAGCTGAACCATTGCTGCGTCCAAAACCGCCTACTTCCATATAGTTGGCGAAAAGCAGTAGGCGAGGTGAGTAGTATGTCCGAATACATAGTACTCCAAAAACAGTAAGCGAAAAGTACCGGTTAGATTTCGAAGCGTCCATACGATGGACACTTCACTATCCCATGATGCCCCAGGAGCGGAGTTACGCAACGAAGAAGAGAGCTGAAAGCAGCGATGCGATCGTTTTCACGCTGGTATGACATGACGTGATGACGACGTATGTCAATTGATGTATCAACATGGCGGATGTAGTATGTCCCAATCGCATTCATACTACTAGGATTCATACTATACAGCAACTACTGTTTTAACAGTCAGTAAGTAAGTACTTCATCTCATTCAGTACCTACTGAACAGTATGCGATTTTTGTTGCGATAACGCGCATCCTCACTACGGCCCGCCGCTTACGACATTGTTTCTGCCTCGTTCACAGACTGCTTTCCATGTACAGTATGTTAAGGCAATGTTACTAGGTCCTCTTTATGGGAGAGATCCCTGAGTATTTACGGGACGTGTTTGTGTTCACACAGAAGCCTCTCTGCCAATTTTACGGAATATCACAGAAATACGGAAATATCACAGAAATAATAAATATGGATGGATGGCCATCAGTTTAGAAAAATGCTTATTGTGCAGACAGATGGTGTAGTTTTAGCATCTACCACCAGGGGCTAACAGGCCATCCTAACCAGCCATACCTGAAACCCCTGGTGAAATGAAAATGCCACTGAATATTCATTGTAATTGAAAACAACAAAAAAAGATAGTTATGAATGCAAATATAAAGTAGATGATGCAGTGCAAAAGCCAAATATCATTTAAGGACAGATAATATGTTACTATAATATGTTACAGCAAATGAACCTTGAATCTCTCTTCTCTTCCTATTGCTATGCACTTGGCCTTGTTTCAGTTTTTTCGAGTGATCCAGCCCAACCTCTGTCTCCTGTAACCTTAAAGTGGAATGCCTGGCATCTGGTATCTGGTTATGCTGGTGGAGGTGGATGAAGAAGGAGGAGCGCTGGGAGAACACTGGCCAGTCAAAGTTATCTGAGAAATTCCTTTATATACGGTCAGTGAGCCTGCCAAGGCCCAGGTTGGCACAGGAGAAGAGAAGAACATCGCTCTGCCTGACCCATCTTGTACCTCAGTCATGTTTCCTCAAGGTAATTATTTTACATTGATAAAAGGAGCACTAAAGAGGTTGGGAGAGATTGAAGACAGAGCCGACACTGTTCTCTCTCTCTGGGTTAGAAGTGCACAATAGAGATTAGAAGACCGGGTAGGTAAACTTCACTTCTGGCTGGATGAAAAAGAGGAAACAAGCACTATGGCCAGATGACAGAAACCATTAGGGGATTCCTAACAAGGCTTGGTAGGAGAAGAAGAGAGGAAAGTTTACATCATTAATTTTGTAATGAAAGACTACATTTTAAAGGGACACTCCACTTTTTTTTGGAAATATTCTCATTTTCCAGCTCCTCTAGAGTTAAACATTTGATTTTTACCGTTTTGGAATCCATTCAGTCGATCTCCGGGTCTGGCGCTACCACTTTTAGCATAGCTTAGCATAATCCATTGAATCTGATTAGACCATTATCATCGTGCTCAAAAATAACCAAAGAGTTTCGATATTTTTCTTATTTAAAACTTGACTCTTCTGTAGTTACATTGTGTACTAAGACTGACGGAAAATTAAAAGTTGCGAGCATATTTTCAAAAAAAGTGGAGTGTCCCTTTAAGTTAATCCAAATTTGAAAATTTGTCTCAATTTAATCACCCTAAAGCCCATTATATATGTTGTACAGCAAACATACAGGACATAGGGGGACTACCTGTCATACAGCATGTGTGTCATGAGACATGCAAGAACCAATGGGATTCTGCGTATAAACTTTGACCTACGCTGATCTGTATGTTTACATGGATATGTGATGTACTGTATCAATTGCTAAATAAGGTCAGAATAGGAATTGTTTTGTCACATCACTTCAGAAGACATTTATTAACTAACTGGAGTCATTTTGATTACTTTAATGATGGATTTACATGCTTTTGGAATCTTCACCATGTTGGCCCCAAAATTTTAATAATTTAAAAATTATTCATTTGTGTTCATCTGAAGAAAGGATGCAACATCTGGGATAGAATGAACGTAAATTATGAGATAATTTTCATATTTGGGTGAACAATTTTTTACAGACTTCTCAGAACAAAGCCAGCATGTACTGTAAATGACACCCTTATGATAAGATTGGCTTTATTACCTGTATATCTGGGCCCCCGGAAACAAAAATCATATATAAGTATCCTAATGATAGTAATTTGGAAATAATCAACGTATTTTAAATTCAAAATCGTTTAATAATAAACTTGTAACATTTCTTCAACGCAATTGTTCTAAAATGTGACTGTATTTTTTCTGCAGTTAAACTGACAGAGACAACAAATGTAGAAAAACACTATAAGGCAATCAAAATAGTCAACTGGCAACTATTTAATGTTAGCATATAAAATATTCATGTTTAATATCTGTGCTCTCTGTGACCCCAAACAGAAGTAACGTAACATTTTTTTGAAGGATAGCCGAAACGTGATTCCAAGTTGAAATTATGTTTATAATAAGTTCCCATAAGATTAGAAGAAAAGATAAAGTATCAACCCCATACTTCAACATAAGTATATTTTTAAAGCTATTAAAATGGCTTCGGGGTCTCTGACACCTTAAGCAGAACATGAGGGTTACGTGATTCATGGGAGATTAAAAAGGGGTTAGGAGTGAAATAAGGGAAAATTACTTAACATTTTCAAGTCTCTCGTAATGATTGCCTGCCACACATAAAACATTGACAGGCAAAAGCAGAAATGCCTGTACTTACACACAGGCACGCAGACAAACTGTAAATGTCTGCTTGTTGCCGATAAGAGGTCCACTTTCAGTGATTTTTATCTCTGAGCATTCAACGTTTCGGCTTTTCTTACTCTCAAATGTTTATTCACGTGCGACAGGATGAGAACCACAGAGTTAAGAGATGATTGGGATTGAACGGGTTCAATGACTGAAAAAAATCATATTTTACTTTGTTTTTCTTTCAAAAAATAATTTTCTATGTCCAAACCAGCAGGCGATAGAGCAATTTCCTTCACAGCAGGGGCAACTAAATCCAAAAACCCAAACAATCACGTTAGAATGAATAACGTAAACTCCCCAAGTTAAAAATCCCAGGCAAAACTCCAAATTCCTTACATGGATGGATTTTAAGGGCCAAAACTTTTATTTCCCTGCTCCTGATCAATCTCCAAGCAGCTTTCAGGCTGTGGTTTGAACTCTGCACACAAGGGGGCAACATTTTTGATATACAGTCAACAACAATGCACATTAAACAGAGAACTGTTCTGATGCTCGGACAAACAAGATGAATGTCAATTTAAAATAAGATTTATTTTGCTTCCCCATTTTTTGCATCATCCGTGGAATGCACTGAATCACTTTGTTTGACCAGTAAATAAAACATTCAGTGAATCCTCACCATACACTGCTGACCAATTCCTGAGTGACCTCTTTGAGGTTTTGTGTCCTGATTCGGATGACCCTTTGACCGTGTCATCCTGTAACAAGCCATCAACACACATCCAAGTGTGGCTGCCCGGTCCAACCTTGTTTCCTGAGAAACCATGTGAATGTGGCTTGGCTTCAATGACAACAGGAATCCCTCCCTAAACAGCTGCTTCCATTAACGTCAGTTTACCCAAATTGGTGAATTTTTTATTTCTAGAGGACAAAAAGTTTGGTCTAGTATTTACAACCTCCACAAGACTTACAAGTCTGAATCAGGTAACCAAACGACTCTTCCTCTGTTATTGTATCCAAACAAACTTTAAAATTCAAAGTAAGAGAGGATTAACACTTTATATATTTTAACCGGCCGAATTGCTATCTGGTTGGACATTTATATTCTATTCACACTTCAGCACTTAAATAAATGTCTGTAAAACGGAAATAAATCCCACAAGCTATTCCCAAGCTATGTGCAAAAACAACAAAGCTCACTTCCTTGACGCTGAAGCTGGGCAGTGAGATTTAGCTGCTGAAAGTATTAAAGTTTCTGTTGAACAGATGGTAATTATCATTTGACTGCTCATTTATACATTCACTTATACATGGATTGCAGGGTCCCTAAACATCCCTATGCTGATGGACCTCAGATTGGGAGCAGCAAAGTTCACATATGTGGACTGAAAAATCAGATGCATTAAATGTGGCCGAATTAGGTCTTGTATGCACCATAACCGACTTCATGATTTAAATCAATAAAATTGCATGCACAAGTATAAAGCCCCCCCCCTTAAAATATTTAAAATCAGATTAATATACACATTCTATTAAAGGGACAATAAGTAGGATTTACCCCCATCTAGTGGTGAAATTGTATTTTGCATTCAAACAAATAGTGCTCTCTAGCACCTCGCTTTTCCAAATGCGTGTTGCAACTACGGTAGCCGTTATGTAATCACTGATCTCCTTGTCCGTTTCTGCTAGTTTGTATGTTCTGAATAAAAACGCGTTCTGGAAACGTATTGGTAGGCTAGTGCTTTTTGTCCCTCTCTGCTATTATAGTTTATCAATACGGCGGAACGACATGGAAGCCTCTTTGGACTTACCCGTTCAATGCATGTAAAGAGAAGAAATTCTAAGCTTACAAAGAAAAGTCAGAGGCAGAGGTCATTTGACACCAAAAATGACATATTTATGAATAAAGACATTGATTTTGATTAATAAAATACTTAAAACCCTACTTACTGTCTAAATAGGTTTAAATTTAGTATTTTGAAGTATAAAAGAATATACTTGTAAACAATCTGAATGCAGAAATAAACATGCTGTACAGTACTACTCGTAACAGACTATCAAAAAGTTCAATAAAGTCTTCGCTGTCAACGTACGTATAAAGGTTATGGCAGCAGACTGCAATTTATGTGGGGAAAACTTAGCTGACACTGTAGAAGCACAACAGAGATTTGGTCTTTTCTAGGAAAACAGCCATGCAAATGAATACCCCGATAGTCTGTTAGTCTTTGAGAGCAGAGAAAGACATGCCAGAAAAACAAAGGTTTCTAACACTGCACAAACCCCGGACATAAAAATGTCTTCGGACCACCCATGAAGGTGACAAACACACAAATGATCCCCACGACGGACCTTCTGTGACCAGCAGAAATTCACGGAAACTTGCTGTGGTTTTCTAAATGAGGGGAATCACCTGCCGTGTATAGCAATGCTATCCATCTCAATTTGGGGGTTTAGGTTTAAGATTCAATTAGGAGGGTCTGACTCATGCCACTTAGCAAATTAGTACCCACTGAAAACAGGAACAATGGATTTAGTTCTAATCCTAAAATCTTAATGTGAAACGGTGGGTTTAGACAGTGTATTATACACATGGAATTGTTTTTTCCACCAGAACTCATTTAAGTGAAAGCTACACTATACTGTATGGGAACTTATACTGTATATGTACAGAGATTTATATCTCTACTCCAGAATTTTTAACAGGCATTTCCACTGCAACAAAACTATGACATATAGCATGAAACCAACCCTGTATCACATGAAATACGTTCTGAGGAAACTATTTTGCAAATCGCAATTACGTTACATTCCAACATATAAGCAGTGCTATTACGTTGGTCCTTAACCTAATATAGCCAATTTATTGCAGTGCTATGTTGAACAGCACTGCAATAAATTGGCTATATTAGGTTAAAGATCAACGTAATAGCACTTCTTATATGTTGGCATTACATAGGTGCTCTTTAAAATGTCCTGCAGTGACCTTCTGTACTGTATGCTCCATATGATCAACTGATAATCTGCTTATAAATAATGTTATGACATTGAAAACTTATTGACCATCAGACATGCAAGTCAAAATCAAAAAAGTTTCGATATGACCCAAAATGTAACCTCAGATGTCAATTGTCTACCTCTACAAGATTAGATGAATCACAGTTCTGATGGTTTCTGGATGTCCTTGCATATTCTAGAAATTTTAACTATCCAGTCAGTTCCTTTCTTACTTGACAAGGCCATATGTCGGACAACTGAGATTACTGGTGCCTGAAGTGATTAAGTAAGCTGTGAAATTGCACACAGAGGAAGAACCCTGGAGTCAAAGATTTCACAAATGCTAGATAAAATCTGTGTGAGTCGGATCAAGCTGTTTTTGAAATCAGTAAATCTATGGACTTTTCCCAACATCTGTTCTGGGAATGTACTATTGCCCTTAAAGTTCAAGATGACCATTTGAGCAAGAGTGATATACTGTAGCTACTAATATGAGGCCAATATTGATATCAATTTGACATCTTCAATGATGATAAGGATAATTTGAGGTTAAAATGCTTCAGTGTGGATTCTTTTGCAGGCCTTGATAAGTGTCCTTTTAACTCCATGTTCCAAAAATAGAGGTCTATTTTGGGTCTGCCACATAAGTTAACCTTTCAAAAAAGCAAAAAATTGTCCTTGTAGGACTGTAGCTCATCATTCATTTCTGGAAGCTGTTTTCTGCCACAGCTGGTAAAAAATGTGTCATAATATAAGCCATAATAAATAGAGATAATGTTAAGACAGCTGCAAATAAATCCTGACAAAATCATCAGGATCAGGTCATATATCACCGTGAAGGGTTCAATTTTGCAACGACAATCGTCTGGCTGTACATTATCCTGCTTATTACAGTGCTAGTTGCCTCATGAATAAATATATGGACACAGAATGTTGAATTGATTGATTTTATTAACTCATTTGTAACAAATACAAACCTTCCGAGAGGGAAAACGTTTCCTGGTGGCTTTAAATCAACACACAAAGTTCAAACAAGATAAACATCGAATTTGGTTTATTAATTTGTAAATATAATGTCATATATGTTATAAATAACAAACTTTATGTTTTCCCTGGTCAATCAGAATCAAGCAATTGTGTAAGAACTTTATACTACTCGTACACTCACCTAAAGGATTATTAGGAACACATGTTCAATTTCTCATTAATGCAATTATCTAATCAACCAATCACAGTTGCTTCAATGCATTTAGGTGTGTGGTCCTGGTCAAGACAATCTCCTGAACTCCAAACTGAATGTCAGAATGGGAAAGAAAGGTGATTTAAGCAATTTTGACATGGCATGATTTTTGGTTCCAGACCGGCCGGTCTGAGTATTTCACAATCTGCTCAGTTAATGGGATTTTCACGCACAACAATTTCTAGGGTTTACAAAGAATGGTGTGAAAAGGAAAAAACATCCAGTATGTGGCAGTCCTGTTGGCGAAAATGCCTTGTTGATGCTAGAGGTCAGAGGAGAATGGGCCGACTGATTCAAGCTGATAGAAGAGCAACTTTAACTAAAATAACCACTACTGGTTACAACCAAGGTATTTGCACGAGCTCACCAAAATTGGATAGTTGAAGACTGGAAAAATGTTGCCTGGTCTGATGAGTCTCGAGTCAGAATTTGGCGTAAACAGAATGGGAGCATGGATCCATCATGCCTTGTTACCACTGTGCAGGCTGGTGGTGTAATGATGTGGGGGATGCTTTCTTGGCACACTTTAGGCCCCTTAGTGCCAATTGGGCATCGTTTAAATGCCACGGCCTACCTTAGTATTTTTTCTGACCATGTCCATCCCTTTATGACCACCATGGACCCATCCTCTGATGGTTATTTCCAGCATGATAATGCACCATATCACAAAGCTCGAATCATTTCAAATTGGTTTCTTGAACATGACAATGAGTTCACTGTACTAAAATGGCCCCCACAGTCACCAGATCTCAACCCAATAGAGCATCTTTGGGATGTGGTGGAACGGGAGCTTCGTGCCCTGGATGTGCATCCCACAAATCTCCATCAACTGCAATATGATATCCTATCAATATGGGCCAACATTTCTAAATAATGCTTTCAGCACCTTGTTGAATCAATGCCACATAGAATTAAGGCAGTTCTAAAGGCGAAAGGGGGTCAAACACAGTATTAGTATGGTGTTCCTAATAATCCTTTAGGTGAGTGTAAGTTATAATCTTATAATTAATAAAACTTCTCTAAGCTAATTACTTTCATTACATAGTAAAGGCCGAATTATAGTCAATTTTTTACGTGTAGTGCGTGTGATGTAATTTTCCCTATTAGAAGACTTCGCATGTACTGTACGTGCACTGCCAGTGCAACCTTGCATACACCCGTTACAGGAGAATGTAGTATGTAGCCCAGGAGAAGGATTGCATTTTGTCGCAATGTGCATGCGTCGAAACGTCTGCGTACACGAGTCAAACGTAAAAAAACAGACTATACTCCAAGCTTAAGTCATAATGAATCTTACTGTATGACATCCAGTATCACATTTATAACCAACTGTGCGGAAACTAGCTTCCGTACATTTTAGTTTCCTGACAGCTGAGTTGAAGTTTTCATCCTTTGCTGATATGAATAGAAAAAAAGTCCAGTTGCCAAACTGGAAACCTAAAAATTTAAATCTAATTTAAACCTGGAAATAATAACTACCTAACATTTAAAAATGCTATGCCACAAAATAAAATAAAAACATTAAGGATTCACATTGCACACAAGATGCTTGTGGGAACATTTTCAAATCATGCCATTATCCATCACATTGGAGATTCCATGTGAATTGTTAATTTACTTGTGCTGAAGATTTGATTTAATTAATTACATTTTAATAGTTTGTTAATCATGACTTAGACACAAAGGAATAGAATAGAAGGTTCCTGTAGCTTTGAATCAATAAGAGCAGACAACAAACCCAGATGTTTTTCTCTTGAGATGGGAACATTAGGCTATTGTCTAGTAGATGAGGTTTTCACAAAAGCATTTTAATTGAAGGTGGAGTTAGGGTGAGGCACAATAACAATGAGACACAGCAAAGGCACAAACATCCTGTTTTAGATTGGCATTGTCCCCTTTGCTTAAATGATCCATTATAATAGATGAACCATACTGCAGAAAATGTATAGTTTCCTGTATAACTCAATGAATGAGCACTGCAACTTAATAAAGCTTTCAAATGTTCTCAAAGAATGTTTGTTTAACTGTTGATCAAGAATAAGTGATGGATCCTATAGGTGGTTTCATCGGACGCACGCGCATTGTCACGGTTACGCACCTGAACCAATGTGAATGTCTTGTATTCATTTATCGATCTGCATGCTAGTGGCTAAACTGATGAAACAAATTCCCTGTTGAAAATAAAATGTTTTGATTGGCTAAAGGAAGAATTCAAGGATATGTAGCTATATATTTATTTTACACATTAATGTTACCTCAGGGCACACTCATATCTACCTAACCCAACCAAACTGTGCATGAGCGCAATTGTCGCCCCTCCCTACTCCCCAAGAAGTTCACCCACCTGTGCAAGCTATTAAAGCAACACTATGTAGTTTTTTTTACCTTTAAATAATGTCTCTAAAATTATTTCAGTGATAGAACAACTTTTAACTGGACAAATTGTACTGTTGCTGCAACCTGAGCAGCCTCCTAGCTGCTACAAGCACACTCTGAAAGTGGCGGTGGAGGGTAGAGCACACAGCCCAACCCCTCCCCCTGCCTGCGGAAAAGTGTCTGATACCAGGCACTGTTGCGCTTTTCAACCACATGGGGGAGCTGTAAGTCATTTTTACATGGAAACTACATAGTGTTGCTTTAACCAAACCGCACCAAGGCCGTCTACAGAGCGATCACACTAATCAATCAAACGAGATTTTTGGGGTCAAACACCAAGAACTGACTTTGGCTGTTTTGGTAAAATTAGTAATTCGGAAGCCGCGGATAGCGGCTGGAAGAATGCATCACGGATCGGGTAGGGATCACACCCTAATGATGATATTTTTTGAAAGTAGTGTTTCTTTTCCTGACAGTCAAGATGCGAAATGTTGTCTTTCGTAGTCATTTACTGTATCTGTACGATCATAGACAGTGAAATATAAGAAATCTGTAAATCGTAGCAATCTAGCTGCTTGTAAGTGGTACTCGGTAGGTACTCAAAATAGCGGCAGTAAGCTGGAAAAAGAGTGGATGACGTAAAAGGTCACATGACTGATATTCATGTATAGCACCACTTATAAATCAACATAGCACAATACGGTTACACAGGTAGGTGATGTTTAGCACTAAAAATGGTTCCTCTAAGATTACAAGCCAGTGAACCACTTTTAGCGCTATTTAGCACAATTTTTGTACACTGAAGTACAGTGTTTTTTGCAAACATGTCATTATTTACAAAACTATCACACAACAAAAATAAGACACAGAATTAAATTGTTAGGTCTCTTAGCAAAGCTAAAACATTGGGTTCCTGTTTATTGGTCAAATTCATCTCCTTCATTCTTCTTTTTAACTGGTTGGTATCTCTTATTCTGAGGCCCCTATGTAAAAACACCATTAATTCCTCGTCCAATCAACAGACTTTAGCTATTATCGTGCCTTATGTGCAAAGCATGCAGCAGAGATACTGAAGATTGTGTTGTCTTTTTGATGTCAAGAGCCATAACAACCAGAAACAGGGATTTAACAAAGGCAAATGCCAGCACAAACAAACACTTACATCTGCTTCTATCTGTACACCGGTTCATCTGGCAGAGTCTGTGTAAATAACTTGTAAAGGATGCAATAATCTTGACTTGAAAGAATGACTTCATAAACCATTCGGAAAGACTTTTGTTTGTCTTTACACAGCGTATCCAAATTAAACTGAATGGCACTTCAATGAATTTATGAATACACCAATCAAATAAATACATAAATATAAAAATACAGCAACACAGCTAGAACCGAATCACTGACCATGTTCTTCCACTTCACTTCTGTTGATATTTCTGTTCAACATTTTTGGAAATTCTTTAAACATCTCAAAATGGAAAATAGGACAAAACGCCTGCTTTCTTTCACTGTATATATTTCTTTCCCAGTCACTTTAAACCCAAAGCCATGGCCCAACCATTGGGCTGCATTTCCCTCCAGACAATTCACATGGAACTGGTTAGAACAACATTCCTTCCATGGAGAAAATATTTGGCACGCTTTTAATACAAAATCATAAACGAGAGGTCTTTTCTAATCACATCCCATGTCATTTTTCCTTTCCTTAATTTCTTCCTAGAGCCATTGTAAGGAGGATAAGACATACGCTTATACAAGGAGAGATAAACGGAAAGATGATTTCGATTTTGGCTGACGCAGGGAGATTGGGAGTGTCCTAAATGGTGGAAAAGGTTCAAACTCTCGCTTTCTGTATGTACAGTTATGGAGACTGTAATTGTCTTGTGTACTTTGGCCTGCTAATGTGAGGATGAAAAATGTTCATGCACTCATACTCGCAGCACTGTGATATATTACATGAGTTAGTCGGTTCTGTAAAAATATACATGACTGCTAACAAATACCCTTCGCGTTCAGGGCTCACGTCGTCCCCGTTCACATTTTCCTGTTCTGTTTGATCACTGCAATCAAATATTTTCCAGTTATACAGTAAGAGCTCTGTGAATTGAAGGAATGAACTTGAACATCTGCTATAATCTTGTCAACTATCACGTCTTGCCTCGAAACTGTTTAAACAATTCTATCAATTCTGACCGCCAAGTGTACAGTAGTTCATTGTGAATGTCAACGTCAACCAAGATTAGTCCCAAAATGGACCCAAAATGCAGTTTAAGCAAAGGTCATTAATATTACCAAGATGCTGCAGTTCAATTAGTATGAATCTGGAAAGTGCAACACTCATATGGCCGGCAATTCATCCTGCCTCCTAGTATGAATAAAAACAATTGTTAATCATTAAACTCTGTGTAAAGCAGTCCTGTCCAATCCTGCTCCTGGAGGGCCGGTGTATCTGCAGAGATTTGCTCCAACCCTAATCAAACACACCTGATCCAGCTCTGTAGGGCCCTCCAGAACGGAGTTTGGACACCACTGGTGTGCTGTATTTTTCAGTCTATAAGCCGCGTTTTTTTTTTATAACTTGGCTGGTGATGCGTCTTACAGTCAGGTGCGCCTTGTAAGTCAGTATGAATTTATTTTGACATTTATGAGGCAAGAGACAACATTACTGTTTACAGCCGCGAGAGTCCGCCATCTGCTGCTTCTGTATTTATGTAATTCAGTGAAGTGGAATGACGAGTATGCGAACTTCACGCTAGTTGGCTTGTTCAGTAAATTTAGCCTATTCAACCTTCAAGGTAAGTTTTGTATGCTATGGTTTATCGTTTAAATAACTGATAATATTACTTTTAACTTACAGACGTCTATTCAGCCTGCTGTTCTGTCTGCTATTGTTTAGTTGAATAACTTGCCTTTCCAGATTAAATGTCTGTTCTTCGGCTTGGATTTTGTGAAATAATTTTCTAAATAAACGCAATGTATAGTCCACTGTGACTTATATATTTTATTTTGATTTGATAACGCATTTTTGAATAATGCGGCTTATATTCCGGTGAACAGTTTATAGTCCAGAAAGTACGGTAAGTCATTCGATAACTGCTTCTAAACACATTAGAAATGTTAGACATGTATTGCTAAAAAACACTTTATAAAGACTGTAGTACTTAATTGTGGAGTTACACTGTTAGGGGCTGTTACCATGTCGCACCCTTAAAACGGCTAAAAACTGTGACTCGATGACGCACTTGAACCACAGAGCATGGCCCCACCCCTAAAACAACCATGAGAATCCATTCAGGTTGCAACGGTATTGGCCCTGTCCAAAATGGCGCACATCATGTGGACGTTCGGTCTCGTGTCCTTAAATTGCGCGTGCTCGCTTAGTCTACAAGTCCGTAGGGTGTCCCATCTGTCATTTTTACGCTCCAAAGTGTGCTCATCGGCGCCCCCTTGGAACCCTTGACTGCAGCAGGCTTCGCACACTCTACCAACCCAGAAGTCTTTGCGAAAGAGCAATCAGATGACGGAAGGGAGGAGTTCACACTAATGGGCAACTTCTCTTCCTATTTCCGGTGTGACGCTCGAGTCTGTCCCAAAATACCACTTCGGTGCACCCTCTTGGATTTGTGTCAAGGGTTCCTAGGGTCTGCACTACATGATGTCATCAAAGTGTGGACTATGAGAAGGTCCACAAGTCCGGAGTGTGCCATTTGGGACAGGGCCATTTAAAAGAGACGGGAGCTTTCCAAGAGTGGGTATGGTTTCATCTGGGAGCAGAGAATTTTGCCTGTCAAGATTTTGATAACTTATTTTATTTACTTGACATTTATTTTAAATCAATCAAATTTCTCTGGGTGGTTAATAACACATTTTTCTGTGGTGTGACAATCTGAGAACACATTTAATATTGGACTTTACATGGACGAAAGACCATTGATTCACTAGCAACCTGGTAAAATGTGTTTTTAATGAAATTTGAACTAAATTGAAAATGGTAGAGTTTATGTCAGGTTCAATTGTTTGTCTGAAATATGTTGTTTCATTGTGACCTCAGTAAGCAGTTTTGGGAATATCTGTCTTCGTCTATTCAAGTAGATAGGACTTGGTCTCGTATGACTGAAATGGAGGCATTGCAAATATGATTGCCAAGTGAGTAGACTTTGGTTTGGAGGAACTTTGGTTTGAGAGAGGAAGATCCCTTTCTTTGAGACATTAGTTCATGCATCTGTAATGTAAGATTAGATTATTGTAATGTGATGTCGGGAAGAAGCCCTGTGGTTTCTATAGTCAAGGTTCAGTTGGTTCAAAATAAAGAAGTCAGAGTTTTAATCCAAATTTGGATAATGTCAAGCAGTTTCTTTACCTTTACACCAACCACCTGTTTTAATTCAAAACATATTGCTTCATTAATATCAGGGTGTACTGTAAATGATGTTGCCCTTCAGTTATTACGAATAATCTTTTAAGACCAATAAATATCCTCACTGAAAAATTTCCCTGATGGCTCAAATTAGTTAAATTAAATGAACTGATGCATACCAGTTCTTGTATATCTTAAAACATTTGAGTGAGTTGCATGCTGACAACATGAATCATTTTGTTAGTCATATGCAGATGTCTGATTCCCATCATTTACTGTGACATGAACAAATCCTGAAGTTTGTTGTGTTATTTGCACTGGTGGTGTTGTGTTTGTTTTCTCTTTTGAGTTATGTGTCATGTGGTATGTCAAGCTGAATCTCTTTCCCTTAACATGTAGCTGTTGAGTGTCACTGTGATTGTGGTTTGGGTGCTGAATTGCATTAAAACCATCTGTGCTATGGAAGATGTCATCTCCTTTTTCTAATCCCAAAGCTTGTCACATTATCAATTGCAAACACTTGATAAAAAGCCAAAACAGTAAAAATGACATACCGAAGACTCAACACTTTTCACAATAGACACCTAACAACAGTTATGCTCAACATAAATATATTTCATGTATTTTGGACATGCAAGTACATTTGATGTACAGTGTTTGACACAATTCATGCAATTCTTCATCACCACAAGATTTCTTTAAAAAGATCCATAAAACTCACTTTATTACATGGACGTTCTTCTTAAATTGAATTATTGCTATTTTAAATGCTTCACCCTCTTTAAGGCCACAAATGTCAAAATTGTAACATTTGGGGCATGTTCAAATGTTCTCATTTCTAAGCCTCTAGTGTTCAGCCAGACATATAGTTAACCTTCAAAAGTCAAACTTTTCATTATTCTGCATTAAATGGGTCTGCTAGGACACACAACCGAATTAACACACACATCTTTAAAAAAAAGTCAGTCATAACATACAATACTGTATGTCAACCAAACCGTCAAGGATATTCCTCAACTACTGCCAGAAATCATTCAGTTGACTTATGATGGAATCTAAACAGACAATTAATACATTAAACGCATGACTATTGTAATAAATATTACTATATCTGGATTATATTTGGCCTATAGATATTTGTTTAAATATGTGCTAGCCAGAGGTGGTTGGACTCCTCCTGTTGAGATCTGGTGCCTCTCAAGGTTTCTTCATTGTCTATGTAACCATCTTAGTGAATTTTGTCCTTGCCACTGTTGTCTTTGGCCTTTATTCTCTATAAGGCGAGTAATATGCATTGTAAAAAAAGTGCTATACAAATAAATTATTGAACTGAATGGAATATATGAACAGTGAGTTGCCAAGAAAGAGTTGGTTAAAAAAGCTGAACAATAATCAAACTTTATATTAACAGCTCATGTCTTGGATGTCAGACCCATTAGGTGTAATTACAGAGGTAGGCATGCAAACTGTATAAGCAAAAGATCAGCCAACCCTGCTCTCTGAAGCCAGTATTTTATTTTCTAATATAGTGCAGAGAAAGTGCAACTGTTCATTTTACAAGTCTTTTAGAGAGCTTATTATTATGGCAATGGTAATTATCATGGTGACTAAATCCATCAATTTGGATACAATTAAAGAGATTAAATCACAAACGATTTCATATTTCCATAAAATCAATAGTGTGCCCTTCTGTGTGAACGAAAACACATCCTGCAATTCATTCTGGGATTGTTCCCATAAAGGAGACCTGAGAATATTTCCAGAATGGGTCCTGTGTGTCGTAGTGAGTATGCGTGAGTCAACACAACAAGAATTTATCGTTTAGCTCTTCGACACAAGGGATTTAAATGCAAACTGGAATGAAGCAAAGATCCATGAGCTCATCACTATCTGTGCTGAAGTTGAGATCGTTCACCAGCATAATAGGTTATGATTGAATCAGAAAATAAATGCACGCGTGTGGTTTCTGTCAAAAACTTAAAGAAACAGTATGTAGGATTGTGACCAAAACTGGTATTGCAATAACAAAACTTGTGGCTAAAACTGGTACTGCAATCACCCAACTGGTGGCCAATACATAACATGACAACATAAACATCAGTTGAGGGCTGCAACTCCACTTTTTAAATGACAATATCCTGGCCAGACCACTGTTGTGAGTGATACAAGTATTTGAAATGAAAATGATTTCTTAATGTCTAGTGACATATCAGGGCCATTTTATGATTCATTGATATACATGTCTTACATACTGTTTCTTTAAGATGCTGACAAAAATCACCAAGTGCACAATTACAAATACAATACACTTCACGTCATGTGTCTTTACAGGATCTTTACTTGATTTGTGTAAATGCACGCATGCACAGATTGTGGAAAATCATTGGCAGTGTGAATGAACCAAAATCTTGAAAACATTTTCCATGTATCTGTGTGTGTAAAGGGCTATTGGTAGTTGCCCCTGTAAGTAGCCTCATGATTTGCATAAAGTTCAACTTTTCTGAACTTTGTTGTGTTGCTAAACACACACCTCCTGTCACCAGAAGTCGCAGAGCTTCCAATGAAATGAATGAGATTATGACTGGTGGCTGAATGGGGAATGCATATACAAAGTATGAAAGTAATTTAAATTCTGGGCTCTTATTGGCTGCTTTTCCATTATTTCATTCATTATTTGTCCAAGTCATCCATTTCATTTTTTTATTTATAATTTAGTTATTAAAATGTTATAACATTTTTGGTTTCTAATAAAAAATACAAATTTACACAATAAGGTATTGACTTCCAGACGCCCCACCAGAAAAACCCAAAGTACATAAGTCCAGGTGGGCGGTGGAATGGAGGTGGACCCGGGGGAGGGATAGTGGGCCAGGACCATGAAAGTCCGGAGGCAAGAGCCAGGGCGGAGCCGCGGGCGGAGGCAGGGACCAAGGCGGAGCCGCGGGCAGAGGCAGGGACCAAGGCGGAGCCGCGGGTGGAGGCTGGGACCAGGGCAGAGCCGCGGGCAGAGCGGTAGAGTTGGGTCCGAGTCCACCTTTGTCGAGTACGAGTCAAGACCAAGTCCTTAAACATCAAGTCCGAGTCCAAGTCCGAGTCCAAAAGGGTCCGAGTTGAACTTAAGTCCGAGTTCTTAAAGGCCGAGTCCAAGTCGAGTCCGCCCGAGTCCAGAAAGTAATTAAATTAAAAAAAAGATACACAATTTGTATAGTAAATTGTTACTTTCTATTAATACTTTAACGTTTCAACCCATTAAACCAATGGCAATATAAAAAAGTCATAAAAATACCTCTATTGCATCTTGTCATTGTCATTGCCATTGACCATTTTTATTTTATGTCTTTTCCTATCAAAAATGATTTCAAAGAAAAGAAAGGGATATAAAGGTATCTTCTTTTTACCAGATGTCTTGCAAATAAATTCTCTATGATTTTCGTAAGCAAAACAAATTATTGCTGACTTTGAGGACATCATAGATGTGTGTGATGTGTGTGTTTGTCTGCACGT
The DNA here is from genome assembly GCF_027580225.2 of Misgurnus anguillicaudatus. Lineage (NCBI taxonomy): Eukaryota > Metazoa > Chordata > Actinopteri > Cypriniformes > Cobitidae > Misgurnus > Misgurnus anguillicaudatus. The sequence goes on from NC_073356.2 coordinate 18,138,663, forward strand.
ATGCGACTGGCTGCTGCCTGCCAGTGTGTTGCAGTAAAATAACAAGACTATCTAGTAGTTAATCAAGTGTTTAAGCGTGCATAATAAACAGATCTCTCTTCCAAAAAAAAATACATTGCTAGAAGGGGAAAAAGTCTTCTGTATGTGCGGTTCAGAAAATGACAGAGACACAAGGTTTGCTGACTAGTGTTGCCTGATCTTGCACTTAAAAAACAGCGAACAAGAAAAATCCAATAATAAACCAAAATAAATCTAAATGCTTTACTTCAAAGATCAAAATATTGGGACCGGCACCTTCACACTTTATTAACACCAAAAACTTGATCGCTTCACGAGCCAAAAGTCATAAACGGTTAAGCGCCAAAACGGTATTTACATTCAAAAAAGCAGAGGACCTGGCAACACTACAAGACCGCTGTGAAGCAGCCTCACAAAAGAAGTGTACAAACACAACGTCAAGACAGAGGTTTATTGCAAAACACAATGCTGTTAGATTATTTTGGTCAAAGCTGTGATTGATAAGCACGCGAGACGGCAGAACGTTGCTATGGTTATTTCTGTGTCAATCATCACATTTTCGGGATTGAGTCTTGTTCTGTACAGACATGAAACGAACATTTAGGGGATTCACTCCCGCATTTAAATGCGGTTGTTACTCCCGAAAGTTTGCAGTGTGTACGAGACACTGAGACATTAATTAATTTCTCATCTCAAGGTTATGCTGGTTTTATGTTACACATGACGCGGACTCAACTGTACTCGGGATATTTTCTGAGTCCAAAATGTCCAAGTCCGTGTCAAGTCCGAGTACAAATTCATCCGAGTGCGTGACAAGTCCGAGTTCATTCAAACTCGAGTCCGGACTCGAGTCCGAGTCCAAGTTCGAGTACCCCAACTCTACAGAGCAGGTAGCCAGGGCGGAGGCGCGGGCAGAGCAGGTAGCCAGGGCGGAGCCGCAGGCAGAGCAGGTAGACAGGGCGGGGCCGGCAGAGCAGGAGCCCAGGGCGGAGCCAGCAGAGCAGGAACCCAGGGCGGAGCCGGCAGAGCAGGAATCCATGGTGGTGCTGGGGGAGCTCGGGGCCTGCAAATAGAGACAGGGTAGAGAGAGGCTGGCAAAGCCAGAGAAACAGAACACAAGGCGGACAGTTCTGAGAGCTCAGGGACAGACATCTTGGTCCAGGCGGAAAGTTCAGAGAGTTCAAGGAGCTCGGGGGCGGCCATCTTTGGAAGGGCACAGAGTTCAAAATTAGCTATTTTAGGGAGAGCAAAAGGTCCATGGGAGTCGTACACCACCACTTTGGTTAAAGTAGAGAGTCTACGGAGCTTAGGGGTGACCGCCTTAACTGACCAATATGACACAGGGGACTCGGGAATAACTATCTTAGCCTTTACCAGGAACTCAGGAAACTTAATAACAGGCTTTATGGTTGGGACAAGAAACTCAGAAAACTCAGGCTCAGCAGACTTGGTCATAGCAACTAGCTCATGGGACTCAAATTCAAACTTGTCAACCATAATAGAAAGTGCAGTGGACTCACGTGACCTGGGTGGAATGAGTGATTCAACTGTGACAGGGAGTTTATTTGGCTCAGATTTGGACCTTCTAGACATGATGGTAAGTGTAGGTGACACAGGTTCGGACCCTCTAGTCGTGATGGTAAGTGTAGGTGACACAGGTTCGGACCTTCTAGTCGTGCTGGTAAGTGTAGGTGACAAAGGTTCCGACCTTCTAGTCGTGAGAGGGTGTTCGGGGGACTTGTGCTCATGAGTTTGGGTGATCTCCTGTAGAACTGGTGTGCAACAAGCAGACAAAACATAGCACAAAGCCAGAGACAACATAGAAGATTCACACAGACCGTAAAGTTCAGGGAGCTCCGAAGGCTTAAGTAATGGATCAAACAGTTTTATTAGTTCTGGTAGTTCACAGAATGTAGCCATTTCATGTGATATAGCAAACCTGTTGGCCTTAAACAGTTCCAATGAATCACTAGAATATGCCACACTTGAAAATGACTCACTCAAAAATGTCTTACTCACAGATGATTCACTCAAAGATTTACTCAGGGAAGATTCACTCTGAGATTTACTCAGGGAAGATTCACTCTGAGATTTACTCAGGGAATATTCACTCGGAGATTTACTCAGGGAAGATTCACTCAGAGATTTACTCAGGGAAGATTCACTCAGAAATTTACTCAGGGAAGATTCACTCCGAGATTTACTCAGGGAAGATTCACTCGGGGATTCACTCGGGCAAATAAGCGGTCCAGAGATTCTGGTCGCTCGGACAGTAATCAGCGAGGTATCCATCAAACTGGAAATCAAGCAGCCGACCCGGATCTTCACTGGATGAACCGGATGACCTAACAACTCGTGCACAGGCTCAAACACGGCGGAAGTCATCTCGTGAGCGGGGTCGGACTTAAACACGGGGAGAGCGGGACAAGACAAGGCAGTTTTCAGTGACGGCGGGAGACTCGGGCATACAGTAGCGGTCATCTCATTCGTGAACTTGGGCGTGAGCACAGAGAGGACAGGATTACACAGGGCGGTAACCGGGGCAAACCTGAACTCGCACACCGCCACTACGAAGCAAACTGGAGACCTTGGGAAGCACGAGGGAACACACACACGGGAGCGAGGAATTGCTGCTGGATCCTTATGTGGTCGTTCGTTCTGTCACGGTTAGCAACACGATGAGGCGAGAGGCGGATCCAAATGCAGTTTATTCCATAAATATACAGGAAACAAAGCAAAACATAAACTAGGGAACACTAGGGACACGCAACATCAAACAACGAACGACAAACAAAGAATGAACAGGCAAGGTATAAATGCATGACAATGACCAATAACAGAGCAGACACAATCAGTAACTAAGACAACAAACAAGGGGAAGAGCATGAGAACAATGAGTAACCATGGTAGCAAACAAGGGGGCGGAGACACTAATCAACACAGGGAGAAGGGCATACATGAACACAAGTCAAACACAGGATGCACAGAGACACAACGTTACAGGTATATTATAAAACCTACTAAACGTAGGATCAGTACATAAACACGCTTTCAACAGTAGACCTCAAAACCAACCAATCACCTCATGATCAGGAATATATTTTTAGCTGAATTTACAATGCAAATCTTGATGCCCTATTGACCTATTGCTTAGCCCCACCCCTCAAACACAGAAGAGCCAATTGTAGTTGAGTATTAGTTAGTTTCAGCGCCATAGAAAAGTATTGTAAGATCCAAAGCTTACATTAATTTTATTGTGTTAATGCTGCTAAAATGGCAAAACAATGTGTATGGGGGTACTTGTAACACCAATCCCAGGTATCTTGGGAGGATGGGCAATAGGCTACAATGGATTTTATTCCATTTTCTTAACCCAAACAAGACAGAGCAAAATGTCACTTAATGTCCAGACAAACAAGGATGTATACATATGTTATAACTTAAGTAGAAGGAACAATGCTTTTATCTGTGCTAACGTCAACTAAACTTATTTAATCAATCATTATGTACTAATACAGCCTCTACTAAGTTAGATAGATAGCTTGTGCTAACGTTAGCTAAAGTCCAGTGCCTCTCCATACTAAACTGGTTAAATGTAAATGAATTTAATGTTACCATACGATAACTGAACATAGTTAATCCTGATGTCATCTGCGATCGTGACGACTGTAACATGAGCTTAAGCTTCTCCCACTTGAATGCTCCTTGATATTTAAAATATATATAAAAATCTCTGGCCTCCCGTGGTTCTGACCTTAATTCACTGAGAGTGTGTGGAGTGCAGTGGGTGAGTCTTTTTCCCTGGATGTGTGTGTACACTTGGAAATTGCAGTGTTGTGCTGTGTCCATGTTGTCAGTAATCACCCCATAGGCCGAGAACAAAACCTGGTGGAAGGAACGTGTACTGGTGCTGGTGGACGACCACTTTCTCTATACATGCCCGCTTGTGTCCCTTGTATACTCACCAGTGTGACCAAGATAAAGATCCAGTGTGTTTTCCCTATACTCATCCGTATGCCTAAAGCAAAGATCCCGTGTGCCCTTCTGTATACTCACCTGTATGCCCAAGTGAAGACCCAGTTTGCCCTTCTGTATACTCACCGTACGCCCAAAGCTAAAATCCAGCGTATTACCCCTGCACACTCCTCTGCACGCCCGGAGCCAAGAGCCTAGTGGACCCAAATGCCCCTCTCTGGTGTGTGCCCATGAGACTGAAGGACTGAAAATCCTTTTTTAAGTATTTAATTTCCCCCTACATGTTTTTTTAATATTTAATAAAACTTGTTAATTTTTATTCCTTTGTCTGTCTGGTCATTGGGGTGTTTTGGGACCTCCTCGAGGTGGAAGTAGGAGGAGCGTGATCCGCGACAGGGGAGGTCCGCTCCCACCTGTGACATAAGCAATAGGAAAATTATGATTGGTTGCCTGTTCTTTATTTTTTTACGACAAGCTATTATAATTTTTTTTAAAGCAACCCTGATATCAACATTTACACTTAACACTTGGCAAAACAAGTCAAGGTAGACATACTGACCCCCGGAACAGCTTAAACCACTGAGGAAGTTAAACGTTGCAATACGAAATGGATGCAGACAAAATGATTACACAATGTTTAAATACAAAATAATCTAGCCTTTTTTCTGTAACAAGACATGAAACTTCAGCATTACCCCATCATCCTTTATTACGTTGCTAAGTAGTGTCATTCGATCAGTTGATGTCATTTGCCAAAGTCGGTTTAACAATGACGTACAACCAGTGTTGTGCCTGAACGAGTTCAATGAACGAAAGTTCATGAACTCGTTCATATTTTGGGTGAACGTGAACTGAACGTACTGTATTACTGCCTGATGAACGTTACTGTGAACTCGGCTTGTAAACGGCAAATTTCTTTTAGTTTAACGTTGTTCAAGAGGGTGCCAGATTTCTATAGTGTCTTCCAGGCGAAAACTGTAAACAGGCCTTAATGTATACCGGAGATCTATACCCAATCTGGCAACACCCGTGTTTCACGGCTGCATGCGTCATCAAAACAAAGAGCAGCATGGAGGTGACGCACTGAAATCCCTGCCGCACCACTCACATAGTTTAACATTAAATAACATCATATTTGTCCTAAACGGTTAACGATTAACATAGGCTGCTAACGCATATTCTGGATCTTGAAATATACTCTGACTAAGCTCACGCTATTTAACGTGCACGTGCGGTGTGCAATACCTGCAAGTTGTCCTGCACGCAACGCTGCGCAGCACTTCTCACCCGGAAAACCCCCTTGAAGCACCCGGCTAGCCTTTAAAGGTATGTGCAAGCAAATACAAAAATGAAAAGACAGTCAATGCTAATGTAAACCCTGGTTGGATAAGGATTTAAAGTTGGATATGAAGATGAAATCTGACACATTTAGCTTCAGTGTTAAAACTGATAAAATAATAGCTGTCTGTGGTTCTATATGGGCTATAATGGCAATCATTTAAAAAAAAGAACTATAAATTAGTTAAAATTTTTGGAACTGTGAACTAGTTCAAATTTTTGAAATATGAACTATGAAGTGAACTAGTTCATTTTAAAATTTGTGAACTGTGAACTGAACTAGTTCATGTAGAAAGTGAACTTTCCCAACACTGCGTACAACACATCTTGAGATGGGAATATCTGATATGTCCTCTTACTTTGTGGAAACGAGTGCATGTATCCAATTCATATTCGATTTATTTTTACATATGAATGAGGACTGAAACCAATCTGAGAATATCGGAATCTATGTGCTTTATTCCTGCTTACACATTTGTGGGTCATATCCGATCTGTGCCACATGAGAGAATAAAATCGGAATTGAGTCACTTCAAACATGCAATGTTAATGTGGCCTTTGTCTCTGAAATACTCAACTGAAAAAATCAATTTAACACGCTGCTGGTCAATCTCCTAGTGCAGTTGCTAGACTTCAGTCTATAGTATGTGAACACTCTGAAGGGGGTGTGAAATCCTGCACTTGGGTCACAGGCTTCACTCTGGGACGCAACGCCCTCTGCAACAATGGCCATATTGATACACGCCCTTTAGTCTGTATACCCACTTTGGTTTGATTCATCTCTGTAGGCTACCAAGGGAACATCCCTTTTCCGGTGCTCTAATGGTTAAAACCAAACTCCCACCTGGACGAAATTACTCTGTTTAATTAAAACCTAGGAAAGCTTGGTGTTCACAGCAAGGAATTTAATGAACCTCATTCAATACTGATTTGAGAAAACAATGTTAGTAACGAAAGCACAGATGGGACAAGAATTTGTATGTTGCCTTGTTTAGAATACGTGCCAAATATCAGACCACATTATTCGCACAGGGGACTAAAAACAGTTTAATCAGAAAATCTTGACATAACCCATAAACCTAGCCAACATTAGCTGCTCACAATAACATTTCTCAGTAGTCATCACTTATAATATAATTTAGTTCCTAAATTACCGTGATACACATGCCTAATGGTCGACATTCAAAGCGAAACACCCCTGATACAAGCAGTGATACATTGTTACAATAACAGCTATAAGCCAACCACATCAGACCTCTGATTATAACCAGTTTTAGCAACATAAGGAGGATGCTATTCTAGCATTACAGTAGAATCAAACAGTGAAAATATCCCCTTTTTAAACACAAATAATACATCAAGTCTTTAATGGCTCATTTATCCAGAGAAGGAAATTCTCCCAAGCTTTATTTTCTTAGTGAGAGCAGGTGGGTTGAACTAAATACTTCAGAACGTATCTGTCTCTATTAATGGGGGCTAAACCTTTCATGTTAAAGCATTTTGGGTGGGCCTGCTCGCTTGGAGAAACGGTACTCTAACATTTCTACAAGTCCCTGATTTTGACAAGTCTCTGGTGTTTAGCTTTTCGTTTTTGTAAGTACGTAACAACAGTGGCTTTGAATTTCTCCTACTCATTTGGCATGTTAATTTTGGCAATAGGCAGCATGTTTTGTTTCTGCTTGCATTGGATGTATAGTTTTCATGACAAGAAATTTAAATGAATGAATCAAGTAAAATGTTCAGAATGAAGCACATTGAGGTCAGGCTTGTGCACAATTCAGAATTTCAGAATTGGCCTCCATTCAATTCATGAATTGGAGTTTGAATTGAATTGACTCCGCCCTACAGGAAGTTGAATTTGAATTGGAATTGGAATGATAGGAAGTGAAATTAAATTCATGGCAATTCAAAGAAATTCCACAAACAAAACAGAAAGAATCTCACATACATTCAGTGTTAGGAAAGTTACTTTGGAAAATTGTTTGGCAACCATTTTAAATACTTATGCTGGATCCCAGGCCGCCTACTTCCATACTATATAGTATGCAAAGTAGCGCTTTTTGCGTACTGTATGGTGTGAAAGTGGGCGGTCTGGGATCCAGCATTAGTTAAAGTAAAGCATTCTGGGAAATGAAGTCATGTTCCATCGTGTTCAACAAAATTACAATTACAAAAATCAAACTTAATTATTTGTTATGTGACTAGAGTTTTTAACATTAATTGCTGGGGGAAAACATTTCCTGTTAATGTAATCTGTAAAAAGTAGTTCAAATTAATATAATATAGAATATGTAATACAATTCTGACATATACTGAAAGCTTCATTTTTAACACTTTACTTACTTTATAATATGTATATGAATTTCTTTGAATTTCTATTGAATTGCAATTCTGCTTCCTTTAAATTCGAATTGTAATTCTAGATCCTGTTTTTGACATCAATTCAAATTCAATTCAAATTCAAGAATTGAATTGGAATTTAGGAGTCATTCTCAATTCAATTCTGAATTGTGCACAAGCCTGATTGAGGTAATGTGTGGTACACACATATTTGAGACAGTGGCTATGTTTACATGCACAAAATTTTGTCAATCCGACTGAATTTAATACGATTGAAGGTTACGACGATACAGTTTACATGCACCCTAAACATAGCAATCTGATTAAAGTGTTCATTTACATGTACATTCTATAGAATCCGAACAGAACGTCTGTGCGATCGCACAGCCAGTGTTCCCAGATTCGGGTACAGAACCATCCCAAATGGACATTCAAAACTAGCCCAAAAGCATCCCAATGACTATTCACAGCCCAAAACCAAAAAAACAATAACTAATGAACGAAAAAAAAAACTGGTGGAGATAGTTTTAACAGTAGCCCAAATCTAAACTCTAAAAAAAGCAGAGGACTTGGCAACGCTACGCTGCGGACAGCATCTCTCATCGAGTTCACGCTTTATCTCTGGATTAAAGTCCAAGCGGAGTTGGAGAAAAATTGTTCTTAAGAAGTTTTCAGATATAGGTAATGAAACCACGTTTCAAAAGGCACAACGCTATTTTATTGCTTTAAGTAGCCTAATGTTTTAAAAGTAGCCTACACATAAACGAGGCAGAATGTACATCGCGTGTACATTGCGTGACCCCATGAGCGTTACCTTAATAATGCGTGATGCGTAACATTGTTGTTGCGTGTTTCTGTGAAGAGAATCATGTGATATAAGAGGTTAATATAAGACGTGAACTTGAGCAAAAATGTTCTGCACATGTGCACAAGGTATTTTTGCATCCGATTTAGAAAATATTACGATTCACGCGCTTACATGCATACTTTTCTCCTGCTTATTGGATCACAGATCGGAGTATACCACCCCTTTCAATACGATCCAAATTTGCATCCGATCGTCCTCAATTGCATTGATTAAGGTGTTTACATGAAGACTTTTCAATACGATTGAGCCATCAATAAGATTACAAACGGATTATTTGGTTGCATGTAAACGTACCTACTGTGGACCTCAAATACACGTTTAAGGGTTTGATCAATGAAACCGTGTTGTACCCAAGTCTGAACTCTCGCTACCCTTGGGATATCAAAAAAACTCATATCTCATGCCACATTTTTTCTCTTCTTTCTAGCAAAGCATGTCTTGAAAATAACAGAAGCATAGAAGCACATAATCTGTCCTAGCCTCCGTGCATCTGATCATGTCGAGGCCATCTAATCGCATTTAAGATCTACAGGGAGAACAGAGAGGCTGGACCTTTCATCCTACACCAAAGTCAACAATATGGGATTCTTGGGAAGCATTGCTGACATTCTTGAAAGCAAAAAAAGATAGACCCCTCTTTCCCAAACTTTAGAGGGAACGAAGTTCTTGTTTGACAGTATGTTGATGAAATAATAAATTGTAACCACATTGTCTCTCTCTCTTTCTCTCTCTCTTTCTCTCTCTCGTCTCAGGCGGGGGTGGAGGTAACTGGTGGTTGTGGTGAGAAGTCTGTGCTGTAAGTGGGCGTCAGAGAGATTTATGGTCAACTTGGTCTAAGGCCCTCTTACAGACGGGGCATTCGTCCATGCGGTTTTTACCACACTGAATGCCTCCAGATAGCTGGAGTCAGATGGGGGAGGGTGAGAAGATAAATCCTTGGCAAGTGAATGTTAATTAATAACGCCCTTCAACGAGGTGATGTTTATACAGATGGATCCTCTTTCTTGTGAACCGGCCACCCTTTTGCGTTGCTATGTCCTGTTCTGAGCTCTGGTTATCTTACCCCGTCAAAATATGAAATGAGCCACTACTTCTCATCTTGGATCTGACTGTACTGCACCCCTGCTGAAATGAGCAGCTTAGATCAGTATTCATTTCCACGCCGGTTAGTGTTGGTTGAGCTTGTGGTTGTGCTTTTTATAAGCAAAAATTAGCTGGTGAAGCCAGTCAACCCAAATAGACTTTAGAAGAAAACAGGGACACTCTGGATAAACTAGTTATAAATCAAGGTTAAAAAACTTAAATCATATCTTAAAAAAGCAGATATGATACTACACTTAAAAAAATAAATGCACAAATGGTGATTCTTTGCAGTGATGCCATAGAAGAACCATTTTTGGTTGCCCAAACTAAAAAAATAAAACATTTGGAGCTCAGACGCAAAAGTCGCTAAACAACACCTTTGTCAAAAACAAGATAATGAAATTAAACCAAATGCTCTCAGCACGTATTATACTTTGTTCATCAAATAGACTGAATCGCCTATGTCACTGTGACGTCATCGTTCTAGCTTGAGATTTGACTTTAAAATGTCATCTTGTTCTGTTGTGGGCTGCCAGAATAGAAGGAACAGCACTTTTGGTTCAAAACGAAAGTTTTACCGGATCCCGGCAGACAGTCCTTCGCAGAAATCAAGACGACAATTGTGGTTGAATGCAATTAGGCATACAGACTGGACGGAGATGATCATAAATAATGCTCGTGTTTGCAGTGCACACATCATATTAGGTAAAATAATCTATGCATATGGACTGATGTGTTGGTGTTATCTAGTACAAATCAGCAAGTTTCTGTTTTGTAGGTTTAAAGTCGCCAACCTTCAGCACTATTGTTCAGCTTAATTTAAATGTTAAACAAACATACAGCAATAGATGTAATGGTCTCCTAAAATAATCCAGATTAATTCCCCCAACCACCCGAAAGTAATTCATATGTTGTCTAGGAAATATTCAAAACTTGGTTAAATTTGGGAAAGTTAATAAAAAAAAAATAGCTGTCACGGTCCCGCAGAATCAGTGACTTTACATATTCGGACAGTTCCTAACCTTCTTCTGCATCCATGTTTAATAAATCCCTCCTAAAACGTGCTAGCTTATGCTTGTCAACATTGCCTCTGTGGCTTTTTTTGCCTCTAGCTAAGCCCCGGCCTCCCGGAGACGTTGCAGTGTTTACAAACTTTTAAGGGGTCTATACCTTCGCTTTTAATCCCGGCCTCAGACAATTAAAATTTTCAGCAAAGTCCTCTAAGTGCACGGAAGATGAACTGTATAAACAATGGCGCGACTATGTCTCACATACCATCCAAATATGGTGGTGACATGGATCACAGCGCCCCCTAAGTGTTTACGTTCTGAGTTTCATCGTTCGCAATGTTTCTAGTTGCATCTTTAGTGATTTGGCAACTGTGTCTTCTTTTTGAAGTAGAGGTATTTGCCAAAAAGCTTGCGTGTGCTTAGAGGGTTTTGCAGCGAAAGAAAGGCAAATTTGTATATAGTCCTACTATTTCAATCCACATTCTGCGTTGTCTTTCAAAGCTCGGCAAACACAGTAAATCTCTGGGGTCACATTAGCCAAACAACGAACACTGAAATCAAGAAACGAGACCGAGGGAAAGGAAGGGAAATTTTTGCTATTAGGACTGCCAGAAATGAATCACAGAATTACTTGGCCGAGGCTTTTGTGGTGAGAATGGCATGAGCTCAAGCTCAAATTCAGAGCCCGCAATGGCTGGCCTTAAAGGTTCTCTCATTAGTGTGCTCTGAACAGGAGCACAAGGGTCGTGGTCATGTTCCAAAGTGGGTGCATGAGAGGCCCTTAAAACACTGTTGTCTCCTTTTGATCTCGCAGTTTCATTAAACTGGAAACATACACAACAGGACAAGACCAAGTACTTAGTGTTCCATCCCATGTCAAAGACCTCAAGATGATGTGAGACATTTTGAAATGTTTGGTTTAGTCTTGCACACTGACAAAAACAATTACAGATGAGAATATACGAAAAATAAAGCTTAAATCTGCATATGATGCTCTGAGCCGGTCCCAACTTAACCCGGTGGGTGCTTTACCTGCTTGATCAGCTAAAAGTATTCAAAACCTCTTTTAGACCTGGCTGCGAAATCAGCAAGCAAACAAAGATATTTCAGCAGGAAATACCTGTATTCTTTTGGTCATTATGTTTGTAAATTGGGTTTCCAAAATGATTCAATACAGTTTCCTTTCTAGGAGCTAAATAAGCTGATTTGGGCCAGATTACAAACTTAGATTTGACTGTACATAATAGCTCAGATAAAAAAACGAAACGTACAAAAGAATAGACTCACTGTGTGTTCTTGGATACAGTAAGAGGTTTGTACTGTAGCTGAAATTGAGTTGGCTTAAAGAACAGATTGGATATGTAGACACAGAGGAAAAAATTAAATCAAGAAAGAAATAAAACCTTCAAACAACAGCTTTAAAATTGGATGAAACCGCCCTGTATACAACATTTTCTCGGATTTAACACAGCAGGACACAGGGCAAGGTAACAGTAACATAATGCTAATGCTAAACAGAGTACTTAGTGCTTAGTGGTAATATATTAACCCCAGTGACATGGGACACGTGTCTCCGTCTGCCAAGGTCCCAAAGGGATCTGTGTTTGCTAAATGAAAGCAAAGGAGTACACAGGACCCCCAGCTCCCTCCATGAGCCATCCCCCGATGTTACAGAAAGTACATCCCGATAAATCATGTCCTCAGATCTCCCTGCCAGGAATTCCTATGAAGATTGCGTTTGTCACACCACAGAGATCCGTGAAAAACGGAAACACCAGTACCACTCTCCAAAAATCCAGGGAATGCCATTAGAATCCATTTGTGTCTGAAGAGGCTGGTAAGGGTAAAAATTTTTGATCATTCAACAATTGAAAATAATCCACCTCTAACTGCATCCACATGTTTTGGGCTGGCTGGACCACACACACACACACACACACACACACACACACACACACACACACGTGCACAAGTACATGCGCAGACACAGACATAACACACACACACACACACACACACACACACACACACACACACACACACACACACACACACACACACACACACACAAACAGAAAGAGGTGTCCTTTGCCAGAGACACTTGGCTGTGCCTAGGGTGTTATTGTGGAAGTGGTCTGTCTATCTACCTGTCTGTCTTTCTGTATATCTATCTGGCTATTGTATCTATCTATATATCTTTCTGACTGTATATCTATCTATCTATCTATCTATCTATCTATCTATCTATCTATCTATCTATCTATCTATCTATCTATCTATCTATCTATCTATTTCTGTCTGTGTGTTGGTATGTCTGTCCATCTATATATCTGTCCAGCAGTGGTCTACAACATTTTTAAAATAAAATAAAATCAACAAGTCCATCCATCCGTCCGTCCGTCCGTCCATCCATAGTATCCGTCTATCCGTCCATCCATCCATCCATCCATCCATCCATAGTATCCGTTTATCCATCCGTCCATCCATCCATCCATAGTATCCGTCTATCCATCCATCCATCCATCCATAGTATCCGTCTATCCATCCATCCATCCATCCATCCATAGTATCCGTCTATCCATCCATCCACAGTATCTGTCCATCTGCCTGTCTGTCTGCCCATCCATTCATCCGTAGTATCCATCTATCTATCCACATTTTTTTCCTTCTGGCTGTCTGGCTGACCATTCATCTATTCATCCATCCATAGTATCCATCTATCTATCCACAGCATCTGTTCGTCTGTCTGTCTGTCTGCCCATCTATCCGTTGTATCCATCTACTATCCACATTTTCTTTCCGTCTGTCTGTCTGTCTGACCATCCATCCATCCATCCATCCATCCATCCATCCATTCATTTATTCATTCATCCATAGTATCCATCTATCTATCTACAGTATCCATCCATCCATTCATCTGCCTGTCTGAACATCTATCCATCACTTACCCATCCATAGTATTCATCTATCCACAGTATCCATCTGTATGTCTGTCTGTCTGACCATCCATCCATCCATCCATCGATAGTATCCATCTATCAATCCACAGTATCAGTCTGTCTGTCTAAGCAATGATTGACAGCAGATTTCTTATGAACCTTTTATACAGTTTCAGACACTTTACAGTTTTTCTCAGTCGCTTTGGTACATCAGATCAGATTTGAAATTCTTAATGGTCATGTCATGTTGATCAAAATGTATTATAACGGGTCTCTGTTAAATAGTCTCACCCTCCACAACATTTAGGCATAATGAACAAGTTGTCATAATATGTAGAGCATACTTCTATACATTTCCATTAGACTTTTTTTCTCAATCTGTCCTGAATTGGTAAATTGTCACCTTTAGACACTCTTCACAGGGATCTCATCCCTGAATGAGAGAGGGGTCAGATTGGAGATGACCTGCCAAAATACGTGATAGTTTGGGACAATGTTAGTTTTCATCGTTCCAACCCTTACGAAAATTAACCATAGTTTTATTTTGGTAAGAGTGTAGTTACCATGTTTTTTAGTGTATTGATTACTATCAGCAAAACCATGGTTATTTTATGGTTAACCATGGTTTTACTACAATAACCATGTTTTTTTTGTTTTGTTTTAGCTGTAGTTAAACCATGGTTAATTTTCATAAGGAAACATTGTCAGGCAATGGTCTGCAGCCCACAACAGGATGCTGATGGAGTTCCTCTCACCCTATTCTCCATTCCTGAACCCTATTTTATTGAGGATTTTCTCATTATGGAGATTATATGATAGTCAGCCACATACACAGATGACCCTTCTGGCTAGCATGGATGTAGCATGTGATGAGATCAAAGCAGATGCCTGCAGAGGCTTGATAAGGGACGATTCACATTTCGCGTGTTTTGCGCCCTCAAGTTCGTTACTTCAAATGTAGGCGCACTCATAATGGAAGCGACGCGATCGCGACGTGCTTGTTGTTGAGAACATTCCAACTTTTCAGAATGCCACAAGCGCACCGCAGGTCATGTGACAAGAACCAACCGACGGTCGCATTTTCTGTGCGGGTTTAGACGCGAAATGTGAACCGCCACTTACGCTGCATTCAGACTACAATAGCAGCAACTAGCAGTAGCAGAGCTACGCGATCTCATTGATTTCAATGAAAGCTTGGCGACTTCCGGCAACACGAGCGACAGTGACGTTGGCGACTGGATGGGGCGTGTCCAGTCACATGTCAAAGTTGAGAAATGTTTAACTTTATGCAAATTATTAGCGACTTTCGGGGGGCGACTATGAGAACGAAACAGTGGAGTTCCTGTCATCCGTCTCTCGTCAGTTACTGGAGTGGACGTTACTTATTTGTTTATGACAATTAGATTTAGAAATGCATCTTTTAAAAGAGACGAGTGACACACAGCGACAAAGTCGCTTATAATGTGAATGTACCTTTAGACACTCCAGAAGATTTGTTCCACGCTGCATCACAAGAGAAGATATTCATTGTGATGTGGATGAGAATTTGTGACCCAATAGATCAGGAGGCATAGGAAGACTGCATTGTAATTCCTACAGCACTACATGTACAGTTTTCTCTAAAGAGATTGTCTTATGTTTACATTTCTACTTTTTGTGCTATGCAGTGTTGTCTTTTCCTTTCTGTATCGCAATGACATTACTTTTGAGAGATGAACTAAGGATTTTGAGCAAGAGACTGGCTTTTGCAGGTGTTTTGCTATTTTTACAAATTGTTTTAAGAAATGCACTTACTGTTTTGCAAATGTCGAGGATGATTCAAGAAATGTACCAAAGCGAGAAAAACTAACATTTCTATGGTCCGAAACCAAAAGCACCTCAGGCAGATTTACTGTGCAGGTTCTTACTCAAGTCATGCTACAAATCAAAAGTGTGACAATGGTACATGAGGAATAAATTATTCTAGATAGCTACGTTGCTCTGAAAGTCTTTCGACTTCTGAAAGGAAGAACGCTTAGATGAGGTCTCTTGAGTCATGAGAAAAGCTAAAAACTAAATCATCCCAAATGTCTGCTGATGTGCCTGTGTGAGCCACTGTGTTCCCTTTAATATCAAATGAGACACCGATGGCACTCGAACAACAGACGTTTGTGAGAAAACAATTAAACGGACTGATCAAGAGCAATGTTGAATGACATTTGGCACTTTAATTTACACGTAACGGTTTTGGTTTCAAACCCAACGCTTAAATGTGGTATGGCCCTGGATGAGTGTTTTACACCGTGGAAGAAATCCATGCCAATTTTATAACACATATGGACCTTATAAAGGTGAACAGAGTAAGTTTGAGAATTTTGTGTTGCAGCCAAATGATCGGGTCAAGTCAGGTCGGATTCTGGTTGTGTGAGTTTTGAGCACAGAAAATAGAGGCTACAGAAAAGAAAAAATAAAGCTTATACGTCAAGCAGTTATTGTGAATTAATCTGTAAAATCAGTTCAGAGGTTCAAATCTAAACTAAAGATGAAACATGAGTTGATATTCAGTCCAGTCACAGCAGAGAAAAATCTGAAACAACAAAGAAAATTGCAGGAAGTTTTCAGGGTCCTCAAAGTGAAGATTAACGCTAAAATAAACAGAGTATAACACCTAATTATAAAACATCATCATGCTTGTCAGAGTGATGTAAAGCCAGACGGTTTGTAATGTTGTTTGCAATTGTGTCAAAACACTGGAGCGGTGCTGATTGAAGTTTCATCGACTATTTGAACACATGCAATAATCACACGGACACAATAAAGCAGCTGACACACACATGTTGTCAATATAAATAATATCGGTCATTTACTTTCAACAATTCTACAAGGGGAGGTAATTGTCTGAACTCTGGATGACCTTTTCTTCAACAATGCACTCGGGTTTGTTCTTGAGGTAACAAGTATGAGGATCCTTTTATTGCTCTGTAGCCTCTTTAAACACACGTAGCCATCAGTAACATCTGTAAAAACATGCAAACAATAAAGTTAAGCTGCTTGTTTTTAAAACGTGTTGACCGTAGTTCATGTTACTTCACGTGCAATCCGTTTAAATGTAGTTATTAACATCTCATAGACAGGTCACACACCACAATATGATGAAAATATATTGTGATTTATTATGGGAACTGGTAAAGACTACTCTACAGATTTAGTTTAAAAATAGATATTTCCATTGATTGTAAATGATAGTTTGTTAATAACGACTTTTGTTAAAGGATTACTCCACTTTCTTACAGTAAAAAAAGGTGCGTCACACGTCTGGTGCAAGACGAGAAGTCGTGGTTTAAAAGTACATATTTGTTATTTTTCTATTAAATGATTGACGTTTTTGATTAAAGGGGACATTTTACCAGACTTTTTAAAATTTAAAATACATCTTTGGTGTCCCCAGAGTACATATGTGATGTTTTAGCTCAAAATATCATATAGATAATTTATAATAGCATGTTAAAATTGCCACTTTATAGGTGTGAGCAAAAGTGTGCAGTTTTTGGGTGTCCTTTAAAATGCAAATTAGTTGATCTCTGCACTATATGGCAGTGCCGTGGTTGGATAGTGCAGATTAAGGGGCGGTATTATCCCCTTCTGACATCACAAATGGGAGCCAAATTTCAATGATCAACTTTTTCACATGCTTGCAAAGAATGGTTCATCATAACTAAGTTACTGGGTTGATTTTTTTCACATTTTCTAGGTTGATAGAAGCACTGGGGACACAATTATAGCACTTAAACATGGAAAAAGTCAAATTTTCATCAAATGTCCCCTTTACATATTATAAAGGCACATGAGTTTTTCAAAATATTAAAGCTCACCGATTTGTAATTTTAAACAGAATATTTAAAATTTGTAAAATATTTAATTTGTAAAAAAAACAGAATATTTTAAAAAATCTAGTTTTTCATTTCAATGTGACTTAAACAAGAACACTACATACAACAACTAACTAACAGTGACAACAACAATAGCATAAATAAAGTCAACAATCTTTTAAATTACATTAACCACATGCTGCAATGCATCATGGGAAAACACCACCGTTTTTCGATATTTTACTATGTTTTTACCTCAACTTGGATAAATTAATACATACCTATCTTTTATCAATGCGTGCACTTTTAATCTTTGTACAGCGCTTCTTGAATGTGTTAGCATTTATCCTCTGCCCATTCATTCCTATGGCTCCAAACAAAAGTTTTATTTTGTGCCACCAACCATACTTACTCATGTAACATCTCATGTAACAGTCTTTAAATAAGGAAAACATGGAAGTGTTTGGTGGCTTCTAAAGTCATCCCTGTTTGGATCCTAAGGAATGAATGGGGCCAGGCTAAATGCCAACACATTCACAAAGCGCTGTACAAAGACTAAAAGTGCACGCATTGAAAAAAGATAGGTATGTATTAATTTGTCGAAGTTGAGGTAAGAACATAGTAAAATATTGAAAAACGCTGGTGTTTTCCTTTATTAATGTAAATGGTTTGAAGAAGAGTCAACAAAACAGTCCTTGTTATCAACATATTGATATTTAATCTTCTTCAGTATTCACAAAATAATACATTTACTACTAAAACAACTTTGTTACTATATTACCTTTGTTAAAAGAGCATTTTAAAGTGGATTTTTTTTTAATTGCATGAAACGCATAAGATGTCATAAAATTATCTGGGACTACAGAGGAGAAGTTTAGAGAAAAGGTGTTTATTAAAGGAAATGTGCCAGGCTGGGAATCTGGAAAGTTATTTTACTGTGCGTATAGACTCTGGGTGTCTCCACTCTTAACAATGCCAACTATTGCAAGCTTCTCATCGGCACTCCTAACAGATGGTGCATCCCAACCTGATTTATTTATCTTTCACGCTTGTAAAGAAGTCCACATACACGCCTCTGTCCATTTCGATATAGTAGAGAATAAAAAATACAGAAGGGGATTATGTCTCACAAGTCCTTAAAAGGAAAGAGACAGGCACATTTTTGCAATAGTTCAAAATCATTTAAAATCCAGAGGGAGGGATGTTTTTGTCAAAAGAGAAAACATACGGTATGGTCAAGGTAGCATGGAATTTGCACATATTCAAACCTTCAAAAAATAATAAAAGGTGGATGTTTTTCTGAACATCTAAATAATGTTGCGCTTCATCACTTGCATAGAGGCCCGTTAAAGAAACGTTTACATTTAATGTAATATCAGGGGATAGATTTTCTCTACACCACATGTTGCGTGAGTGACACGTGTGGTGAAACACATATCTGATGGAGGATGCTTTACTTGGCTCAACGAAAGCACTGGAGAACCGAGTGTAGCATCAAAGTTCACAAAAGACTTCTAATGTTCCACGATGCAGTACAACACTGCTAATCCAAACTTTGTATCACCACATCATTTATGATTTATAACTTAAAAAAAGAGCTGATTATGTGTTATGAGACATCTGGCTCAGTTACCTGCTATTCTGGCTTCTTGTTCTGAATGTATTGCGAAATATTTTCTCATATTATCTACTCTCATTGAAGTGATCAAAAGTGATAGTTTAGCCCTTGAACTGCAAACGTGGGTTTCTGATGGCCAAATTCAGAATGATTCCCTGCCCACGGCTCCCGTCTATTGTACTTCCTGTCCTATCGATCAACCTCACAAAACAAAACATTTCCTAAGCTGTGAACTTGGAACAGCACCTGTGAACATTCTCGAAAAAAGCTTTTGATGGGACACAAGTTTGGACCTGGCACATGCTAAATATTTATCTAGCCGCCTCTGGGAAAAAAATAAAGAAAGGCATGTAAATATTCAGCTAGGCCTGAAGGAAAAGGGAATGTTGGCTCGTCCTCGGACGAATGAAGAAAATATCTTTCATATAGATTATTATTGAACACCATGCAACTAAATTGCAGTCTTTTCTCTCCCATATGAAAATTCTTGGTGAATTTGGGGAAAAAAGTTGGAAAATATGCAAACTCAGATGATGTATATCCTTGACTTTAATAAAAGGACAAAGTTCAAAGAGTTACACAGTCCAGAAATTATTATTGTTATTATATGAGATTTCAGTTTCTTTGGCAGATGAATAAAACAAGAAAGCAAAAAAGCCAATTTTCTATTGTAACACGTTTACATTGATGCAAAGCAGCCACTAGTACAGTATAGGGCATTGATAGTTCACTGATAAAAATAAACTCATTTTCTGATGCTCCTAAACTCATACTTACTGTGACAGGGTCACATTTGATCAGTATTAAACATCTGACTGTATATACAATATATGCATATGTCAGTGAGTAATGGACAGTCAGTTTAATCCACGGGCAGTTTACTGAACCTGTAAGTCAGCCAGCCATTTTTGGAATGCAACATGGATATTAGATATCCAAATATCCAAAGGAATGCTAATTACAGTGGAAATCAAACCCCATCAATTATAGAGTTTCAGCAATAGTGCATGTAACCCTTCCCACCCTCTTCCGACCATTCTCTTATGATGGCCTAAGGAAAGGATGAAATTCACATATCAGAAAATGATATATTTCAACATTTACAAATATTATGCAGCATGTGGGAAGAGATGTTTTGGTATGTAATAACCATCACTGGATATGACAGATTATTGATGATAAAAGAGACACCATCTTTGTTCATATAAACACACACATATTTTGAATACTTCAGTCTTCTGCTCGGTCTGTGTGAAAATGCCAGTGTTTTGCGGTGTCATAGATATTAAACTAGATATGTGACCCTGTCTGTGAAATCTAGACTAAACTATTTTATTTATGAGATTAGGAGCATCAAAGTTTGGCCTATGATCTTATGGTTGTATTTTCACACAAATAATTATGGTTATAACGTTGTTATATCATCACAAAAATTAACTTAGCTGTGTTTTTTCACAGGTATGGTCACACTGATCCCTGTTAAAAAGAATCCCACCAACACACATTCTGGCATCCCTCTCTTGTACACAGCTATCCATCTAACTAATAATCGCTAAAAGGCTCGTTTGTTTTCTCAATACATGTCTTTGTGCCGGTCCACATCCAGAATATTGGGTCCAGGTCTCAACAGTACACGCCTTTGTGCTTTAACCTAATAAAGTCAACATGTATAAAGAGAAGGCAGATTTATTGATTTAAGGGAACAATACTTGCATATATGACTACACTGCTTCACCTGTATGAAAGAATGACCTCATAGATAAACGATGCATTCTTGATAACGATTGTAGAGCCACTTCATAAAAAAAACATGCAGGTTGTAATCTAAAGTTTTATACAATGGTCCAGAAATATAAACACATACACATACTCACATGCATACCAGAAGGGCAATTTTAGGCTCTACAAATGTCATTTTCCAAGTATCACCAGTAAACAGTATCCAGTACAGTATGCTCTCATCTTTAGAAGATACTTTTCTGTTTATGTTTCTGTGTCTCAGTTTCAATTAGAGTTGTTCCGATTCCGATACCAGTATCGGAAATGCGGCCGATACCACAAAAAATTCTGGCATCGGAATCGGCGAGTACTTGAACCCATGTACCGATCCGATACCATTTTCTTACTAAACCTAGTTATGCCCGTTATAGCTAACGCTGCAAAGCAAACTCATTTCTTCTTCGCTGCTCTGAATGCAAACACCAGGAAGTTACCTCATGCGTGACACAACCACTGTTTACTTAGAGCGGCAAAGAAATGAAAGCATGCAGCCGTATGTCCGCTGTTTGTTACTATTTCAGACTAATAAAACAAAACATCGACATGTCTCAACGGAATACGCGCCCGCAGATTTTGGAGGAGTACTCAACGGAGTTAATGCCCGTGATTGACAAGCACACATACCCCGCGCTTGAGCGCGTTTGTGAGTGACCAGTACTGTCATTGACAACAAGTACACAAACATAGCCTCGCGCGTTTGTGAGCAGCGTTGATAAGTGCATAAACCCTGCATGTGCTGTTTGCTGTGATTGTTTTTAATGATAAGAGCATGAACCGTTTGATATTTGAGATGAAATAAAACTTACCACTGAGTTTTACCGCAGATCTATGTGACGCGACAGTCAGCAGAGCACATCCATCATTTCAAATCCGTTTACAAGACGAATGCTCTTGTTATGTTTAATATAAAGTTTACATTGCGTTGTAAAAATGATGAAATTATCTTCATACGTGCTTAATTCATAATGAGAACGTTTACACAAGCTTTTTTATTCTGCTATAATATATATTAACAATAATATATGTCATTTTATATAGGCTACAAACTATAATTCTATCTTGACATGCACATTATCTGGTTCATGTTGGTCCAGTTTAATTCAGAGGACTCATTGGTTTGGTGTATTCATTTTAATTCTAAGCCTTTAAAAAGTAATTATTTTAGATGCAATTTTGTAATATTTAATAGCTTAAATTCTCTAATTTCTTCTAAAAACATTTAAAATCATCCCACAGAATTCCACAGATTTTTCAAATTATTCTAAAACTAAAATACCCTTTCAGTGTACAGTGTTAGATTTGTGGCTCATTTTCTCTTAGGGAAAATAAATATTACTGTCAAATGTCTTTCAGATAATAAAAATTCCCTAGTTCACTGTATGTATTTGTTCATGTTTTATACAGGAATAAGTCTGAAGCACACCATAAAACCGTTATATCCATTCATACAGGACTAGTAGTATGTATAGCTGTATATTTTACAGATATACACCCAGGTATCGGATCGGTACTCGGTATCGGCCGATACCCTGAGCCCAGGTATCGGAATCGGTATCGGGAAGAGAAAAATGGTATCGGAACATCTCTAGTTTCAATGTAGACCAGTGGCACTCAACTCAAGTGTACACTCTCCAAAAAAAAAAAAAAAAGGTTCAATAAGGTACAAAAGTTGTCACTGGGGTTGTACCTTTTCGAAAATAACACATATTGGTACCTCAAAACTACACATTGGTACCTTAGAAGTACATACTGGTTCCTCAAAGGTATGTTTATGTACCAAAATTAGGAAGTATTTACAGTTCACCACCATTTTTGCTTCCCCCTATAATTGACCTTTTATTGGTAACTGCTTTTAAGGTGCTTATTTATTTATTTATTTATTTATTATCCTTTATTTAACCAGGAGAAAAAACCCATTGAGATTAAAAATCTCTTTTTCAAGGGAGACCTGGCCAAGATAGGCAGCTAAATTACATCACAACATTACATACATACATACAAGGACACAAAAACACAAATAAATAAATAAAAACAAGTTGAGAGTCAATTATGCACTTACAAGGAATTCCCAATTAAAAACATTGACATGTGAGGGAGTTCAACTCAAGACACCTCATTCTTATTTTAAAAGCACTCAACGGAATCAATTCACTGAGTTTTAAGTTATTCTGCAATAAATTCCATGTAAAAGGAGCAGAGTAAACAAAAGCCTTTTTACCTAACTCAGTCCTTACGTGTGGAACTGAAAACAGGACTACAGCCTGAGAGCGGAGAGAATAATGACCAGCACTTTTTTTCATAAGAAGTGAACACAAGTAGGATGGGAGCATACCAAGAATAGCCTTGTATATGAATGTGTACCAATGACAAAGCCTCCGTGTGGCCAAATCAGGCCACCCTACACGAGAGTACAGCTCACAGTGGCGGGTGCGAGCTTTACAATTAGTAATAAATCTTAACGATGCATGATAGGCTGTGTCAATCATATGAAGGCATTGAACTACAGATGGAAAGTAGCTTTATGCTAAATCTGGTGCAGCCATCTTTTTAATGTAACTGCACATTGTCCTGAATAAACAAACTCAAACTCAAACTCAAACAGATGAATGCATATATAATATGTCCCCATAGTCCAACACAGATAAAAAAGTGGATGCCACTAGCCGTTTTTTTTTGCATTAAAAGAAAAGCACAGTTTGTTTCGAAAATAAAAACCCAATTTTAGCCTCAACTTTCTCACTAAACAGTGAACATGAGGATTAAAGGATAGGCAATCATCAATCACAATACCAAGATACTTATAGGTTGAGACAATCTGTATTTCACGTCCGTCAAGAGTAACCACTGAGGGTATTTTCAGTGGTCTACTCCGGGGGCCCGTGAAAAGCATACATTTGTTTTTTTCTGCATTGAGCACAAGTTTCAGCTGGAGCAATGTGTTTTGGACCACTAAAAAGACATTCTGCAAATTTGCAATGGCTTGTTTAAGAGAGGGGGCACAACAGTAAATGACTGTGTCATCTGCATAAAAATGAAACTTTGCATCAGACACATTCCGATTAAGATTATTTATATAAATAGTAAATAAAATAGGGCCTAAAACCGAGCCTTGTGGAACCCCTTTAAGAATTGGTAAAATACCAGACTGAACACCATCATACTTAACACACTGGGTTCTGTCACTAAGATAATTTGAGAACCAGGAGACAGTATTATCCGAAAACCCCGAATTAAGAAGCCTAGTCCTTAAAACATCATGATCAACCGTGTCAAAAGCTTTTGACAAATCAATAAAAAGTGATTCACAATGCTTCTTGTCACGAGCAACAGAGATATCATTTATCACCTTCATGGCAGCTGTGATGGTACTGTGTTTTTTTCTAAAACCTGACTGATCTTGGGATAAAATGTCCTGAGCATATAAGAAATTTTTCATCTGATCACTCACCAGGGATTCAAGCGTTTTGGCTAGAACGGACAAATAAGAAATTGGCCGATAGTTATTTAAATTTGACGGGTCACCCCCTTTCAATATGGGGCAAACAAATGCTGATTTCCATATTTTTGGAATAGTATTGCTCTCTAAAGTAAGATTAAAAAGGTATGTTAAAGGCTGTGCTACGCAGTCTGCAGCTATTTTTAAGAAGTATGGCTCTATAAGATCAGGGCCTGGAGGTTTTTCAGGAGCCAGCCCTTTTAAAGCTTTTTGAACATCTGCCACTAAAAATGGACTAAGATTAAAGACACTTGTAGAGACTGGTTCATCTCTACAAGGTATCACAGTATAAGGACAACCAGTATCAAATAACGAACCAGATTGTATAAAATGCTCATTAAAATGGTTCACTATCTCCAACTTGTCATGAACTACTGTAGACTCTTTCATAATAAAAGAGGGAATATTAATACTATCTTTGTTTAAAGAGAGTAATTTTATAGCCTTCCAAAATTTTCTGGGATCATTTAAGGTGTTGGTAGTGGCCGATAGATAATAGTCTGATTTTGCTTTCTTAATGAGAGAGGAACATTTATTTCTTAACTGCCTAAAAACAAGCCAATCAGACGAAGAGCCCGTTTTTCTTGCTTCGGCCCATGCTAAGTTGCGGTCATGAAGAATATCTCCAAGCTCAGGAGTGAACCACGGATTGTCCCGCCCCTTGACTCTAAATCTCTTTAGTGGGGCGTGTCTATTTATTATTTGCAAAAAGCTATCCCGGAAAAAAATCCAGGCTGTCTCCACATCGGGAATCAGCTCTATTCTACTCCAATCACAATTAAACAAATCATGGCAAAAGCCCTGTACATTAAATTTTTGATATTCCTCTTACATATTACGCGTGGTTTGCTTTTAGGCATCTTAGTATTCCTTACAGCAGCAACAACACAGTGGTCACTTAGGTCATTACAAAAAACACCAACAGCAGCAAATTTGTGCGGGACATTAGTCAAAATTAAGTCAATTAAGGTAGATTTCTCATGACAATTAAGATTTAAACGAGTAGGAGAATTGATTAACTGTGTAAAATTAACAGAATCACAAAATGCCTTAAATTCATCTGAACAAGGTTTCAGCCAATCCCAGTTTAGGTCACCTATTAAAATAATTTTAGAATAGTCCATCCTGGATAAGAGTTGAATAAGAGTCTGCAATGCAGTGCTTGGGGCAGAGGGAGGCCTATAACACCCAACAACAGTAACATAATGGTTGTTTGCCAACTCCACCTTCACTGCTAAAAATTCTAGCTGCTTATCAAATGATTCTGAATGGACTAGCTTCACATTTAATTTAGATTTAACATAAATAGCAACCCCACCACCCTTCCTTTGTCTATCAGCACGAAACACATTATAACCACTCATACCGATATCCATATCAGTGATTGATTTTGTCAGCCAGGTTTCAGATAACACAACAATATCTGCATCAGTTGAATTCACCCAAATTCTAAGCAGATCCATTTTGGATAACAAACTGCGAACATTAAGGTGAATTACTCTCAAACCAGACATGGATTTTACATCAGATGGTAATGAGATACATTGTAACTCAGGGCCTGGATTTGGTTGCACATTACCAGATAAAAGCAACAATAAAAATATTAACCATCTCTGTTTACCAACAGTATATGAAAAGTCTGTAGAGTTTTTAAAATGAGAGTCCCAGTAATATCTGTCATCAAATGCAAAATAGTCATTTAAAATTAAGAGACTTTGAAGCTGAAGAATATCTCTGTGCAACAACCCGCCTAAGATCAAGTCATCTGCCAACTCTTTTGGCAATTGAGGGGAATGCACAAAGGCTGAACAATTAAAACCATATCCAATGTCTGCTGTATCCAAAGAGCCACAAATGTTGTAAGATGTACTCACCCAATGTGAATCATTTGATCTTAAATTCTGCTCAAACAGTGAGCAAAGCAGCATTAAGAGAAGAAACATGTTAGCAGAAGATGTTAGCAAAACCTGGAAGAGCTGACAGGGCCTCAATATCCACGTAGCTAGGCTGCTCGGGCCTAGAGCATGGAGATGGTAGCTAAGCTGCTAAGGCCTGAAGAGATCAAAAATGCCTCTGGATCCAAAATAAAGCCTGAAGATATCCACTGGGCTACTAAGGCCTGGAGTCTGGAGATGATAGCTAGGCTGGGCTGGGACTGGGTTAGTGAAGGAAGATGGTAACTAGGCTACCAGGGCCTGGTGCCTAAAGATGGTGCCTAGTGCCTGATGCTAGGCGGGCCTCCGAAATCAAGCAGAGCCTGGAGATAGTAGTTGAGCTGGTAGGGACTGGAGCCTAGAGATGGTAGCTGGGCAACCAGGGCCTGGGACCTAGAGATAGAAGCTGACTGCTAGGGCCTATAAGCTAACAAGGCCTCAGAATCCAAGTAGAGCCTGGAGGTGGTGGCTTTCCGCAGCAAGATTGTCCATAATCCAATAAAAAAGTATTTCTTCTAAAACCAAAGAACTCAATCATAGAGTCTAAAAAAATTTTCTTACTCCAAATTTTCTTACTCCATATACGTGCATAAAAACAATCAAATGAGTTTAGGTTAAGAGGTTAAGAGGACAAACACACATCAAACCACACATGCCGCCAGCTTCAATTGCTTATTTGGAGTATGACGACTGTGGTCACTATGAGCTGTCATTAAAGGGGTCATAATATGAGATTTTTTTTAAGATGTAAAATAAGTCTATGGTGTCCCTAGAGTGCGTATGTGAAGTTTTATCTCTATAGATACCCTATAGATTCATTTATTATTGTTTATTTAAATTGCCACTTTATATGTGTGAGTAAAAATGTGCCGTTTTTGGATGTGTCCTTCAAAATGCAAACGAGCAAATGAAATGCAAACATTGATCGCAATTGATGGTGGTTTGTTGAAATTGAAACTCAATTGTGCTGCTATTTATTTTCTCTCTCTTTATTTCTGCACTAAATGTCAGTGCCGTGGTTGAATAGTGCAGATTAAGGGGCGGCATTATTATAATAACACTCCTTCCAGAAAAACGCAGTGTGTTGCGAGCAAAAATCCTTGATCTTGCGGCACGTTTTCTTAAAAAATGCGATGGAATATGCGGAATATTTATGCAATGAAATTACGGGAACTTGCCAAAAAAAGCGGGAACTTGCAAAAATTGTTTGCAGCTTTTGAATGATGTTCATGTCACATAATCACGTCACTTAATAATGTACCCATGACAACAGGGGACATGGCTGCGCTGGTGTGAAGTAAATGCAATATTTTTCAACTTTTTGCTAAGATATGTGTGAATTTTGCTACGAAAATGTGGGGATTATGAAATCATGCAATATTTTGCGCGTGGAAATCTGCAGTTTATGCTGCGAAAGTGCGGTGTATTTGAAAAAATGCGTCCGCGCATAAATTAACCCAGTCTCAAGGAGTTGCGTATAAATAGCACGAAGTGTGAAAATCATGCAATACTGTACATACACCAAATTCCAGACGCATCTTTTTTGACGTTTTATTTATTGTTTTCTCTATTTTTTTGCAATTTTTTACCATTTTTCTTGGGTTTACGGTTAGAACAACTTTTTTTATATAAAAAAGACATCCTAACCCAAACCCCAATTCTAACCCCAACTCCAAGCGACCATGGCTTAAATATAGACAAAAACATGGAGAAACCTATATATTAAATAACCTCCTTAAGAAAATCTCAAATCTAACCCTAAACCCAAGCGAAAATGGTTTAAAAAACAAAAAAATTGAGAAACCAATAAATAAAATGACAAAAAAGATGCGCCGTTTTAAGTGAACGGGAAGGACTGGCGTATCATACGCACACCAAATTGGAATTTGGCATATGTATTGCATGATTTTCACACAATTTTCATACTCATCTACACGAGACATAAATATGCGGACTTTGGCTGATTATGCGTTGAATACATAATCGCATAATCGCGTTTTTCTGGAGGGACTGTAATAAGACTTGCTAACTACGTCACAAAACATGGAAAATTTCACGTTGTCTAGGTTAATACAAGCACTGGGGACCCAATTAGCACTTAAACATGAAATAGTCAGTTTTGCATAATATGACCCCTTTAAACAACAACTGTGTAACTATGTTTCTGTAGATCGATTCGAAGACCAAGCACAAGAGGTTGTGGGTTTAATCCCAGGGAACAGACATACTAATAATGTGCATCCATTGTAACTCACTGGATCAAATGAAAGCATCTGGCAAATGCATAAATGTAAATATACACGTTTTTGTTCTCTTTTGTGCTTTAGAGAAGAAATAACAAATACGCTTTTAAAATGTAATGAGGGTAAATGGTGGCAGAGTTTTCATTCCTGTATGAACTATTGCTAAAAGACTATCTATCCAAATATTTTAACGCATCATTAAACTAATAAAGACTACTTAAGACTATCAGTTTGAAAGAGAAAATAAAGTAATCATGTCAATTGTTCTTGTATTCCTGTGGTATCGGTTCTTAAAATGCCATTAAAATGCCATTTGGTTTTTAAATCATATTGAAAACAAGAAGTGAGTGTGGGATTTTAACTCATGCCTTATTAGACCTATTTAATATGAGCAGCGTGAGGACTAGTGTACATTTCAGGGTGGACCGGGTTGAACAAACCTGCAGGTCAGTCTGTGGTGAGAGAATACTTTACGATCACTCTCTGACCAGCTCTTATCAGTCATCATCTCTGCGCCAAATCAACCGCCTGTCTGTGAGAATACAAATACAGAGAGGAAAAGACGCAGTCAAAGCCTTGCCAAGTGTCAATGAGTGTCATTGTCCGAGCCGTGCTTTAACACCATACTGCCAACCTCCATTTCCTCTTTCCTGTCCCTAGAGGGCCGAGAGACAATCTGAGGAAATCATTCTGCAGAGGAAGGTGTTCATTCAAACAAGAGAACCGGGCATATGTGAATACTTTGAGGCTTGAGAAAAATTGAAGCAAATAATGTCTTTCCCTAATGCAATTGTGGAAGAGCTCAAAATCCTTATATTTCATCAATACATGTGCGTGACCCTGTCTGTGAAACCCAGACTCATATAATCTTGATGTTGACCTATATTGCCACAGTTCACAAGTTCCCATTTTAATGCATTGGTGTATTTTTGTGGAGGGTTGAGTTTGCATTCAATCCTGTGAACATGAAGAGGCTGATTTTTTTCTAAGAAAAAGTATAAGCAGACCAAAACTGAGACTATCCTGAGGCTTTGACAATCATTTGCACACATATGTCATCGCTGGCCTCTCTTTTCCCTTTCTTGTAATGTAGAAACACAGAGTTGAATGCCAAAGGCTTGCAGTCTCTGCTAACAGCTCTTGCATGTCAATCTTTTATAGATGCCACTGACCTCTAAATAAATCATCGAACATTGAGCAGAGTACAGGAAACCCAAGCAAAAATCATCACGAGATGATGATGATGATGGACTCCCAGAGGCTTCAGACTGGGACTACAACATACATGTTTCATGTCTGCTCCCATGGTTACTCATGCTGTCATCAGTAAGCCGCCATAAAAACTGAGAATGATCCGTCTGAAAGAAATCAGAGTGGTCTTAAACTGCAGAGTGATTTATACAGCAGACTTTTATGTGAATTATTTTATTGTTGTTTCATGCTTGCGTTCAAGAGTCTGGTGGTATATTGCATACTGTACATCAATAACAAGAGATTTTTAAACTAGTAGTAAGCTTGCTTTTTTGAAGTTTTATGTCTTGCAGGGCTGATTAATGAAAAGAGCCAAAATATGTTTTATGTTCTACAGCCGCATGGGTCAGTTTAGTGTCACTGACCGAACATGATCAGAAATAAATGTACAAAAGCTGTAACCTTTCAAAAAGTACACATTTGTACCACACAGGTGCATATTAGTACCTCAACTTCAAAGAAACTCAAATGTACATATCTGTACCTAAATGATACATATTAAGACCTTTTAAAAGGGTAGCGTCCCGGTGTGGACAACGTTTGTATCTTTATTTGTATATGTACATTGAATGTTATTATAAAGCAGATATTGCAATCTATAAAAGGTCATCTAAAGTGTTGAACCCATGATGTTTTTGTTCACAAAGGTTGAGGACCTAAAAGCTTTGCTTGATGGTCAAAAGGTCACAGAGAGGGATATGTGTCCTTTTCTAGTGCTTTGTTTGAGGATGAGTGCCTAAATACACAGTTTCTCTACAAAAGTCAACATTTTTTACTAAATAAATACAGTAAAAACAGGACTATTTTAATGGTGTGGAAAAACATGATTCCAACTCTTAAACTTAAAGCAGTTAATCATCTCATTGGACATTTAGTGAACTTTCCACCGATATTCAATTACTAAATGACATCTGCCAATAACGATAGACACTGAAATTTTTCTTGTTTCATATCATTATGTTGTGAACAGTGCAGAGCATACAAGCTAAAATGTAGTTGTTATTGTTACACAATTCAAAATAATTTGACAGCATGAGTTCTGATGCATTTTGTCCCTTTTTTAATACCAGGATATAACCTGCCCTGCACTATAAAAATGGCTGGCATCTTATTTAACCCATAATGGCTAAATATTGGAAAGAACCCACGCTGGGTTAAAATTGACCCAGTGCTGGGTTGTTTTAACCCAACTGCTGGATTATTATACCCCGTGGTTGCATAACAACAACCCAACATTTGAATCATTTTTAACCCAACATTGGGTCATTTTTACCCAGCATGTGTTTTGTCCAATATTTACCCAGCCATTTTTAGAGTGTGATCATTGGCTTTTTTTTTTAAACAACCGGACAATGTCCGATAGTGTGAATAATTGCTTTTATCTGCTGATACCGATTACAGGCAGATACATTGATGCATCCCTAATTATTATAAATAAATAATCCTTACAATTTTGAACAGGAATTTCTCAGCAATAGCCAGATAGCTTTGGAAAATAATAAGAGATCATCTCTCCAGACACATTTACAATTGCAAACATTTGTCTGGTATGTCTTTATGACACGCTGGCCCCTGTGGATCTCCCCACAGCAGCACTGGGACTCCCACTTTTCACTGAATAATCATTGGTGTCTCCTGGTCCATCTTTTTGCTCCCCTAAAAATAAAGGGAGCTGCACTGTTGTCTGGTCTGGTTGACTCAATTGTGTTTGGTTACCTGATAAAATATTAGCACAAGGAATTGTGGAGGTTATGATGCAAGAAGGGAATAGCTGTTTTTATGGTACATGGATGTACACATTTATCTGTGCCTACTGCCACAACCTTCAGCTGCTTTCCAGATGTGAGGATTGAACAAAAAGGGAAAAAGGTTTTACTGACACTGACAGCACAGGCACGCCGGCAACCAGATATATATGACATCAGATACAAATACATGTATGCTGTATATATGAAAAGCTCAGATGCAAAGCCTCCAACAAAAATGAGATAATGATATTGACCAAATGCTCTCTGCATGTTACATTCATCAAGGGCTTGACATTTACTTTTTTTGCTCACCAGCCAAAGTGGCTAGTTGTTTTCCATAGTTAATAGCCACTCAGCATTTTCACTGGCCACTATTTTGATGCTTGTATAATAAATTTTGTATGATTAAACTTGACTTTAATTCGAGCAAATTTACTTGATTTAGTTGGATTAGATGCAGATCAACCTTTAAATGCAGATTGACCACCTAAATTAAGACATTTATTAGCTGCTACAGTATATATCAGGTATTTCAGTATACAGCCCATTCTCACCATGCGTAAAAATGACACGCAGTGTGATTATCGTGCAATAGATACGCCAAATTTCGCTTTTGTGTGCATATGATACGCCAGTCCTTCCCGTTCACTTACGTGTCCTTTTATTTTTTGATTTCTCATTTGTTTTCTGTTTTTTTTACCATTGTCGCTTGGTTTTTGGGTTAGAACAACTTTGTGTAACATAAAATGACATCCAAACCCCGATTCTAACCCCAATTCCAAGCGACCATGATTAAAAAATAGACAAAACATGGAGAAACCTATATATTAAATTACATCCTAAAGCAAAACTCAAATCTAACCCTAAACCCAAGCGAAAATGGTTTAAAAAAC
This sequence comes from Misgurnus anguillicaudatus, assembly GCF_027580225.2. Classification (NCBI taxonomy): domain Eukaryota; kingdom Metazoa; phylum Chordata; class Actinopteri; order Cypriniformes; family Cobitidae; genus Misgurnus; species Misgurnus anguillicaudatus. Next base: position 18,171,044 of record NC_073356.2, read on the forward strand.
AGAAAACAAATAAAAAAACAAATAAAACGACATTTTACGTAACGATGCACCATATAAGTGAACGGGAAGGACTGGCGTATCATATCCACGCAAAAGCGGAATTTGGCGTATCTATTGCACGATAATCACACTGCGTGTCATTTGTACGCGTTTGGTGAGAATGGGTACAGTATATTGTATATCATATCATATATTTAGGTGCATGAAAAACATGCTAGTAAGGCGAGCTCTCTATGGTACATAACCCCTATTGTACATTGCGCTGGGTGCAGGGAGTGCTCATGGGAGCTGTAGTTTTGCAGTGTCGCATTGTTTATAATTTTGCATAATTATTAGGAAAACTACAAAAAAAATTTATTCAACCTGCCAAAGTGGCTAGTGGGACTGCCTTTCTTACCTGCCACAGTGTAAATCTACCCGCATTTGGCTGGTTGGTGGGTGTTAATGTTAAGCCCTGCATTCATCAAATATATTCACTTCAAATCTGCTTAATCCGGGCCTCAGGCCAATCAGAAATACCGGTTTGTTGGCAGAATCCGTTAAACGCAACAAAGATGTTTGAACCACAGATAGGGAATTTGACGAACGAGTACATCAAAGTGCAAGAATTTTTATCTGGTTAAAGGAGGTTTACAGAATATATTAGGATATTGAATTTTTAACCTTTTACATTTTTTTCAGAAAGGACAGTGAGTGGGGACTTTTTATTAGTGGAATTGTTTTGTGTGTACTTAGAGGCTTTTGCAGAGAAAGTTAGTGCCCATTTACAAAACTCTTCATATCTAAATCCAGTATCATAGTCTGAATTAATTCTTAGAAAGTACATGATTGAAAATTCTCAAAAAATGCACGTGAAACATTATTATTTAATGAATTAGAAGAAAATACATTTTAATAGTTTTACATAAAAATACATTTATAAACCATCAAAGTGTAACAATTACAAAACAAGTAAGATAATGAGTTTCAAGCAATATTCAATAGACTGTATTTATTTATTTTTAAAAAAATTTAAAATCTTAGTATTCAAAAAATTATATTATTGAAAAATACATCAGGTAACATATGCGCTTCAGTGACTTTTGATAGTCTCTCTGGTATTTGTCGACACAGATGCAGATTAAGCAGTTTAAATGTACAAGGAAAGCAACTGATTTAGATTTTTTTACTTTTCCAAACAAAAACCTTAGTGTACTTGAGAAGAAATAAAGATTTTTTTTTTGCCGCATGTAACTCCAACGCAAGAACAAAAAAACAGACTCGTTTTGATAAACATCTAGTAGTATAATTATCCATCCCTGTTTAGGTCGGCAAAATGACTACGTCTGGCTACAGTCCCTCCACAATCATTATCTGGCAAATAACAGCAGGTTACCTATCAGCAATCTCACCTTCAACAGTTGCCCAGTGGATCATTTAGATAAATGTGATTATAAAAAAATAGAGGAAGCTCCTTAACATTCTGATTTCCGACCTTACTGGATTTCATAGCTTCCAGTTGAGAAGGAAGAAACTCTAAAGTCTCTCCTAAAATAACAGCTGCAGTTTTCTCCTGGGTCGCTTTGGGATTTAGATAACTGACATACGTACCTTGAGTGAATGAAGTCAGGTGGAGAATGTATTACGACACAACCAGGCACATGCCTGATCGTGAATAAATGAATCAACGGGACTCTACCAATTACAATCATCAATCCAACAGCACCGCCCTCGGGTGATGTCATTCTTCACTTAATGTTCTCATGCTTACATTGCCTAAGTAAGCTACTGAGACCATATTTCTCCACAAACGAGTCGTCTGTTGACTCCAGATATCATGCTTCTTTCCATAAACAGAAATGCAAACCAAAAGCAGAAAAGATTATAAAAACATAAACATTTGTGAACCCTCTAGTTGACAAATTTGCCTTGTTTGCCAAGTGCTTAGCATACAACTTGGGAAAAGTAATAAATCTCCAGAAAATAACATTACATTTGAGAAAAAATAAGTATATGCTTAATACAATAACATATCCATACTACCACTGCATGGCCAATGCCTCATTACAAGTTGTTCTTTATACAGTAAAAACTGTAATGATGTTTAATAAATCAAAATAAATTCACAAGCATAACCATAAGGCAACATACCTCAGTAATATCAAGATAATATGTGTAATGAATGTTCAACAATACCTAAACTATAGTCGGTTCATTACAGCAACTAAGTAAAAATAAAATTTAATCAGCAATTTTCTTTCAGGGGTGAAATTAACTGAGGTTTAAATCATGTAAGTTGTAATTTATTTACACGCTTACTCATACAAAGAAACCAATCTATGTACTGTCACCCAGGTGTACTAGAAAGTGTAAAATATTAATAGGAATATGCATTAAATATGTGACCCTGCCTGTGAAAACCCAGTTATTATTTTGTGATTTACTCTTTTTTACATAAAATCAAGAACATTCTGTGAAAAAAATGTTATCAATAGTGATATCATTTATACGTGACTGAGTAAGGTGACATTTAAGACTAAAACGAAATTATTAAAATCAAACTTTAATGCTTTAATGCAGGATCACAGAAATGATACCTTTATTTTATTTCATGGGATGCCAAAAATTGCTCCACACATTTTAACAAATATTTTAGTTTTCTTTTCCTTTTTGTGTTTGTGTATAATACGCTTAACTCATTCCCTGACAGGCTTTTTTTAAGTTGCCTGCCAGCATTTTTTTTTTCATTTTCACGAAAGTTTCACAAAATACCTTCAAGTAAATTTTCTTCTATAAATATTTAAACATACTAATATATCAAATGAAAGAACAGACCCTCTGCTTTCAAACAAACAAACAAACAAAACAGGAAAAAAAACTTTTCATCCTATCTATATTTTTCTCTGCTTATTAACTCTTAAAGGTGCAGTGTGTCATTTTTAGAATGATCTCTTGAAAGAAATGCTAAATAATATACAAAACTATATTATCAGTGGTGTATAAAGACCTTTTAAAATGAACCGTTATGTTTTTATAACCTTAGAATGAGACATTTTTATCTACATACACCGAGGGTCCCGTTACATGGAAGTCGCCATTTTGTGCCGCCATGTTTCTACAGAAGCCCTTAACGGACAAACTTTTTTACTAAGTTGTCTCTGACGATGAAATGTTTGTCTGGTGGTGGCTATTGTAGCTTCTATATGCATGTCAAAGGCGAGGGTTGGGCAGTGGACTGAGCCGTTGGTTGCAAATCGCAACCTCACCACTAGATGCCGCTAAAAAGTACACACTGCACCTTTACATATGGGTATTTTTCTTAAAAAAAATAAAAAATTTAGCAAAAAGCCGAAAAAATTGCATTTTTGTGAAGGTATTTTGTTAGAGATCAGATTCAGAACGATTATCAAAACATACACAGAGTTTAAAATTAGTAGTTTTTTTGCTTCAGTTTTTTAACAACTGGGTATCTAGTGGATAATAGCGGTATTACAGATTAACATAAAAACTCACCAGGAACAGATTTTTTATGCAGATGTTTTCTCTTAATTGACGAGATAGCTTGTCAATGGCGGGGAAAGAGTTAAGAAGATACTATTTTTGTTAATATATTGAACAGGAGATCTTAATAGCTTAATAAAGATTTCTTTACAATCTTCTTGGCTCATTGCACTCTACATACACATGCAATACTCGCATTACATTTTGCTAGACTGAACGAATATAAATTTTCCACAGCCTTACTGTACCTGCTTTATAGCTCACACATGTAATGAATTATGAAATAAAAATAAAACATTTAAAGTATGTAGGTGGCCTAAGCACATGGGTAAAACATTTACTAGTGCCTCGGTGGATGCATGGTTTGAATTTAATTACATTCGAGGGATTTGCTTTATAAGACATTCCAGTTTGGGGTTATATGATCTGTGATCAAATAGACTTTTTTTGTCCTGTATTCTAATGAAGTTTAAATGAAGAAAGAAATTAATGACTGATCACATTCACTTTAGGCTAATAGTCACCCAGGCTGTAATTTCACAGCATTCTTCTAAAGCATGCCTTAAGTTCAGAATGAAAACACGACAGCAATAAAAACTCTTGAAATAAAGTCTAATAAAGTGCATTGTCTGTAATCTGTAAAACTTCAAAGTGGAATCTGAGGCCTTCATGTGATTGAATAAAATCAGTCCACAGTCTGCACAATGAACATCTGGAGGAGCGCCTTGATGTATGCGTTCCAGCAAGCGTGTTAAAGTAGTCCATTTTCAATTTTCACGTCACACTTAAGATATTTTCATTCATAAGAGCAACAGTGTTTACGCAGACACAGTGGTAATTGCGTTCGTATGTGACTCAAGGGAGACATGTTATATGTGTTTCCACATGTTTAACATCTGATACTTCACAATAATCAAATGGATGATGCTTTTTCACACGTCCTGATATCAGAATTTAAATGCACAGGCAGGCGAGAGATTTTTTTCCCAAATTGTTCCCATCTGCAGACAGTGGCTCGGTCCAATCGGTGCTTTTATCCCTTCAGTTTCACGGAAAACCTCTTTCATTTTTAAGAGATGCAATTTCACACAAGAGTGCAGGTATACTGAATATCAACCAAACTGTGATTCGGCTACTTGTAATTCAAGATGTGCAGCTGTTTAGTCCAATAGTTTGATTGTTCCAATGATATTTTATTACTTTGATAGATGTAATAGTTCTATAAGCAGGTACTTCATATTGGGTAGCTTATATTTAAGTCGTAATAAGCCAGGTTGCTCTGTTAAAGTCTTCGTAATATCATTTCAGAGAATTGTTTTCAAACACATTATAAATGTTAGAAATGTATTGCTGAAACACGTTACAAAGACTGTGAACAATGTAGTACTGAATTGTCAAACAGTTTTTCCACATTTCGGTGTTCGGGATTATTTGGGCACTGGAGACAGCGAGCATGGCCCCGCCCCTAATACAATTGTGAGCATCTATTAAAGAGATAGTTCACCCAAAAATGAAAATAATGTCATTAATGACTCACCCTCATGTCGTTCCAAACTCGTAAGACCTCAGTTTATCTTTCGAACACAGTTTAAGATGTTTTATATTTAGTCTGATAGCTTTCTGACCCTCCAAATGTAGTAACGGTATACTGTCCATATCCAGAAAGATAATAAAAACATAATCAAAGTAGTCCATGTGACATCAGTGGGTCAGTTAGAATGTGTTGAAGCATCGAAAATACATTTTGGTCCAAAAATAACCAAAATTATGTCTTTATTCAGCTTTGTTTTCTCTTCTGATGACGTACAACGCGGCTGACGTGTTATCTGGTGCGCCCCAGCTGGGTTTTTTTTGTGCACCCAGGCTTCATTTACAGTCTGAGGGAGACACACGCTGTAAGTTTGAAAAAAAAACTTCGCAAACATGTCTGAGGATAACACTTCATCCGCGTCAGTGCAGTCACGTGACTTTAGTCTCGCGCATGCGCTTCACAACAGACACGGAAGAGAAGACAATGCTGAATAAAGTCGTCATTTTTATTATTTTTGGATCAAAATGTATTTTAGATGCTTCAACACATTCTAACTGACCCACTGATGTCAAATGGACTACTTTGATGATGTTTTTTTTACCTTTCTGGACATGGACAGTATATCGTTTCTAGATTTTCAATGGAGGGTCAGAAATCTCTCCGACTACATATAAAACATCTTAAACTGTGTTCGAAAGATGAACGGAGGTCTTATGAGTTTGGAACGAAATGAGGGTGAGTCATTAATGACATTATTTTCTTTTTTAGGTGAACTATCCCTTTAAGGTTGTAGCTTTATTTGAAAGTTGAGAGAGATTGCAGCTTTCCAGCGAAGGGGGCGTGGTTTCAGTGCCTACAGTGGACATACCCCCAGCATTTAAGAGACAGCCCATGCTTTTCCAAGATTTTGATAACTTATTTCTTTTGATAACAATTCAAATTTGGCTGGGTGGTCAATATTACATTTTTAGTGGTGTCACAAACTAAGAACACATTTAATATTAGACTTTACACAGATAAAAATAGTTTCAAACAAAGCCAAAAAAGGATCAATCAACCGATCAGAAACGTCCAGTGTTGTTATACTAAATATCAGGACTTTATGTGAGTGCTGTAGTCAATTGTGATAGAAGACTGGAAGAAACAAGATTTTGTATGAAACAGTATGGGGCGGTTTCCCGGACCAGGATTAGCTTAATCCAGGACTAGGCCTTAGTTTAATTAGGAAATATAAATAGTTTTAAAAAACATGCCTTACTAAAAACATTACCTGTGTGCATTTTGGGGTAAAACAAATAGCACTGATGTATTTTAGGATATGTAAGTGCAAGTTGTTTTCAGTTTGGACAGCTCTTAAAAGTGTTTAAGTCTAGGACTAGTCTAATCCCTGTCCGGGAAACCGCCCCTATTTATATCAGCCGTGTGTCAGAGACTCTTTTAGCACTTAATAAACTGCTTCCAGGTCACCAAATACAAATCAGAATCAGAAATTCCCATACATGATAGAATTCACGATTTGGTTAAACATTACATAGGACATATTTGTATAAAAGTCTACAATCACTAAAAATTACCTCTGACATGTTTGCACATTTGCAAAGGAAAGCAAAAAACGAAGATATCTGCATTCGCATGTGAGAATAAAATAAAAGCAATACAGACAATAAGAATACAGTCAGTGGAATATGGGCTAATGGAAATGTTCATCAGTTCTTTTGTTGGTGGAAGGCATGCAGAAGGTATGCGGTTTCCTCAAGGACAAGTTAGACAAGACAGGCCACCTCACAGAGGAAAGCCGGAGTCTCCGTAGGACCACGTGGAAAAAGGAATCCAGGCCAGAATGAAAAGAGGTAACACAAGCCTCTGAGGTGGCCTGATAGAAGTCAGGGGCCTTTTCCCCATCCACACCCACTTTGTGTTGTGTTGAGTGCAAGGAAGAAACTTCTCTGCTCAGAGCCAAGATAAGCAAATATAATGGTGCCACACATTAGGTTACTGTAGGGAAGGAGAAAGAGAGGGAGTGAGTGAGCGAGAAGGTGAAAGAGAGAGTGTGTCTTAGCTTTATCAGCAGTCCAATCGGCTCCTCCTTTACTTGGCATTTAAGAATAGGGAGTCATGCGATAAGGAGATTTCTCAAGCTGAAGTAGCACTAGAGACTGTTTGTTTAAACCATACAGTATCTGTGTCCTATCACGATTAAGAATAACCATACAATAAATCAGCATTGGTTAAAAATGTATGACTGAAATGAAGATTTACCTCCATAACAAAATCTAAATATCATGGCTGTCAGATCACATCACCAAAGATATTAGATAACGTCCACAGATGCCACAGTTTTAAAATGGTGGGTTGTTGGGAAAAATATGGACAAACCCAACCAAAGGATTTAATTAAATTAGAAAATGTCAATATTTGACCCAGTCACAGGTTGAAACAATCCAGCATAGATTAATTTTAATCCCGTATACAGATAGTTGCGTAATCGTCCTAAAGTCAGTTCTATATTCACTGTAAAAAATATTTTGCTGCCTTAATTTTTTTTTGTTGAATCAGCTCAGATTTACAAGTCATGTCAACTTACTTTATCTTGACAAGTAATGAGACTTATTTTATAAGTTATAACAAATCACCTGTACTTATAACAACTCATCTCTAGTTAAGATAAATAATAGTAAATTGAAATTACTTGTAAATCTAAGTTGATTCAACAAAAAAATTTAAGGCAGCAAAGTATTTTTTACAGTGTTGCAACCCTGTTTTTTTGTTTTAAATATTTTCAAGTATTAAAATACTGGTTTTAAATGTTCGCTATGTTACACTGTAACTTTTATATTTGCAAGAAATTAACAAATCCTTTGCGACAACAGCAATATAATTTTTTTCCATTTTTTTAACATGTATGCAGTTATTTTTTATTGAAGCAAATTCTACAACATTGAGCTTCTGAATACAGTCGCTATTTAAACTCACCCAATAAAGAAATCAAATCATCACTGTTGATATAAATTTTACATTCATTTATTTAGCAGGTGCTTTCATCCAGCTCGACTCAAAATGAGATTAAACTGTAAAAGGGTGATTCTTAAGAAATCCAAACTTAATAGGTGTCCAGAATCAGATTTTTTTAAAAGCCATTGAAGCCATTTTTTTTGCACATGTAAGATTAAGGTCTGAACCTACTATAACCAGAGCCGGATTAAATAAATGGACTACACTAGGCAGGCTGCATTTTTTGGGCCCCCCATCGAGGTTATTTATGAATTGAAATCTGAAACTTACCAAAGTTACTAATAAAAGTGAATTCACATTTTACATAGCCTAGTCTTTGCTTACAAATTGGTTGTTTGTATACCAAATTAAGTCATGTGTTGTATATTAACCAGTCTATCAGACAATTTTTTGCTAAATTTATTATTTATACGTCATTACACGGCTCTATTAAATGCTATTAAATTATCCTCATCTTATCCATTGGGAGTGTCATTGTTAAGGCAGTAGTACCAGTAAATAACCAATAGGTGTCAGTAACCCGCTGGAGAGCTTCGCTGCATATTTCTCTTCAAGATTGAGAATCGCAACGAAATCCTCGTCGGGCAACACGCCCACTGAGGTAAATGTCCTCAAAACACTGGTTATTTATGTTTCAGTTATATGAATTATATAATAACAGTTTTTATATTATGTATAACAGTTTTATCTTGAAGTAATGGTAGTGCTAAAGTCTAATGTATCGTTTCTGAGGCTGTTAGATTTTTCTGTACGCTATTCACGTTTGTGAAGTGAATTTAAAGCACATATTGCTTGCATTTGACTTAGTTAGCCACTATCCATTGGTTTTGTTATCATGTTTGGTATCTAACATGATTTTTGTGGGGCTTAAAGAAAAAAATCTTGACCCCGCTAGATCTGCAATTGCAGTCATGAATTATTATGCAAGGAACTGTTTTTTTTTTTTTTTGCCTCGTTATTATACGCAAACATGCCTTATATAACGTAGGGAAATGATCGTTTGTCTTTTATTTATTTATTTTTTGCAGCAACCATGTCTGTGTCCTTAAAGGAACTCTGTCAGGTACAGATTAGAACTATGAACTTGAAAATCAACCATTCTGATGACTGGCGTCCCCATCCGAGTCACCACCTCAGACAACAACAGTCCCAAACTCACAAACACAAATACACTCAGTAATGGGCTTAATAAAGAAAGACTTAACTATGATTTTATCTGTGTTAACCTATCAGTTATTGATGTATTTTAAATATTTACGTATTACTAGGCTTATCATACATGCATTGAAGTTTTAAAATGTATCTAATATAATACTGTAATTAAATTGAATGTTTTGGATACCACCATTAAATTATTTTGTGCATGTAAAACACAAGCAGCAATGTTTTTATTGAATTCAATTTTGAATTAAATTGAATGTTTTGCATAACACCATTAAATTATTTTGTGAATGTTAAACACAAGTAAATGTTTTATTTATTGGAGATAAAATGGCTGTTTAATTAATATAATACTTCTGTTTGTTAGGCACTAACAAGTGAAAATAGTTAGGTTTAAGTACATTTGTTAAAACTCGATAGCTGTAATGCTTCTGTGCAGAAGGAAGCCCGTGAGCCGCGAAGGTAAGTTTGCGAGCAGATTCATTTCCACTTATTAGACAGCAGTCCGCTCATCGTGTTTTGTATTGCATCACTTATATCGTAAACCTTTAAAATCAAGTTTAGTAAGATGTAACCAGTCAGCTTTGGTTAACTATTGAAGCATCGTCTTTAAGGCTCAATGTGACTGCAGTATTTGTTGAACACTGCTGGCAGCGGCGACGTCTGTGTCCGTACCATTTTTATCAATGAGAGCATAAGCTCGTATCTCTCTGATCCCGAGCCATAAAGCTCGTCTTTAATGAAACAATGTTTAATAACTTAAAAAATACGGAGTTTTTTTAATTTCCTGAAAAATAATGGTTTTGGAGATACGGGGATTCCGCCCGACAGCTGTCTGGGCCCCATCCCGCCAATCGGGCCCTATGCACGTGCCTAGTTTGCCTTTGCGTTAATCCGGCTCTGACTATAACCATTATGTTTAGAGGATTGAAAAAATATTTCCTTTAGAATTATTTACATTTTTTGATTATCATTATAAAAAATATCATTACCACAACATGATATTACATTAAATATTTGCATTTCAAACTCATGTTTCGGTAATGAGAACTAAAACATTGTCTAGGTACTATGACAAACAAAATTTCAACTTTTATCTGGAGAGAAAAAATAAGAACTGCTTACCTGGTAGCCATCTTGAGTGTCACAGTCAATTATGTCCTTTCCAACAATATATTTTTTTAAAATGTTAGTTCATTGAGGGCTTAAACAATGATTGAAAATTGTTGCGGAGGATGAGAAAATTGGTCTTGGACACATTTGTATTCCTTATTATAGTCTATACATTTACCAATGATCACCAAATACCACATGTTTCTTTACTGTAAATGTTTATACAGTAGTATAACATGCACTGAAGCTTTTTATTTTTTAGATTTATTAATTATAAATATTTTGCCATGTCAAAGAACTCAAATCCAGTCATGGACACATTGCGGTAATGAAAATTTTCCCCTTAAATGTGGAAAAAAACAAAATTGGTTTGTATGATGTCATTTGAAATCATGTGCAAAACAGTACATGAAGAGATGTTTGTAACTGTATGCTTCTTATTTTAATACTCTTACTTTGCATTTACTTTTCATCAAAATGTTTCATGACACCTCATAAGTCTAATTTCGCGAGAATCACCCAAAAGCAAGTCAGAAGCATATATAAGCCAATGGTGAAACTTCAGGAAAGGAATGAAGTGTTGGTTTGTTTCACCATACAGTTGTATGTTTGCTGCAGATTGTAAATCTATTCTGGAAATGTATATCTGTGTCAGCCACATGTTCTGACAAACAAAGGGCCATAAAGATTGGCAGACAAACTGGGTTGAAATAATAAACGTAAATAATAGGATGTGGACATGAGGCTGTATCCTGTTGAGGAAAGGCATCCCAAACTGGTATCATTACCTGACCTGTGGCCACAGGGTGAGAAGCAACAATGCACTACTGACCCAGGATGAGCTGTCAATATTTACTTGATGCAGCACAAATGACTTTCCCACTGACTTCCTTTCTCATGACATATATAGAAATATATACAGTACTGTGCAAAAGTCTTAGGCCACCGTGCTACCATTAGATTTGTTGTTTTTGCAATTGTATAGTAATCATATATAATTATTTCTCAGTCGCTTTATTAGAATACAACCAGAAAATACAGGAAATGTGTATGTAGTATTAAAAACAGTATAAAAGTATTTAGGGTAAACTCCCCTTCCACTTGAGCAATAGCAGGCAGCTGCAGGATCTCTTAAACCTAAATAAAATTAAATCCTAATTTCTAATTCTAATCGAATGACTCCAGGACTTCAGTCTTCTCAAAAAAGCTCAAGATGTGTTTCGTCCCAAGAGAGGTCACACTAAATAGAAGAAGACATTTAGTTCTGAAAATGGTTTTGTTTTTAATTTTGTGTACATATTTTTACTGTATTTTCTGTTTGCATCTTAAAAAAGAGTGAAAAATAAATATGGATGGACATTAAAACTTTGCTAAAACAACAAAGCTGGTGATGGTGGACTAAGACTTTTGCACAGTACTGTATATGAATACTGAAAGAATGCCACTCTGTGTTTTTTCATGTGACATTAACTGATCTAATCTGACAATTCAACATCTCAAAGTAAAAAAAACCTTCAGATCTACAGATGGAATAACTTACATTAGGTTTACATTGGCAGAAATCCCTGTGCTTTAACATAAAACGTCCGCATTGTTTTTACAATGAGAAAATCTGAATAAAATCACATCACAATAAAACAAAATATTTAGACTTTCTTTGTTTTCCTGAAGCTTTTTGATGATAGATTCAGCAATTTTCTGATCAGTTCACAAACTTTCTGTCTCATATTTCAAAACTGGATCTAAGTTTACCATCACAAATATCGTCTTTCTTAAAAAAAAAAAAAAAAAAAAATGATCCTTTGGTCTGCATGTGAAAAAAATGTACCGTATGTTTGACTTATATTACATATGACCACTTGTATTTACTGCAGCAGTATGGTGCCTGGTTGGGTTGTCTGGGAGACATACGTGAAAAATCACAACCTTGTTTTCAGCATGGTTAGGTAACTTTACACTTCCTGCCCAACATCTCTACAAGAGTTCCCTCAGGTCTATGTAACATGTTCTAGGGAGACTATAGGGACGATTGTAACAAGTCATATTTCTTCAATCAGAAACATGCTAAGGTGATGATATTCATACTGTATGCTCAGTTGGACCCTCACCTCACTAACTAAATTTATTGAGAAAATGTTGCAGAGGCAGGCAAGTAAAATTTTTCATGAACCAGATTTTTGACATACAGCCCTGGGGCCTCACGTATAAAACATTGTAAAGATTGAATCCTTAAAATATCCATATTCACTGACAAGAGTGTTTATACAGTGTGCACACATTCATGTTAAGTGTACTTTTTATTAAATCTGATATGTGAGTGGAAAATCGCATAAACACATTTCAGTGCCCATGCTGTATGTGTACACAACATTTATGCATCACCATCCTGGTCTTCCGACTTATTTAAAACATAATAATCAAAATTTTGAATCATTGTTTTGTTGACTTCTAGTAACATGGATAACAAATTTGCAGTTCTGTGTGCCTAGCACATGATGTTTTGTCATGGTTGCAACAGGTTGGTGATACAGTGAATACATTTTTTGATGCATTGCAAATTGTTTAATTCTCTCAGTCTCATACTGCTAACAAGTTGTTTCACGGGACTACAGATTTGTTGGGGACTTTGAACGTCACCACACATGAAGATCTCAAAAACAATGCAACATGGGATTCCCAACAAAGATTCATCAAACATTCCTACATATTTCCTTATTAGGGAACATGTTTTTAAATGTGTTAAATAAAGTTTGAACGAACAGTCCGAAGCTTGGTGGTGATGATGTTGCAGCCTGGTCTCACTGTTTATACGTAGTATTAATACATATCTTTTAAAAACACAAAACATACTTTTTTGTACGTTTAAATAGATGCTAAAGCGTACAATATAGACGTATTGACAACATTTAATCGTAGCATTATTAGGTTTTCACTGCTACAAAACATTTAATACTTACAAATCTTTTATAAAGACATATATAATTTCCCTTTAACCATTTTATAGGTAATGTTTCCACCCTAACCCTACCCCAAACCTTACTCTAAACCCAAACCCTTTTTATACAAAATTCTGCAAGGTATTTACAAAAAATGTTTAGAAAATTTTAGTAACAATAGTACCATAAAGATATTTTAAGCTGTTAATACAGTAACCGACTCAAAAATCATGTATTGTTAAAATAAAAAGCATAACAGACAGACAAGTGTAATTACAATAATTTATTTATTGCAAAATTTCAAAAGCAGTACCAGAAGTAGTGACAATGTGCAGCTGTGTTCCTCTCTGGAGTATATGAAGTACATAGAAGTATTAAAGTTATTAATCCGGCTTTACTCTGTCAAGGCGCGCAATTCAAATTTCAAACGTACAACAACTGAAAGATGGCAATGTTGCAATCTGTGAAGCAGCATGCAAGAGCCAATGAGCGTTTGATATCACTGCCGTAAAGCAATGTGTCGTGAAGCTTCTTGAGGCGCAATATTTAAAGGACAAGTTCAGTATTTTACACTTAAAGCCCTGTTTTCATATTGTTTATGATGAGATAGAACGGTTTTGAGTTAAATTTGGACATATGATGCTGGCCCGAGAATTTTCGGGTGTTTCTTGTATCCCCTCCAACCTCTATAATGGCTGTATAGGTGCACAGAAACAATCCTTCCTAAAATGCATTAAACTTTCATTTACAAAGACGTGAAACTCACCGAGTGGTCAGGGGTGTTCACTGATATGCTCACACAAAAATCGCTGCAAAAGATGCTTAAAAGAGGCTTTTTGGTGATGGTACCAGTGTCCCCGGATTGGCCTACAAAAAATATGTCATCCCTCAGACTACCCCTTAAATGTTGCCACTGGTTGTTTTTTCTGAAGGTTAAATTAGTCAGTTGTCTCCTGTTCATCAGCTGTCAATCTTAAAGTAAGATATTTTATTTATAAAAGCAAAATGTGGGTATTTGGGCTAGAAACATTGGACTAGTTTTGATTGGCCATAGGGTTGTTTTGTTTTAGGCAGATCTGGCAACCCGGCATGTTCCATTAGGCCATGCAGACCAAGAAAGAATGGAAGACAAACAGTGACTACCTTATGATCCTTCTAAACCGACAAAACATGGCACAAAAAAGGATGTAAATAAACCAAAGACAATCTTAGAAACGGTTATGAAGAAAAAAATTCTTGATCAAGAAATAACTAAAAACAGAGTTCATGATCTTATGCTTTAAAAGCTTGCTTTTTAATTACACATTTAAACCTACAGTATGTTATACACATAAACAAAGAAATTTTAAAGGTCACGTTCTTCCCGATACCATTTTTTAAACCCTAGTTAGTGTGTAATGTTGATATAATAGCATAAATAATACCTGTAAAATGATAAAGCTCAAAGTTCACTGCCAGGCGATATATTTTCTTCAATAGAATTCCTCTTTAAAAGCCTACAACGAACGGCTGGTTTGGACTACAGCCCTCTATTTCCTGCTTTAATGACGTCAGTAAAACAGTTTGTTGACTAAACTCCGCCCACAGGAATACGTCAGTCACCAGCTTTGGCTCAAACGGCTCTGCTAAGCTAAGCTGCTATCGAATCACAGCACAACTAAACAAACTACACGCTCGATACGGATTTCTGAAGGAGGGACTTCACAGAACAAGGAAGACATCAGCCTGTTTTGAGGACAGTGAAAACAGCGCTATACAGATAAGTAAATTGTGTGAAAAATACCGCGTTTTTTTACACGTGAAACATGAACACATGTTATATTGTCCACTATAAACACAATCAAAGCTTCAAAATCACAGACAGAACGGGAGCTTTAAGATATTCAATATAAAGACATATGCAGACATACTAAATACTAAAAGCAAACCTTCAGCTCTGCATTGTAGAAAGGGGTGGATACTTCTCCCAATATCGATTTCACCTTCTTGTTCCATCACCATTTTCAGACTGAAATATGCAAGTGTAATAGTCAAGTAAATGAGAACAAGGAGTTTATGGAGGAAAATGGCCTCAGCAAGGTTAAGTCAGTTTTTTGAGGTATGGAATCTCCTGCTATATTGGCAGGGCTATCTGCCAAACTCACCCATGGAATGAGAGAATGCATCTACAGCTTTCCTGTGGTTTCTCCTCATCTGCAAGTCATAATTAGACCCTGATAGGGTCTCGGCTCCTTGCCCTCTCGTTTCACTGCCAAGTGCACGGCACAGAAAAACCTCTATTTTGCCATGTCCTTCTTGTTCGATGCATTTAACATTTTCTCAGCATGGTGGAGAAAGCTCATTCAAAATTTCCAAATGGAAACAAGTGCGGTAAACACATATGTAGACACACTGTCTTTAGGCAGTGAAGTCATTTTGGCCTAGATCAGCACTGCTAAGAGAATGAGATTTACAACAAATATCATATAATCCAATTGGTGCAGTAACCATGACTCAGATCTGGTTAAGCAGGAGAGGCAATTGTTACTGTTTCATTGACATAACATATAAAATAAACAAGGAAGGAAAAAGTATGAACTGTTTTTATACCATTAGAGTACTGGTGAGAAAACTGTGCCACTGTTATGCATTGAATCACTTTGGCGTATTTTCTCTAAACATACTTTAAAAGCAAAGACATCTGGGATCAACTGTTTATGTACAAGCTTCTCATTTATATTAAATGAACATTTCAGAAGTCTTTGTTTTCTCTGAAAGCACCTTAAATCTCAATGTGGCACTGACTTGGACTTCTGCCAAAGGCAGTTGTGAGATTGATAGCCACAGTTCACTGCTTCTCTTTGACAGCTTTGTTTTGTCCTTACTCTTCCAAAATTAGGATAATAGAAGCCAATTATTCCAAACCAGTGACCTTTAAATGTCGGTCTCAACTCAACAACCATTACCCATCAATTACCACTGACTGATATTTGCTAAGCACACAAGGTCATAGAGCAGTCTGCCATGAGGGAAACTGAGACCTTATCTGTCCACAAACACTCTTTTCATACAGGTCCTCAAAATCTTGTAAAGCAATGTAAACAAACACAACACTGTTTGAATTATAGTCACAGAAAGACAATTACACGTCAAAGAAATGACAGGAAAAGAAAGCTATGTTGGAGGAAAAAAGCTTACTTCCTCAGTTTAAGGACAACTACACCTGTGGAGTCCACCCATCTTTTCCTGTGAACCATGAGCTGGGTAACACAGCTGACATTATCAGACAAGAACCCTTGAGATCTTAGAGGAAAGATGCAGCACACTGTCCTGGAAATGGGTGGTTCCATACTTTGTCCATACTTTAAATGAAACAATATTGATAAGTCGGTATATGTTTTTAATGATTCTAACTGAGGGTTAAAAGGATAGTTTACTCCAAAATAAAAAATAATTTCATAATGTTGTTACAAACCTGTATACATTTCTTTGTTCTGATGAACACGAAGGAAGATATTTCAAGAAAGCCCCATTCACTTCCATAGTCACTTATGAAGTCACTTATCTGATTTATCTAACTTACATGAGTAAACTGACTAAAATAAGTCAGACAATACTACTGAAAACATGTTAATAACGCCTTAACGCAAATACATTTTAACACCACTAATTTTATTAACATGCGATTAATGCTACGCACAATTTCTGTTTGACCCTTGATCAAGTCCAAAGTTGGATACAGGGATCATAGTTGGATACAGGGACACAGCCTTAGACAGTAAATTTGACCAGTGCGGTCTAAATGAGTTTGAGGTTTTCATAAAAATAAGTACATTAAGCTCTCGTCTAGCAAATCCAATGCTCTAAATCAGTGGTCTCAAACTCCCGGCCCGCGGGCCATTTGCGGCCCGCCCTCCCCCTCTCTGCGGCCCGCGTCAACTTTCAAAAATATAAAATAATCTGGCCCGCAGAAAGATTTTTATTCACTTTTTTTTATATTCGTTTGATTTTTTATTTAAACGTTCAAGTGTTCACATGTCGCGTCTAACAACGCGTTAAAACGAGTCAAAGCATTACTTTCCAACGTGCTCGAGAGCGGAAGTTGCGCTCCGGGCCGTGGGTCGCGTCACCGGTTGCTACGCAGCCATGAACCGCACGCTCCGTGATGTCGAGGATCACTGAATGCGTGATCGGATTTTAATTCCTTAACTGAACCTCGCGTCAATCATACCATTGTCACCATGCGATCAGTTAATCTGGTCGGGACTTTGTAGTGTTTGTCTAGAGAAGATTTGTTACTTCCGGGTGTATATCAGCTGTTACTCAGAGAAGATCGAGCTGCGGTGGGCTTAGTTCACCTCACGTCACAGCATCTAATGGAAACACCGCATATGGAGGCAGAGCGGTAGATGTAATGCAACACATTTTAAACTACAGATAAGAAAAGAGCCAGCAAAGTGCCCAGGTTAAGAAAAGAGAAAAGACGAGGAGAAATGTAAAGAAGATAAAAGTATGTATACTGCTATATATAATGAAGTATAATATATTATTATGTAGCTTACTATTCAATTACACATAGAGCAGTACTATTATTTTTTCTGTCCAATATATCTTATATAACATGGACTAATTCAAAAGTTATGGGATCACTTTCAATTATTAATATTTTCCCACATATAATAGAAAATTTATGAAAACTGAAATAATAAAGAACATAATGAAGTCAATACTATGACTGAAAACAATCCAAAATAAATCCAAACAGAAACACTTACTGGGGAATTTTTTTATAATAGTTTATAAATGTATACAGGAATTAAATTTGTTAGTTTAGTGCAAGGTTTTAATAGGTCTTAGTTAAGATAAGATTAAGAAAAGATTTACTTAGGCTACTTTTATAAAATAATGTATATTAAAAAGATAAAGCCATTGCTTATATATTTTCAAGTATTATTATACATTAAATAATAGAAATTAAACATAACATTTACAGAAACATTGTACTTTTTTGAATGTTAAAATAGCTCTGCGGCCCCCCGATGAACTGTCTGTCTTAAAAATGGCCCCAAGCCAGTTTGAGTTTGAGACCCCTGCTCTAAATAGTCGATGAACAACTAAAATGATCTTTAATTGTACGTTTTCTGAAGCCCGGGATACACTGCATGATTATTGGCTGTCCCAGACGAAAGATTGCCATCGTGAAACTATCGTCGCGATTTCTGTGATCGTGGCTCTCCATCGGTGGTCCTATGTCGTACAGTGAGAGAGGTTCAAGGCGGCCGTTTTCCTGGTCTTGCGTCCAAAGATAGCCTACGATAGTTTTCTGGCAGTGTCAGAAATTCGGCATGATCACCGCACAGTGTGTTTGCTGCTACGACCTGCGCGCCGGTATTTGTTTACCACGAGCACATGCTGGTGACGTTGCGCAACGTGTGACGCTGCCGCCGAAGCTTCCGTATCATCATCGTACAGTCTACATGCCTCTCGTATCCGAGTTTAAACGATACAAGTCGCACAGTGTAATAAGGTAATCTTATAAGAGGACAAAAATCGTGCAGTGTATTCCGGGCTTAAGAGGTGTACCATCCTAAATGCTTAACTAATACACAAAGGGTGTGTGTAATTAGAAAATAGAGTGCGGACTTACTTGATGTTAAAAGAGTTATTAAGAGAGATATAAAGTGTGGGACCTGATTGAAATTAAGAGTTATTAAGAAAGAAACGACTCAAAACGATTTCACTTGCGCTGACTGACAGATCTGAAGCACATGCACACAGACACCGCAACGCTATCTCACGAGAATTCGTACATATTTTACGAGTTGGCTAATTCGTATTAATTAATACAACCACATTCGTAAGTTTTGGTATGATTTTCCTTGACCCCTGTGATGTTGGGGTTAGTTTTTTTTATGAGAATCAAACGTTTTGCACGATTAACATTGTATGAATTGATACGAATTAGCCAACTCATAAAATTTTTATGATTTCTCATGAGATCAGGCTGGACACGAGAGTGCCCACCCACGATATTTAGACATCCACACAAAATTACAGTTTAAAAAAAATAATGTTTTTGACAAAAAATCACACAGATATAATCTGTTATGTCTGTTTGGTTAACTGTTAAAGGAAAATATCTGATGTGTAACATTATATTACATCCTTGCATTAAACAGTAGATCTTAAATCTGCCGGTCTCAATGTCAATCAAACAATAAAAGAAAAAAGTTTAACATACTGTATATTTGACAATCTGAAGTCAGTGTCACATCACTTGATATGTCGTCATGTAAGAATGAAAATCATTCAAAAATTACAGCAATGTTAAACATATTCTACCAGCCTACCTGATATAAATGAAAGGTCCCGTTCTTTCTGTGTTTTTGAAGTTTTGATTGTGTATACAGTGTGCAATATAACATTTGTTCATGTTTCACATGTAAAAAAAACCCCAGTATTTTTTCACATAATTGACTTATATGTATCCCGCTGTTTTCACTGTCCTCAAAACGGTCTGATGTCTTCCTTGTTCTATGAAGTCCCTCCTTCAGAAATACGTATTGAGTTCTGATTGTGTAGTTTGTTTAGTGTGTTGTAATTCGATAGCAGCTTAGCTTCCCGTTAGCTTAGCTGGCGACTGACGTATTCCTGTGGTCGGAGTTTAGTCAAAAACTGTTCTAGTGACGTCATTAAAGCAGGAAGTTGAGGGCTGTAGTCCAAACCGGCAGTTCGCTGTAAGCTTTGAAAGGGGAATTCTGTTAAAGAAAATATTTCGCCTGGCAGTGAACTTTGAGCTTTATCATTTTACAGGTATTATTTATGCTATATTATTATTATAGCAACATTACACACTAACTTAAGTTTGAAAAATGGTATCAGAAGGAACATGACCTTTATTATAAATTTTGATATAATTTATTATACTAATACACTAATTTGGGCAAAGAGCACTAACAACTTGTTTAAGTCTTGAAGCTTAAAGTTGATAACTTGCAACTCAACTTGGACTTGCCTGTCTTGATTCAAGACTTGACTTGGGACTTGACTCGAGACTTGAATGCACACACACACACACACACACACACACACACACACACACACACACACACACACACACACACACACACACACACACACACACACACACACACACACACACACTGGTTTCCATGTTTTGTGGGGACATCCATAGACGTAATGCATTTTATACTGTACAAACTGTATATTCTCTTCCCCTAACCTACCCCATTCCCTAACCCCAACCATCACAGAAACCCTTCTGCTACTTCACATTTTCAAGATACATCATTCTGTTTGATTTATAAGCTTGTTTCCCCATGGGGACATCAAAATGTCCCCACAAGGTCACAAAAACACTGGTATTCCTATCTTTGTGGGGACAATTGGACCCCACAACGTGGTAATTACCAGGCACACACACACACACACACACACACACACACACACACACACAAGTTGGCATATGTGGTTTATGGGGATTTCCTAGACACAATGCATTTTATGCAGTAAAAACTGTATATTTTATTTCCCTAACCTACCCTAGGCCATAACCCCAATCATAAAAAAAATCAATGAAAAAGTACCACTTAGTATGTTTTTTATGCCGTTCAGATTACAGTTTATTTTAGTATAACACCACATATACCAACCCCCCCCCCCCCCCACACACACACACACGTTTTCATGTTTTGTGGGGACATTCATGGTTTTATACTGTTAAAAGGTTACATTCTATTCCCTTCCCCTAACCCAAACTCCAACCATCACAGAAGACTTTTTCGGGGACCCACAACGTGATGATTACCAGGTACACACACACACACACACACACACACACACACACACACACACACATACACATACACACACACAGTGGGCAACTTCAAAATTATAGGTATAAAAAAATGTAGATTTTTTCCAGATCCTACTCTACAGAACGCTAATGGAGATATATTCTTGGAGAATCATATACCCTTTTAGACTGCTCTGTGAAACCACACTGTACAGTCTGCTTTTCTTCCTTCAGCCTTTCCAGCTCTGTCACTTTATAAAGTTTGCTTAATCTTATGTGGCACAACTGGATTCTGAATGGTCTTACCAGCAGGCCTCAAGTGGTGAAATTTGGAAAACGAGCAACTCTCCAAATCACTTCAGTAACATTGAAAGGTTTTTGACTGAAGGCACTACATAGTACAGCAACACCATGCAGTATTAAAATACACTGCAATGGGTAGTGACCTCAGCACAAATGATCAGAAGATGTGATCTGCCATCATCTATTTCATTCACCAGGAAAAACAGAAATCCTCCAGAAATCCTTCTGCTGTCTCGAGCCTTGGACACATTGCACGTTGTGTTTGCTGCTACGACCTGCGTACTGGTATTTGTTTACCACTAGCGCATGCTGGTGACGTTGCGCTACCATGTGACGCAGCCATCGAGGCCTCCGTGTCATCATCGTACATTCTACATGCTTGTTGTACCTAAGTTTTAACGATCCATGTCACACAGTTTGATAAGGTAATGATCTTATAGGAGTGCAAGAATCCTAGCCTGGCTCCGCCCTCCTACATGCTTCTGCTTAATTTTCATTTCGCTTCAGTACAACGTCTGGGACTGCTGTGTAGAGTTTCGTTTTCTCCGGCAAAAATCTGCAGGTCCAATCAGCGAACAGAGGGGGGTGGCTAAGAACGATGACATTGAGGTCGTGCACCAGACTAAGTTGTAGTTCAGTAATGGCTGCGGGAAAAGATGCGAGCAATGCTATTAAGTCCATTGTGGCAACACTGCTGAATATCCAAAATTAACAGCCGGAGCAAGAACAAGCTTTGCTAAGTTTTGTTGGTGGCCATGACGTTATGTCCCTCCTCCCCACGGGGTTCGAGGAAAGTTTGATTTTCCAGCTCGCTCCGTTAGTGGTGAAGGAGATGGCTAACGCTAGCGGTGCTAAGCCTATAGTTGTTGTCGTCTCCCCTCTTGTTGCACTTATGGAGGACAAGGTGAAGGAGGCAGAGAAGCTGGGAGTTCATGCTGGGCAGCTCGGAATGCACGATGACCGTGACATTTTGGAAGGACGCTTGAGCCTGGTGTTTGGGCTGGCTGGTGAACAACAAATGGCGACGAATGCTAGCCTCGACCGTATACCATGATAACCTTGTTGGAATAGTTGTGGACGAGGTCCACCTACATACAAATGGCGAGTTAACGTTAGCACTTAATATGGTTAAACAACATAAGTAGGGCTGTTTTTGCATACTCGATAGCTTAGGGTAATGTTGTCATTTGTCATTCGTACTGATGATATAACATTCATGACGAATATTGTACTCCCCATTTCGTGATGTGTTGTTATTACAGCCTGCGCACAGTCCGGTTTTGTCGCATGACATAAGTCACGACCAAACGTTAGGGATTGGTTATGGCAGATTCAAAGTGACTCTGGGCAGATCCGATAGTTTTAAACTTCAACAGAGGACCCTCCTTAATGGAAGTAACGCTTTGCAATGGAGCGTGGCCAGACTCTCTGTACAAATGAAATGAATGTACGAGAGTCTGGTTGGACCAGGCTACAAAAATCCTGCAGTGTATTCTGGGCCTCAGACAACAACATCTTTGACCCGTGTCAGCCATTGTAAATTCTCTATGCGCTAAGAAAGGAAGGGTAAGGGGTGGATTGAGCCGTTTGTTGCAATTCGCAACCTCACGACTAGATGTCGCTAAAATTACACATTGCACCTTTACTATTTGTATATTGTGATATAAAAGGCCAGTGCTGTATTGAGAATGCTGTAAGTCACGGCTAAAGGGTTTGGTCAAAATATGCACCCCACCTGTACCCTTTTAAAAGGTCCTAATATGTACCATTAGATACATATACATCTGGTACTAATATGTACCTTTGAGATACTAATAAGCTCTTTGAGGTACTACTACAGTATGAACTCTTTAGGTGCAATGCTGTACTTTTTGAAAGGGTAGAGCCCCAGTGACATCTAGGGTACATATTTTGACACTTTTTCTGACAGTGTACTTATAAAAATGAATATGATATACTGTAAAATTAAACTGTTAAATTCATAGTACATTCGTAACATTGTATAGCCACCTCAATAAAACTTCACATCTTTATAGTCTGCCTACAGGAAACATTAAAATTAGGCAAAATCAAACAGGGTAACAATTGTATGTACAATCAACCAATGTATCAGTGTTTAGGTATCCACCTGCAGCATTCAGTTCAGGTAATAATTATGCGTTTTTTCTGTTTATTTTGAATAAAACTTTCTTTAGCCTTTAGGCCAAAGCTTAATGTGTGAATTAAAGCTTTCCAGACAATTCAGGAAATGAATTCATACAGTATGAGAGGTGGTCTGGGGATAAGGCCAGAATAAGCTCCCTTTGGCATTTAATCCCAGACTGCAAACTGTGCAGGTTAGTCTGTTTCAAAAGTTAAGTGGCCTGTCAACTCATCTCTGTGATAGGGTGGATAGAATATCAGCAAAACACTTTACAATGTTCATTCTCATAAACTGTTACAAAAGCGAATAAACTGACATATTTCACTCTTTCATTCATGTAAGAAAGGATGGATACCTCTTACAAAGTTTTTGGTGTTTGTTTGTTATTGGAAAACAATGTCAATCTGTTTTGTTGATTCAAACAGTATATACAGTAGTTGCTGATGGTATCCATGTTGGACTTTTCAACTTCCAACTTCCAGGCGGTACCATCAAATCAATGTTTTGTCAGCTGCTTATAAAACTCCTCATGCATCTTTGGCCTGACATTTATATGTCCTTAATTTAAACATCGCCTAAGCCATTGAGATGAACCCTTGTAAAACTGAGGGGTGATGAATTTGTGGCTTGCGCCATCTTGACATCAAAAGTGGCGTGCATTACTTAGCCAAACGATTACCACAGTAGGAGAATAGTTATAAAACATGTCTGGTGTTCAAGATAAAAAAAAAACTCAAGGCCCAAACAGCTGAAGAGGGAGGAAAAATAATGTGCACACTGACTGCATTTTGAATACGCTGACACATGAACGTCACAAGAGGGAATTCAATTATTCCTTTGTATCCAACAATCCTTCAAGTACTTTTCTGAAATTTTAAATTGTGCTTGCCATCTTTCTTGTGGAAAATGCTTTGTTTTGAGAAAACACAAAAGAATGCTCTCCGTGTCAACTCGAGAGGACAATAAGGTTATAAGCTGTAACTGGTGGGATTGTAAAAGCACCAAAACAAGCAATAGTATAACCAAAGAAACAGCATAACTGAAACAATATGGAGATGAAATGATAAATGTCGACTCATCAAAATCCCTCTGAAATGTTTTCCAAATAAACAAAACGTTTCTTTTGCATTGGAAAAGGTTGGAGATTTAGAATGCAATGTGCAAGATAAGGATTGGAAGTCTGGTAAGAACAGTACAGTAAAGCATATAGTTTACCACGGTAGAAAGTACAATATCCATATACTGTAGAGGCTCAACTATAAGCTTAGATGAGGGATATAACTTATAAAGTATAAAGTGTTGTTATAGCTGCATGATATTTGGTAATAATTTGTTAAATGTGTTGCATTAGTCACATTAGTGCCTGAGGTTGTTCATACTACAGAGCGCATGTAAACACAGAGCACACTATTGTTAGCGTACTGTTTATACTGCAGTTTGTATAGGTGCTGCCCAAGGTGTGGGAAGACTAATGAAGCCCGAAAAAACATTTCCAGATTCACAGTACATGGTATAAATGGTCATAAAAACAATAAAAGCTGCCAACACTTCATTATCACCAGGGTCAGAATGAGACGTTTCAGAATTGAAAACGGTAAAAATCAGATGTTTAACTCTAGGGGAGCTGGAAAATGAGCATATTTTCAAAAAAAGTGGACTGTCCTTTTAATGCAGAAACAACCCCGTAATGCATTGCTGAGATCAAACCTTTTTAAAAATTTTAAGCGAAAGTTCAGCTAATTTAAAATCAGTTGCAAGGTAAATGTTTCATGCTGCACTGTCAAAAAAAAAAATGGTCAAAAATGGCCCCTTGGACAGCACCTTCTCAAAAAGTACATCTTTGCACATATTAATTCATTTTTAGTACACAATAGTACCTCAAATGTAACAAAAATAGCTTTGCCTAAAAGGTTATATTGGGAATTATTTAGTGTAGTTCCTCAGTGTCAGCTTGGGACCATTTATGACCATTTTTTTCTGACAGTGTGACAATATTACTAAACACTGTTGAATGAATCCATATGCATTATAATAAATTCAGCGATATGAAATGCATACATGTAATGTAAGTGTGTGAGAGAGAGCCACTCTTACTGTATATACAGTACAAATGCTTTGTTCATGTCATCTCAATAAGGTGGTGAAAGGACACTGAAAGACTTCACAGTACGGGAACCTTTTTTTAATTAGAAATATGATTGGCCCAAGAGTCATGAGATTAAATTTAACCCAGACATAACATTTAGATTTAGCACAGAGAGGTTGTGCAGGATAGCCGCCAACATTTTTGTATTCTTGGACTGTCTCTGGCGCTCTGTAGTAAGGGTCAGTGTGTTTGTGCTCCTTGCTGTCATCACTCACACAAATGTCTCCCTACAAAAATCGGGCAATGGCACAGTCATATGGTACTAGTTAACACACTAATAATATTCAGTGTTTGAGATTTTTTACTAACTATTACCATAATATATAACACATAACACAAACGAGATCTCTTTAAAGGGGACATATCCTGAAAATCAGATTTTTTAAAGGTTTAAGTGCAATTATTGTGTCCCCAGTGCTTGAATCAATCTAGAAAATGTGAAAAAGATCAACCCAGTAAGTTAGTTTTGGTAAACCATTCTCTGCAAGCATGTGAAAAAATAGGTCATTGAAATTTGGCTCCCCTAGTTATGTCAGAAGAGGATAACACTGCCCCTTAGGCCCTGTTTACATTAGAGTATTTGCGTTTTAAAACGACATTTTAAAATGAAAACGATCCTCGTTTATACTGGCATTTTAAAAAGAATCTTCATCCACACTATACACGACCATAAATGCATGAAACATGACCAATCACGTAACTGGGCATGCGCATAAAAGTGTAAAATACCTTATTACACTAATAATAGCTTTGGGCATTTACGCAAAAAAGCGTGGCCGGCTAAAGTATTAAAAATTAATATGACGTTCATTTTTAAAAGTGTGCGAGGTCCGTGCACGTCCTCCACTAGCAACACAGAAATAGCAAAAAGCGCAATCGGCTAAACGAGCATTAAATATTATGACGCTGATTTTATTGTTTTTATTAAATTATATAACAAAACTTATTAACAAAACATCGATTAAAATTAAGAGACAAATTATATGAAACGAAATTTATTTTAAAGTAGCAAACAAAACTTAAATTAAACTCGAAAATATTGTCTGACCCATTACAATTCTCCTTTCATATTGGCCTTTACAACGCCCTATATGGCGTTTAAAATTACAGTCTAACTTTCGTAATAAGCTAACTAAATTTAAACAAAACATAAACAACATTAACAATATTCAAACCCAACAATACTCAAACATAAATATAAAACAGACATTATCTGTAAGGACACATGTTAAAACAATCTGATATAGCGTTTATAATAGCTGGTTGGTAGATGTTAGGGCTGTACGATTTGGGTAATTTTTCCCATTGTGTGCTAATATTGCGATGTGCAATTGCGATTATACTAAATGGTATCATGAGTCAACTTGATGGGTTTTATAAGTTTTAAGGAAAATCCACACACAGTTTAGCTAAAATGTGTATTTGTAAAACTAGAAATGTTTTCGTATTGCCACGTGATGTAGCAACTGCTCAGTGTCAGTAATCCTAAATCCAAAATACCGCCATACAACAGACAGAGTTTTTTTTAGCTACCAGATCACTGTCAACCTCCTCTGCATCCATCTTCGCTCTGGTATAAGTGACGACGCACACCACAAACGTGCATGCCACACGTGCACTGCCTTTTTTGTTTGTTTTTCTTTTTTTTTAAACAGCAAGGAAAATCATCAAACTGTTATCAGAAAGTTTGTGTTAACAAGTCCACACATTTATTTATTTAATATAATTGCAACATTTTGCTGTCATATAATCGCACAGGCTGACATCGCGATAAAAATAATTTTTACTTTGAAAATGATGCGCTGTGAAGTTAAAATCAGCTGTTCGTTTACATAAGACTCCGTCTTCGTTCATTAACATTGCAGCGCAACGTCTGAGTTCTCAAACTAAAACAGGGTCTGTAGCATTTGCGAACGAATCTGTTTATGAGGGTCGAAAACGGTGGTGTAGTGTAAATGAAAGGCGTAAACGTAGCAAAAGTAACGCGTTTTAAAGGATAAATGCATTGATATAAACATAGCCTTAATCTGCACTATCCAACCACAGCACTGCCATTTCCATTTTAAATGATACACCCAAAACGGCACATTTATTGTATGAATTACATAAAATGATTATTATTATTATTATTCTTTAAAGTTATGTTTTTGGGCCATTTTTTGCCTTTATTAGATTACATAGTATGGTAGGAGAAGACAGGAAAGTATAGGGTGGAGAGAGGGGTACGGGATCTGCAAAGGACCTCGAGCCAGGATTTGAACTCGGGTCGCCGAAAGTGCGTCTGCACCATATGTCGGAGCACTTGCCCACTACGCCATCGATTCCGACTAAAATTATTATTATTTTTTAGAGCTACAGAAGTGATTTTCTCTTTGTCTTGGGTTGTTTGATTGACGGTGGGCGAATTCCAATGGCCCGGCATAAATAGTCGCCCCACATAAAAACGTTATGTTGTTTTTTAGTGCCAATCGACTACAGTATGAGACACTGTAGCACAACTCTCTGTCGGACTGGAGCTGGACCGGACACATTCAACCGCAGGTGCGTCTGTGCGTAGCTCCTAATCTATAATGCAATTTAAGCAATACAGTTTTGTTCTGGGTCCCTGCCTTCAATTCAGGCACGGAAAACATTCACTTTCTACATTACTGTTTGTGAAATCAAAGGCTAATCGATGTTTCTTGGTGGCCCAAGCATTATTCTCTCATAATGTGTAGCCCTTTCCGCACACAATAAAACATAAAGAGATCTTTCAGATGAAGCAGTGCTTCATATAGTAACGTCCTTCTGTGAGGGGTCGTTTATTGGCATAAACGGCAAAACAATTTGTGCTGCTTGCACAAAGGGTCCATCGACTCATTTTACGAATCATTAAACTTAATGGAGCAAAAGTGTATTTAAATAAATATCTCTATAGGATGTGTTTTCAGCAAAGAGAGAACGAAACAAAGATCAAACCACCATGAATCCAAACATCTCATTATATGGCATCATTTCTATACACAACAAAATTCTGCTCTTCCAAAGAAAGCATTCGAGGGTGCTCATATTTGTGTAAAGAATTTGCCCACTACAATCACTACGGATTGTACATCTTTTCTCAGTTGGCTTGGCACACATGGCACAATGTGTACACACAAGTTACCCTGAAACTTTTCGACTGTTTCCATAGTGACTCATTCATGGGTCTGCTTGAGCATTCCTTTTCCTTATGACAAAAACCACTCTGGTCTACACAACCCATCCTCTGTTCCAGAACTCTCTTTCGGATTCACTCGGGACACACAAAATCACAAGCAAATTAGTGTTGAGAGGGGAAAACAAGAAACTGAATGCCACTTCCTGCAATTTGGAGATTTGGCCAGTTTGACTGGAAGTTTCGTAATTGTTTTATACATGTATAAAAATGCAGAAATGGTCCTTCAGCAAATGTTTGTTTGGAAAATTAATATATGTATGAAAAAGCTGTTTTGTGATTCTTTAAACAAGCATACATAAATACGGCTAGGCCTCCAGCCATAGAGTGTATTACAGTGAAAGACTAGGCTCTTAGGAGCTATATAACCTCATTTACTTTCGCAATGGGTTAAAAGGGTGGGCCGGGACCAGGTTTATTACACAATAAAGAATTTAAAACATAGCTGCCTGCTCAAGTGGAACGACCAGCTTTGACATGGGGGAGTATTCATGTCAAGCAGTCTGGTAATGACATCACCAGAAAGCCACGTTTCGGGTGATGGAGTGCTGTGTCACATTTTGTTTGGTTTTTCAACAGAAGTCGTATTCTTCAAAACAGAGACTTTGAGAAAAACACGTCACAAGGACAATTATGTACTCAAAATTGTCATTCTCTGGAAAGCTCCATAAGCGGTAATTAGTTCAGAACACAGTTTGGTTTTCATAGCACTGCACAGTTTGCAGTGTCAATATACAAAAAAGTTGTACGCCTTTTCGCAAATTAATGCGGCTTTGTACAGATCTGTGTGAGCTAATAGTACGCCGTCACTCAGAGTACTAAAAGAGTTGAAGTACTGTACACTAAGCTGACATATTTTGTATGGAAACATAATCGACAATGGACCATTGAATTACATTGAATGGACCTTGGGTGTGCATAAACCATTTCAACCAGTCTAAAGGGAATTCTGACACTTTTACTATGGTTACCAAATGCATGTGTGGTCATTTTTTATTTCTAGATATTTCTCACATGGTTTTACAAAATTCTTCAATTGATTTAGTAATGTTAAGCTACTCTTAGAAATAAAAGTACAAGGTGGTATAAAAGTTGTCACTGGGGTGGTAGCCAGTGGCGGCCGGTGACATCTTTTTTCGAGGGCCCACGATGTGAAGTTCGTCACAACATGTATGTAGCCCATCATGTGTGTGGTTCGTAATTTCAAAATGTGTGTTTTGCGCGTCAAGTGATCCTGTGTGCATCACGTGTCTTGTCAAGATAAGTGCCTGCTGCAGATGCGTCTAAAGGGTTTATGATAAAGGAGATGCTTGCGTTTGCCAGATGTTCACATAATCTCATGCGTAATCAGAGTTTAATGTTAAGGGAGTGTCTTGCGTGTTTTTTGTGAACGTGAGCATCTCTTTTATCATAAATGGTTTTGATGCATTTGCAGCAGGCAGTTATATTGACAAAACACATGATGCGCATGGTTCAGATGACACAACAAACACATTTTCACATAATTTGAAAACACGAGCAAAACACATGACACATATTTTGAATTTGCCACCAGCTGCCACTGGTGGTACCTTTTCATAAAATTTTTGTACCTAAAAGGTGCATGAAGAGTTTGGTTCCAAAACACAATAAACGCCATTTAAAAAAAAAAGAGTATTATATCAGGTCAGTATATAAAAGTAAATTCTTAATTTTACGCAAAATACAATGTCCGCTGTGTTATTCTGTCATCTTTTCTCCTTTTTTCCCAAAACGCAATAAACGCCACACCTCATTTTCTGCAGAATGCAATAAATCCGCTCAACAAATCACAGCGCTCCATTCCACGCATTATAAAAAAATAATGCCGGCACGTTGAATACACACGGAATCCTAGTTTTCCTCATCTACTTTGTACTTCGTGATAAACAAACAAACAAAAACAAAATAATACTTTTAATTGCATTGATAAACCTGTGGTGGTTTTCTGTGACGGGGATAAGGCATACTAATTTCCTAGTTGTATTCCAATGAAGCAGTGGTCTTCACTATTTTTTCATGAGAGCCTGCCGGGGGATCCTCGTTCCCACACAGAGCTTCACTGGTTCAGGTAGGTAGTTGCTATAAGCACAGTACAGGCTTAGTTCACAGGTGGCGTTACTCACAATGCCGGGGGATCCTTGTTCCCACACAGAGCTTCGCTGGTTCAGGTAGGTGGTTGCTATAAGCACAGCACAGGTTTATTTCACAGGTTGCATCACTCACAGTGCCGGGGGATCCTCAGTCCCAAACAAAGCTTCACTGGTGCAGGTAAGTAGTTGCTATAAGCACAGAACGGGGTTATTTCACAGGCTGCGTTACTCACAGTGCCGGGGGATCCTCGTTCCCACACAAAGCTTCACTGGTTTCAGGTAGGTAGTTGCTATAAGCACAGAACAGATTTATTTCACAGGTTGCGTTACTCACAGTGCCGGGGGATCCTCGTTCCCACACAAAGCTTCACTGGTGCAGGTAGGTAGTTGCTATAAGTACCACAGCGGTTACTCACGCTTTGTTGCCAATAACCTCTGTTCACTGCGCTCTTGATGGCTCTGTGTCCACTCTTCCTCACTGAAACTCCACAATATTCCTTCGTCAGCTGATTGTCTCTTCCTCTCTTCCCCAGGAGAGCGATCCGACCAGCGTGGTCCGTCTGCAAAGCAGCAACACAGCGTACACAAAGTATACCACCAGCACCCCGTTTGAAGTCTTCAAAGGTGTTTTTATACACTGACTCTTCTCCTTGTTAGCCTATTAGCAACCGCTGTGTAAATTATCCCCACCTGCGCGCAATCAGGCTTAATTTTGACTTTGGGGAAACCCCGGAAATGAAATATGGAAGACGGGTTCCGCCCGTCGTCGGTCCAACCAAGGATGTGGAAGACGGGTTCCGCCCGTCGTTGGTTCAAGACATCACCTGTGACATCCTCCCCCGCCGAAATGGTTCTAGTCCCTAGAACCGCTTCCTGTGACCCACTCTCCATACCGGATGGGCGGCCGCCCCCGGGTTTCCCGCTGGGGGCGCTGTGGTCGGGGCTCTGGGGCTTCTTCAGCAGGTAAGTCATCCGGCTCTCCTGGAGCCTCTGGGGCTCCTTCAGCAGGTAAGTTGTCCGGCTCTCCTGGAGCCTCTGGGGCTACGTCGTTCACTGGACCCACTACGACAGGTAAGTTCTCAGGCTCCCTTGGGGCCACTCGGGCCGGCCCCTCCGCCGGGCCTCTTGGAAAGATGACCCACCCTTCATACCAGGGGGTAGCAGTCTCCGGCTCCTTAGGAGCCACCTCTGTGGCTAGTGGGGGATAGTTTGGACAAGGGCGGATCATTCTTTGAGACAACTGAGATAAGATGATTTCCCTTAATCACAAAAAAATTAATTTTAATGCTAAGCATACTTATAATATGCGTATGCAGTGCCCCCTCCCGAACCACCAGGGGGCCTTTCTCTTAATTTTATGCGGCGCTGCACAGAATGATTGGTGAGTGACATTACTGTGCCGTGAGAGCAATAACAAAGCATAACAAACAGCCTGATCTCACGGTACTTTGATGTCATATGACAATTGCTTCGTGCAAGCGCTGCATACGATTAAACGCGCATATCGACGTGCGTATTGATGTAATGGTTAGGGTTTTCAAACAAAGTTAGCGTCCGGAACAGAAAAGACAGAAAAAGCGCATGCATGCATGGTCATGTCACCGTATTATTTACTCCCATGTGAGCCACAAATGAAAGCTTGCAATGAGTAACACTGCAATAAAGACATAAAGGCCTGGTTTCATAGCCAATTAGCTAATTTCAGGACTAGGTCTTAGTTAAATTAAGCCTTAAACATGCCTTAAAAAAGATAATGGTGTATCTTCTTTAGACAAATCAATGACACTGGCTTATTTTAAAATTCGTCAGTGCAAGTTTTTTTTCCAGTTGCAATAGCTCAAAAGTGTCTTAGGGCCAATCACATTTCTCCGTCTTACCCCTTCCCCTTTTGTCTTCGTCTTCCCCTTGCCCCTCGAAAACTGAGCGAAGGTGAAAGGGGTAAGACAGATCGTTCGTCTAAAAAATGAGACACCACTTGATTATCGTTTGCGTCACTTTCCCTTGCCGCTAACCGGCTGCTACGTAAACAGACAAGCGTTGACAAACAAAGAAGATGCCGTTGTCTCAGGTTGTGGTATCGATTGCATGAGCGGAGCTCAACAAATAGCGCATAACTTAGCTGCTAGCTAGCGCCTTAACTAGCGATTCAAAACAAAAACATTACAATTAAAACCGCTTGAACATTTTATTAAAAGTATCATAAAACATGTGTGTCATAATATAATCTCAATTAAACTGCAGAAAATAACATTACTTTCATTTTTGC
Source organism: Misgurnus anguillicaudatus (assembly GCF_027580225.2). Lineage (NCBI taxonomy): Eukaryota > Metazoa > Chordata > Actinopteri > Cypriniformes > Cobitidae > Misgurnus > Misgurnus anguillicaudatus. Next base: position 18,204,237 of record NC_073356.2, read on the forward strand.
GACTCCTTGACAGTTCGACGTTCATCAATAAAACGTCTTGATGCCGGCTCTCCTGAGAAATTTCTACGTTAACGTTTACCCCTCTCTTTCAAGTGTGCTCCTTATCACACTTCGTTTCAAGGGCTATGTATCCCTACGCCTTGGCCCTAGCCCTTGATCAAACTGAGAATTGAGACACCACTTCGCCTCACATGAATGCGCGCAAAACCGAGGTGAAGGGGTAAGGGGAAGGGGTAAGACAGAGAAATGAGATGCACCCTTAGTCTAGGACCAGCCTTAAGCCTCGTCTGTGAAAACAGGGGTAACTGTATTTTTTAGTATTTGGTATACATCCAACTTTTGCTTTGTTGACAGCATGGACTCCAGATGGCATGGATCTCCATCAGCAGACTCAGTAAAGCATTTCTTTATGGCCCTTACTTTGTACACAGGGGCATTGTCATGCTGAAACAGAAAAGGGCCCTCCTCTAATGTAAATATTTGTCTAAGCAGATTGGATGTACGCTTCATTTTAAACACCTGTAAGCAATGCTTATTGCTGAAATTGCCAAACGTGTGATCGGAAGGGGGGTGCCTGCATACATTTAACCACATATTATGTGTAAATGTAAAGAAACACACATTACTAAAAGTGAAGTAGTTGGATAATTCCCATCATGTTCTCCATTGGACTGGAGATTAAATGGAAAAATATGGCCTTTCAAGAACTATTTGAACACATTGGCAACAGGTCCAGAGGTTTCTGAGTGAGATACAGAAGTTATGCTCCATTTGTCCCAGATGTGTTTAATTCAGATCAGCACTCTGGTAATGATGGGAAAATGGAGGTAGCGCATTTTACATGCTATTAAAGTGATGAATTATTGATCATTTGAAAAAAGTTGATAATCACATAAAACAAGGTAGTTAAGGTCGCGATCCCTTTGATTTTACAAACAAACTGTTTAAGGAACAATGAGAAAACATCAGCTTGACATGTGGCATTCCTCAAGGACCTAATTTAAATCTTTTCTCGACGTCTCCGAGGTACATCAGCCATGAGAGCTTGTTGTATTTCCTCAGCAGATCCTTTCATTTACTGTTTCTGATTTAATGTTGATCCTTACTGGAAACCGTGCACGTGCTGCCGATGCCGCAAGCCAGAGAACATCGTCCGTTCGTGTGTCATTCCCTCATTGGTCCCGAACAGCTGTGGGAGACATGGACACCAAGTGATCGGCTGTGATGGCTCTCCAATCGCGAGTCAAATTCTCTGTGCTCTGGGACATGTTTGTTGTTCCCACAAGATGTTTTTGAAATGCATTAGATCCCGCCGGCCCACTCCATTTCTTTTCTGTGACCTCAATCTCTCCCTCTGCCAATCCTTTTACCCTGGCAAGGCTTGAAAGTGGGGAAACCAGGGAGAAAGAGAAAAGCGAAAGACGGAAGAGTGGATGAGTGGGATTCAATAACGGTGAGCCAGCAGCAGGCCACGGACAGAATTTTATTGTTTTGGCGTGCCATTCATCATTTGCTTTTGATACAGACCACATGGTTGTGCTTAGGGGGTTCAAATGAGATTGGTGTGCAATGTCTCACTTCTAGCACACCTTTACTGATTGTATGCAAGATACCATCCTAATAAAAAATGGGTAACACTTTACGATAAGGTTGTATTAGTAAATGGGTGATTCTCACGAAATCCAGACTTAGGTGTCCAGCATCAGATTTTTTAAAAAGCCCTTAAAGCCAATTTAAGATTAAGGTCTGAACTTACTATAAACATTATTTTTAAAGGATTTAAAACATTTCCTATATAATTATTTACATTTTTTAGATTATCACTATCAAAAATTATCATTACCGCAACATGATATTACATTAAATATATGCATTTACAAACTCATGTTTCGGTAATGAGAACTAAAAAGTTGTCTAGGTTTTTATTGTTTAGATTATAATTATAAATTTTCCATGTCAAAGAACCCAAATCCAGTCATGGACACGTTGCGGTAATGAAAATGTTCCCCTTAAATGTGGAAAAAAAACAACATTGGTTTGTATGATGTCATTTGAAATAATGTATAAAATTGAACATGAAGAGATGTTTGTACTGTATGCTTCTTATTTTGATACTCTTACTTTGCATTTACTTTTCATCAAAATGTTTCATGAGACCTCATAAGTCTAATGTCACGAGAAATCACCCAAATGCATTAACTAACATAAACAAACAATTCAGCACTTATTAATTCTTGTGCACATTAGTTAATGTCAACAGTTATTCATGTGAGTCCATGGTGCATTAATTAATATTACAATGTTTGATTTTTATAATCTATTGCATGGTGCATGATCTCTGAAAGCCAATGTTGATATTTGAAATCACCTAAACATACACGCCCATACCCCAATAGAATCTGGACCATTTTTTGATAGACCCGCCCCACACATATGCAACCCAGGCAACAGGTGTGTTCGAGATCATCCGGCGCTGCGCAGACCGATCGGCGAGGTTTGCCGCTTGCAGTCGAGGGAGGAACTGAAGATGGAGCCATCAAGCCGGACACCTGCTGCTTGCCGTATAGTGACGTGTGCGCCGTGTTTCCTTGTTTTTAATCGCGAATGAAGTGAATTAGATGCTGAATTTGATCAAAACAAACCTTTTAATAAAAAAGTTGCAACCAGAAACATTTTATATCGAAAATTTTAATTGCTGCTTATACTGTATACCCGAAAATAACGGGAAACAAGCCTATATTATTAAAATACCAATAGAGTTTGTTATTTTCATTTTTATTTTATTACACGACACAATATAACATATTTAAGCATATTAAAGTGTTTTTTCCTGTTTTAAAACATGAATTTATAATGTTTATTAGTGGAACTAAAGGTTGGATGAAACTTGAAACGCACGTGATCGTTGTCATCAGTGAGGCGACCAATCACGTAAAGCTGTTACGTCATCACAACTCCGTGCAGCCGCTTTGGAGAAGCTGCACCGGCTGAGCTAGCCGGCTACTCTCGAAACGCTCTCGCGTGCCTGCAGCGCCAGCTGAAGTCGGACAAAATTACTAACCGGAATGCACTGCTTCAAGTCAGCCGCCGATCAATCTGCGCAGCGCCGCATGAAGTCGAACACACCTATAGACGTTGTTTAGTAGACACGCCCCTTACTGCTGATTGGCTACATGTTTTAGTAGTCGGGCCGACTCACTTTTCCAAAATGTTTTTCAGAAATTGTGCACTCCACCTTTAACATGAACTAAGATTAAAAAAATGTAAAGTATAGTTCATTAATAGTTAATCTTAGCTAATTAACTAATTATTAACATATCAAAGTACAACCTAATTGTAAAGTGTTACCAATAAATGTACAATTTATCCAAAAACGGGATTCGGATGACATGAAGGTGATAAATTGATGAAATAAGCTTATTGTTTGGGTGAATATAAATATGAGCCATAGGCAAACCCTAAACAAAATTCTCTCATTTGTTGTCGTTGACCTGTCTATAGACATGCAGGAAGAGAAGAAACAAAATTAGCTTTAAAAATCAATCCCTTATGATACAGAAAAGCACAAAGCTCATAAAATTCTTGTGTCTCCAAACTCTCCATCAACAATTTTAGTATTGGCCTGTCATGGTGATCACACAGATGTATGTAGTTCATACAAATAAGTATGAATGAATACAGAAAAAGACAAAGGGATGGTCATATTATAGTCTGGAGTCCGTCCTTATGCTCTATATTCTATTAGTTGATGATGTATGCTGAACCAGGAGAATACTAAAGGAGAAAATGTTGAATTGCATTGCATTGTTATGAAGAACAACATTCCTGAGTACATATGGTGGAGTGATACAGATTTTCACGCAGTACACAATCCCAGCTGTATGCACAGGTCTAAATGATTTACATTTAGTGTCCGTACAAAACCATTTCCTCCTCTCTCTTTCCAATATACACATCACAAAATCCATACATTGTATGCATAACACATAGAAAAACATCTCTTTAAAGGGTTATGCATGCACTCTTTATTTTTCAAGTGGGGTGAAGAATTTATTCACAAAATAATTTCCCCTCTGAGATTCAGAAACAATCGGTCGATACGCCCCATAAGCAATCAAATACCAAATTAAAGAGAACCACTAAAAATCCATGAGAAAGAAAAGTGAAAACAGACTACAATGCTCAGAGCTACCTCTAGTGGCTTGATAACATAAAACAATTACAAAATGAGTGTATTGTTCCAAAAGCAACCTTTGAAAAAGATTAATGTTTATAAAACTAGGTGCTTAAGGTAATTCTCATAACCTGATCGGAGCAACTGCATTATACGACTTTCCAATTGTGATTGACGAGGTGTGGAATGCTGGGAAAAGAGATTCCAGATCATGTGACGTAAGGCTATTAACAGGTGTCAGGAATGGAGTAGAACGAGAACGACCTTCTCGTCGCACGCTCGTTCTGCACGACCGTGAACTCCTCGGTTACACCATTAAAACCTACGAGCTCCTAAAACAGTCCCGTCCTGCACACGCACGGGTGAACCCTCAGGTCCTGATTGCTTCCATGTTGCTTGAGTAAACATCTGAGACGAATTAGGCCCTTGTTATTGTTGTTTAACTTTAACCGCATGCTGCTGCTGCTCTGTAGAAATAACAGTTCCACAACGCGAGGGCTAGTACGCGACAGGCCGCGGATGACGATGGGGGACGACGTAACACTTCATTACTGCACTGCACACACAGGTTCCATTATCTACATACTTAGACCCTTCCCAGGCTCCCCTTAACACCACCAAAACACGTGCGTCTCCCACCGCAGCATGCAAGACTGCGGCTCTGTTCGTGTTGAACATGGGGCCCTTTCTTTAAATGTTGGTTTTAGATTAGCAATCTAAAACATGTTTTCAACACAAGCGGTGATACGGTTTGCGCTAATGACTTCTTTACTGCAACTGTACGACCATATTATTCCATATCAAAAGCCCATTGAGTGGAAAAATGAGGGACAGGGTCACGCTTGTTTGTAGTTAATGATTTATTCAATCTGATTATGATTTACGGCTAAATAAATTAGGCCTTGTGGAACAAAAACCAAGTACAAAAAATACAAACGTTGTGAAAAAATACAACTTGCGGAAAATCATGAAAGTAAAATCATGGACCCGGTGGTGGAAGGACCACGGCATTCTTGGTGACAAGGGCAAAACATGGAGTACATGACTAACAGCAACAGAGAAAACCTTCATCATTGTAAACTCCAGACAGCTTTCTGATTTCCACGTTTTATTGTATTGTAAGAATGGTGGGTTTAAATGCTATTGTTCCTTTAAACACAATGGTTTTTGGTTCCCACCCCAAGTCTATTAGGTTGATGAGTCCAATGTCTCTTAGCTTAACCACCTCATTCATCCCCAGCTGGCAGGTTCTCCTCGATCCTTTTGATGAACTTCATGCGAATTTCTGTCACATTGTCACCTCTCAAAGTATCCTGCGCGAATCGCACATCCACCGCCATTTGTACCTGCAACAGTCAAAAGAATGAGGTTGAACCGCGACTGAGGATCACACACTTTATCTTACAACCTCTCAAAAAATACTTCTCACCATTTCAAGAGCTCCTCTTAGCACTCCGCACAGAAGGCTGGAGTACACCAGGTTACTGTGGTTATCAGGAAGCTCTACAAAGTCCACTAGAGGGTTGCTTTCAAGAATAAGAGAAAACTCATCTCCAGCAGGACTCCAGTTGGTTACGCTTGGGGTGACACCCAGGTACATCTTGAAGGCTACCTGTTAAGACAAAAAGGTTTGTGTGAATTTGCCAACCCTTGATATCAAGGTCACATTAAGTGATTTTGCAGAGTTGGGAGGTTGTTTTTAAAAGGCTGTATTTACATCTCAGAGCAACTTTTTGACACTGAAATGAAATCAGAGCACAGTTTCAAGGCTTTCTGAAGACTTTTTAAACAGCCAAGGATTCTAATCAGGAACTAGGTGCTGTCATCTGTCATCATTTATTCACCGTCATGTCCTTCCAAATCTGTTTTACTTTATTTCTTATGTGGGACACAAATGGAGAAATTCCGTGCGGATCACCTTTCAAACAGTTTCAGTGAACTGATCTCAAAACCGAAGTTTGATAAATGAACAAATCACTTTAACTGGTTTTGTGAAAATATTTGGTTTAATCACAAATTGGACATCTGCGCTATGAAGATGCTGAGGAAAGCTATGGTGGATGTAGGACTGGCGCACATGTTATTAGTAAAGCTGGTTCAGTGATTAGTAGTAAATCCCCATCACTAACAAGCAGTGTTGGGCAAGTTACTGAAAATAAGTAATTAGTTACAGTTACTAGTTACTTCTTTTAAAAGTAATTGAGTTACTTTACCAGTTACTGTATATCAAAAGTAATTAGTTACTAGGGAAAGTAAATGTAAATATGAACAGTACTAAACAGTCAAACAATAAAATGATATGGATGGGGTATTTTACACATAAGACTCTAATATATCACATACTGTAGGAGTCTATTTTGCTTTAGATTCAGCCGTTGAATATTTTTGTTAGAAATTATCTTAATATGTAAGCTTAGTTTTATTATGTATACCATTTAGACAAATATTCTGTGTGTTTACATTGAAAATATATAGTGTGTTAAAAAATTTTATTGTCTCTTTAAGAATTTGTGTCAACCTGTCATATTTTCTAAAATAAATTATAATTTTTCTGATTCCATATTTATTTTAATAAGAAACGTCTCTGATGTGTCCTGCTGACAGGCGCGGTGTGCGCGTGCAGCAGCTGAGGCAAATTATGGGTCCTCCGAAGGTTAGACCGTTTCATTTCAGTTCTCTTCGCGAACTTCTGAGGCTTCCAGCTTGAAAGACCAAGTGCCCAATTTTTTAGGTTGCATGCTTAGCAGAGCGCGGCCATGGAATTGGAACACAGCTTGTGAACCTTGCGGCGGTAGTGCGCTCTTTGGTCATATATTGTTTGTATATGTTTTCTGTTGGATTTAAATGATACACAGGATTAAAGGAAGATATTTAATCAGGAAACGGAGTACGTGAATTGTTTTGTCCGACGGACACAGAGCGAGTGGATCGTTTTGTGGGATACGGAGCGAGTGAAACTGTGCACATTTTAACAGTTGTACAGCGCATATTTTTCTGGAAACAACAATCACGGATCGTTCTCTTCCATAAAGGCCGATGTAAACATCTAAGATATATATTAACATTTCTCAGATTTATTGCTTTTGTGGACTACACATGCAAGTTGATGTCATATTGGGATTGCTTGGCAAAGATAATTTACAAACATGAGACTGGATGGATTATGACTTGCGCACGATTTTTAAACAAAGGTATGTTGTCCCGTTTAGATTTTTCACGTTCATTCTATATGCACTGTTAGCCATGATGAAGTTTAATTCATTGCGCCGCCCACCACGGTCATGCGACGTTAAATCAGAAATGTCTTGTCTGTAAGTGTTATTTTTTTTACAATATAGAGTAACGCGAGTAACGAACTCATTTAATTTTCAGTAATTGTAATTGCGTTTCTTGATTTAAAAAAATACTTTGTTACATACTCGTTACTGATAAAAGTAGTGGAATTACAGTAACGCGTTACTTTGTAACGCATTACTCCCATCACTGCTAACAAGCTAGGCAATATCGCATTCATTATCCCAGGTGATTCGTCCATGATTATGAATGCAATATTGCCTAGCTTGTCAGTGAACTACGGTTCTGTGTACTGTAGTTTGTGTATGCGCATAACAATCTCATCCGATATCACACTGCAAAAAATGAATTTCTTACTTAGTATTTTTGTCTTGTTTTCAGTAGAAATATCTAAAAATCCTTAAATCAAGATGTAATTTCTTGATGAGCAAAATGACCTAGGAAAATAAGTCTAGTTTTAGACAAAAAATATACAATCTAAGTAAAATTGTGACTAAAAAAAGCAAAACTATCTGCCAATGGTGTGAGAAAATTGTTCTTGAATAAAAAGTTAAAGAAAAAAAATTATCTTGCCCCATTGGCAGGTAGTTTTGCTTGTTTTAACCACAATTTCACTTAAATTTTATATATTTTTGTCCAAAAACTAGATTTATGTCTGAGCCGATGGTGTAGTGGGCAGCACTCTGACATGTGGTGCTTTCGCACTTTCGGCGACCCGAGTTCGATTCCTGGCTCATGGTCATTTGCCGATCCATAACCCTCTGTCTTCCCTGTACTTTCCTGTGCTCTCCTCATTCACTGTTAATAAAGGCAAACATGGCAAAAAAAAAAAAAAAAATTCTTAGGTTATTTTTCTCATCAAGAAAATTAATCTTAATTTAATAATTTTTAAATATTTGTACTGAAAACAAGACAAAATACTAATTAAAAACGTCATTTTTTGTAGTATAAGTGGATGTTAAGATTTTCAGATAAGAACTTACATTTCACATTACGCTATGCTTACAATTACGTTATGTTACAAAAAATCTGCCAATGGGTAAGCAAAAAAATCTTGAACATTTTTCTCAAACACTTAATTCAAGAAAAATTAGCTTACCCCATTGGCAGATTTTTTTTGCTTGTTTTATGCACAAAATCACTTAAGTTTGATATTTTTTGTCTAAAAACTAGACTTATCTTGGGTCGTTTTGCTCATCAAGAAAAAGGATCTTATTTTAAGCTAGGGCTGTCAATAGATTAAAAAAATTAATCTAGATTAATCGCATGATTTCATGAGTTAACTGCGATTAATCGCAAATTAATCGCACATTTTTATCCATTCTAAATTTACCCTAATTTAACACTTTTCAGGTTTTTAATATTCTAATCATATATACATATATAGATGTTTTATGCAAATGTATGTAAACAACAGCCTGTTTACATTTTAACAGAATCACCAGCCATTGTTTTGTATATGAATTTTCCTTTCAGAAGATTTTTCTTTCTCCATTTTTGTTTGCTGCTGCATCATTTGTGACCTGTGCTGGCAAGTTGAGTCGGAATTAGCAAATTTAAAAAAAATTGTTGTTCATATTTTGACATTCTCTATTAAAACATAGAACAATGCATGATTTGTTGAAATATAACAAAATATGAATAACTACACGTGTTTGAAGTTGAAAGAGTCAAATTACCACAAACATTTCCACATCCATACAGTATATTACCACATCAATACCTTAAAATCACTGGTAAAACTAATAGATTTAGCACACACAAAGCAAAAACATCATCAATGTATGTTCAACTTTTTTTCCTTTTGTTTGATTGACATTGAGACAGACTGCTTAAAATCTAAGTGATCTAATATAATGTTACACATCAGATAGTTTTACCCAACAGTTAACCAAACATTTACTTAAAACATAACAGATTATAGAGCCTACCTGCGTGAATTCTTATCAAAACAGATATTTGTAAAACTGTAATTTTGTGTAGATGTCTATATATCCGGGTCGCGCACTCGCGCGTCTGTGTGCACGCGCTTCAGATATCAGTCAGTCAGCGTGAGGGGATCGCTTTTGAGTCTTGTCGCTCTTAATAACTCTTTAACATTAATCAGGTAACTAACTTTATCTCTCTTAATGTCTCTTTTAACATCAAGCAAGTCCTGCAGTCTATTTTCTAAGTCATGCATAAAAGCGAAACCAAAATGAATTGAGACGCATCTTTGTATTAGATTAAGCATTAGGAGGACGGTAGCGTTACACCTCTCAGACGTATAAATAAAGATCATATCAGATGTCCAACGAGCATTTAGAGCATTGGATTTGGTAGACGATTTGCTTAATGTTCTTATTTCTATGAAAACCTTTTACTCATTTAGAGAGAGTCACATTTGTCTGCGTCTCTGTTCATTCAACTATGGGCTGGACCAAGGGTCAAACAGAAATTGCGCGTTGCGTTAATCTCCGTTAATAAAATTAGTGGCGTTAAAATGAATTTGCGTTAACGCGTTATTAACGCGTTAATTTTGACAGCCCTAATTTTTAGATATTTTTATTGAAAACAAGACAAACATACTAAGAATTTTTTTCTTGAAAACCATTTTTTGCAGTGTAGCAACTGTGGAAAGACACAATTCTGTTCATCTCAATGGAAGCATGGAGACTTTCGGCATCACAAGCGACCTTTGGCGACCTAAAGTGGGCATGTCCAGCTATGTGACAAAGTTGAGAACAGTTCAACTTTATGCAAATGACGAGTGACTTTTGGGAGCGACTATCAATAAGAGTGAAGCAGTGGAGTTCACGTCATCCGTCTTTCGTCATTTACTGAGGACGGTTGCTCATTTGTTCATAGTTGTTAATAGGACAACCAGGATTAGGAATGCCTTCTAACGACCTCATTGAAAGAAACTTTTACTAGTGACACACAGCAACAAAGTTGCTGCATGCACATTAACAAGTGACATGGATCACTTGAATGGTGCTGTTGAAACCTTTTTGAAGCTTTAAAGCTCCAGTGTGAATCATTTTACATGGCATGACATCTATACATTTTTTGGCAGCATTTGTGGATTACACCCATGATCTTTGTGTTGCTACCGCAATGCTCTTCCAATTAAACTAATCATGATTGCATGATAAAGATGAATCAACATAGCCCTTTTTGTTCCCTAAAAAGAAGGCAAGTCATTTAAGTTTGAAAAGATTTAAGAATGAGTAAATGCAATCAGTTTAGTTCCTTTAACTTCAGACAATGTGACGCACATGTTGGAAAGCGAGGAATGACAGAATGAGAAAACAGAGGAACACACAGACAGAGAAAGAAAAAGAGACCATGCAGACGAGTACAGGTAACAGACAGAGAGAAAAAGGCCAATTCTGCCAATTCTGTCTGTGTGAACGCTACGCTCAGGATGAGATGCAGTGTTTCGTAAAAAGCACAGTCTGTTTCTCTACTAGACCAAAGAAAACAACCACAGATGAACACTTTGTGTCTGTGAGCCAACTGGCGTTGCGTAGCATAGCGTGCACGTTTCTAAAGCTGAGGGGCTCTGGTGGAAAGATCTCAAAATCTTAAAGCAAGTGGGCTTCTGCAGGCTAAAGATTAACATTGCGCATTAACATGCTTGCCCACTTCCCAAATTTCTTTCTTGGCCTGAGGGAGGTCTCTGCACACATTTCGATAAGTACTCATGTTACCTTTGCAATGACATCGGCTGTTTCTCGGAAATCGTGACATCTCCCCACGGTTGACCGAGCCAGGAAGTCTTCAATCAGGCGAACTCCGATATTATATCCCCTTTGAAGGACAGAAGAACACAGAAAAAAAAAACATCACTGACCAACCAATTTCTCATCAAAGTGCGAGTCTTTTCTTCACCCCTATTTCATCCATCGGCAAACCCAATAGCACTATAATCTCTTTTACTTTCAAGGTCTTAGCTTAAACTTCAAAATTCAGCTTTCATGCCGAAATTGCAAAAGAGAAACGAAGTGGACTTGTTTGGCTTGAGAGAATCAAATCTTGTTTTTTCTCGCATCATTTTTGATTCAATCTTTGAAAAGATTGTATTTCAGCAGTGTTGCCAAACCCAGTGTCAGTGAGACTACTGGATTAGTTCAAGGCATGGTTAAAATGATAAGACCACTCAGCCAAAGATTACATGCTGCACACTGATTTTCTAAACCACAAACAACCGACATATCAGTTTTCCAGCATCCACACACTGCCTTTCCTACCATGTATTGAGTATTAGAACACCTCAGTTATCGTCTTCATCTGAATCTACTATAAGAGGGCAAAAGGACTTGAGAACTGTGAAACATAATCATGTTCGTGAAAAAATAGGGGTGTAACCTACAGCTACACTGTTCATTTAGGAAAGCAGGGTGGGGAGGGAGGCCATTTATAAAAAAATACAGAATGGCACATTTTATTCTCAATACCACACAATCCAAACTCTGCAAACTGGATGACGCAGTGCAATCACCACACCTACTATACTAACAGCCCGAATATAGAAAAACTAAAGTTGGTGATTAATGGAAAACCTGGACAAAATCACCACTAGACTTTTCAAGAGAAAAACATAGCCATTGAAATAAGCTAAACAAGAATCAAAGAAATTAAAAATAGCATTTTAGTGTCGATTAGCCTATTTTACCTTGCTTTACAATATGCATTTAAAAAATAAATGCTAAACTTCCATCTGTAGGTATTTTAACCGTACTTTTCTAATGTGTTAATAATATGCTTCAATTTTTATGACCTCATATTAATTGACTACATTAAAATGGCCATTTCGTACTAAGAAAAATGAATTTGTCACAGAATGTGAGTACTTATGTGAACTTCACAAATAATTTGAGCATGAGAGGGGACTTACATTTTATCCAGTTGTTTGTTCACCTCTTCATCATTTTCATAGTCCTTACACAGTTGAGTGACCAGGGCTCCATATGTCAAAGTGAATAACTCTGAATTCTGTTTAAGAGACAGACAAGCATGACATTTGTTACATAGCAAGTTCATATGATCTGATTAACCTGATAAAGACTGATATTGAATTATTAAAAAAAAAAAAAATGTAGGTCAATAGCAATAAAAAAACTTCTGTAATCTAGGAACATGATCTTGGCAGCTACGTTACTGATAACATTTAAAAGGAAAGTTGTGTTACCTATAGATTTCTTAATTCGTAACCTTTATTTGTAAATGAAATGTTATGCATAGAAATGTAGCTTGAGAAAATAACAGTACACAGATATGTTTACATGTTCGTATAGCTGCAAAACAAACAAGACATTTGGGATGCTCAGTTTCGGCCGATAACGGCATTAAATGACTCAATCGGTACTCGCTAAGTTTGACGATCTCATGAACTGATTTTTCTGTTTACATTTGTCATCGGGTTCCTGAATGCAGCTGCAATTAGAGATTATTATTTTATTATAACACATTTTTATAACCCGTTGCTCATGTGCGACGTGCAGATTTGGATTTCTCTCTTTGCTTTTACAAAGATATGTGTATTTTCTATGAGGACGTGCTCTGGTCCTAACACCGCATTGTGCGCAACGTGTCGTCACATCCCCATCAAACAGCGTACAACACACATCTATTGTGGACAACTTCATCCTCATGCCGAAAGTTTATTATTTGCATGGTTTTCAAACTGGGGGGCCACAAGATGGTGTCAGGGGGGCCCCAGTTTTATGACATTTTATGAAATACACTAATTTAAAATGAATTCTGTGTAATTAAACCTAAAAAAAATAAGGCTACTAACAAAAGCACTACTTTTTTGTATAATTTAATGTTTTTTTTAAATAAAATGTTGAGTTTTAGAAAGTTTTTTTTGTCACAAATTTTCTTTGGGTAGGGCCGCGAAGGAATGCACCGTACACAAGGGGGGCCACACGCTGAAAAAGTTTGGGAACCACTCCGTTATAAAGTTTTGACAGTTTAAACTTTAATTTTCCTCACAGCCGCTCTTGTCTGCATACACCCGATGTGCGGGGACACAGCTGCCTGTTATCAGTGCATGTGAACAGAGCGATCTTTCTCACGTCTTAAAGCTACAGTAACCTAATTCATCTCCTAATGAAATCACTCTCTGCTCTTCACTGAAGAACTGTTGTACTTTATACGAATTAAAGACTGTGAAGTGTTTTATTTTCATTACTTTTAAAAGACTTAAGCCTTTTTAAAGGCATAGTAAATTTCTCTTTGCAGAAGAAGAAATATTTGTTGTACTAATTTAATTAATTCTCTATTAAAACAATAATATACACTGCAAAAAAAAAAAAAATGAATTCAATTTACTCAAATTTTTTAAGGTAAGTGGTTGCAATCCATTTATTTAAGCTACATTTAAAGAATTTTTTTTTGTTTTGTTTTGTATTCCTAATTTTTTGTTTAAATGTAGCTTAAATACATTGATTGCAATCACTTACCTTAATAACTTGAGTAAATTGAATGAATAATTTTTCAGTGTACCTAAATACTGCAAGAAATATAACAAAGGCAACATCTCTGGTACAACTTTATCTAGAAAAATGTTAACAATTACAGCTTGCATATCAGCTTGAAGAATCGGTATCGGCATTGGCCGATCACGAAGACAACAAATCGGTAATCGGTATCGGCTGAAAAACTCCTGATCGGAGCATCCCTACAAGACATCTGTTATTCATAAACTGTGGTAGAAAGATTCACTGTTGCTTTAAACTTCCCATTTCTTTAGACAAGTAAACAGGAACAACTGGAATCCAGCATATTTATAAATTAGCATAAACTGTGAGGTCCAAAAGTCTGAGAGCAGTGAGTACACAGGAAATCTGGGATTCAGCTAGTTTACAAAATTAAATTTAACATTGGAAACAAACAAAAAGTTTTGGAATTTTAATATGTTAGGATGTTCCCCAGCTTGGGCGGGCCGCCCAAACTGCAAAGTGCTGCAGGAAACCCTGATGTGACATTGCCTGTGTCAGTGCTATTGTAGAAAAGGTCAGAAGATGTTTTCAAACCACATTTTGAACACTCAATTTTAAAATTAATAAAAACTAGGGATGCTCCGATCGAACGGCCGCCGATCGTAATCTGCCGATAACGGCATTAAATGACGCGATCGGCACTCGCTAAATTTGCCGATCTCATGAGCCAATCTTTCTGTTTACTTTTCTTCATAGTGTTCCTGATGCGGCTGCAATTAGAGACCATTTTACACAGTGCGAGCATTTTGTAATTTGTTGCTCATGCCTTTACAGAGATATGCGTATTTTCTATGAGGACGCGCTCCGGTCCTCAGCGCGATGCGTCTTCACATCCCTATCAAACAGCGTATATAACACATATCTATCGCGGACAATTGCATCCTCATGCCGAAAGTTTATTACTTGCATTCGTTTAAAAGTTTTAAACTTCCATTTTTCTCACAGCTGCTCTTGTTTGTGGACACCCGCCGCACGCATACACAGCAGCGGGTCATCAGTGCACGTGAAGAAAATGATCTCTCCCACGTCTTAAAGCTACAGTATCCTAATTCATCTCTCAATAAAATTACTCTCTGCTCATCATGTGAAGAACTTTTGTACTTCATACGAATACGTGTATATTTAATTCATACAGTAAAGACTGTGAAGTGTTTTATTTTAATTACTTTTAACAGACATAAACCTTTTTAAAGGCATATTACATTTCTCTTTGCAAGAAGAAATATTTGTTGTGCTTATTTATTCGATTCTCTATTAAAACAATAATATACCTAATTTATAGTTAGTTTCATTTCTACAAATGGTTCAAACTCTGCTAGATTATAGATAAAAGATTCCCATTCCACTGCCATTCTGTGATCGGCACTGATCGGCGGATCATGATCTTGGTGATCGGTAATCGGCCCCAAAAATGCTGATCGGAGCATCTCTAATAAAAACCCATTTGTGTATGCATAATTTGGGAATCTAAAAATAAGTGCAGAAAGATATCATAAAAATTTTTATAATTTTTATGTTAAGTGAAAGACTATACATTTTTGTCTATGTTTTGGCACACTAGTTTATAGATAGGGTTATTCGTAGGGCTAACATACTAATACTAAAGGCTATAAAACTTTTATTTGATTTCATGTGACTGTAAAAGAAAAGGGTGCATAGCAAATTGTTCTGCTTCCTCTTAATATAGTTTGTAATTATTTTTTTTTATGATTAAATATTTATTTAAATGCTTGTTATTTATTTTTAGTTTCATTTGTGATATCAGACTTAGGATTTCCATTGTATAATATGATGTACAGCACAGTACAGTATAATCATGGGTCTGAGTGACAGCATACAGTGTACTTCAGCGTCCTCTGGCGGTACAACATCGAGTTAAAATACAGTCAAATTGAACATAAATGGTATTTAAAAAAACAACAACAATGCATCACCTAAATCAACGTTTTGTTTTGCGTTTAAATTTTACTCTCAGTACTGTATTAAGTTGATACAGTAAAGGCTAATATGCAACTTTCTAAACGCGATATAGCACTACTATAACGAAAGCCATTGCAAAATATTATAAATAATATTATGCTTGAAAAACCAATGAAGCTAAATACTGCAATTATGCACATGCTACCTAATCTACTAAAAAGAATATTTATTCAACAATTCTTTATAATTTCTCATCAACACCAGGATAATTCAATATTTGACTTGCTGTCATACAATACTTTTTTGTCCACATCATGGCCTAGATAAAAATACGAACACACAACTACGCAACACATATGCTACGCTACACTAGCTATACTATACTTAGTAAAAAAAAAGCTTGCTCAGTTGGAAAAGCACTAACAATCTACCAAATAAAAACAATAGCTTGTTAGCTAACGTTAGCTAAACAGCATTCAGTTGAGATCTACTGAAATACGACACAGTACTCACCATCTTCTTGCTGTCTGTGGTTCTGTTCGATTGCCTGGACATTTTGTCTTATATTACAACTGTGTACGGATAGATTACAGGCAATATTTTATTTATTTGCTTCGTAGAATGAGAGTCCCGTGATGCTGTTCCTGTCACAGTACTGGATTCACGTCCGGAATCACGTCAGGCATGTTCAACGTCATGTCACACTGCGCAGACAAATCGACGAATGATATCATAGTATCGCGACAGCAATCCATTAGCACTATCGATTTCCAGTTAGACTCGCTCTCGCGGAACTGAGGTGTCATAATTTCAGTCTGCGCAAAACGAACACAGGTCTGTGTACTTGCCGGAAGTTGCGTGCGAAGTGGAGTAGTGGGCTTTGTAGTTCTTAATAGTTATTCAATGCTTTTCAATCATTAAAATGCAATGTAGTTATTTACGAGAGACTGTAACCAGGATTTAGTGTGGTATGATTCTCATTTAATAAAGCCCTGACAACATAAACAAGATAAACTGTTCTACAGGCTGATTTAAATGCAAAACTGGTACATTTATTCCACTAGATGGCTGTGCAACGACGTTTATATGGTAAGAGGAAAGCTGTGTTTACAATCTATGAAGGTTGAATAGTTTATAAATGTACAGAAATGATGTTGCAGTGGAATAAGGCAGTCATGCTTGTAAATTCTTCTGAAAATGCAACACATGTTCGCTCAATTTGTAACAACTCGTAGTCAGTGATGACAAATGCCATCCCACAGGACAATTTTATATCTTTTTGCTCAGATGTTGCTCTTTAAAGGGGACATTTCATAAGACTTTTTTATGATGTCAAATAAATCTTTGGTGTCCCCAGAGTACATATGTGAAGTTCTAGCTCAAAATACCATATAGATAATTTATTATATTAAAATTGCCACTGTAGGTGTGAGCAAAAATGGGCCGTTTCTGGCTGTGTCCTTTTAAATGCAAATGAGCTGATCTCTGCACTAAATGGCAGTGTGGTGGTTGGATAGTGCAGATTAAAGGGTGATATTATCTCTTTCTGACATCACAAGGGGAGCCAAATTTCAATTACCTATTTTTCACATGCTGATAATGGTTTACTAAAACTAAGTTACTGGTTTTTTTTTACATTTTCTAGGTTGATAGAAGCCCAATTATAGCACTTGAACATGAAAAAAGTCAGATTTTCGTGATATGTCCCCTTATAGCTTAGGATATTTAATAGAGTTTAACCATCAACCTGGATGATTCTCCTGTTTTTATTATTAAGAGAAATGGATATAGATGTACTGTACAGTAAACAAGGTATTTGTTGACATATGCCTAGTTTAAGAGTAGGCTATGCAGCTGAATTTATACCAAAATATCCAATAAGCTTGACTTTTGATTTTCGAAGTACAGTAAGTATTTTGGCAAATCCAAGGCCAGTTTGCATATTTTTCTCAGGTAAAAGATCTTCCTTTTGATCCATTTAAGCTTATGACTGTCAGTGAGAAACAACTGAGATATTATTAGAGATCTCAGTTGTATTTTTCTTTCTTATGGGAAATGTTAGAACAGTGCAAGGATATTTTGGCCCTAAATTGATCAGAAAGTAGCATTAACTTTGTGATCTGGATTTCATTAATTCCATAATCTGAATTTCATAATCTGTTACATGTTTTTAGCACATTTCATCACAAAATATTATTTTGGAAAGCAATGGAGCTATCATAAATTTCTTTAGTTGTTTTTATGTCGCCAGGAAGGAGATGTGAGGTGTTTTCTTCAAAAGATTATTTGCAGAGGCACTGAAATTGAGATTTGGACAACAACATTTAATGTCACGCTGTGCTGACTTAGTTGAATTGGCCTGGGGAGAAAAATTCTGTTTCTGGCTGTTTAATAGCAGCTGTCTTATATACCCTCATGATGTTTTCTTTCTCACGCTGTTCATGCTGGAAATTATGGATAAACTATTCGGAATGGATTGAATGTAGAATAAACATACTTATACATGAGAGAAAATACTAGTAGCTACATATAGCAACATTATATTAAAACCCACTAGTGATGTTGTCTAGGTGATGTCTTCTCTATCACATCATAGACATGACATGACATCACATCACAGTGGCTGTTTCTCAATATGCGTTCTTCAGCGATCTTGCGTCCTCGTGTCCTCGCTCTACGTCATCATTAACGGTCGAAGTTCAATTCCAATTCTCAAGAACGCAAGGACAGAGGACGCATGAAAATACCCGGATGTGTTCTTAATATCGAGGATGCATCAAGTGCAGACTTGCTGAAATCGCTTTACGCCCCAGAAGTCATTGCGGCAAAACTTCCGAGTTCGTTCTTCCAAGGTCGCCTGGCAAGACCGATCTCCACGAGGACGCAAGTCCGTTCTTTGCGTTCTTGGAATTGAGAAACAGCCAGTATCTGTCTATCTATCTATCTATCTATCTATCTATCTATCTATCTATCTATCTATCTATCTATCTATCTATCTATCTATCTATCTATCTATCTATCTATCTATCTATCTATCTATCTATCTATCTATCAACAGTCAGATTGTTAGTCTTTGTGGATTATTTGTATTTGTTTAAGGAAGGAATATATTTTTAGTAGTGATTATTTACTTTGCCCTAACCTTAGTTGGTCTATCCCTCAGTTTTCCAGTGTATATCAGTGGTCTTTGGAATGTTGCTTAGCAAAGAAGCAACAAAGAACTGACTCCCGTCCAAAATTGTTCACAAAAGCCTCTGGGAAGATACTGGCTCTATTTCTCAGGATATATTACAACGATCTTTAAAAATTGCAGCTGTAAAGTAAAGCAGTGGCTATAGGCTAAAATTTGATCTGGAATAGTTTCAGGGCAGCCAGTGGCATTTGGAAAATCAATGAGCTGTCAGTTTTGTTTTTAGTTTTATAATACTCTATGAACATTTCAAAATGTAGAAATGTAATCACAAGGCAAGACATTAAATATAAAGATTTTTTTACCTGAGGGAAGGGTTCTAGCAGACCAATTACAGTGCTTGCGGTCCACGTAGATTTGATGCATTGTTATATTTTTGCGGAGCTGCATTTCAGGCTATGGTGACTATGTATTCGACACAAAAGTATAAACTGGCCTTTATAATGCTCAATAACACTGTAAAAAGTTCCACTTGTATTTTAAAGATCAAAAGTAAAGCATTAAATTTGTTTTAAAACATGTTAATGTATTGTTTAATACATACAGGACACTCAGTAGTGTTAGTTTCTCTGTCTTGACTTATTGCATTATCTACAAACTGGGTGAGCCAGAATTCTAGCTTATTCTCATGTGCTATCATTTAGCCTTTTTGGGCAGAGTAATGAATCCAGGTTTCCTATCTGCAAATGTCAGCAGAAAACTAAACAACCGGTTCTTATTCTATGCAGGAGACCTGCCCTGTCAGATAAATATATAGTATGCAAACTTACAAGGTCTTAAATTTTGTTTAAATTTATGGTTAGATCTTATAATGCTTCCAAACATCTTAAATTAAAAACATAAAATTTCAGAAATATTAATTGTGTGTATTTACGTACCTATTTTGTAAAATAAATGAATACTGATTCCAGATACTCAAAGTGGAATAGCGTAAACACTTCTGGCGTTCATACAGGTTTCTGCTGGTCTAGATTAGACCGACAGTCCATTGGCTGAACTGGATGTCTCAGATTGGTCCATTGGTAGAGAATTGCATTAGGGAGCGCAACAGTTGATCCCCAAGGAATACATACAGTATACTGATCAAATGTATAGCCTGAATGGACTGAATGTAAGTTGTTTTGATAAAAGCATCTGCCAAATGCATGAATGTAGTTTCGTGGGGGAGAAGGTAGTTTAACATCTGCACAAGGCTCTGCAAAGATTATTTGTTACAAGTTTGAGTTCAATCCTGAAGACTCTTATCTTAGAGAGCCAGATCTAAAACACACAACTCTATGCGAAGACCAGCTTCTTAAAGTTTGAATCAGAAACAATGTATTTCCTTAAAACAAGACCATCTGTTTGCAAATGGACTCTAAGACTGGTTGATTTTTGAATAACAACACATAACTAAACTGTATGTTTAGTTGCCGCCTCAACCCAAATCAATGTTCAAACCCTGTCCAAAACAAATCTATTGCTATAGCCGAAGCTCCATGACAGCCAGTGTTTTGAGTGGGAGTCCTATAAGACCTGAGTTAGGTTTTCCTAGAGATTTGGATAGAGAATGCTTTGACAGTCAGTCACTGTCTGAATCTTTTCACAGTCAATCTGTATGTTATATTGAGAGCACAGTTCATAAGGGCAGAGTGAGTATAAGTGAAGAGAGTATGAAGTTGAAAAATATGAGATTTTGAATATGAGAAATTGCTTTGTGAGAAAGTGATTTTATGTTGCAGCTGACTTCTTGCCTCTCTGTCTCATGAGGCAATGACTTCGGCGGCATCAAGGCAGCTCTGGGAAACACATTCGGACAGCCTTCATAGGCAGCATAATGGAATTCTTTTTAAACCATTTACTCCTAAAACGCCTAAAACCTATGTTATTCTAGGATAAATACCATTATCTCCTGAGGGTTTTCAGAAAAAATACTAAGAATTGTCAATGTGTACCAAAAACGCAATATCTAAGCCTCTGTAGCACTTTAGAAACATGAAATAAAAGTAACCGGCAGTATATGTAATGTTTCTTAATGCAGCATCAGGCGCAAATGGGTTAAATATAAACTGAGAGCACCTTTGTGATAACTAATCATATATTTGTAAACTGCAATACTAATTTCTTGCTAGAAATGCAATCAAAATGTAAAAAGTGAAAATATTACTTTATTTACACTAGGGATGCTCCGATCGATCGGCCGATAATGCTAAGCTATGTTTCTCAACGAATTACGGTGAAATGCCTCTACATCCAAAAGCCAGGGGGCACTCTCGTGCAGAAACTTAAAATGCGCTGTAGACGAAGAACAATACACACGCAGCTGTGATGACACGCAGCTCCATGAAATGGCTGAATGATATATTTATATTGCTGTTCTTCAAACCTTTTCATGTATTTTCATGATAATAAAGAATATGTTTAATAATTATGTTTGACGAGTGTTGCTTTTCAAATGCATGTTATAAACGACTCAAACTAACAGTGATTTTAGATCGATAAGGACTTACTAATCAAAAGCCGCAGTACATGAAATAGCTGTAATAAGATCGGCTGTCCCGATTCAGAATAGTGATCGGCCACGTATTATTAGTGGAGATCGGCACTGACCGGAGCATCCCTAATTTACACAAAATTTGTGATCCAGACGCTTTTTTGGCCGCCATTATATTTTTCCAAACTCGACCAGGCTTAACCAATCACACCCCCCACACACGCATAGAATTGTGGGACAAGACATTGGATTCGGATGTGCCTTGATGCTTTCATGCCCTGTTATGCTGCCTCCGAAGGCAGCATTTAAGAGATTTTGGACGCAGCCAAAGTCATGATGCGTACATTGTAAAAAAGATTTGTTGGTTCAACCTAAAAATCTGGTTGCCTTAAAGGCACACTACAGAACTTTTTGGCCACTAGGGGGCGCTAGACATGTATTTTTTCACGTCTAGCGCCCCTAGAGGCCACAAGCGCCGCAGCACTGTTGCAAAGGAAAAGAAGACAACTCTTTAGGTCACAAAGTCCGCGGTGTGCCTTCCAGCATGTCATATGAATATAATTTCAAGGGTTTTAAAGCCAAAAGATCGCATAGCTCACATTTACAAGCCAGTTGTAACGGTGGTTGCTTGGTTAAAGTTTACATTAAGAAAAAATATTGCCTTAAAGGGGAATCGAACCCGGGTAACCCATGTCATAGGTCCGTGACACTACCACAGTGCAAGGACAAGCAATATAACGTTACTTACTAGTCCAAAAGCATGACGGCCAAGTCAGCATCGGTCAGGAACCCCTCCTCCTCCTTTAGTTCAAGCCAGTGAGCGAACGCTGGCCCAATATTGATCCTCGTCCTTACATTTATTCTGTCACTCTCCCGTTTTTCTGGTCTCCTCCGACAAAACCTTGGGTTTCTTTTTATTAGTTGCTGCTTTGGCCATGACAAAACACCAGGAAAATAAATAGCTGCCCTCTCACGGACGAATTTGAGGAAGTAGAGGAAGTGATGTACGCCGTAAAGCAGTAGAATTTTGTAGTTCTTTTTTTGCTCGGGTTACTACCCGAATCGTTTAAAAGTACGAGTAAAACCGATACAGACCCTGTCAGGCTATGGTAGACATGCAATCTTGAAAATATATAATAAAGGTTGAAAAACTACAAAGTGACCCTTAAATTTAAAAAAATATTAGGTAACGCAAAAAAGTGCAAAAAAGTTGGATTTATTAAAAATGTTAAAGTGGACTCAGAACTCAAAAGAATTTCTTACTCTATATTTTTCTATGGATTGAGATGCTGATTTACCAAAGAAAATAAGGAGTGCAACGGATGATGGAAAGTTTATGTTTGCAAACCCGCTTGTGTGGATATTTATACCTCAATTGGAGGTCGAGTCCACTCGAGGTCACATTTATGGTCTATTGCAGTCTCATTTAAGTGATAACGTGATAACGTTCATGTGTCCGCCGTGAAATTGATAATCCCTTATAGAAACTAGACACACAGAAGATGTTATGCACATTTGCACAGAGGTAAATCAAAGTATATACAAAGTTTCAAACCGCATCCCACTGCATCAGGGCTTTGATCTAATCGAATGCAATTCTAAATGTCAGAGTCTTATGCTTTTGCCCTCTGATGTAGTTCATCTTGAACCAGCAGCCAAAGCAGACTAGCTGAAATTTAGGGTGAGAAATTGCAGAATAAACACAATGTATTCCAGAGGGAAGCTCGAAGAAAGTGTTAGACCTTGTTTGGACAACTGGATAAGTGATACAGCGCCATGACCGAAGCCTACATGATCTCTGTGATGTGGGAGTTACTGAACAAAATGTTCTTTTTAAAAAACAGTTTATCATGTATAATATGAAAAGCACAGATGCAAAATTCTCTAAGTGCATCTTACAAGTTTTCTTGTAAATCAGCATTTTTTTTTTTTTTAATAAACTCTTATTGGATTCTGCTGACATTTCCGTTTCTGGTACAGCAAGCTCAAACTAGTGGAGTTGAAGCAGAAATCACATTTGTTTATCACCTGATTCTGGTTTGAAATCTAATGTAATTTCAGAGTTTTCTTTGTAATGCATCTCTGATCAAATTGTGAGTACTTTTGTTGTGATTCGGACATCCACACGGAAAGCAACTCTCATTTTCTGTTTGCGAAACATAAAGGTGGCATTGAGCGACTTTTCTATCCAAATAAGATGGAAAATGTCTAACTTCTAAACAACTGGATCAGATTTCATCACTCAGAATCATCTCCTAATGATGAGACTCGAAAACAAAATCAGATTTGTGTGCCGTGTGAAGCCACTAATGCAACTGAATAGTTGAATAGTGCAAAATTTATTCAGCTATATTTGTTGGGTGATTGCTGAAGACAATGCTCCGTGAGCACTGCTGTCTGTGACAGCACCCCGCTGTTAAATATATTATCAGCCTGTCTTGATGCCTACCAGGTAGTCTCCAAAACATGATTACAGACTTTGACTGCACTATCAGATACATCATAAACCCAGATAAATCACTTCACAAAGGCATGCTATGCGTTTGATAAAAATCTTAGCCTATAGGTGGTGTTAAACTTTGATTACAA
The DNA here is from genome assembly GCF_027580225.2 of Misgurnus anguillicaudatus. Lineage (NCBI taxonomy): Eukaryota > Metazoa > Chordata > Actinopteri > Cypriniformes > Cobitidae > Misgurnus > Misgurnus anguillicaudatus. The sequence continues at coordinate 18,228,365 of NC_073356.2, forward strand.
CCTTTGATTGCAACCTACCTTGCGAATACTTTCTTTCAGTTGTCAAATCTCTATCAAAATAAAATTAAAATGATCTAACAAAACCAGAAGCAACTGTTTTGTGAAAGGTAATTCCCCGAGATTTGTTTTGAGATGTTTGACGGTTTGTACAACCCCAAACTGCTTACGACAGAGGCATATTTACCTCCAGTTGCTCTGAAATTATCAGAAAAGTTTCTACTACTAATATGGCGGCGCCACTGACCCAAGATCAAGCAGCTAACGTGAGGCCTAGTTATTTCTTTAATGTCTATGCTCTTTGCCTCAACAGTGCGATTGTGCCGTTGTGATTTATTGTACTGCATGATGTCGCTTTTTCCACCTTGTCCGATACTAAAACCAGTGTGACATACTTTGCAAAAAGCGTGGGAATTGTCGATGCTGCTTCGCGATAAAAAATTTAATTCCTTTACGCAGCTGTTGTTAAATTTGCAGCTATATTTTGTTTGTTTTTCACCGTAGCACCACCTGCCCTACTGGAAAATCCAGCTAAGCCCAGCATAAGCTGGTGAGCTGGTTTTAGCTGGTCTCCCAGCTTGGTTTTAGCTGGTATCACTGGTGTAGCAAGCTCGTCTAGCTGTGATTTGGTCACTTTTTAAGCTGATCTAGACGGACTTAGCTGGTCAGGCTGGAAGACCAGCTGCCCCACCAGCTTGACCAGCTTTGCCAGGCTAAGAGGACCAGCTTAGACCAGCTACTGCCACCTTAAACAAGCTACCAGCTTATGCTGGTCTTTGGTGGATTTTTCAGTAGGGTGAGCTTTCTGATTCTATTTTTAATAGTGATGCTTGACTCAACTTCCCCATCTACCTCCACAAATATTAACAGTGCAACCGAGTTCAAAAATAAGGTCAAAAATAAGTTTAAAATTGTGTGATGTGTCTATTGTGTATGTAGGATGCGTTTCATACAAGATCTGGCAACTTGGCAACCTTGGAATAATATATTGATGTGATTATTTATATAACGAGGTAGGGCCCATGCAAATTATGAGAGTTTCCTGGGAGAAATAACAAAACGGGAAGGGGGCGGGAGATAGTTGTGAAATACGGGAGACTCCCGGTAAAAACAGGAGTGTTTTGACGGGTATGCTTTAACCCAGTGGTCACAACCTTTTTACGCCCAAGATCCCCAACCTCGGAATTGATGAAAGATGAATGATTTTTCTATTGAATGCCGAATTTGGAAAATTTGACTTTGGTTCATAAAAGCAATAAAATGGCTAACTTGCAGCAGAGCAAATTTGTCGGCAGGCAGTTGGGAATTGTCACGGTGATCCCGATGATCCAAGCCTGGAACAGCTTATTTTTTCTCTTGCGGGATCTACAGGGGAAGTGTCAAAGATCCACCAGTCGATTGCGATTGATGTGTTGGCGACCACTGCCACAACGGCTGGGTTTGACCCTTGACCCAGTGCCAGTTTGAAAATAACCCAACTTATAGTATTGTATTTGTCCCCTTTCAACTCTCTAGATTTGAACTCTTTAGTTGAATGCACTTCCACCTAAAACTGTGTATTGGTTGTTTAATGTTCTTAGCTAGAACTTTATATTTAGATTTATTTACTTTAAGGCAAAATATGAGATCAAAATTTCCCATCCTACATCAATTGTGTCCCTGTTGGTAGGAGACAAACATCTAATCAGTTTCAGGTTTTTGACCTGTGAATCAAGTTCCTGACTAGGTAGCATAGGAAAAACAACAAAAATGTTGAGTGTGTAGTGACCTATGACCTTTATATATGTTTATGAAAGACCCTAATGAATGCCACAGGGACAAGTATTTATGTTGAATGCATAGGAACGAAAATTGGTCTTGTCACTTCTGAATTGGGTCATTAGCATTATTTTGTAGAGTATTTCAAGCTGAAACTTGACTGAAACTTACAAAGCTACAAATAATAATAATAATAATTTGAACAGATGAAGGAAATGTGAGAGTTTCAATTTGTTGACCATTTCTGATATCTGCATAACTCACATAATTTGATTTTTTGTTATACAGAAAAGATGACTATTATTGTAAAATATGTAAACTAATAAAAATAAATCATAAAAAGGCATGTCCAAATTGTCTGATAGGTAGGTTATATCTGACTATAGTTTCTATTACTGTACTTTCATAACATTTGCTTTTAAACAGAAGCAAGCATAATATTGAATTAGGTTGTCCATTATCATGCTACAGTAAACCAATAACATTTTCAATTTTGCACGCTACACGATTCATTCGATATAAAAACCCACATGTATTTTCACAGCTATCAACAACACGTCGATTAAACCAGCTGTTGAAATAAACAGACTCATTTTGAGCACATTAAAATCATGGCTTTGTCTATTTCTGCTCAGTATTCCTTCTAATGTCCTATCATAAAACATGCTCTCACATTTGGCAAGAAATACCCAAATTAATTGGCTTTAAGGTGTATGATTTTCGACGCTGTACAAGCTGATGATAATGAACAGCACTTGAATGAGTTTCTGTATTATTGGCATCCATTGTACCGCAGCTTAGCGAAAAGATATCTTTTGTTTCCTGATCCCTGGTCCACACCATTAAAACAGCAGGGCATGTTTCCTTGGGATGTGCTAACGCCCACGTATTACAATTAGAGAGATCTGCTCCTCTTTCATCATCATCAATCTGTCTAAATGATTTCTCGCTCATTTTCTCCCCCTCTCTCTTTGCCAGATAAAATCGTCCTGCGAGGTTCCACAGCCTACTTGAGGAATGGGCTTTTTGCTCCAAAAGGTACATTAAAACGATTATTCACTGGAAACATCACGTTCCCCAGAATGCACAACAGTCTAACAGATATGGTATGTGTGATTATTACATCATTGTTCTTATAATGACATAACAAAACAATCTTAGAGAGCGTAAAATGGTTAAATTGTAGTTTTAATGATTTCTAAATGGTATAACCTTTCAGTTTGAAATTATTTATGCTACAGTTTTGTAGGTATTTGTAACATTTTGAGCAGCTTGGTATAATGTATGCTACGAATGTATACTGTACATTTTTATAAGTAGCTAAGAACTTATTGACAGTATAAAGACAATTATTCTGCATGTATACAGTATATACACCAGCACTGTACATTTAACACTGGTAATTTTACTGTGTATGCAGTGGCTTTGGATTATTCCTGGCAGCTGTGTTTGGGGCTCTTTTAGTTTATTTAAAAGTGATATAAGAGCATATAATTCTTATTTTACTGCTTTCATTTTGTCTCTGAACACCTGTTTCTCCATTTTCTCAAAAAGACGCCAATGCTTAAGAGCTATTCTGCTAATTGACTGTACTAAAAAAAAAAAATAATCTAGGGGATGCAATTGATTACAATTTATAGAGTCTCTTGTGCAGTTGGAAATTTTTTATTACTTGATGCATTGGTTTTCCAAAAACACTTTTTGCACCAGGCATTTTTAACATGGTGGTCTATGGGAATTGACTCCCTTTTGGAGCCAGCCTCAAGCGGCCAGTCGATGAACTGCAGTTTAAGTCGCTTTCGTATTGGCTTCATCAGAGAGATCGGAAGGTTGCTTTAATAATATTTTTCATGGGTTAATTTCTGTCTATTCTCCAGAGCAAAAGTGGACACACTTCTCACCATGCCAGATTTTGTCCATTTTAAATTCTTGCTAAAACAAAGTATGACTAAGAAAAGTATGACTAAAACATTTTAATGGGTTTCAAAGCTTTTCTGTCTTTATTGCCATTTAAATGCCATATTAAATCATGTTCTTGTTAAGTAAGGAAAATTGGTTTGTTACCCTGAAGCAACATTGTGCAGTAGAGGGTAAAGATTTGACCATTTATGAAAGGCTTTCCATAGTCTAAATTATCAATGAATGCATGCATTATAGAGGATATTGTTGTCATATGTCATGTTCGTGTCTTATTATTCACATACCTTTACATGTATATTCAGATTTAATTAGCACATTCTAAAGAAAGGCTGCATGATTGGGATGACATGACTTTTTTAAGAATTCTGTGGGCTTTCATACACATTTTTTGTGATGCTTGTAGTGTGCTTGGAAAGATTGCGGTTCAAGCCAAGCATTGGAATTGAGCTATTACTTAGTTTACTGTACTGTACTGTGCAATAATAAGTAAAAAAAAAATGTTCCCTAGCTGTCACTGGGGCTGTACCGTTTCAAAAAATACACCTTTGCACCTAACACGTTCATACAGTATTAGTACCACTAAGGAACATATTGGTACAAAATGTATACATATCTGTAGCTACACTCACCTAAAGGATTATTAGGAACACCATACTAATACTGTGTTTGACCCTCTTTCGCCTTCAGAACTGCCTTAATTCTATGTGGCATTGATTCAACAAGGTGCTGAAAGCATTCTTTAGAAATGTTGGCCTGTATTGATAGGATAGCATCTTGCAGTTGATGGAGATTTGTGGGATGCACATCCAGGGCACGAAGCTCCCGTTCCACCACGTCCCAAAGATCACTAAGGGGCCTATAGTGTGCCAAGAAAAAAACACCACACCATTACACCACCACCAGCAGCTTGAACAGTGGTAACAAGGCATGATGGATCCATGTTCTCATTCGGTTTACGCCAAATTCTGACTCTACCATCTGAATGTGCCAACAGAAATTGAGACTCATCAGACCAGGCAACATTTTTCCAGTCTTTTACTGTCCAATTTTGGTGAGCTCGTGCAAATTGCAGCCTCTTTTTCTTATTTGTAGGGGAGATGAGTGGTACCCGGTGGGGTCTTCTGCTGTTGTAGCCCATCCGCCTCAAGGTTGTGCGTGTTGTGGCTTCACAAATGTTTGCTGCATACCTCAGTTGTAACGAGTGGTTATTTCAGTCAAAGATGCTCTTCTATCGGCTTGAATCAGTAGGCCCATTCTCCTCTTAAGCATCAACAAGGCATTTTCGCCCACAGGACTGCCGCATACTGGATGTTTTTCCCTTTTCACACCATTTTTTTAAACTCTAGAAATGGTTATGCGTGCAAATCCCAGTAACTGAGCAGATTGTGTGTTGGCCCATCTGGCACCAACAACCTTGCCATGCTCAAAATTGCTTAAATCACCTTCTGACATTCAGTTTGGAGTTCAGGAGATTGTCTTGACCAGGACCACACCCCTAAATGCATTGAAGCAACTGCCATGTGATTGGTTGATTAGATAATTGCATTAATGAGAAATTGAACAGGTGTTCATAATAATACTTTAGGTGAGTGTATATGGTACATATTAGGACCCCCACTGGGGGTACTGCCCCAGTGACAGCTAGGGAATTTTTTTTTGACCATTTATTCTGACAGCGTACTGCTTACTTGTGGTGGTTCAAACAAAATGACTACTTGAAGTCATTCTGAATGTCCTAATGTATGGCCTATTACTTATGGGATAATCTGGCAAGAAAATCTGTACACTTCATGTTTTTGACAGCATTGACTGATATCTATTTGCCACTGTCTACTGTCTACTTTGAATGTAAAGTGTTTAACAGAGCATTAGGGTTCAGTTATAATGTGCTTAATGATCATTCTTATATTTGTAGTGCAAGCCTACGTGTAATTACACACATGCAAGGTCCTTTAGTAAATAATGGAAGCTTGAAGGACAAATTGTTCCCTATCTAGAGCAGCATCTGAGCCTGTAAAGAGACCTAATACTCATACTCATTTTTAGAGCAGTCAAACAACATTTCAACACATCTAGGCTAGATATTTGGGTTTGAGAGAAAGCTCCCATGCTTTTGCACTCATGTCCAGGGCAGGTGTTACAAACTACAGCCAGCCGCTTTGCTTAGCCAGGAACTGATTAAAACGATGAGGGGTCAAAATGCCAAAAAAGTAATGAAATACTAGTACAGAATGTATTCGAAAACATTAGAAAAATGCAACTTACAACACACATGCAAAGTTGTAAACATTATTCATGAGTAACTGCTTTCCAAAAAAACCTCTGGGAAAGTTGATCCTGCAGGAATGCTATGCCTAATCCAAAACTATTTTTAGCAGCATTTCTCTATCGAGAAACTACTGAACATGAAATGTTAATACTTTTTAAAGGCAAACAGGTGATCAACAATAGCAAAAATATACAAAGTATTAAAATAATGACCCATTATAGGACATACAGTATGTACATTTTAGTCTAAAATACTCAAGTTGATGAAGTCCATATCCATCTACCCACTTGGATAACTGTAAATTTAAAGTGTAAAACCAGGAAACCAAATAAAATACCCAAAATCTTATCAAGATGTTTGGTTGTTATTGAGTCTTTTATGACTTAAACCCAGACGGATCGTTTAAGCTTGTATTTTAGAAGACATACAAAACCATTATTGATCGCACACACAAAAATCCGTTCACTTTGACACAATGGCAGGCTGGAAGACTGTGAGTGATGTAATTCATGGTGTTTTGTTTTTATATGATCAAAATAAGTGGGTAAGACTGCTGACTGATGTTTCAAGAAATGCAAAAATGATGTAAATTGTGTCTTTATTGTTTTGTAATTTAAAGCTAAAGTCAGTGTCACTTGGAAACTTAATGGGGTTTTACTTGTTTTACAACCAGTAAATGTGTGAATGTAAAGATATAAACCTTTAGCTTTAACCTCTGGTGCCACATGTATGCCATGCCCTACAGACACAAACATCAAAACGGACTGCATCTTTTGAACACACTCCAGGATGTTGTGAATGAAGGGTAAAGGCTACCAAGGTGGGGGGCTACAACTTCCTGATTCACACACGGCAAAAAGAGTAAGACAGCTGTCTCTAATAAGATCTTTATCCATAAAATCCTATGCAGTACCCAACCACCACTGAACAAACTGCATGATTTGTACAACATGTGACTCACATTACGGTTCATTACAGCTAAAACATGACACAAATGTTCAAGGCCACAGCAGGAGAAATTAATTCAAGATCAACATGCTAGATAGCTTAGCTTGACATGAATTGTGATTGTGTTTAAATGCCTACCTTCTTATGCATAACAGTAATAATCTAATCAAAATAATTTGCAGAGATTTGCAACAGCATTGACAATTTTATTTGACATTCAAAGTGATCTGACAATGTGAATGAAGAACAACAACACATCATTTACTCTGAGAGTCATTAACATTGAGATCATTCAGCCAGAACATATTAACATGCAAACATTAAACCGCATTTTGCTTATTGCTTTAATTGCTTAGGAATCAAGAGAGAGAGAGAGAGAGATTGTAAATATCTTAAAAAATGTGGATCCACTTTCAGGACAATCTGTTTTATGAATGCTTTTAAACCTATCTATTTGCCATTAGGTGATCTAATCTTCCAGAAAATTGGCACAGTTATCATTTTTATTTCACGAATTCATTGAGTTTTTGCATAACCTTACTATACTAAAGGAAATGCAGTTGTTGATAAAAATTGAAAGTTAAAGTATGTGTTTCAAGATTTTTATACCTTGTAAAGCTGTAATTTACACAATTGGTATAGAGCAGAGAAATTTAAAAAAAAAACAGAGATTTTTCTTGCTAAGACTTGTCAGAGGTAAAATTTTCTTGGCTTTGTCACATATGTTTGTTACGTCCCTTTAGAAGTAAGAGCTTGTTTGGGTAAAACTGCATTGGGGTCAAAGGTGAAAGGCATCAATGACATCACAGTGTAGGTATACTTTCTTGTTTTTTCCGAGGGGCAACCTTCCAGTCTCTCTGATGAAGCCAATACTGAAGTGACTTAAACTGCAATTCATCGTCTGGCCACTAGAGGTTGGCTCTAAAAGGGAGTCAATTTCCATAGACCCCCATGTTAAAATGTCCAAATTTACATTAAAATAATGTTTACAGCCTGGTATAAAAAGTGTTTTTGATCTATATAGCTAATTTTGCCCTTCATGACAACTGTGAGCGGGGGAATTTTTTGTAACTCATCCGTTTAATTATATTAAAGTTCTGCATAATTAAAGGCGTGGCCACTTGAGTGACGGGTGAACTGCCACTGCTGTCACTAATGTCGAGCTAGGCGGGTGTGGTTTCAGCAACCAACCACCTCAGCTACACCCATGTCCTGCCTCTTTACCCACTTTCGGTTATCCGCGAGTGATGCGCAGAGAAACGCGGCCAAGATTGCGACGGTAGACACCACCTACTTTAAGCTTTAAAGTCGCCATGAAACGGAAGTAGCGATTGCCTTATTTTCCCCGTGGTGACGTATATTCGAATGAAACGGCTTTTGAGATGAAGTAAGGCAGGGCTGGATTTGAATTTGTCCATCGATATCTGATTGGATCGTTTGAAGTTGGGTCGTGTTGCTAATTGCTAATCGCTGAAATCTTCTCCCGGACACCTGCCATACTTTTGACCGGAAGTAAAGGAGGAGGGAATAAGATTTGCATTTTTGATTAAAGATTATGAGCACACACAATTTTTTTTAAAATAATGAAGCTCACAGATAAGTTATTTGTTAATAATACCACAATATTAAAAAAAAAAATATATATATAGTTTTTCATTTCAATTTCATTGCGACTTTAAAAAAGCTCTTCACAAACCTATTGGTGACGTCACGGACACTACGTTCAAATTTTTTACATTCTATGTTTTTTCCTGTAAATTTAAAGCTGCCATCTTAAGCCGGGTACACACCAAAATATTTTTTAAATCTTATCAGATTTTCCAAATATGAGAGACCACAAACATGATAAACAAAACGTTTGTTCCTATAGTGTGTAGACTTGTGCTATGTGGTCATGACAACACACCGCGCACCATCAGATTAACTTAACAAACAACGCAAGTCTCGGTTGAGAACATAGGAAGTCTTGCGGAGAGCTCACAATGTTTCTCACGTCCAAACGTGACTTCACAGTAAACAAACATGACGAACAACGGGCATAAAGAAATGTCATTAATACAATGGACTGCTTTTTTAAATCTCTGATGTCTATCTCACTTTGGACTGTGCATGCTGCACCATGTAGTTGTTATGGTCTTATCTTTCATCTGTTCGCTTTCTGATTGTGTATCGTTTCGTTTCACGTCACAATCTACAGATCTGCGATCGGAGTGACCCCGACGTGCTTCCGAGCAGATTCAGACGCTCTTAACACACCGCGCACCACAAAAAAATCTGTTAAAGGAATATTCCATTTTCTTAAAAGAAAAATCCAGATAATTTACTCACCACCATGTCATCCAAAATGTTGATGTCTTTCTTTGTTCAGTCGAGAAGAAATTATGTTTTTTGAGGAAAACATTCCAGGATTTTTCTAATTTTAATGGACTTTAATAGAGCTCAACATTTAACACTAAACAGTTTTTTTCAACGGCGTTTCAAAGGTCTATAAACGATCCCAAACGAGGCATTAGGGTCTTATCTAGCGAAACGATTGTCATTTTTGACAAGAAAAATAAAAAATATGCTCTTTAAACCACAACTTTTCGGCTAGGTCCGGTCCAGCGCGACCTAACGTAAATGCGTAGTGACGTAGGGAGGTCACGTGTTACATATATAAAACGCACATTTGCGGACCATTGTAAACAATAAACTGACACAAAGACATTAATTAATGTCATTCGACAACCAACAACGTCGGAACGGTCCTCTTTCTCAACACTTGTAAACACTGGGGCGGAGTTTCGCGTTCATCCTCTGTGACCTCTTGACGTCATGACGTATTGCGTGGGGTCACGCTATCGCATCACGACCGGATTTAGACGAGAAGTTGTGGTTTAAAAATGGATATTTATTATTTTTCTTTTTGCTAGATAAGACCAATATGCCTCGTTTGGGATCGTTTATAGTCCTTTGAAACTCAGTTGAAAAAAAATGTTAAGTGTTGAGTTAAGTATTAAATGTTGGGCTCTATTAAAGTCCATTAAAATGAGAAAAATCATGCAATGTTTTCCTCAAAAAACATAATTTCTTCTCAACTGAACAAAGAAAGACATCAACATTTTGGATGACATGGTGGTGAGTAAATTATCTGGATTTTTCTTTTAAGAAAATGGAATATTCCTTTAAGATAATTGGTGCAACCACAAAGACGATCGGGACTCTACCTAGGATTGTCGTAAGGTGGAAAATTGGCCCAAATTCAGCCCAAATATCTTGTGGTGTGTACCCAGCCTAAGCTGATGCTAAACATGCCCTTCTTTGTCATGACATCACAAAATACTGTAATGATTTTAAAGTTGCTTACTTAGTGAGGTCAGGTCATTTGTGTTCGTTTTTATTGAGCACCACAGAACAGAACGAAATAAATAGTTGAGCAATAAATGTTTGCAGTAAATGACAGAAGATTAAACTAAAAACAGTACCAGGCATGCTTTACCTTTTAGTTGCCGGCTGGGGTAAAACATTGTACAAAAACAGGGACTAGGGCCAATAATGATTTGTTCTTGAAATGAAATGGACTGCTTTCCATCAGCTTTCAATGCTGCAAAGCCGGTTTGTTTTGCTGCTACTTTACAGAGTGACAAGTCCGGTGAAAAAGACATTATCAGGTGACTGATATAGCCCTGAAGGCAATACTCCACACTGAAATAACAAAGCTGTCCCCACTCTCTTGCATGACTGAGCCATTTTGACAGGCCCAAGAAAGAAGCCCAGCCCTTTCTGTCCTGATAGAGAGGCCAGCTTGTGTCACTCTGAGAAAAGACTAATTTGTCTGATTTAGAGCCTTTGGGGAGCTCAGTAACATATCAACTCTCTGAGGCAGGCTAAACTGAGTAAGTCTGCTAAAAACTCCCTTTTTGTGTGCTCTTTTCTTTTTTTCTTTTGCCTTATCTACTGCTGTAAGGATTACCCATTCTAAAAAAATGAAGAGAAGCACTTCATTTATATCAGGTTCAAAATGGATCTTGTTATAGGTCATAAAAACAAGAAAGAAGTGAACTTTACTCTGTCATTAGACTACTGAGAATAGGATTACATCTCCTAGCCAACCAGTTAATGGCTCAGTAGTAGATTATTTTTCAAAACTGAGAACTGAGAAGTTTGATCACTCACAGATGCTACAGTATGATATAATATTGGTTTTAAAGTGATAGATACATATTTTTGGTTTGGATAAGGTATTAGGACTTATTATTGAAGAGACCAGGTCTAGCTGTCACGTTTTTTTAATCCTGTGAAAATTTAGTTGGGTCAATTTAAATCCATGTCAGTGATAACGCCTGTTCTAGCTTAGAAAACAGACAAAGTTTGTTGAACACATGTTTGAGTTTTAGTTAGGTGTGCTGTATCAATAAAAGTAGTGCAGTAGGTTTCACAATGGAAACCTGCCATTAAACATCCTATTATAAATGCTTCAACAAAAATTTCACCAATAAAAAATATATTTTAGGTTATTTTCAACCCAGCATTGGGTCAAAAAGCCCAGGGGTTGGATTAAATTCAGAAAATGTTTATATTTGACCCAACAATGGGTTGAAACAACCCAGAATTTTGGGTTAAAATAACCCAAGTATCTGGACACGTCCTCTTTGACCCAACACTGGCTTGAAAATAAGCGTTTTTAGAGTGTACTAAATTATCAAACCATTCTTTAGGCCATCAAAGAATGTTACAATGCTCCAGGAAATATTACGTATTTGTGCTTTTTACATCTTATAACCCAGTGGTTCTCAACGTTATTCCTGGAGGCCCACTGCTCTGCACATTTTGTATGTCTTATTTAACACACCTGTTTCAAATCATCAGCTCATTAGTAGAGATCTCTATGAACTGAACTGATTGTGTCAGATGAGAGAGACATACAAAATGTGCAGAGCAGTGGGCCTCTAGGAACGGAGTTGAGATCCACTGTTATAACCCATGGTTGACAACCCAACTGTTAGGTTACTAATAACTGTTTGGCTAGGTCAGTGTTTCCCAACCCTGGTCCTCAGGCACCCCCTCCGAGAAAGTTTTAGATGTCTCCTTATTTAACACACCTGATTTAACTCATCAGCTTCTTAGTGAGACATGTTTCCCATTTTGGAAGGAGGCTGATAAGTTTTAAATAAGGAGACATCTAAAACTTTCTGGAAGGGGGTACTCGAGGACCAGGATTGGGAAACACTGGGCTAGGTTACTAATAAACCTATGCCAGCATAGGTTTATTAATAAAAATGATTTGCTGCCTTAGGGCTCAGTCACACCAAAAGCGCTTTAAACGCTTGCAAACGCAAGGCGCGACGCACTGCCTTTTTTAAAAAAGAGCAGTGCAGCGCGGCTTTTCATATTGCTAAGCAACCACCGAGTCAGCTGTCTTGTCAATCAAATATTGAAGCGTGAGCGCTCTTTTGCTGTTAACTGTCATATTAGCAGAAACTTTAAAAAGAGGGCGCTTGCTCTGACCTTGTTTGAGGATAAGAGGAGCACAAACACGCAGGAGAGAGTGAGCGAGTGGAGTCCGGTTCTTCAAAGCAACTGTAAACTTCCCTCGCCACAACGTAAGGCCCGCCTCTCCCCTCATTCGATTGGACAATGGAAGACGCGAATGACGTCAGGCGCTCCTCCGCTCTCAGCGCTCCTTCAAAAACGCGTGCGCGGCAGGCGGCAGAAAACCGCAAGGCGCTCGGCGCGCATAAACAGCGCGCAAACGCGCCCTGCCCATAGAATATCATTCAAAAAAGGCGCCTGCAACTGCCATAAACGCTTTTGGTGTGACTGAGCCCTTAAAGGGGACATTTCACAAGACTTTTTTATGATGTCAAATAAACCTTTGGTGTCCCCAGAGTATGTATGTGAAGTTTTAGCTTAAAATACCTTATAGATAATTTACAGTAGCAAGTTGTCACTTTGTAAGTGTAAGCAAAAATGAGCTGTTTTGGGGTGTGTCCTTGCTTTAACAGGGTTTCCGCGGGGTTGTAAAAGGTAGTAAAAGGTAGTAAATTAAATTATGCCAAATTAAGGCCAGTAAAAAGTAGTAAAAAGTAGTAAGCGTCATCTGTTGAGGTAGTACATTTTCGATTGCTTTTTGTAACGTTATGATGCCTGGAAATTAGTTCAAATCACCTGCATATCTGGGCAAATAATCAAAGATCTTTCGTCTCTGGGATGTGATCAAAGCCTGGAGTGGAGCCGAATCACGTTCCTCTCTCCGCTGTAAGCGTTCTGTAATCACTACGGACCGGATCCACTCCGGGTTTTCTGACTGTATCACGTCAAGCTGAGGTAAAAGTTTATTTTAGCTAGCATGGTCAAACTTATTATGCAGGAAGGCTCCGATGTTTTGAAGATCGATAAAGGTGTAAAAGACGATTGACTTGGCTTAGCGAAATGATGAAGATTGGCAAGCCTTTCAGTTCGTGGGCTAAGAAAACCAAACAGGTAATTGCGTGTCTTTGCACAGTATGACTAACGTAAAGGGTCCTGTATTTTGGGGGTAAATGATTTCTCACGTTACTGATCATCCGCGGCACGCTTTTTAATGCTATGCTGATATAGCCAGTGGCTGGTACAACGGGTTTGTTTAACTCGTGGGTAAACTTCATGTGGCGCCACAACAACCAAAAGGCAGATGACATCCAAATCCCTTGAGAGCGAATGACGAGGAATCATAAGAGGAGACTGCTTCCAAAATTATCTCGCGGGACTTTGATGTCATCCACCTGTCGGTTCTTGCAGTTGCATTTGCGTGTGGTCACAAAAACGTAACATATATTTAAGCATAGCAGTTTAAAAACAAGTGATTTTAAGCCATTCAAACACAAACAACAGTGCGTCCGCTGTTTCTGTGTCAGAGGAGCACGCTAGCCGCGCATTCGTTTCTCATTGAGCTTGTGTTGTACGTATTTTTGCCGCTTTATTGGCCTTAAATAACACATATGCCTCAAAAATCCCGTCTTTGCAAATATCCTCATATAAACACGACCATTTAGGTCTCAGAAGAAAGTAAACAGCAGAAACATTGCGCATAAACTAGCACATCAGCGCTGCCTCTATTGTAACATAATATTTTGTTGATAAATGTAACTTGCAGTCATTCAATTAACAACTGTCACTATGGTTACAGACATCCTGTGTGAATTCTACACGAGTTTGACTCGAGTTACTCGTTCAGGGTTTATATTCATACATAACGTTACTGTATTAGAGCTGTAACTGTAAGCTGTTGTGTGAACAGAACAGACCCTGGATTATTCGTTTATGTGTACTGAATAATATTATATGAAAAAGTTGTATTTGTTCACATTAGTAAATGCATTATATAACATAAACAAACAATGAAAAATATAGAGAATATAATCATTAATTAATTCTTGTTTATGTCATTACAGTAATTGACGGTGGTTCACGGTGTATTCACTAATGTTAACAGTTTCAACTTTGATTAAAAATGATTAGTAAATGCTAAAATAAATACATTTACAATTAATAAATAATTAATCAAAGATTCATTAAAGGTGGTGATATTCATGTTTTCTTTTTATACAGTATAGTGAGTTATTTAGCAGTTAGCAGTTTCGCCTTAATCTGAAATGCCCTGCAAACTACAGCTACCTATATGCCACATGAGACTTCAATATGGCAAAAAAAATCTCCCCTTAAAATGCTATTGGTCTCGCCTACATAAAGTGTTAGGTAAAGGAATATGACTTGGCCTGAAAAATATTTCAGTCAGAAGAACTTTAATTCTTTTTTGTATGTTATATATGTCAAAATCTGTGTAAATAATTGAAAGGTCGCTGATTAACTCTTGCAATTCAGTGTCGTGATGGTTTTAAAAAATATTCTGAAGGTAGTAAAAAAGGTAGTAAAAAGTAGTAAATTTAACTTAAGGATTTCTGTATAAACCCTGTTTAAATAAGTTGATTTCTGAACTTAATGGCAGTGCCATGGTTGGATAGTACAGACTAAGGGGTGGTACTATCCCCTTCTGACATCACGAGGGGAGCCAAATTTTAATGACCTATTTTTTTCACATGCTTACAGATAATGGTTACTAGGTTGATCTTTTTCACATTTTCTAAACTATTAGAAAGGATGTGTTAATTTTTTCACATCTTTGTGCGTTAAGATTTTAATGTGTAATTTTAACACATTATGTATAATTTTAACACATTATGTGTCATTTTGTGTTAATTTTGTGTTAAAATATAACACAAGTTTTGTTAAAAGTAACACAAAATGTGTTGTTTCAATAATAACACAGATGGGTGGATTCTGGGACAACGCATTAAGTGTGTTGTCCTAGAATCAACACTAATGTGTTGTTTTTAACACATTTGTTCTAAATAGGTTGATAGAAGCACTGGGGACCCAATTATAACACTTAAACATGGAAAAAGTTAGAGTTTCACGACTTTTTTTAATTTAATCAACTCAGATATACAAGTAATTTCAATTTAGTGTTATTTATCTTAGTTATAAAATTTATAACATCTCATCGCTCGTCAAGATAAATACTAGTAAGTTACAATTACTTGTAAATCTGAGTTGATTTAAATAAAAAATTAAGGCAGCAAGGATTTTTGTGGGTTTGTCCATATGTAATTAATAATTAATAGTTTGTTACATTTATATATAGCACTTTTTTTGCAGCACTCAAAGCGCTTTACATGTGACAGGTTTAATCTTCTCAACCACCACCAATATGCAGCATCCACCTGGATGATTTGATCGTAGAAAAAATAGCCTTCATTAGTTAGTTAGCCTTGCTTTAATGTATCTTAGACAGACAGACAGACAGACAGACAGACAGACAGACAGACAGATAGAAA
This sequence comes from Misgurnus anguillicaudatus, assembly GCF_027580225.2. Lineage (NCBI taxonomy): Eukaryota > Metazoa > Chordata > Actinopteri > Cypriniformes > Cobitidae > Misgurnus > Misgurnus anguillicaudatus. The sequence goes on from NC_073356.2 coordinate 18,244,112, forward strand.
GAAGTGAAATATCATTAGAAGAATTTACATTTATGTCATGAATTCACAAGAATTGACAAACATAGAAAAACAATGCAATGTCTGTATTGTAAGAATAAAAAGTGAAACCCATAATCTTTCTTAATAGCAATTTCTAATAAATCATTACAATCATGCAACGCACTGTTTTAATTCATCAGGCTTAATCAAATGTTTATTCTGCTGTTTGCGTTTGGAAATTAAATGACTGAGTTTTCAGGCATTTTGCACTCACAGTGTGATAATAATTTCATCTTACTCTCAGCGAAAAGCATTAACACATGGTTCACAGTGTGCAGTGTGTAAGCGAGTTCGGGAATGACAAAAACAAAATAAGTTTCACCAGTCGTAGATGTAAAATTGGTATGTTCCATTAAGGTGAACTATTGAACCTAAACAAACCATATCATATTCTGAAGTTTCTCCGCAGACATCTACTCAATTGATCATAGCTTTAACCAGAATAAATACTATAGCTATGACCTCTCCTGACCCCTCCCACCACTATACATACTTTGATCAGGTTCTCTGATGGACGCTAGGACAATAAAGTCTTTCACGGTTTCAAAACATCACCCACACACTCTTTGGAAAGCCCTGATCCATGAGGCATCACATCATTACCGGCAGACTGTTCCTATTTAACTGCTGTGGTGAAGAATTTAGCAAGACAGATGAATGTTCGTTGTTCTGTTTGTAGAGAAGTGTATGCAGATAAGGAAAGGGAGGTGGAGACAGGTTCTTGTCAAAAAAGAAACATATATAGACATTTCATTTCTGTTTGTGTTGGCAACTTAATCCCGTTATATACCTTCAGGATTTTTATAGCTACTTACCTTCCATTTTCTGTAAACCATCTATGAATAATGGGATGGAAAAGTGTAAAAGGAAACAGTTTAAGTGTGTAGGATATTTTTATGCTGTGCCTGGAAAAGCAAATGAATTGGGGAGGAAGATTTAAATTCTCAGATGTTTGTAAGAAGTTGTACTTTTCATACCAACTGGTGACACGTAGTGTAAACTAAAACAGTGAGCTCTGAAAGATATTGGGAGATGGATTACAGAGATGAAATGATGAATTTAATAAAACACTTGTAAACAACGTAGATAATGCCCAGTGGTTAAATTCCTGAGAGTTAATTCATGAACAAATCAAATTTTTATGAATACTGTAGCTTCCCAGCAAGCAATAGCTGTCATTTCACCGTTAGACTGGATATAGTTTGACTATGAGTAACCATCTTCTAACCAAAATAAACTTGAATTTGGTTACATGTCTTTGCCAAAATAACTTGCGAAATGTATGATTTTCCGTCATGTAAGTCAACAGTTATTACAAGCAGAGGCGTCATGGGGGCGGTTTTTTGAGCCAAATGGATTTTGCATGCAACCTCAAAATCAAAGAAGCGTCTATTAATCTGTTACTTGTCCTTTAATCTGTTTAATATGCAAAATATTATTAATTATGTGCTGCATCCTTGTCACTTTTCAGAGATTTTTGCCATTTTGATGCAGGTGCTGCAGTCAGCGCACTCGCAGACGTCATCAGCGTCTGAGCATGCTCACAAGCTCTTTGCTGTTGCTGCTGCATTTTGCTATCTGAGGAATTAAAACATGTAAGAAACGCTTACAACATTTCCAAACCCCAGTACGGTAATGTGCAGTTAACCTCTGTGTAGAAAATGTATGCTTTAAAATGTGAACGTCTCGACGTTATATTAGTAGAGATTTCTAGATTCATCTTAGTACAACGGCAAAGTTCGCCAGAGTTCACGGGGCGCGGAATCACACATGCTCACATGAGGTAAAATTGAATGCAAAAATCCGTTACTCTAATAATTTTATCTAAACATATTTTTTTATCATTATTGAACATTAAACTCAAACACGTGGCTATAGCTTATGCAATTTTTGTTGTTTATAGACTTTATGAATTTAAAATGTTTTAATTTTATAGGATAATGCAGTTGTTGTGCAAAATGCATTAATGACACAATTAAACAAGTCATTAAACAAAACGTAAATAAACAAAACATGCCATTTCAGATGTAAATATGATGCCAAATGTAATTATTCCGATTGAATAGTATTTAATAGGATAGTTAGTGAACACTTTTATTTTAGAGGTTTTTGCATGAAGGCAGGGGTGCTCGAATTGTTAGAAATTAGAGTTCCATGGAAAAGACTGAAAGCCCGTTTCCGTTTGATGTCTGTGTATGCACAAATTTCTGTGAGCTGTGCACACTGTGCCCCCTTGAAAAAAAAATTGGTGCATGACGCCCCTGATTACAAGGTCTTTGTTTTAATTTTTTATTTATTTTTGGGCTATGGTTAGACAGAGTAAATTTTCACTGACAGATCAAATTTTACCTTGTCTGGCCCATGTTTGGACAACAAGACGTCTTGTAAACGTAAACTTGCTTGCTGTTTTTTTTTTTTTTTAAATCTGCTTGAGTGATTTGTTCACAAATTGTTCTGTTCTTGTTCTTGTGTTCAACACAATGAACCGGACTGTTATCGATTTGTTTCTCTTTTAAAGCTAACAAGGTTTTAGATGACTTTGAATACTTTGAGCTACTTTGGTTTTACTTTGTTTGTGATTTTGGTTTTTTTAATGGTCAAAAGCTTCAGTCTCTATTGATATTATTATACAAAAAGAATTGTTTTAAAGACATTTCCTGGAAATGCTTTCTATGCAATTATAATGGGGCTAGCATTTATAAGCTTTAAAAAGTATCATACATGTAATTGGTCCATATGATGTGCTGAGTCTTCTTTAACCATATGTAGAAAGTAAATCATATGGGTTTGAAACAATAGGAAGTTCAGGTAACTAATGCCAGAATTGTAATCTTTGGAGAAATGTTTGATGGAAGTTAAGGATCTCCACTATATAATACGTTTCCTCCAACCTTACAAAATCCCATTTTGATGGCTCACATCACCATGTTTGTGTAGTTCTGCAGGTGTGGACTCATAAGCCTTTGCAGTGTGATGGGAAGATGGCAGGGGGTAGAAGAAGAGAGACCATGAAAAGAGAAAAAAGGGGGTTAATGAAAAGGGAATGTTCTCCATTTGTGTGTTTTTTTTTGTGGTGGTTGCTGTGTATTTTTGCAACTTCCACCTCAACCTCCTGTGGGAAGGGGGAGAGAAAGTGAGGGAGTTGAATAGGGAGTAAGAGAGAGAGAGTAAAGGAGGGGGTTGAGTGATTATGTGTCAAAAGAAGGGATGTTGGAATCACTCTTTAAAAAGCTCCGGCAAGATGTCCAGCAGTCCCCAAACTCAAGCTTTCTAACTTTGGACAGTTACGTGAGCGACTCGGAACAGTACATGCAGAGGGGTAAACCGAAAACTGGGGTAAATAAACACAGATGAAACTTTCAGCATGCTTCTCATTCTGATCCGTCCAGAGCTGAGCGAGGAGTAGGAAACAGTTTTTCCTCTGTAGGCTGTCGTCTGGATAGTGCTGGATTTAATCCAGCACATTTTTTTTTTTTTTGGCAAACAGCACTACAAGTGCACTGTTGTGGAAACGATCTCCCTGGAACGACCCATCAAGTTAAAGAAAACTAAAAGAAAGAAGCGAAGAGGCAGAACTTTGAACTCATTGAAAACACCACTAAAGTCTGGACAAGTGCTAATCCCATTGAAGAACTTTCATCCAACCTGCTTCCAGGAGTTTCCGCGCTATTCCATCCATTCCATTTTGGATTATATATTTGCCACCATCAGTGGTTCTCCTGGAATGGGCTGGCTGCTGTGTTACCTGGCAGCAGCTATAGCTGTGGCGATTGGCACGGAAAGATCGCAGCACCGGGTGCAACATGGCCCCTGCAGCTATACTTTTATCCTACCAGAGGTGGAGCAATGCCGGCCTGCTGGGAACTCCCAGGTGACTAATTCTCTCCAGAGGGACTCGCCCTCGCCACCAGAGTCGCCCCACGCTGAGCCCACCTGGCAGAAGAGGAAGCTGGAAAGCTTGGAGAGTGCCACAGAGAACAATACGCAGTGGCTACAGAAGGTAGTGATTTACCTTCATCTCCCTAAACTTTGTTTCTCTCTTATTTTATAGTTACGTCACTATGCAGTTACAGTAAAGTTTGACATGGCTTATAAGATTATCGAATTTAGGATACAGAAAGAGAGAGAGAGAGATCTCATCCTCTAATGACATGTAAAATCTTGAGCACTTTTAGAAAAGATTTCCTGGATGTATAGATTTCCAAGACTTGCTGACAGTTTTGTCAGTATGTCATATTGTTTTTTAGGATCATGGTGAGATCATGCTTCCCATGTGCATGTAAATCCTGTCTTGACAGGATTTGTGCGCTGCTTTGTGCCAATTGCATTCTATTTCAGAGCAAAATTTTTCTCATGCACAACAGCAGCAGCAAATGTGAATTACCTGATCTGATCTCTGAGTGACTTTTGTGGGTGCAAGTTATATTGAAACTGAACAAAAGCATAAATTAATACAAATGTAGGTGTAAGTACATTTTTTAGATTCGTGACAAACACCTTCACAGAGTGTTTTTGACATAATTCAAGGTTATCTCTGAAACTCGACGTTCGAAGGGCATGTTGTTCTTTTGAAAGATATCAACTGTTAAAACCTGCCGAATATTGTGCGGATGAGAGAGATAATGTTGTTTTTGCAGCGAAGGTCATTTGAAGTCTGATAACATTCTGGCACAGTTGTTTCCTAATTCAACTCAACTGTGTGTTTAGAGTCCGTTTATCGCTGTGCCATTTGCACAGTGTTTTCATTGAGATGGTCATTACCTGTCAAATCGCTAAATGAACTGTATTCAGAAACAACATAGTCCTAATCAGATTTTTTTCCTTTTATTTCTTGTAACACAGTGTTTACAAACCCTTTATTCTTATGTACCCCCACAGCACTATCAGGAAAGCTCAAGTACCCCTTCATTGACACTAATCCAGATATGTGTTTTCTTTTAACTCATGTTACTCTATACTGGATAGCATTTAGCGTTATCATTAGCCTTAAGTCACAGATAAACGAAAAATAATTAATTTTGTGTGTTAAAAATCTGCCAAAGCAGCCCCTGGAACCTGCCTAAGTACCCCCTGGGGGTAAATGTACCCTTGTTTAGGAATTACCGCCCAAATACATCCATCCTTCTCTGTTAAATGTAACATGGCTCTTCAAATGACTCTGTGTCTCGCTATGAGATGTTCCAGCCAAGATTTGGCCTGCTGTCTGTTTGTCACCCAGACTGCGGGTCTGTCTGGAAAGTCTGTCTGGTTATTGTGGGCCATTGGATATCTCTATAAATTTGAAGAGGGCTTAGTGCAGAGCGGCACTAGAAATACTCCAGGACTCCAAAAGAAAACAGAAACACTCACGAATGGACTCACTTTCTGCTTTATGGTCCATATAACATCTGGCACAAGATACATTTAATTTACACTGATCTAGATATAAGTAGGAGGTGAATGAAATAAACTTAATCCAGCTACTATATCTAAAAAATAGCAGAGCAGACAGAACCTCTTGACATGACTACACATGAGCTTTCACCAGCAGGCCAAATGTTGTATAAATTATTATTTTACTCCCTCTTCGGTCGTCAAGTGCAGTGTGTGGTAGGAGGAACGGCTTCCTGATCATTGGAGAGCGTTGACCCCTGGCCCTCTCCTGAGTGCATACTACTGGGTTTTCAGCACCTCAATGGTTCTGCTTTGCGTGCACATTGCTAGACTTTCCAACATGAGAAAGTCTGTTTCAGATATACGCTATGCTCTCATATCACTGTGTGACCCCCAGGGGGCCTTAAAACTGCCCCAAAGAAAAGACAAGTTAATCCTGTGTCTTTCTCAACGATATTTCACTATAACAATGGGACAAATTTTGTCAATCCGACTGAATTTTATTCGAATGCAGTTTACGAATCCGAACCGAATGTCTGCACAAGCGCACGGCCAGGGTTGCCAGATTTGCTTGGACCATCCCAATGGACATTCAAACTAGCCCAAAAAGCATCCCAATGACTATTCACAGCCCAAATAGCAATAACTAATCAACGAAATCCTTTCATTTTTAACCCGCAGAAAAAACAACAACTGGTGGAAACAAAAAAAAGCAGAGGACTTGGCAACGCCACCCTGCAGACAGCATCTCTCATCGAGTTCATGCTTTATCTCTGGATAAAAGTCAAAGCTGAGTTGGAGAAAGTTGTTCTCCAATGGCCTCAGGCCATTCAGAAATACCGGTTTATTGGCAGAATCCTTATTAAGTCCTCTAAGTACATGGAAGACGAATTGAATGAATCATTGTGTGCGGACATTGAGCTGCAAGAAGTCTTTAACCTGGTTCAAGGAGGTTTACCGAATGTATTGTTTTAGGATATTGCTGAAATTTCTGAGCTTTTTACCTTTATTTAAAAAGGACAGTAAAAGGTGACTGAAGAATTTTTGAAGTAGTAGAGGTTTTTGCATGTACTGTACTTAGAGGGTTTTGCAGAGAAAGAGAGTTATATTTGTTATAAAGCACCAGTTATCTCATGGGTTTACATTTCCTTTGGTATGTAAGTGTGTATTAATACATGTTAACAATATACAAAAGGTACAAATCCTAAAGTGAACAATGACATGAGTTATCGTCTCCAATGTAAAACTATTTTCTTGGACTGCATCAAACACATGGATTGTAGGCAACAGTTTACTTTCTGGGCCTGTTGACGTGGACAAGACCGACATTATCATAATTCCTCCCGCTTGGACTCACAGCCTGTAAATAGTCTATGTTTTCATATTTAAAAACCATGATTTAAACACAAGTTTTGAGCAGTGCAGAGTAGCGCTTGTTGTTTGTCGTTTCTGCAAACACAAATGCAGATATGGTTTTAATGTTTTTTATCCTTACCCTATCTGTTACGTCCTGCTCAAGCTGCACTGGTAAAGTTGATCGATCAGCTTGGTCATCTGCATTTTCTCGATCAGATTTGGCTCGTACTGTATTGGCAAGGTAGAAAAGCTGATATTAAAGAACGTGGTTTATGGTTCAAAAACACATTATTTTCCACATACCGTACATTTTTGATGGTCCAGATATCCTGCCTCCCTCAAACGCTCTGATTTGTTACAAAGCTTATCGATCTAAAAAGCACTGTGTCCCCGATTGGCCAGCTTACTATGTTGTGATTGGCCTGAATACCTCTGACGTCAGCCGAAAATGTGACGCTCCTTACCATGTTTTGAAGATTTGCTCACAATGCAATGCTGACAGGAGTTAAAGAGCAACTATTATTACCATCTATTATTAAAGCATCTTTTGCAGCGATTTTTGTGTGAGCATATCAGTGAACACCCCTGACCACTCGGTGAGTTTCACGTCTTTGTAAATGAAAGTTTAATGCATTTTAGGAAGGATGGTTCCTGTGCACCTATATAGCCATTATAGAGGTGGGAGGGGATACAAGAAACACCCGAAAATTCTCGGCCCAGCATCATATGTCGAAATTTCAGTCAAAACCGTTCTATTTCATCATAAACAATCTGAAAACAGGGCTTTAAGTGTAAAATACCGAACTTGTCCTTTAATAAAGATTAATGTTTCCACGGGTGAAATGCTCCTTTAAAAACCATTTCTAAAAGTAACTGGCATTTCAATTAATGATCTTTTCGTTGTTATCCAAGTAAAATTACTCAACCTAAACATGTCAGCCTGATAAAAACATTGTTTATATACAAGAAAATATGTCAGATGCACTTAAAGGGTTTTTACATGGAAATAAAAGCAAACAGATCAAGGCTAGTATTAACATGCAAAAATTTTAAATCCTCCTGGCTTAGAATGCATACCCATAACTAAAAACCATATAATTCAAAAAGTATGTCCCGAAAAGTGTATTTGTTCAGGCTCAATAATGTTTCTTAACATTGGACATGCAGTTGTTTTAACACCGTTTCTTGGCTCCTCATTGCCTTTTCTCAACACTGTGCTTTAATCCTGAATAATCTCCTTCGACAGATCTTCTGCTTGCTCATGCAGCGTCCGTCTCCACCCGTTTAAAGCCGCCAAGATGCATTGAGACGTCCCAATGATAAACAAAAAAGGAAATAAAGTGAGAGACAAAAAGAGTTGGAGGGAGAAAAAGGTAGAACGAAAATATTGAACTTATTGCTCCACCAAACAATTCTTGTTCAAGCTTTCTTGAGCGGGCCTATCTAATTGTTTCCAGTAAAGCTCCACAGGAATGATCGCATTGGGTTATTTTTATTAATAAGTCTAATTTTCCAGAGTACGGGAATGTATAAATGGACTTGGCCACTTTGTAAATCTGTTTCATTTTTATGACTGCTTATTAAACGAAGACACTTTGAATGTTCATTAATAAATGTGGTGAAATTGAAAGATTAGAGGTGCTTTAATTAATGTTACAAACTAAGCTCACCTACTTATGGGCCGGCAAAATTCAACCTTGGAAAAATGTTAAAATAAAGAACTTGGACATTCCCAGCAATACACAGTACAGTGGGGAAATTTCCTTTCTATTTGTCAGAGTATGAAATGGCCACATCAATCTGAAATCTGTTTATTACCCACAGATGCTCAGTGTCTCGGTTTTATGACTCTCATAAATGCTAATGATCTTTAGTTATTTATATCTGGCTCCCATCATATCACAACCAACAATAAATTCAGCTGGACAAACATGCAGTTTATACAGGCATGTTGGTAGCTGTGGCTAAAAGATGATGTGTACATGGCATGAAGTCACAGCTTTTGCGTGCAGATGTTTTTTGGCTGTGGGCTGTGGCACTAAAGATTGATGTGAGGATATTTCTGTTTCCGATCATGTCTCATTTTCTTTTATGCTGTTTTGGCCCCTTTGGCAAACTTCTCAGATAATGATATTATGAAATTCAAGATTATGAAACAGAAAGACGTTATGTATGGGCTCTTAAAAACATAAGTCATGCATTCTGACTTATTAACACTGTTAAAGAGTTGGATTCCTCATGCTAAACATAGGCAAAGTGTCAAAAAAACAGTTGGAGATCTGATAGTATTTCTGTGCACTTCGCCCGGGTTCGTTCAAGTTTGATGAGTGATCCATACGTAACAATCTTGCTATATTTATTTTATGGGCTGTTTCACTGCAGGAAGTACAGTGGAAGTCCTTATATGGGCACTTTACACAGAATATCGCACGCACACACCAACCAAGAGCTGAGACAAAATCAACGTCACCAGTGAAGTGTGTTTTTGTTTGTGAGGCATATTTAAGCTTGTTCATCTTCCCAATGAACACAGCATTATGGAAACAATGAATATAGTTTGTTTATCCGGGGTAGCAGCGGAGTTGTACGTGTGTGTTTGTTTTAGTGATAGACCGATATTTCGGCCAGCCGATATTTGCGGGTTTTATGTGTATCGGCATCGGCCGATATGTGGCTGCTGTGTTCGCCGATTTTTTTTCCGGCATTATTTACAGACAGAGTGCTGGAAGCCGCAAGCGATTGCAGGTCATGTGACTAAAAACAACCAACCTTTCCATGACAACATCAAAAGCTCGGCCTAACAGCTGATCATAGCTGCGCAAAGCGGGTTTTTTTATTTCTCATCTCTATATATATGTGTGTAGTAGTAAAGTGCTAGAAATCAGTATCCTTTGCTGATAGTTCCTCGTCATTGTGGAGAGTGCAGTTCATGGTTCCATAGCATACTCACCTGTTTTTACTATTTTTTAAATATAGTTTTTTTTTAAGTTCAATAAATGTTACTTTTTTAAATTGAGACATTTGCCGTCATCGTGCCATTTTTATGATGTAAATTGAGTGAGCAAAAAGCAGTATCGGCTCCAAATATCAGCTCAAGAAAATCGGCAGCCTGTATTGGTCATCGGCTAAGGCTGATGAATCAAAAATCCGTATCGGCATCGGCATTAAAAAAATCCATATCGGTCGTTCCCTAGTTTGTTTAAAGCTCCCGTTCTGTCTGTGATTTTAAAGCTTTGATTGTGTTTATAGTGGGCAATATAACATGTGTTCATGTTTCACGTGTAAAAAAACACGGTATTTGTCACACAATTTACTTATCTGTATAGCGCTGTTTTCACTGTTCTCAAAACAGGCTGATGTCTTCCTTGTTATGTGAAGTCCCTACTTCAGAAATACGTATCAAGTTCTGATTGTGTGGTTTGTTTAGTGTGCTGTGATTCGATAGCAGCTTAGCTTAGCAGAGCCGTTTGAGCCAAAGCTGGTGACTGACGTATTCCTGTGGGCGGAGTTTAGTCAACGAACTGTTTTACTGACGTCATTAAAGCAGGAAATAGAGGGCTGTAGTCCAAACCGGCCTTTCGTTCTAGGCTTTTAAAGAGGAATTCTATTGAAGAAAATATATCGCCTGGCAGTGAACTTTGAGCTTTATCATTTTACAGGTATTATTTATGCTATTATAGCAACATTACACACTAACTAGGGTTTAAAAAATGGTATCAGGAAGAACGTGACCTTCAAAGCTGGATTTTGTTTAAATGGGGCAGTTTCAACCAGGTCATGAGTTGCAGGCGGTAAGTAAAACTGCATCAAATGTCTGTGTTTTGTTGGCAATTGTCGCGTAAGTGCATATAATGTAAACAACATCAACATGCAGTGAAGTTATCCAGAGATAGTGGGATAATGATTTGTGTGTTTTGCTTGCTCGGGATTCCGCCCGCTTCGCCCGCGGTACACCTCTAAACTAAATACTATTTGCATATATGAAGGAAGCAATACTGAACCACTGTCTTATGTCACCTTTAAGAAAAGTAGCTAAACAATGATTGTCTGTGTTTGTTTTAAGGGAAATTTTATTCAAAACTGTAATAAATTTGTCCTTATGTACTCACCCATGTTGTTCCAAACAAGCAGTGATGGAGATGTTGAATATTTGTTTCTGTCATGTTTACAGCTGGAGAACTACATTCAGAAAAATGTGCGATCGGAGATGGAACGAAACGTCATTCACACCCAGACGGCCACCATGCTGGAGATAGGAACCAACCTTCTCAGCCAATCAGCAGAGACTACACGCAAACTGACAGATGTGGAGACACAGGTGAGGTTGATCAAATGAGACAGGCAACGTCTAAAGAAATAAATAACATCAACATATTAACTGCAGGGAAGTTCTGCAGAGATACTGTATGCCTTCTCTCATATCATCAAATCCATGTTTCAAATACATGAAAGTGGAAGACCTCACCGCATATTATTTGTCCAGAGTCATTGTTTTGTAATTTACTGTTTTTTTTTTTTTTTACATAAAATCATCATACATAATGTAAATACAACCTTGATATATTTAATATTGACAGAGTAAAGCCATGCCAACGATTCAAATTAAAATGAAATCAATGAGTAAATTTAAACTTTGATGATCCTATTTTAATAATTAGATTATGAGACTAAAACCTGGATTATACACTGGGTCACATACAGTATATACCCCATTAAAAGGTTTGGTATAACTGGGCATCAGTATGTTGTGTTTAGGTGTTCCTAGCTCAAAAGGCCAATAACAACAGACCATGAGTCTAAAGGTATACAGGGTACCTGGGAGGTGAAGGTATACCTGGAATTATTTATTAATAATAAAAATTAACATGAAACAGGTCTTTCTTACAGGGTAATATTTGTGCAATAAAGGTTATAGAGAACGTTATGCCTCAATGTATCCCATTTGACACTCAAAGCACTGGGCTGTTCTGAATAATGTGTGTGCTTTTTTCCTCATCTTAATTCATAATTTAGTGCAGTCGTAGCCAACAGAAGCAAGGTTAAGTGGCCATGCTGTGCGGTGTTGCAGGAGAATCAGAGAGGCGGTGAAAATGGCCCAGCTAAAACAGACACTGTGCTATATTCTCATAGAGCCATTCTTTCACAATGCTTTCATTTCATCTTTTAATCTCTTTATCAGTAGTTTTTGGACCATCATAGTACAGCCTGAAAAAATATTGAGCTGCCTTGATCAGGTTACACGTTTGTTGTTTTAGGCTCACTTGAGAAAACATGCCACTGAACCGTCTGCATTAAACAAACAGGCATAATGAGATAATCACTTACTCGTGATCAGTGTTTGACTTTTAAGAGACGTGATTATAGTTTTAAAAACTTAACCCCCATTACAGTTGATTAACACTGCAAAAATGATACTGCAGGCAATGTGCTTGGGTATAAAACCAACATGGGCAGACATTACAACATCTGGTAAACTTCAACACTATACTCTTGATATAAAACATCCTGTACATCTGCATATATGTAAACATGAAAAACATACTAGCTGGACAAGGGCATAATCATAATTCTGTCATTTCTTTACAGACATTTTATAAGTAATCCATGTGTCTGGGATTTTTTGCAGGTATTGAACAAGACCAGTCGTCTGGAGATACAGCTGCTTGAATACTCACTCAGCACCAACCGCCTGGAGAAGCAGCTCCTGGAGCAAATTCAGGAGGTGTCCCGTCTCAATGAGAGAAACAGGTGAGCAATGTCTCATTCATACCCTTATGTACCGTAGGTGAGCCACAACGTTATTAAAAAGTACATTGTATGCACATTGACATGTTTATCCAAAATTAAGAAAGATATGAGGGCTAGAAACCACACTTTACATATAAATGCATATGAATACTAAATAAATAACATTCCTTTTCCAGGCTTTAGCTTTGTTTGCAAAAAACTTTGCCAAAGGTAATTCATATTGAAATTGGGAGTTTGCTGAATAATAAAATAAAGAACGCCAGTTTACACTACAAATGCACATATGCCCACTTGATCACGCATGATGGAAGTTAACTCATTCCCTGCCATTGACGAGTTATCTCATCAATTAAGAGAAAACATTTGCATGAAAAACGTGTTCCTGATGAGTTTTTATGGTAATCTATATTACCGTGATTATCCACTAGATGCTGCTTTTACCCAATTTATAAAAAACTGAAGCAAATATTTATTCATTAATTTTACACTCCGTGTATGTTTTGATAAACGTTCTGAATCTGATCTTTAAAGTGGCCATATTATGAAAAACTCACTGTTTCTGGGTTTTGTGGTGTTCTTTTGTGTCTCTGGTGCTTCCACACGCATTCAACCCTGGAAAAAAATCCATCCATGCTGTTTTGAGTGAGATACAGGTTTCTGAATGTCCTCTGCCTTGAGTCTCAGATTGCACGGTTTCAAAATCAGCTCCGTTGTGACGTAACAAGCCTTGTCGTCACATTCCATTTGAAATTTCCCGCCAACCACACTGAAATAACAGCGCTATTTGGATATTATGGATTATAATCCCGCCTACTTTTAAAAACAAAGTTTTAACGCGTGTTTATGTGTTTACTGGAACCTAAAGTGTAATCTCATATACAGTCTGTTACGACGTAAATAGTCCTCAGATTGTAGGCGATATTATATTCTTTTTTAAGACGTTCATGCGAAATCTAATGTAAACAAGAGACTATATATCTATATTTCACGGATTATACGCATTTGTGGACAAAAATGGTAATTTGATGTATTTTATTGGACTTTCATGGATTATTCACACATCTGAAACAGACTGGATTCGATCCGCGATCGTTATATCAACACAAAAGGTAAGAAGTCACGTTTATATTCTGCATGTTGTCATCTGGACTTCTGTCACAAAATACTACATTTATGATGCTAGAGCATCTGTATCTCAAAACAGAGATCATACATTGATGCTTAACCCGTAAGTTGTACCTTTTAAACGATGTATAGTAGTGTTAATATTATTAATGTTTGTACACTCTAAAAATGGTTGGGTTAAAAACAACCCAATTGGCAACCCAGCGCTGGGTAAATATTGGACAGAACACATGCTGGGTTAAAGTAACCCAACACGTTGGGTAACACATTTTAACCCAGCAGGTTGGGTTGTTGAGAAAACCCAACATGTAGTCATTTTAACCATTTATGGGATTAATATTCTGGGTTTTGGGTTATTCTTGCTGGGTTATTTTTATCATGTGCTTTATTGTAAATCAAGACCATTGTTAACAGCAAATAAATGTTTATTTGATTGCAAAATAACTACAAACTCTTACATTTTTACAGTTGTAAGTTGCAAAATCATTTAAAGGACTGCTTACTGACCCAAGTATAAATATATTTATAAAATATCATTAATTATGCACATTGAAGTAACAATGTAACAGGTTGAATCAATTCGTTTGAATTTAAGACAGAATTTGTAATTTTACAGTATATATATGAAACACTGAAATGTACATAAACAAAACTACAGCAGTGTAAAAAAGAAACAATGTAATTGTTAAATTAAAAGTAAAATCATTCATAGATGTGTAAAGTTTTTTTAAAGAACAAATGTTTTAAATTTCACGGAATGGAATGTATTTGACTAAAAATACTTCATTTATTAAAGTTACTCGTCGCGAACAAAGATGTACAAAGGAAACGAACAGGAGAGGATTTATCCATTTAAAAAATTACAGACTACAGGAATTCCCAATAGAAGCACATTGCCTGGGGTATTTATTTTTTTAAGCACTTAAAATGCCTTTAAACCAGAGACTGTAAAAAATATGCAAGTAGTGTCCGTGACGTCACCTATTGGTTTGTGAAGAGCATTTTTGAAGCTTAAAGTAGGCGGTGCGTGCCGTCGCCATCTTGGCCGAATTGCAGTTTAAGTCACTTCCGTATTCAGAGAGACTGATTGAGAAAAAAGATTGAGAGGTCTGCTGCATGTTTCCCATGGCCAGGACGAAAGGAAAGGGTTTCGAGGATTCTGTCCAGAGAAGAAATTCCACCACATTTGTTGCAATCTACAAAAGAGGAAAAAACTTTTAGTGGTCTGAACTGAATTATCAGATTGAAGTATTCAGAAAACCATGTGGGCCAAGTGAATTATATATTTTATAAAAATTATAAGGGTTTCATTTGCATCCCTGGCTGCATTACCACCACGTGTGAGATTTTTTTTCCAAAAATGCAATGGCCTGTTGTCAGTTTGCATAAGACTTTGGTGTTACACTCCTTTAACTGTTGTGCCAACAACAAAGGCTGCAAACCACACAGACTGACAAATAGGATGATCTGATCTGACTATAAAGAATAAAGT
This sequence comes from Misgurnus anguillicaudatus, assembly GCF_027580225.2. Taxonomy (NCBI): domain Eukaryota; kingdom Metazoa; phylum Chordata; class Actinopteri; order Cypriniformes; family Cobitidae; genus Misgurnus; species Misgurnus anguillicaudatus. The sequence continues at coordinate 18,259,245 of NC_073356.2, forward strand.
ACTGCAGAACTAAAATTTAGCAGATAATTAAGACATTCTAAATATATTTTAAATAGGAATTATTAAATTATATACTTACTGGCTGAAGTTGTATGAAGGTCTTGCTAGCCTCATCAATGGATGGACGTTAAAACTCTGCACACTCTAAAAAAAGAATTGGAAAACAACATCACATCTGATCTCTGCTAAAAACATAACATCTCTGATACAGTATCAGCCACAGATCAGAGGGTTGGTCAATATACATTTGAAATCACAGGAGACAACCCAAAAATATTATGAAATTAATATAAAATAGTAACTAAATACGACTCAATAACACATCTAAATTCATATAACAGTACACATATACATGTTTGTTAACAGATAACGTTAGTCACTTCCACGAAGCCTCCGTCTTGGTGACAAATACGTTTATGTTTTCAAGTTCATATTCAAACACTTAAATTATTGTTTCATTTTAAAAGAGAGGAACAAGCATACATACAAGACACCAGTTCTTGGAAATGCTGTTTCGTTTTAATTTATCGACGCGTTACCTGCCGTACCGACTGTGAAGTGAATGTGGGTTCTTGTCTTTGCCTCAGTGACAGCGTAGACGACGGCTCCGTGATCCTCCGCCGCGGCGCCGTCGGTAAAGTTAACATGTGCTTCTGCTCGCGCCTCGCCCTTTGCGGTCTGTCTTTACATATCGAATGACAAGAAAGCAATTCGTTTGTCGCTAAATTTAATTTAACAGCGTCGCTATCGCTTGTTAAGCTGGGAAAGGGAAAACTATGCGCGTGTGTGACACAAAAAGCCGAAGTGGGTTGCGGAGGTCCACTCTGTACCGGTTTTGACTCGCTTTGTTAAAGGCTTACAGAAATTGTCATGAGTTAACGTAATCAACCGTGTGATGTGGATTTTATAACATGTTTTATTAATTTTATATGCCATATCAAACATCTTAGAACGATTATTCAAGTCAATTTGTGTAAATGGCGATCTGAGGTAACAGTCGTCATTCCTCCAAATTACACCCGTTGTCTTAGTCAGTATAAATTAACACGTTGCTGTCTCGCAAAATGTTATAATCTTGTTTATATTCATGAAATGTTCACAAAAGCATATAAACTTACCTTGAAACAACTGCTTCAGTGACTCTGTCCTTTCACGACGACCATTGCTGAGCACATTCAAACATCAAGGGCGCGAAGCACGTGAGCCTCTTCAAACAACCCAACATAATAGCCCAGCAGTTTTAACCCAACACCTAGAAAACTGAAACTACCCAAAAAGTGTTTAAAATGTAAAAAAATAACCCAGCAAAACAACCCAACAGACTCAACCCAGCATTTTGTGTTAAAAAATAACCCAGCCATTTTTAGAGTGTAGACAGTAGGCTATATAGATATTGTTAGCAGCGTAAACTGACATCATCCCTCCCACGAATTGGTGCACGTCGAGGGTGTGAACTTGTGTGTGTGTGTGTGTGTGTTTTAGCAGTCCTTTGCCATTGAGAACAACGAGGTGGCTAACCGCTATGCTAGTTAGTTTGCAGCGTGGTTTCTCCTGGAATGTACTTATTAGTGATACGTTTTGTCTGTTGGCAATACATAAACCGTTAATAATAATAATAATAATAATAATATATATATATATATATATATATATATATATATATATATATATATATATATATATATATATATATATATATATATATATATATATATATAAAATAATACAGTCTGTACTGCTCGCGACAGGGCCGGCCCTGGGCATAGGTGGAATAGGCAAATGCTAAGGGCGCCGCCGACCCCTTGGGGCGTCCGTGCGCCCAAATTATTATATTTTTTTAATATTTGTATATAAACATTTAACTATAAATATTTAATTTTGCACAAGAAAACAGCATTTATTAATGAATTATTAGTAGCATAGTATCTCGGAAGATCGTGCTTGTTAAATAGCTCTGTCTGTGACTATACTGCACTGAAGCGGCAGTTTAAAATATAAACCCAGAATTCAGCGAACGTCAAGAACAAGAAAACGGAAGCAACAATCAGACAGAGACGCGGAATTTACATAATTTTACACAGACCATGTTTAAATTTCAATGTTTCTGCACAGAAATACCAACTTGTTCACTTTGTTTGGGATTAATAAGCTGCGCATTGGAGTGCTGGCCGCGGTGCTAAAGACGCGCTCGGACCAACATGAACTCACAAAGTTCCGTGGGATAGTCTAGGAATTTTGTGCTAATTTTTCCGTGGCATTCTCACGGATCTCCGCATTTTTCCGTTGCCCTGCTACGGACTGTCTTTTTCCGTGGCATTCTCACGGATTGGTTACTCAACTGCTTTTTCCTATTTTCAAACCATTTTCGCTTCGGTTTAGGGTTAGATTTGGTGTTTGCGTTAGTATGTCACTTTAAATATTGGTTTATATTATTTTTTCTGATTTATTCTTTTATATTTTCTAAACTTTAAACAATTGTTGCCTGGCGTTGGGGTTAGAGTTGGGTTTGGGTAGGGATGTCATTTCATGTAAATCTAACCCTAAACCGAAGCAAAAATGGTAAGAAAATAGGACAAAACAGTTGAGTAACCAATCCGTGAGAATTCGTTATTTTACTTTATTATTTCCACTTAAGAAGAGTTCTGCACTTTTTATTTCAATATTTCTCTTTAAATAAATACTATTTTGTACTTGAATCTATAATTTCATTATTTTACTAACCCAACTAACTCATCTGCGCTTTCCGATAGGTTGCACGTAAGGGGAAAAGTATAGCTTTCTTCCCCTTGAGAAGAGTTGTGCACTTTTAAACTTTTTTTTTTTTTAAATATCTCTTTAAAAAAACTTTTTTCTTTATTTTACTAACCCAACTAATGACTTCTCCGCTTTCCAATAGATTGCACGTAAATATGTGTGTATATGTGCCATCAGTAGGCTACTCTGTCAGAACGCGTCTTCAGCACCGCGGGGAGCAGCCAGCACTCCAATGTGCAGCTTATTACAGACAAAGTGGTATTTCTGTCCAGAAACATTGAAATTTAAACACGGTCCGCGATAACGTTATGTAAATCCCGTGTCTCGGTCTGATTGTTTCTGTTTTCTTGTTCTTGACGTTCGCTGAATTCTGGGTTTATATTTTAAACTGCCACTTCAGTGCAGTATAGCCACGAAGCTATTTAACAATGAGCGCAATCTCCCGAGACATTACAACATGCTACTAATAATTCATTAATAAGAGCTGTTTTCTTGTACAAAATTAAATATTTTAAGTTAAATGTACAGTGTTAAAACGTAAAAAAGACAAGATTTTAACAATATCAAGATCAAATGCCTGAGGGTATTGTGTGTTTGTGTGTGTTTCCAAAATATTTTCAAAATAAAGAAAAACAAGACAAAGCTGTGCAGTTTGTTTCTGTGTAAGTTTATGAACAAAATGATTGGAACACGATTGTGATTCTGTGATTCTAAAGGGCACCAGGTGAAATCTTGCCTAGGGCAGCAAATTGGCCAGGGCCGGCCCTGGCTCGCGATACCATTGCGCATGCGCACATGACATTAGTAGTGGGGCGTGGCCAAAGGAGCAGCAGCTCATAAATATGTAATGACCACCTCAAAACGGCACAATCTGAAATGCAATGAAACAGAGGCTACTAGAGATGAGTAACAATCTTTTCCTACAAGCTATTTCGAGCAAACAACTTTTGAAACATGCTTTATGGAACTCATACACCTATTCAACTTGTGGAAAAGCAGTCATAAGATGGGCACTTTAACAAAATTCTTTCACAAAAATGCAATTATTTCAGCTTTTTGCTAAAAATTTTGTATTCTTGAAGAGAAATACCCATATTTAAGATTTTATGAACAGAGAAAAAAAATAAAAATAGGATGAAACGTTTTGTTTGTTTGTTTGAAAGCAGATGGTCTGTTCTTTCATTTGATATATTTGTATGTTTATATATGTTTAAAAGAAAATTTTCCTGGAAGGCATTTTGTGAAACTTGGCGGGCAACTTTAAAAAAAAAGGCTGGCGGGAATGAGTTAATACTTAATATTAACAGGGCCAAATGCAGCTGATCCCAGGTGTTTATCATTTCAGATACTAAAGAGAAGTTAGAAAACAAGGGGTCACCAGCTGTTTACATCTGCTTTTTATGACATCCTAATAATGCACAAATAAACAAAGCTGAAGAGATTGAGAGAAAAACGTGCAGTTTGGTACTACATGTCAAACCTAAGTGCTAAAAGAAATACATTTCTTCTTATTAAGCTGGTTTTGGTGGATCTATGGTTAAGTAATTGTGCATATTTCTGTCAAATAATAGCTACATACTTAATTTTTTTTTTTTTTTAATGTAACTTTTAAGGTAAGTTATTCTCATTCACTCATTCACATGAAAATATTGCATACGAAGCCTCTGTGTCTTTGTTCAGCTATCTGGAACATCGGTTTGCTGCTATGGATGCCAGGCATAGCAGAGAGCTTCAGGCCATCCAGCAGGAGAAGCAGCATCTGCTGGATCAACTGGACAGGCAGAGTCACCTGGTCACCCTCCTGGAGGGAGAACTGGCCAGCTCCACCCGTAACAGCACCCTGCTCCAGCGCCAGCAGGCCACACTTACAGAAACAGTACAGCAACTACTGACTATGGTCACTCACTGTAACGGTTAGTGCATCACTTTACTATGTGCTTAAAATATGTACAAATTGCAGTGAGAATTAAATTTCATAAACTGTAACAAGATTATTGCTGTAAAACAAAGGGACGATTACATTTGCATGCTGCTTTAGCTTAAATAAACACAGTTTTTTTCAAACAGTGATGCCTCCCTCTATATAGGCATTGTTTATGCAAATTCATATTTTGGAGAAGACTCTTTTTATTATTTTTTTATTTATGACATATATGTGTTGTGAATGGCAATTTTGTTGAATTTAAAGTGCAAGAAGAGTTTTTAAAACATGTTTTTGTTATAATAACACAATACTGTATATGCATTATGTGCATTAGCATACTTTAAAAAGACTTTTATTTTTGTTTTGTAAACTTATAATTGTTCTGTTTACTTGCAGATATTTCCGCTCCTGTTGAGGAGACTGTGAAGTTCAGAGACTGTGCAGAGATATTTAAATCTGGAGTCACAGAGAGTGGAATATATTACATTCATCTTACCAACTCCACTCAGAAAACTAAGGTCAGTGGATCTTCATCACACTTGCAAAATGCATTTGTGTGGGATCTGGAAAATTTAAAACAAGCAAACAAGACAATTATCTGAAACTGAAGTGGTTTTGTTCAAGTTAACATGACAATTGGTTGCACCATTAAAAGTAATTGGTTTTACATTTACATTTTGTGATTTAGCAGAGGCTTTAATCCAAAAAAAAAAACAGCAATGCGGTTTGTCTAAGGAAATCAATAACATCAGAAGTGCCATACAAAGTCATTTTCAGCTTAAGAAGTTTCACCTGTTTGTGGAGGGATGTAAGATTTGTTTTTTAGGGTCAGAACCGGTATAAAGTTACAGCTGCAAAAAAGTGTTGATGTAAAAACGCAATGTTTAAGTTACTTGTAGATCTTAAGCAAGTAAACCCCACCCACTGATTAACTTAGAATTTAAATACAAGTTGACTTTGAAAATGAAAACAATAACAATCAAATAATAAGCAACATAAAATAAAAAGTGAACTTTGCATTTTAATTAGATTTTCATCTATTGGGTAAGCATTAATAAAAACCTTATTTGAAGTTTTTTCCACGTTTGCCTTTTAATTTTAATATTGGCAGTTTTGCTTTGAGATTGTAGTGAAAATTAAATGTCAAATCATCAATGGCATTTTATTATGCATTATCCCCTTAAAACATAATTTAATTTTGGCACATATTTGGTGTACAATTTGATAAATCTGTTTTTTATTTTTTATCATTAATTTATTTATTTAAAGTTGGCAGAAAAACTTCCCATATACCAGAATACTAAACTTTAAAGTGTAATATGTCACAGTGTTGCTTTTAGAAACAATATTATAATTCGTATAAACAGAATGTTTCAGTAAAATGCAATAGAGATAAAAATGCCATGTGAATTAAAAACTAATTCTAGAAGTCAACAACATTTCCTTCAGGCCAGTTCATTTCAGTGCATGATGATGCTCACTTTGAATACTCTATGTGCCTGTATTTAGAGAATGTTACCCTACTGTACCAGATCGCACCCCTATGCCTTTGACACATTATGCCTTTGACTTCCACAATCAGATTTAATTTCTAGCAGACTTGGGGCTGATGATCAATATAAAATGTGGCTAAAATGGTTATTCATTATTTTCTCGTGCACCCTACATTTTCTTTAAACGCAGACACCAGGTGTTTGGCAAAGAGTCTACAGCTTGGTGCCAATTCAGGGTTTAATGCCGTGAAAAGAGAGATAGAGCTGGTATACCGTATGTTGTATTATCCCTCTTTATACTGTGGCACACCTCAGAGTATCGAAATGGGTGGTTTCTTTTATTTTGTGGTTTTCCACTTTAATTTTGTTTGCATAATGATACCAACGCTCATATGTTTATGAGATATTGATGGAAAAGTCTTCTGTACTGTTCAAGGTGATTTTATCGTCTCTGTTAGACAATGATTTACCACCACCCTGAATTCTGGCTCTATATTCTGTGCTTATGCAGTAAATGTCTAACTCTCCTGAGAGTGCTTAATGTACAGCTGGAAAATATTTGGGGCCGTTGAGGAGTTTTTAAAACAATGAGGTGGACAGCTTATATCAGAAAACAAAGAACGTTTCACTTTTGTTATGCAAAAAACAAAAAGTATGTGTTGCAGTGAATAAAAAATGAAATCACATCATATCCCCCTAAAGCAACATCTCTTATGTCTGCATTGTGTCTTTCAAATCCGATTGGCAGTTTTACGTTTCACTATGGAGGGATTTTTTTTATAAAACCAGCATCATGTGCTGCTAAATGAGCTGGTCCTGCCAGTTTATGGAAATGTATATTATTCAACTACGTGATTTTGCCAAGAAGAATAGATTGCTGTGCACCCTATCCTAAATTTTTATATATAATATTATATGACAATACTTAGTTACTTGGGTTGTTTTCAGTTGACACACACAGGCTTGATATATTTAATATTTTAGAGGAAAATCTGTTATGAGTTTGGCTTTAATTATATTTGATGGGTTTGGATGAGTTTGGGTTTCCGAGTATCCTTATTCTTATATTTTAGTGCTAATGGATAACTGGTGTTTACCTTGAGACAAATCAATGGCACTGGGATATTTTAATATTGTCAGTGCAAGTTAATTCAGTTAAGACAGCTCAAACATGTGTTTTAGTCTAGGACTATTAAGCCTTATCTGTGAAATCAGGGGATAATGCTCAGATTTTCTCTTTTAAGTAGCCATTCAGTTAATTTTGTTAATGCATGCAACTTATAAAGCTAAGGATGGTCTCTGAGACATCTTTATTTAAAGCATCATGAGTTAAAAATTGATACAGTATGTGGAGTGCTAGCTACATATTAAATTTATATTTATGCATTTGGCAGATGTTTCATCCAAAGCGACTTGCATACTGATACAGTTACATAGACCTTGAGCAATCGAAGCCATTGAACTCAACATTTGGAATACTGATGTAATGCTGTTTTAACTGAGCTACAGGAACTGTACGCTATGCTATGTGCTAGGGATGGGCATAATTAATCGACGATCGATAATTGATTGTTAAGAATTTCGTCGATAACGTTAATTTGTTATCAATTAATCGAATGCATTTTTTTTATCTAACTCCTGTTTCACAAATACTCTGTATGCAGTGCGTTTGCGTCTGTGTGCGGCGAATCCGTCAAGCACCCGTTGCAGTGCGCTGCTGACCGCTTATTCTGCATATAAAACGTTCATGTGATTGACACTTTCTGTGAACACTTTTCCGCATAAACAATAGAATAAAGCATCATTTTTTTTCACAAAACAATATATTTTAGATATTATTTGACAGACTAGTAAGTGTGGATTAAGGATGTTTAAAATCTCTAGCCTGGTGGTCAGGATCTGAATGGATCAAATCAGCAGTTTTGCAATGCTTTATTTATCTCCACTGACTCCACATATATCATAAATAAAAATAAGCAGAGTAACTTTGCAAGTCTACCCTTCCACATTATATATTTCCTACTATGTATGTATATGATTTCCAAATAATAAACGAGAGTATTCAACGACAAAAGCGTCTCATATGGAAATAAATCCTCACAATATTATTATTTCTCAAAACTTTGACAAAAATAAGCAACTGTATTCCTACAGTTATTCAAAGATGCAGACATTATTCCGCATATAATTTGAATATTATACAAAAGTATTCATATAACGGCACGTTTCATATGGCAAATAAATATCCTCACATTAACTAACAGCATAATGAAATTAATAAACAGACAATAAAACACGATTGAAATATAAATTGTATTATTATTACCGGAAAAAAGCAATATTGCTAAAATAATCTCTGAGGTAAATGCGTCAAAAACGCTGTTACCCGCACAATAAGTCTAAATGAGCAATAACAGTGAAAAAAGCATTATTAGGCCATGTCTCAAAACTTTATATGACAAAATATATTTAAAAGAAATGTAAACTTACAGTTATTCAAAGATGCACACATTATTCCATATTACACCCGTTTATGAGCACGTTTGTCTCTGGCCTCGCTCTGTTATGTAATAGATTGACAGGTGCGCATCTCCGTCTTTCAAACATATATAATTTTGTAATTACTACCTTAGGAAAATTAGCCATGATTTTATCATTGTGAAATTGTTTTTTTTTTTGCAGATAAAAAACGATTTGTATTTCCGCAATTTTACTACAAATAACATGGTTATGGTAGGCTATATTGTGGAGTTGGAGACCATAGTAAATTTGTATCTACTGTTGTTTTACAACAAATAAAAACTAAAAGACTATGTTATAATTAAACAATGGTGAAAGGGGCTCACAAAACGCATGCTGTTTCACACATACTCTGTATGCGGAATAAGCCAAGTTAGCGCTGAGGTACCTGTGCATCCCGGTCAGTCTCCTCGGAGCGGCTGTTTTCGGCGGCAGCTGGACTGACGGTCACCATGGGTTGCGGTCGCGTCTGACCCCAAAACATGCTTTTATTTCTCAAAAAAAAAAAAATCAGTAGACTGGTGCAGAAGTTTTATGCGAGTTACTAAAGTTTAATGCCTAATTTGTTATAGCCTAATGTTAGGAAGGCTAATATCTTGCACTTTCTTCTGGCTTGAATAATTTTGAGTTACATTTTGACAAAACCTTTCAGATCTAAGTATTATGTTTTTTGTTTAATTTAATGTTAAACATTAATCTGTTTTTTTGTTTTATTTTGGAACTAATGAGGTCTCTGTTTAAGAACGCTGGCTCGCAGCTGCAGGTTCCGCTGCTTTAGAGCACCGCACATGCATGCACATTTATGTTTGAAACATAGTTTAACTGTCTGCCAGAAGTTGATCTTGTAATAAAGGTCTCATCGAGGAAAAACACGCTGTATATTTGTATTCATTGCATTTTTAAGTATAAAAGTTAAATAACAAATTTTATTATAAAAATATTAATGATTAATCGATAGTCGATCGTTAATTCTCCCGACGATCGACAAAGAAAACTTAATCGAATGCCCATCCCTACTATGTGCAGTGTCCTGGAAAATCAGTCTGTCCACAAAGAGTCAAATCTGTGAACTGCATCTTACAGTGCGTTCTGAATTATATATATGAAACTAAAAACAGCTGACTGATGTAACTTTTCTTTGTTGTTTAATAAAATATAACGCCACTTTTATATGCACTTTGCAAAGGGCTTCCGGTCTTATCATTATTTTTATCATGTCATCAATTATAGAAATTGTTAGATGTGCGCTTATTCAGTGGTGGCTCGTGACTGCTCATCCGAGGGGTGCAAATTCAAAATATGTGTTTGGAGTGTCGTGTGTGCTGCTTGCGTTTTCAAAATATGTGTTTGTTGCGTCATGTTAACCATGTGCATCACATGTTTTGACAAAATAAGTGCCTGCTGCACACAGTTTATGATAAAAGCGATGCTCACGTTCACAAAATACACGCAAGACACTCCCTTAACTACGCATGAGAATATGTGAGTATCTGGCAAACGCAAGCGTCTCTTTTATCATAAACTCTTTAGATGCGTCTGCAGCAGGCACTTATTTTGACATGACACGTGATGCACAAAGGATCGTTCGACGCGCAGAACACATATTTTGAATTACAAACCACACACATGATGGGCTACATACATGTTGTGATGAACTTCGCATCGAGCGCCCTCGAAAAAAGAAGTCACCGGCCGCAACTGCGCTTATTCCCCAATATGTTTATCAACTCACATAAGTGTTTCTGAAGTCAGAAATAATAAATGCTCACAGCGGGGTTCATAGATTTGATAAAATTTGAAATTTGAAACTGATTTGTTTTAAAATCTCCTTTGTGCAAATTATTTAAGTTGTTTGCTTCCATTGAAGATCAGATTATGTTTTTGGATAATTCTCAAAATCATGCTGAGCTTACATAGATCACCAGGTTTTGGAGTGAACTTTTGGAGTTCTCAAAGCCCCCCTAACCTAGAAAATTTTACAAATCCATCTATTTTTCTTTGTGTAATCTCCTTTAAACCGCAACAGTCACACAAAAAGGCTGTTGGAGATCCCCTATCAATGTGATGTCACATTAATTACGCCCCAACCATAACTGCTCACAGACTCCGTCTTAGGAGCGAGTAGTTCAACCTTCTGCCACGGATAAATGTTTTGATGTAATCCTAAGTACATGTGTAAGCGCTCCACCCCCTACTTTGCATACGGGGAGGGAAACAGAAGCTTTCTTTGCATTTAAAGAAACACACACAAAAACAGTGCGCTTTTTGGTGCAGCCTCAAATGGCCATGTTCAACATAATGAAAGATCTGGGATGTATTTTGAGCTGAAAGTTTACAGACACATTCTGGTTATACCAGAGACTATTTGTATATTGTTGAAAACACCTAGCTTACTGCCCCTTTAATGGCATACTGTCATTTAAACAAAAAATGGCACATTCAAAATACTGAAACTTTTTTACACTCAAAAACATTGTGGGTTGCTTTAACCCATAGGTAGGTACATTTTGTACAGAACCAACCTAAACCTATCCATGTGTTGGAACACCCCAGCATTTGCGCTGAACCATGGGTAAAAGCAACCCAACTTTTTTTAAAGTGTACTTTTTGATATTGTATAAGGGATACTGATACTATAAAATACAAGCTTTTTCACAAGCAGTCTTAGACTTTTGGTCCCCAATGTATTTGTATATTTATGTAGTCTGACTTTATCCAGGTATTCTGCGACATGAAGACCAGAGGGGGAGGCTGGACCGTCTTTCAGCACCGCTATGATGGATCAGTAGATTTCCACCGTGGCTGGAAAGATTACAGACTGGTAAGACCAGTTGAGAATTGAATTGAGTTTTTATCTTCATGCACCTAATATTTGAAAATCATTATAAATCAAGCATATTGAAAAATCATATATTGCCATGTTTTGATGCATACTATTTAAAGGAAACACCACCGTTTTTCAATATTTTACTATGTTCCTCCACTTAGACAAATTAATACATCTCTATCTTTTTTCAATGCATGCATTTTTAATCTTTGCACAGCACCTTGTGAATGTGTGAACATTTAGCCTAGCCCCATTCATTCATATGGCTCCAAACAGGGATGAATTTAGAAGCCACCAAACACTTCCATGTTTTCCCTATTTAAAGACTATTACATGAGTAGTTACACAGGTAAGTATGGTGGCACAAAATAAAACGTTTGTTTGGATCCTAAGGAATGAATGGGGCTAGGCTAAATGCTAACACATTCAAGAAGCGCTGTGCAAAGATTAAAAGTGCAAGCATTGAATAAAGATAGGTATGTATTAAATCATCTAAGTTGAGGTAAAAACATAGTAAATATTGAAAAACATAGGTTGTGTTTTCCTTTAAAACTATCCACGTCCATTGCAACATGATGTATTTTAAAGCACATCTAGTGTGATTTATAGACCCTGTTGCTGAAAATAGATAGTATTCAAATCCTGTTTATAGAAAAGATTTTTCTTAATTTGTGCTAAAAATGAGATAACATAGCTCTTTAAATGAAGATAAAACTGGTATAATTTACAGGTATATGTATGTCTATATATTATTATTAAGACTACTTGATTTATGCAGACACTGCCTCTTCTAAACGCCTCATTCATCTGAGTTTCCTAACATTTACAAACACATATTTAACCTCCGCTGGATGCAGTTTAACTAACTCACACATGACATTTGACATTCGTTGGCATGGAATACTGATGGGCTGTTGATCCCCGTTGACCTTTTCTTGAAGAAGAGCATTCTGATTGCACGCCTCTGCGTTCCCACGTTTCCCTGAGTTGTTACACCTGCATTCCCTCCTTATCTGAAAAACGATTATGTAGTTGTCCCGACTCGGGGTCATTTTAAATAAGAAGTGGAAGAGACATAAGTAGACACTTTGAATTCAAGTAGGACATTATTATTCATACTTTGCTTCCATTGTTTAAAAATAAGTTACAGAATGCAAAAGTAGGAGAGCACACTTCAAAAGGCCATTGTTAGCAAGCAAACCTCATCTGCATAACTCATTTCGAAGAGGTTTCTTTGAAACCTCTGCCTTCTGAATGCCGAAATACAATAACTCCCCGAAGTGCTAACCTGCTCTGAAATATACTGTTATTGAGCTTTAAATGGAAAAACAGTTGTTATTTGTGTCACCTGGGCTACTTCAACAGATATATCGCTGAGTCTTCTCCGGGAATGCCTTGCCACTTGCAGAGCGTGAAACTGCAAGTTTTGTTTTCTTTTTCTTCTTGTTTTCCAAGAAATTTTTTTAACGAATAAATGATAAATATGGAGATGCAGTGTGGGAGCAGGAAGCCCCTGTAGACTAATAGTGTAACATGTGCAGTAAAGCATTTAAGTGCCCACCCACTACCATCATACCTTGTTCACGCTGTCAGTCCAAATCCGATTTCGGTGCATATCCGATTGGAATCCAATCACATTTACAAAGTGTGAACGGCCAAAAACCACATGAAATCCGTTTTTTTTTCTAATCCATTTCAGGATACATCCTGAGGTGGTTTGAAATCCATTTCAAATCGCATTTCCAGAAACCTATTTCAGTCTGACCGCTCTAATCGCATTTCTGTAGCTTTTTGGTTACGTCATGCTGTCATGTCGCATAAACGCAACCCCAGTGGAACTTTGGAACAGTCCATTTCAGACAAAATGATAGGGGTGTTTGAAAAAGTCCCATGTATTGGGGAATAGTTTCTACAACATCAGAGGTCTTCGGTTTGAGCCTTGGTTTGGTCAAGAGGCTTTTTTGTGTTGGTTTACTCCTAGATATATACACTAGATGTCGCCTTGGGGCTCTGAGCATGCGTCAAAACCGCCACCATCTTGGAACAGGGGTCTTGTCATAGGAAGTATCTAGGTAAAGCTGCTATGTCCGCCTGTACTTTGAATTCATGGACGATGCCGGACTTTTGTGCTGCGCATGGATGAAAGGGCTACTAGCACTATGCATTACAGTTAGAAAAAGTAAATTTTCATAAAATCAAAACTTTTATTTTTTCCTGTACTAAATGCTAAATACGTGTCTGACTGTTGAAACGAATCAAAAGAAAACGAAGAAAATCGCGTTCATGACGATTTATGGGGATTTTATTTCTGCAGATTATTTTTTGTATATCTTAACCAGTCCTTGCCATGAATATAGCCATAGATGTGGGAATGGCATTGATAAATAAACAAACAAACTCTATATGCTCATGCTATTATAAGGTCCACAAGCTTCTCTTTCCTTTTTTACATGCAATGTAGGGATTTGGAGATCCATCAGGAGAACACTGGTTGGGAAATGACGTTCTCCACCTGCTTACCACATCCAAAGTCTACACTCTCCAAATTCATCTTAAAGATGCAGAAGGACATCAAGCTTATTCTCAATATGACCACTTTTACATCGATGGAGAGGAAAAGAAGTACAGGTACAAATGGCTCCACATTCTTGACTTGTTTCTGCAGATGTCCATGATATGAGGTCAGTCGGGAGACATTCGAGCGTAAATGTGCAGGGGATTTTACAATCAAATAATGAAACAATAATGGCAGGGTGAAGACCATATTTCCAGTTCATGAATTAATCACTACAGCCCGGTTTATTCTGTGTTTCAAGTCAATAAAGACTGAACTGCACGTGTGGGAGAATGTTTTTACGTTTATTGTGTCATTTAAGTGGAATTTGTTTTGTGTCTAATGGACCAGAGTTCTTAAACATGTCATAATGTGTTTCTGGAGACGAACGGTGATTTGGACTGAGATGTGCGATGTATTGAGAGCTAAATTACTTGGGCAGACTTTAAAACCATTATTTTGACAGTTCGTTTATGTTTTGGCTCCTCTTATGCCAGTTTCTGGGATAAGGAATACAAAGACTGTTGTTATTAAGTGCATCAGTCAAAGTTATGAGCTAAGTGTAAAAAAATGACAATTCTCTTTTAGCTTCTGGTCAGTCAGTTCGAGTTGCTAACCAGAGAGAAATCAGACAAACACTTCTGAGTCAAACCAACCTCACACCTATCTTAAAGTCCCCTTGTGATGAAAAGTTTTTTATTGTTTTTTTTTGTCTATAGGGTGTTTTTAATATGCTTTAAGACAAACCATGTTAAAATTCATCATTCAACACCATTTTTCCATAAAATTTGAGTTTTCCAAAGACAGTCTCATTTTTAGGAGTTATGTGTCTAAAAACTGCAGAATGTAGCTTCTATTTACATATGAAGAGTTTGGTTCCAAAACACGATAAACGCCATTTTTGGAAAAAATGAGTTACTGCCAAAATCAGTATTATATCAGGTCAGTATTTAAAAGTAAATTCTCAATTTTACGCAAAATCCAATATCCGCCGTGTTATTCTGTCATCTTTTCTCCCTTTTTTTCCAAAACGCGATAAAGGCCACTCCCCCTTTTCTACAGAATGCAATAAATCCGCTCCACAAATTACAGCGCACCATTCCACGCAATGTAAGCAAGCAATGGCGGCGCGTTGAGTACACGGAGTCCTAGTTTTCCTCATCTACTTTGTGCGTCGTGATCAACAAACAAACAAAAACAAAATAATACTTTAATGGCATTGATAAAAAAACTGTCATGGATTTATTGCATTTTGTGGAAAAAATAATTCGTTTTTATAATAAATCTTTAAAAATCAAGTTATGGATTTGAATTTTTTATAACCTAAAGATGCTATGTGAAAGTTTGTAACAGAAAATAGTGGTTTTCACTTTCTTGGTATAGAAACACGTTTTTACCGAAATTTGTCAAAATGGATTTATATATATATATATATATATATATATATATATATATATATATATATATATATATATGGTCCAAGGTGTTGCCAAAAGGTTAAGGCGGGGACTAATTTGCATATTCATAGTTCTGCGTAGGGCTTGGCAATATGGCCAAAAAAATTATCAAGAACATTTTTTCATATCAGTTGCGTCACGTTGGTGTGGGAGCGCACACTGAAACAGTATATTCACTGCAGTGGTGGATCTGCTGTTTTTACTTAGTTTCCTGAATTTGTGAATGTCCTGTAAATATACTTTTAAAGCTGTGCGGATGTGTGCGCGCGCAAGGCGGATGCTGAAAGAAAGTACAATATACTGTATCTATTTTGTCTGCTGTGTTCCGGGGCTTTGAACCCTGTTTGCGCATCCAACATAACACAAAAGGAAAAGTTTACGTGCATTTTTAATCCGTGATTTTGTCCACATATCCGCATCGCGAAAATCATAGGGCTCTACCAATAAATGAATAACTTGCCTCATCTTACTCCACTCCTTCAAGTCTAATTGACACTGTGATTGTAAACCAAGAGCACGTGCCGTATCCGGAATTGCTTGCGCAACATTACGCACAGTGCGTAAACATTATCGATCACTTATCGAACTGTTGTTATTGTTTTATTGGGAAAATTTATATCAGTAAAATTATCGTTATTGAGTTATCGCCCAGCACTACTTCTATGTATAATAAATGCGGCAAGAGTGTATTACATTCAAGCTGTTTTAAAGCAAATACTGTCACAGGAATTTTAAGTGATAAAACTATTGACTAAAACAAGTTTTTGTGTGTGTTGTTGGAAAGCAAAGAAACAGGTAAGAAACAGGCTAAAGAAGCATTTGCCAAATCCCACCATGTTTGCTTCCTTGTTTACCTAATATGGTAAACGTGCATTTTATTAGTGTGCTGTAAATGCTGGCATTTATCTTAGGGATGTTGGGCACATTTGGGAAGAACCAGCCAAGCAACTTATGGTGCATGAATGTTTTCCAGCCGAAACTATCTTGTAGCTGTGTGGTCTTTTTTATCTGGCAATGTGTGTACTGAACGCTCACAATCCTTTCTGGTGAGACAGAATCAACAATGTATGTTGTATAATGAAGGTTGAATATTTTGGAATGCACGTTAGAGTCTTTTTGAATAAAAAAAGGAAATATCTCTAAGCACATCTGATACAGACTCACAGCTGGTCCAATTACACTGGATATAAGAGATGTAGACAGCTTAATCTGATTATGCAAAAAACAACAATGTAAATGATGGTGTTTCTTTATGGTATTAAAGTAAATTTATCTAAAATGGGATATATGTCTGAACGGATTAAAAACCCTGGATGCACACACAATGAGATAACAAAATGAGATCATGAGAAGCACTGGACCATTTGATCCAGGCTATGCCTGGTTGATAGGAACATTGATAAGAAGTTTTATTGTTTTACATATAGTGCTTTATCTTGTACTATATGTCAGCATACAGTATTAATAGTGTTTACTGTATATTGCATTCCTATCTGTATCTGTTTAATAAAATATTCAGTGTGTTCCTGTTACTCAACTGGAGGAGCTTTGTGTTAGCAATACAATAGTTAGGGGTTCGAGCCCCACATACCAACTATCTTGCATTATTTTCCTATTGCTTTTCAGTATCCATGTGATGGGATTCAGTGGTACAGCAGGACGCACCAGCAGTCTCACTCGCTCTGGCACGATGTTCAGCACTAAGGATCAAGACAATGACCAGTGCAGCTGCAAGTGTGCTCAGATGGCCACTGGAGGTATCATCTTATTTGTTTATCACTATATATTATTCAATTATATTTTTTAATTCTCTGCCAGCATCAAAAACTATTTTCCATGTGCCTTTATTACCAAATATAGTTTCCATAACAACTGAGAAACAAACTAGTGGGGGCCCATCAAATGAAAAAGCAGCTCAAGGTTACTTGGTCTTAGGAAAAGGCAGTGATTTAAACAAGATATGCCTACAATCATAAATTGTACATGTTTTTTAGTATCTTACTTTGAGAGTTTTTGTCAAGTTTTAAAATGGGTCATTAAACATATTATCTAAGGTCCATTTACAATATCATAATAGTTATATATTTTTAAGGACCAAAATTATTCTTCATTTTGTGTCCCATGAATTTATCATTGAATATTTGTTCGCTACTGCACCTTTAATGTCATTGTAAGACTGGCTAATCTTTAGTTAAAAGAAAACTGAGTGTTGAAAAGGAATACTTAGAAAATATTTAGGCATTACAATGTTATACGCTTAAATAAATGAATAGGACTTGAAAAAATATGTGAAATCATTCCACTCACATGACATGAAGATGTCAGACATATTTGTAGCTGTATAAAATGTGATTTATTTTATATAAAGCTGGGATTTGTATGGGAGCAAGCATTGTAAGGATTACCTGACCAGCAAGAATTTCACCCTGACTAGACTTTGCAAATGTGGGTTGTTAAGTGCTGATGTACTTAACTTAATTGTTGTGACATCACAAGAGTGAAGTCGTTTTTATTAAATCAGTTCCTTTTAATTATATGGACATTGATATATTATCGCCTTTGGTTGGAAACCTTGTATTTTTATATTTCATGACTTTTTGTCACCTCTGTAGGTTTTGCCAATTTTTGACCAGTAAAATGCATTAAAAAGAGAATGTGACTAAACCTCGTAACTCATTTGAATCCTTAAACTGCCTGTAAAACCTCATAACTCGTCTTATCTCAATCACATAAAGTGCTGCACACATTTTGGACCACTTTTGCTTTCTTGTAATGTTTTAGCTAAAATGCAAGATTTAGATAAAATGCTACTAATAACATGACACATGTAAGCGTCTGACCTTACATACTGTAAACACACAATATTAACTTTGACAAACAGTGTTTAACTATTAAAAAAGATACAACGTATTTTCCATTTCTTGAAAAGTTTTGGACATACAAGGTTTCCGCCAAACAGTGACAATATACACTCACCTAAAGGATTATTAGTAACAGCTGTTAAATTTCTCATTAATGCAATTATCTAATCAACCAATCACATAGCAGTTGCTTCAATGCATTTAGGAGTGTGGTCCTGGTCAAGACAATCTCCTCCAAACTGAATGTCAGAATGGGAAAGAAAGGTGATTTAAGCAATTTTGAGCGTGGCATGGTTGTTGGTGCCAGACGAGCCAGTCTGAGTATTTCACAATCTGCTCAGTTACTGGGATTTTCACGCACAACCATTTCTAGGGTTTACAAAGAATGGTGTGAAAAGGGAAAAACGTCCAGTATGTGGCAGTCCTGTGGGCAGAAATGCCATGTTGATGCTAGAGGTCAGAGGAGAATGGCCCGACTGATTCAAGTTGATAGAAGAGCAACTTTGACTGAAATAGCCACTTGTTACAAACGAGGTATGCAGCAAAGCATTTGTGAAGCCACAACATGCACAACCTTGAGGCGGATGGGATACAACAGCAGAAGACCCTACCGGGTACCACTCATCTCCACTAGAAATGGGGAAAAAGAGGCTACAAATTTGCACGAGCTCACCAAAATTGGACAAGACTGGAAAAATGTTGCCTGGTCTGATGAGTCTCGAGTTCTATTGAGACATTCAGATGGTAGAGCCAGAATATGGCATAAACAGAATGAGAACATGGATCCATCATGCCTTGTTACCACTGTGCAGGCTGCTGGTGGTGGTGTAATGGTGTGGGGGATGTTTTCTTGGCACACTTTAGGCCCCTTAGTGCTGATTGTGCATCGTTTAAATGCCACGGCCTACCTGAGCATTGTTTCTGACCATGTCCATCCCTTTATGACCACCATGTACCCAACCTCTGACAGCTACTTCCAGCAGGATAATGTACCATGTCACAAAGCACAAATCATTTCAAATTGGTTTCTTGAACATGACAATGAGTTCACTGTACTAAAATGGCCCCCACAGTCACCAGATCTCAACCCAATAGAGCATCTTTGGGATGTGGTGGAACGGGAGCTTCATGTCCTGGATGTGCATCCCACAAATCTCTATCAACTGCAAGATGCTATCCTATCAATATGGGCCAACATTTCTAAGAATGCTTTCAGCACCTTGTTGAATCAATGCCATATTTTTAAGGCAGTTCTGAAGGCGAAAGGGGGTCAAACACAGTATTAGTATGGTGTTCCTAATAATCCTTTAGGTGAGTGTAGTACATTAGCTTTTTTATTTTAAAATACTGAATTTTAAATGATATGGGCCCTTTAATTTTAATAATCTAGTCAAGAATAAACTTAAAGGGGACATTCACAAGACTTTTTTAAGATGTCAAATAAATCTTTGGTGTCTCCAGAGTACATATGTGAATTTTTAGCTCAAAATATCATATAGATAATTTATTATAGCATGTTAAAATTGCCACTTTGTATGTGTGAGCAAATGTGGTGTTTTTGAGTGTCCTATTAAATGCAAAAGAGCTGATCTCTGCACTAAATGGCAGTGCCATGGTTTGATGCAGATTAAGTGGAAGTATTATCCCCTTCTGACATCACAAGGGGAGACAAATTTAATTGAGCTATTTTTTCACATGCTTACAGAGAATGGTTTACCAAAACTAAGTTACTGGGTTGATCTTTTTCACATTTTCTAGATTGATAGAAGCACCGGGGATCCAATTATAGCACTTAAACATGGAAAAAGTCAGATTTTCATGATATGTCCCCTTTAAATAACTTACCCTTTGTCACTGGAGGGTGGTGGTTTGAAGCTTGTGGTCCATCCAATCTCAATGGGATTTACTATTCTGGAAACTTCAATGTTGTGCGTTATAATAGTATAAAGTGGTACTACTGGAAAGGGCCGAGCTGGATGGCAACCACGACAACTATGATGGTGCGGCCTGTGGACTTCTGAAAGCAGGAAGAGACTGTCATAAATGGGTCAGTTGACTTTACAGATTGTGCAAACATGTTTATGGCACCTGTGAAAATTATGGACAACTTGAGCATTGGACAACTTGCAATCGTGCCATTGTAGACGTTCAATCTGTCTCCATTTTGCTTGTTTAGTCGGGCGAAACTGGCACAAATTGCACCATAAAGGTTTTATCTCCCTGTATAGCAAAGCTTTTGCCATGTAAAATGCAATGAACTGCAATAGCCGATCAGTGTCCACATTTGTACTTAATGGCGAGTTCAAGCCTGATTTTGATGCAGAAAAAATTGTCCTTTCCAAACTCAAGAAGACATGTCTTCTTTTTCTTATAAAGTGCTTGAAAGGATCTGAATAAAATGTGCACAGGACACTTACAGTACATGCATATCTTTTATTATAAAATATATATTTTTAATAAAAGAACAAACATTATCTGCGTGAGATCTAGTTATTACCAAGAAATTCAAAAACGATGACTTCCTGCAATTATAAAATTTGTGAAACAGCAGGTTTGGTTTAAAGCTGTGCTGTGGAAGACTGACCATCCACATGGTTTGCTGAGAGCGTCTATATTAGTCCTTCTTCCATGCCAATCACTTGATGAATCATTCAATAAAAGCGATTCCTGCTGTTACTATAAAATACTCTTCAGAGCCTGCTCCTGCCTGGCTGACCTGTATTCACATTCAGCACTTAGCCATCTTACTGCAGTCTTGATTTAATGCTCTGGTCTGCAACCCCACTCATCCATGGCAAGTGAGCGAGAAGAGTTTTGCATCGTATGCGGAAGCAACGCATATGCATTTCATTGCATTTATTTCAATGCTCACATTAACTGGTGCATAAACTGAAGTGAGGCTGCAAGCAAAGCTACTTGTTTTGTATTAATAAACATCCATATTTATTTTTTCGGCCTTTTTACAAAGACACAAAAAGAAATATGAAATACAGTATGTACCCAAAATGTAAAATAACCCGAAAATTGCTTTTTAGGCAAAAATTCAGTATTTAGTGTGCCACCCTTGGCACCAAGCACAATCTTGAACTCTTTTGAGAAGTCCTGCAATTAGAAATTAGAAATGAGGGTTTTATTTCATTCAGGTTTAAGATAGTCTGTATGTTTCTGCTATTCTTGTTAGGGGAGGTCATTAAAAACTTCACATTTTAGCTTATAAAAGCATTTTTAATTAATTTTTTTGTAATTTTCTGATTGCTTTCCAAAGAGACAAAATGTTAATGTGGCTTTTGCACAGTAAACCAACATAAAATACTGGCACAAACTATACCTGCCTTACTATACTTGTACTCTTCCATATACTGTGTACAGTATGATTTTACTGCCAAAAATGCAGCTGAAATCAATATGCCACCCCATGACACAAAGCAGGAAATATGCACAGGTTGTGGCAGCCATTTGCCAGAAATATACTGCGACCGAGCCAGTGCAAAGATGAAGACGTTCCCGACGCGCCGTAACAACCGGCACGGCTTTATTACGGGTCCGGCAGCTGCTGTGATAGATTACTGCTGGTGATATGGGGGTTATGGTTGCGGGGGTTCCATTATATTCAGGTTTAAGAGGTGCACTGGACAGCTGGCTCCGCCCCTGCCGTGAAGCATGTATTATTTGTTGATGCCATCATAATACCGACCTGGTTCAGTGTGCAGAACAGATGCCCTACACTGACGGGGGTTCTGCACCAGCAGAGCCTTTCAGCACTTCTGAGAATGTATTATCTCCTTGAGCAGGACAATAAAGAAGAAAGAAAGCTCGATAGGGACGGTCTGTAGTTTCCACACATGAATCTTTGTTCTCCCTCATTTTCACACGGTGAATTGGATGGAAACAGGGAGACGGGTGAAGTCAGGGACGTGTTTTAATGAATCCAGGAGATTGAGGAACGGTTTATTGCCCACAGGTTGCTTCTTTATAGCTTAGTAGGCTTAATGACGTTCTTAGTTTTGCTTTATTGAAATATAAACATTGTCTTGGATGTAAAAATGTTAAGATTTTAAATGAATAGCTTTAAAATCAGATGTAATGAGTTGATGCTGAGTTTTTTGTCTTCGGATTACAGGAATCAGGAAATGGAGCATAGTTAGAGCCATTGACTACCAGTGTTGGGGATAGTTATTTTAAAAGTAATGGATTACAATATTAAGTTACTCCCCAAAAAAGTAACTAATTGCGTTAGTTACTTTTTTATGGAAAGTAATGCTTACGTTACTTTTGGTTACTTTTTCTTAATTGGCTGAGGCTTGATCTCTTTCAGGTCTTGCAGGTGTTTTTTATGATCACAAATATGCCTGCCATCTCTGTTTCTTACTGAAACTGTTCCCGCTCAGGCGCACAGAGTGCGTAATTATATGTTAAGTTTATTTCAGTACATTATTTTATTTTTAAATTGAATTAGTTAAACTGAAAAGTAACTTGCATTACGTTTTAAAAAATGTAACTCAAATATAAATGTGTATATTTATAAAGTAATGCGTTACTTTACTTGTTACTTTATATTATTACGTAATGCAGGTTACTAATGCGGTACCCCCAACACTGTTGACTATGTTTACATGTACACAAATAATGCGATTTTTCCAGTAATCAGAGTAAGGACTTATAGCGGTAAGATGTTTACATGACTGGAGCTAACCTCTTCACTACTGTTTACATGCAGTTTTTATTTTCGGATTATTTAGAAAATAGCGTAGTGCAGGGCACAAAACTCACATATGACTTACTGTCCACTGTTTTAATTTACTTGCATTAAATGTTCTTATAAATAATGTTCTTATGTATTTCGTTATAAAGACAGAACTATTATGACAGTGCCTGTAACGGTTTTATACGCTGCTGTCACATTATTTGAGCTGTTTTTGGATGAAGGCAAACAACTGACAGTGAGTCATGTTGATAGAGTTCAAGGAAACTTCCTAATATCAAGTTTAAAACGAATTTGCGCTTAAGGTTTGTGACGAAAACACACACGCACTTCCGTTAGTGCGATTTAAGTTTTTACATGGTCGCATACTGCGATTAAAAACGGCATACGCCACCTGTTTTCATACGATTATCTTTGATGCGATTATGAGCAGTATTGTGTTTACATGAGGTGAAGTATAATCGCAATATTGACGAAATCCCATTAGGAGGGTGCATCTAAACGTGGTCATTGCTAAAATCACTTTTAAAACTTGTATTTGTCATAGACATGCCTTAGGCATAGTCCACACGTACACAGGTGTTTTTATTTTCTCCTTCATTAAAATCTGCATTCACATGAATGTAAAAACAAAGTATGAAGCGCTGTCAATTCATGAATATCAGCTGACGTCACTCACATCTCAAACTTGTCTTCCGCCATTTTGAGTACCTGAAGTGGTAGCAAAAGAACTAGAAGCTATGCCTTCAATATGTTGTGAGCATCAAAATCGCTATTTTTACAACACTAAGAAGGCTCGACACAACATGATACTTTGCTCGAAAGTATCACCTGCGTCTCTACACATGAACTCGAGCATTGAGGACATTTTTTGTGTACACAGAGTTGACTAAAAAGAAGGTTTTGAACAACTGACTTTGGCTGTTTTGGTGTCCACTCGCTGCCATCTTGCCAGTCAAGATGTATCGATCTCCGTATGCGACGTAAGGAGGGAGGAGAGTAAAGATGGATAGCTCCTAAAGCATAGTCCCACATAAATGCACGGATAATTTGTTGTTTTGTCGCAAGTGAAAAACAATATTGACCTTCTAGTTGAAAAAGGAGCCTCATTCATTCATTTGCATTCGGAAATCGATTCTTTATGCCTGGCAAAGATAGCGAGTGGACACCATGGCTGTTTCTCAATATGCGTTCTACAGCGATCTTGCGTCCTCGTGTCCTCGCTCTACGTCATCATTAACGGTCGAAGTTCATTCCAATTCTCAAGAACGCAAGGACAGAGGACGTATGAAAATACCCGGATGTGTTCTTGATATCGAGGATGCATCGAGTGCAGACTTGCTGAAATCGCTTTACGCCCCAGAAGTCATTGCGGCAAAACTTCAGAGTTCGTTCTTCCAAGGTCGCCTGGCAAGACCGATCTCCACCAGGACGCAAGTCCGTTCTTTGCGTTCTTGGAATTGAGAAACAGCTCAAAACAGCCAAAGTCAGTTGTTCAAAACCTTTCTTTTTAGTAAACTCTGTGTACACAAACAATGTTCTCAATGCTCTCGTTCATGTGTAAAGATCCAGGTGATACTTCGAGCAAAGTTTAATGTTGTATCGAGCCTTTTTAGTGTTGTAAAAATAGTGGTAGCGGACAGCGACTTGAAGAGCACATCAGGGATCTAGTAGGCATTACACCCTAACCAAGATACATTTTTTTTAAAGTAGCATTTCATTTCATGACAGTCGAGGTGCGAAATGTTGTCTTTCGTAGCCATTTCCTGTATCCGTAAAAATCATAGACAGTAAAAGATAAGAAATCCGTAAATCGTAGCAAGCTAGCCAATAGTTGTCAGTAGCCTACTGGTGCTCGGTAGGTACTCAAGATGGCAGCAGTTAACTGGAATGACGTAAAAGGTCACACGACTGATATTCATCAATAGAATGCCAAACCAACAGATGGCGATATATCCCTAACCGTAAAGCCATGTTGGTCAATCAAAAGCCATTGCAGTGTGTTCTCTAAGCATGGCACAGGCCAAAAACTGCAACCGGAGTTTCTAAAAATCTTAAGTTTTTATAAAAGTTCGGTTTCAGTCACCTGATACTACGTTTGCTTGTGGATGAATGGCCATAATAGAAAAATGTACGGTTTTAAAAATACCCGTGTACTTGTGGTCAGGGCCTTAGTTTGTTGTAGTTTTCTTCTTATGTTTCTATTTATTAGTTTAAAGTTTCATCATCTTCACCTGTCCCTCATTACTTTAATTATCGTCATCACCTATGTCTTATTTAGTAACCATCAGTTCTGTGTATTTATATCACTTGCATTTGTTCAGTCTTTGTCTAATCCGTTAATGATACGTGTGCCATCCTGTTTATGTTGTTTATCGTTATATGATTATTAAAGTTTATTCTCGTTTTAGTTCACTCCTCGTCTCTTAACGTGACAGCACAAAGACATACGATTGCATTTGAGAAGAAACAACTGAGAAGCAGGAATAAAGGTCCAATTTCCTTTTCATGTATTCCCATTGCTGTCTAGGGAGACATCTTAATCCATTCCTAATGGCTTCGCAAAGCATAACCGTTCCTCAGAGGATGACTTGATGTAATGTACATAAGAAACGTACTGTATTACCTGATTGGCTGTTTGATATCTTTTGCTTGTTTTCATGTAACACGTTTCTCATACAATAAAGCCACTAATCATGTTTTTTTTGTTAAACAGTAGGGGGCACTCTAGGCACAGCGACAGCTCACTGTGTCTTCTGGCAATGTGATGCGTTCCCTGCTGTGATTATACAACTAAATAGACGCTGCGTATTTGGATTACAGGAGAGATAGTGACTTTGTCTCTACTCAGCTTTCCCTTTTCAAGCTTTTTTCTACTGAAACTTCTTACGCGCTTACATCAATCATATCTGCAACTATTGTGAGACAGCCATGCTGTTGTCCTTAACAGATGGCCAAATGAAGGGCACGATAAACAAGGATGAAGAAAGAATCGTGTAATACTTGCTTAGTGCTCATAAGGCACCTCAAATCCGTTAATGATGTGCTAACAAGCACGAGTCAAAAATACTGGTAGGCCAACAGGCTTGTTCATTCCTACCAAACACAGAGAAGACATTGTTGCCAAAACTCCTCTGCATTTGTGAACCCAGTCATCTGTCGAGGCTACAGCGTTGACTGGGTAATGATCTGTTCAAGTAGCAGTTTTAATGGCGCATATGCACAAAAATAATGCATTTGTTTGAGTTGTTTTTCATTTCGACTTAGATGCTGATGTTAATTCACTAAGCCATGCAAAGCTAAATGTAATGATTGCACATTGCGGTAAAACTTCAACTTAATTTGTTAGTTTACAAAACGTCTGTCTAACAATGCTTTTTTATATTATCACAAAAACTGTTCCTATTCTTAAGTATTATACTATAGATGACTTAAATAGTGTTTAGATAAAGCTACATTTGGGGAACCCCCGGAGAACCTCTAGGCACCTTTTTTATTCTCCGAATCACTGCGGTTCCTCTACAGACTCAACAGTTCTTATCTCAAATGTCATATAAACGTCCATATTTATGGTATTACTCATGTCCTGTCATCGTGAAACCCAAAATAATGTCTTAAATGTCTTTTAATTTTTACACCATGTATATATGTGTATGTGTGTGTGTGTGTGTGTGTGTGTGTGTGTGTATGTAAAAATATGATATGATGTCGATATTGAGAGAGGACAATACAATTCCCAACATCTGTTAAAACTCAAAAATATTTGTTTTTACTGGTGTATAAAAGTGGGAAACTGCTTTAGACATTTACCGATTCCCTACTTTTTTTTAGGAAAATAAGTTCTTCCACACATATGTTTGGATGGATGTTCCCTGCAGGAAACATGCAAATATGACAAGGATGAAGAGTAAATATGACAGCACTGTAAAGTAAAGATTTGTTTTTATGTTGCATCTCTGCTTCTTGTCTTTCGGAGTACCGAAAGGCTTTGCAAGACCTATTTTCTTCCAAAAATTGGCCCCACCGGAAGCTCAGTCTTGCATAATTGGACCACTGCCAGCACCTCAGCTCTGTCATCCGAGGCGTCGTCTCCTTTCACCTCATGTCTCAAAGAGAACTTGAGGTAAAGCATAAAAAAAATCGCGACAGATTCTATTAAAGCTAGGCACAGTCGTGACCCAGGGCACAAAATAAATATTTGATTCTGATGGGTAAAGCAGGGCATGAGTTAATAGCTTTAATTATTTATTAAGCTCCTCTCGCATTTCTTTTTTTAAAACTCCCCTTTTTAGATGGCATATGTATAAGCACATTTAAAGAGTAAATACAATTGCTGGTATAACCGCTGGCTACTTGTTGACGGGCTTCATCCCAAGAAGATAAAGATGGGCAGAGGAAATGGTGTTATGGAAGTTGTTTTCCTACTGTCGTGCTGCTACTGTCCTCATTGCTGACAGACAGGATAAAAAACTCAGTTGAATGAATAGTGCATTGGGCTTGTCGGCTTCAAATTCACACTTTGCAAGTACTATTAGAGAAATAGGAAGGAAGGGGGGTTCTGCAGACCACACTAATTGAAATGCACAGTACAGTATGTCCCACAGCAGATGTTGTGCTCACAATGCCTCACGTCGGAGCTGCCATTTCTAATTTCAGTGGAG
Source organism: Misgurnus anguillicaudatus (assembly GCF_027580225.2). Lineage (NCBI taxonomy): Eukaryota > Metazoa > Chordata > Actinopteri > Cypriniformes > Cobitidae > Misgurnus > Misgurnus anguillicaudatus. The sequence continues at coordinate 18,286,998 of NC_073356.2, forward strand.
AAAACCAATGATCACAATTCATTTAGAAATGAATTTTAATAACCATTATTTCATTAAGTACTGCAAATAGCTCCGTCCGTACCCCCATCTCCCCATGACGCACATCATGAATTCATCAACAAGGCTCAATTAGGACTAATTGCTGCTTTGACATTTATAAGTTTTAATTTCCTAATCGCAATGCATTCCAAGGAAAGGAAAAGTTAAATATATGCCAACAAGGGAAATTAAGGAATTTCACTCTTCCTCAAGAAAGTTTCAATGGTGCCCACTGAATAAATGATCGAAAAGCTTTATGTGTTTGTAAAAATTGCACATTCGTGCATTTTAAACTGTAATTAAATGTAAACTGAAATGAAAAATAGGTGGAAACATGCATCTAATAAGTTTAAAGGGTTAGTTTACGGGTCAATGACGTGACGTTAATTATTTTGTGTCCGTATGGTTCAATTAAATGTAAAAGAATTACAATTTCAAAATAAATTAGCAGATTATTTGAATACATTTTTTAGCACTAAAAAAAGATTCTTTTAATTTACTCAATTTTTTAAGGTAAGTGGTTGCAATCAATTTATTTGAGCCACATTTAAACAACAACAAAAAATTTAAAAGGCAAAACAAAACAAAAAACTTTTGTTGAAATGTAGCTTAAATAAATTGATTGCTACCACTTACCTTAAAAAATTTGAGTAAAATTAATGAATCATTTTTTTTTAAGTGAGGACCAAGTCTTACATTTCTGTTTTTATTTCATTTTGAAAGAATATTTGGGGAATAATTGCAAAAACTATTTTTTTTACAATAAAATGTAATATATTAATAAAAATGTAGAATAAAATGTAATCATCTAGTTTAGTGTAGTTAGATTTAGATTAGATTATTTATAAAACAGATCTGATTTCAGCATATGTCTGGACAAAATTACTACAAAGACTATTAAATATTTATGATTAAATTTACATTTAAAAATAACAATTAAAATGTATTTTTTATGATTATGCTTACATGGCATCAAGATGGATAAAATATTTAATATTTCTCATTCTTTGGCACAATTGGCGGTTACACGATTTGACATTTTCAGGTCGATTCAGTCTTAACTTTCATAAAAATGGTGCAAATGTAATTTTTAATTGCATAAAATCAACATAAATACACTATGTGCATTGAAATATACATGATGCATGCTTTTAAAACAAGTAAAAAAAATTTATTTGCCAAACCGTTTTTGTCACTGACCCCCCCCCCACATTTTTTTTTATATATTGTCATCATTTACTCACTCTTATGTTGTTCTCAACCTGTATAGATGGTTTCAGCAGTAACAACATAAACAAGCGGCTGCACATAACTTCCGGTAAACTCCGCTAAGAATAAATAATAACAAAGTTCTTTAAACATAGTTTATTTATACACATAGATTACTTAGGAAATCAAAACATTTGTTATTTTCGACGAGGCATTTGTTCAAGAGATCAGTTTAGCAACTAGTCAGACCATTAAAAAAATGAAACCGGAAGTAAAGTTTGGATCCAGACGTGTATCGCATCAGCACACCTGCATCCGATGAAACCGTCTATAAGTTTCTATCTTCAATGGAACCACAAAAGTAGATATTTTGATAAATGAGATGCTAAGCACATAGTTGACGGTACCCATTGACTTTCACAGAATGAAAACAAATACTATGATAGTCATTGGTGTCCTCAAAATACCTTCTTTTGTGTTTAAGAGAATAAAGAAACCTAGAAAAAATGGTCAATACAAAGTCGAAAGTCGTTCTGTTCAGATATCCATTGCTCGCCCAGCACACAAAAGCTCACTTGCTGTAGCTAGAAATAAAAATGACGATGGAGCGTCGATGATTTGCCTCGGGATTCTCATCTGACAGATCTTTCTGCACCACACACATATTTTGGTTAGCAACGTGCCATTGTTCTCATTAATGAGAATGCTTCATTTTAAGCAGAGCAAGCATCAGAGACATGTCTCGTACATTTCTAAAGGGAGGGCACAATACCAGCTGAGTTCCATATGACACACAATGCAATGTATTTAAGAGGATCGGAGAAGAATAAAGCATCATTTCTCATCTTCGTTACAGAAATTCATATCTCTGGAATAACTGGAACAATATCCCAAGAATTCAAGAGAAAATGGGACAGAAAATTATCGCCTGCACTGACCTGAGCTACTGTGACATGTTGATTGAAAACTGCCTTATGTTAAAGTATTCCAGTGGGCTTCTTACAAAGCGGAAAAGGAAAAGAAATGAACTAATTTGGGGAAAAAATTATATATGGTTGAGACAGAGGCTGTCATGTGAGGTTGTAACAAGAGCTCTATCTTAGTAACTCGACGATTGCAGGAAATCCAATTAGAGAAATGCCTGATTTTTTAGCACTGGTTTGGTCATGTGAATGCGATTCAAAGTGGTTCAATTACAATATCATTATATTTCTGTAATAGTTGTCTGTGCAATAAAACCACACGAGGATATATATTCATGCAAGAGTTAGCTATGTAATGCAGACACTGTAGATTTGAACCGAAAGGCTATTTTTAACACATTTTATGGCGTATTTGATGAGGTGGAAAATTTGTATGAATTCATACGATCACATTCATACGTTTTTGTACGATTTGCTTTCGCTCCTGTGATGTTGGGAATAAGGCACGAATTAGCCAACTCGTAAAATGCTTACGAATTTCCATGAGATCAGGCAAAGCAATTTTTTTCTGTTGGTGAAAACAATTGCATGATATTTTTGTGTTTATATTTAGAATGCTGTTTAGTGGACACTCTCATTGTTCCTCACATAAAGCGATGACATGCCCAGCATTTGTCACAAAAGTTCAAGGTGTATTCAGTGAACTTTATTTTTCTGGACAATAGCTGTGAACATTGATAAAATTGATTTTGTGTACTTACGACTGCAAGCTTGTTAACCAAACAGACAAAGTACTCTGACAAATATTCACTGGAGTATAAAGTGCTAGCACAAGTCTCCCCTATATTTATGTAAAAGTTTCTTATTGTTCAAACCAGGGTTCCCACACCTTAGTTAACTTCAAAAGGACCTTTCAAGGACTTTCCAGGTCCAATTCCCAAAAATTCAAGGACTAATTGTGGGGCACATTTCAAGTGAGAGCGAGGTTACATCATGTTACCTTTTAAGATACATTGTTACAGTTCCTTTTCAAGGGAACTCGCGCTGCGTCACTGCGGTGACACTTTAGGGACGCCTCCAAGGGTAAGTGTGTCTGAATGTGTATATCAAATTCAACCAATGGTGAGGGTTAACGACAAAGACAGGGTGACGCGGGAGCCAGGAAGTATATCGCTATCTGAAATATTGCCAAAGACTGTATTACAAGGATGCAGGAAGTATGGCAAGGGAGACGCAGCATCTCGTTCCCTTCTCAGGGAACAACAGTTACATACGTAACCAGAGATGTTTTCATGTTTCAAACGCAACTATGCAAAAAAGCATTTTGGTATGAATCAACATTCGCATACAGAAGATACAAGCATTTAGCATGTGTGCTTAAAAGTCTCGAAATTTTATGATATTATCCTACACTACACCGGGAATAATATGGATTTATTTCTTGCATAAAATAGATTCAGGCACTTTCAATGACCTGTATCTATTTATGTAATTTTCAAAACTTCCCAAGGCCTTGAATTTTTTTCCCACAGATTCACAAACTTTCAAGGATTTCAAGGACCCGTGGGTACCGTGTCAAAGGTTGGAAATGGGTGGCACAGTCGCTCAGCCCTGTTGCCTCACAGCAAGAAGGTCCCGGCTATATCAGGTGACCTTTCTATGTGGAGTGTGCATGTTTTCCCCGTGTCAATGTGGGTTTACTATTCAGGTTAGGTAAATTGGAGATGCCAAATTGCCCTCCCCAGCGTGTTTATGGATTAACTTATGTATGGATTAACCAGTTCTTGCCATGAATATAGCCATAGATGTTGGAATGGTGGGCATAATAAGCCTGCTTTACAACCTCCATGCTATTATGTGAAGACTTATCACCTAGCCTCCAAACAGATGCCATCTGATGTGTCCATTACAGTGCTGGCTGTATACAGAAGGGCTTGGCGATGGTCAGTGATTAGCAGAGAGCTCACGCTGTGCACATGCTCAGTTGCTTTAGACTAGAGATGGCTAATGAGGTTTGGCTGTGCTGGCCATGTTGTCCATCATCAGTCATCATTACTGAGAACATTTATATTTGAGACACGCTCATGTACCCATTACCAACCAGATGCATGTCATGATGAACTTCAATTTCGAAAAAATATAAGAACGTACCGAGCATTTCAGATTTATGAACTGTATAAGGGACAGAGTTTGGCAGGGGTCAAGTGGATAGTTGCTTCAGAAAGTAAAATGGCACTTCGGGATGGCTATTAAAGTACCATTGGAGGATGAGGTGGATGTGAAATGACACCTTCTTGACTGTTAATGTGGATAGAGGTCAGTGCGTGGAGATGGCCCACAGGTGTGAACGCTGCGCTGAAGATGAACCCGAGCAGGCTGGCCAATGTTTTATTCAAACACCTTCAGGCCTGACATTTAGAAAGGTGAGCAGGTATCAGACATACAGATGCATGGATGCATCAACGGACTGTGACACGATCACCGAACGCTTCCCGACTCTCATTTGCTCCCCGTCCGGCTCTCGCACGTGTATTCCTGACTGATGCAACCCTTGGGGGCTCAAGCACGGATCTCAATGACCTTGAGAGTTTAATGAGGAGAGATGGAGGTAGAGATATCCTTCTATTTCTGGCCCCCACTCAGAAGTTTTGCCGTGGCCTTTTAAACTTCTCTTAAATGGACCGAAACAGTTTTACTCGAACGCAAAAGGCACATTGTCCTCAGGGTCACATGCTGTTCTGGTCTGGTGACCTTTGTGCAGTATTGGCGTTCACCTTGCTGTTGTTGCCTCCGCTGAGAATCCAGAAATTTCAGAGACAAATAAAGGTGATAAGACCATTCACATCTGGGCTGGGCTGCTGAATGGGGTGCTTTCCCAAAATAAATTTGGAACAGCTCCTTTAGGGCGCATTGCCGTCAAATGCCTCCCTTTTGACAGGCTGTTACTTCAAGAGTAAGAAAGCAACAGTAATAAATTCTGGGCCATAACCACCAAAGACATAGAGGGGAACACTGTCTCCTGTATATTCAGTTTACACTTTTACATTTGGTTCCCCATTTTGTTGAGTATTTACACAAATTAAGCCTGAAATTAATTTAGCTCAACTGATTCTTTATGGCATTTTCTGATACCTTGCCACACATTGCTGTCGACCCTCCTATATCTCCCTTTTCAATTTACCACAACCCTTCAAGAGGAACATGCACAGTGAGAGAATAAAGTGCTGATAAACCTGGCACAAACAGTATTAATTCCCCGAGCCTACTTTTTTTTAAGCAATCTCTGAGATGTGTGTGAAATTCAATGGTCCATTTAATAAACTACTCTGGCAAAAGAACACTAATGCTTTTTAGGTTTATGTGCCGTTTCACTCATCTGAATGTCATAGTTAACAGTCACACAGCCCATCAGAGGTGCCCTCTCAACAAGAACTTTTGAAAGCAATGGGTGAGATTTTATTTTTGAACTCGTCTACCATATAAAAGTTACTGCGCAGGGTTCCAGAGCGAGTTGTGCATGAGCTGATTTGCAAGTTATGCAGAATTTTGGCATTCGTCTCAAATCAGTGGTCTTATGAGTGGCAATTCCCTGCCGTCATATCACCTGTTCTTAAGTTTTTCATTTCAAAAGTTCACAGAGAAATTATTTCCAAAAGTCCCAGCCTATGCCATTTATCCAAAACCAGCATAGCCGGTTCAGTACTATACGGTATATATTGCTTGCAGTAAATTTCCACAAGGATTCTTTATCATAAAATGTTTTATTTCAAGATAGAGGGCTATAGCAGAAGAATGTGTTTATTGTAGCTCTAAATGTGATTCTTCCTGAGCAGATGGTCAGGAGAGGCAATTTCGAAAACATAGTTTTGTAAAAGAAAGACGGGAACATTTCAGGGACTGTGTAATGAAACAGAACTCGTTCAAAGACCCAAAAGACCAATCGAGTGGTAATGAATGACCTTGCTAAAACAGTGTTTTTATAATATAAAGTAATATAAAGTGTTAACTAAAAACACAAAGATTTTCGTGTCATTTTATGTATTGTTTTCTCATTGTTTTTTTCCTATTTTCTTATCATTGTCGCTTGGGGTTGGGGTTAAAATAACTTTCTGTTACATTTTTAGACATCCAAACCCTAGTCTCGCGTAGCCGGACCTTCAATACTGAAGGTCTGGTGTTTTTCGCTGCTTTTTCTGGACAAAGCCCATCCACGAGCTGTTTAATCGACATGTCAAACAACCAATCACAGTTTGTTTCGTCTAGCGCCATGTTTCGGACTCCCCACAATAACAAGCCGGCTGTCAACAAGTCAGTTATAGAAATAACCAGCCGCAACCAAATAGCATTTAAATAAACAACATTACTCACCATAGAACAACGTTGTGCACTTCATCAACAGCCACACCAATGAGACGCTCCCGTTAAACATCTGTTTGAAGCATATCTCTCCAATTTTTAACACATACAAGCAATTCAGGAGAACCAAACTTTTTGACTCCACTAACTGCCTCAAGCAAAACTCTTGGACGTCTTTTAGAGAGTCTATGCTGCGAACTTTGTATATTTTTGAGAATTCAATGTTTAGCTGATCATGATAATTGGTCATTATTATCTACGTGAACACGACTGATTCTCTTCCTCAATGGAACGTCAGAGCTTTGTTTTCCAGGGACCGAAACTAATCGCGACACTCACGTCTCGAGGAAATCCGGTTTATTTCAACCAATCAAAGATGACTTTGACATTCTCACAGGGTTTCCAGAAAAGTGTACGAAAAACATCAGACGTTTAGCCAACAGTCTGTGGGCGTGACGTCTGAGGCTGAGACTATCCAAACCCCAACTCTAAGCTCAACTCCAGGCGAGAATAGTTTTAAAAGCGGAAGAAAAACATGTAGAAGCCAATACATTAAAGTACATCCAAACCCCAAATCTAACCCCAACCCCAAGTGACATTGATTTAAAAATAGGAAAAATGAGAAAACAATACATGATATCACACGAAAAAGAAAGTCGTGCCACGACCACGAAAAACTATTTTTAGAAATGTGTGCGTTTCGTGTCGAGTGACACGAAAAAGTCATTCGTGCTTAAGGCACGTAAAAAAGCTGAATTTTGTGCCATGGAAACAAATTAATTAATCTCATTTTTTGTGACTATAACACAACTTTCCGTGAGATCATGTTGCATTTTACACAGTTACGTTAGCTCAGCGTAGTTTTTAACTCTTTCCCCACCAATTATGAGAAAACGAGAATGTCCGGCTTTCCGCAATACCGCTATTATCCACCAGCAACTTATACAACCTGGAAGTAGCGCCTCACGTGAAAGAGAAAGAACTCTGTGTATGTTTTAAAGAGCGCTCTGCATCTGATCTCTAACAAAAGTCCATCACAAATATGGAATTATCTCAGCTTGTTGCTCAAAATTGGGTGTTTTTGAAGAAACCTACCCATATTTGATAGGTGATAAAAAACTAATGAAGGTAGGATGAAATGTTTTTTTGTTGTTATTTGAAAGCAGATGGTCTGTTCTTTCATTTGATATATTGTTTATTGTTTATATATTTAAAGAGGAACATTTTCTGGAAGGCATTAAACGTTTGCTGGCGCTGGCAACTTTTTTTTAAAAACGCTGGGGGGGATAGAGTTAATACGCTTTAGCTATAATTTGAACTTTAATAATCTACTTCTTGTTTAACTTGCTTGTTATCAGAAATAAACTACCGTATTTTCCGGACTATAAGTCACACTTTTTTCATAGTTTGGTGGGTCATGGAACTTAGTCAGGTGCGACTTATACGTCAAAATTATTTCATATGAACCAAGAGAAACCATTACCGTCTACAGTCGCGAGAGTCCGCTCTATGCTGCTCCTGTATTTATGTAATTCAATGGATTCAGTGATGCAGAATGACTTTGGGACCTTTTTGAACTTGATTTGGATTGCCGTGTTATTTAGGCAATTCAGCCTCCCAGGTATGTTCTGTATGCTATTGTGTATCATGTAATTAACTGTTTATGTTACTTTAACATGTATGGACACCTATTCAGCCTGCTGTTTTGTGTGCTATTGTTTAGTTGCATAACTTGCCTTTCCAGATTAAATGTCTGTTCTTCAGCTTGGATTTTGTGAAATCATTTCCTAAATAAACGCGACATATATTCCAGTTATATATATATTTTTCCTCTTCAAAACACATTTTTGACTGATGCGACTTATACTCCATAGCGACTTACAGTCCGGAAAATACGGTACACTAAAATGACTCTATTGTTATTGATTCTTTGCGGAAGTTACGTTTGTTCTACGAAAGCCATTGTTTGTTTTGTTACTGCTGAAACCGTCTAAAGATGGTTTCATCGGACACACGATTTGTGGCTAAACTGATCTTTAAAGCGTATACCTCGTCAAAAATAAAATGTTTTGGTTTGCTAAAGATGAGGGAAGACGATGATCATGGATCACAAAGGTGCGGTGAGGTTTGGCAACCAGGCAAGGACCTGTAGCTAACACTGTATACATTAATTTTACACATTAACGTTAGCTCAGTGTAATAGTTAATACGCGTTAAATATGATATATGAACAAAGTTAACTTACTTGTCATTTATTTTCCTTGTTATCAGAAATAAACTACTGTAAAATGACTTACTATTGATTCTATGTGGAAATCTACCAGAAGTTGCATTTAGCCGTTCTTTTATGTTGCGGCTGGTGAAACCATCTATACACTGTCAGAAAAAATGCTCCTAAGCTATCACTTTTGAAAACATCCTAATATGTACCATTTTGGTACTGATATCTATATATTTGGTACAAATATGTACCTGTAAGGTATCAACATGTATCTTTGAGGCACTAATATGAACTATTTAGCATTTACATTATAAGCATTTAGATTATAGGCTGGAAAGTTGTCAAATATTTCCGCTACAGCTGTCTCCGTGACTGCTGCCATGTCTGTAGTTGGCTCAGGGGCAAGATCCCTCACATGACCGCCTCTCTCTTCACGGAGGAAACGGAAATGTGTGCGTAAACGCCCCTGGCGTGGATCACCTGTTCTTAGACACTCGAGAGTCCAAAGCATCCACAAAGGCTGAAAAAAGGGGAAAGATAAAAAGCAAATGAAACAGAGTCAGAGTTTATGAAGCAGGTGGGCGACACATCTGCTCTGCAGGACCCGGTAGCTATGCTTAAGGTCTCTCAGGGCCTTGAAGGTTGCAAGGCAACCAAAGAGTAAGGTGAAAAAGTTATCCATGGTCAGGAGAGACTTGACTTATAATACGCCGATGACAGGAACTGTGTTTGACCCCGGCTAACTTTGCGTAAGGAGCTGCATGATAGAATATGCCTATCAGCATTTGTGCTGCCGTACAGCAGCTGTGCAGAGACAGCAAGCAAATGACTATTTTCTCTAGAATCCACTGAGCCATATCACATCTGCAAAACTTCTCGTTTGAGAAAACCAGTATAAATGGACCTTATGAGTGAGTTCCTTAGTGCATGATATGAAGTGCTCGCTAGGCTGCAGGCAATGCAATCACATTAAAGTAAAAATATCAATAAGCACCGCGTCACTGCCATAGCTTTTTGAATATGGTACCATTGCACTATAGCTTTTAAACATGCTCCATTATAGTATGGTTGTATTTTTTGTATCAAGGTAGGAGAAGGTATGCATGTTTTTATTTTCATGTGCAAATAGTAACTTTTTGGATCCTACATACCTGAAAAATTCAGTTTTTAACATTTCCCCTGGAGAACACAATCTGACCTGTATCTATAGACTGTTGTGTTGAGATGTAATTCAGTTCTTTTCGGTTGTTTTATTAAAGTTGTAATAAATGGTCTGCCAGACTGGTGACTATTGAACCCTAAGGATTTAAGACACAGAGCCACACCATTTATATTGTGAGATTGAAAACTACTTACATTTTGGGTGTTTAGATATGACACTGCTACATTCTCCTTGGCCTTTTTCTCTGTTTCACCTGCTATGTAAGTATGTAATTTACCTAAGAAGTGTTTACTATGAGGTTGTTTCTTCTGATTTGATTTACATAAAGAAATCACATTTTGTGTTCAATGGAAGGAAGACAGTAGGTTTCGTACAACAACAACATTTTTGGTGAACTGTTACAAGAGTGTACACCAATGTTTTTAGTAAGTCCAAGGGAATATCTGGACCACTGGCACACGGTGACTTCTTAATCAAGGGTGTACGATGCAAAGCTTGTCACAAATATGTATTTAACCTGTCATGTGTGTGCATGGCTTGTTATGTCAAAATATTAGCCTGGATGCCAGCCGATCTTAGCCCCGCCCACAAGATTTTGAGAACGGGAAGATCGGTCTGGGGTTTCTCCGTTGAGGAGCTTCTATGCTAGACCCAAAGCTGGTTGAACCAAACAAATTGTCAGGGCGGGCTTTATATGATGATGAACAGATGATCAACAGTAACGTAATCAACCACGTCACCAAAGAGCGCCTGTGTTGAATCTGATTACAACGAAATGGCTGCCGCTGTAGAATTCAGATGTGTGGATTCTGACATTGTGTCTGTTCTAAAAGATATCGACAGAGCATTGATTTTAAAAGAGGAACAGAGAAACGCAAGCAAGACATTTGTTTATGTTTTTGCCGTCCTTCCTACGGGATTCGGCAAAAGTTGGTCGCAACTGAAACTGGTATCAAGACGATGCAACTCGGCGTGCATGATGAGATGGATATAATTAGGAATCGTGGTTGCTGAATAAGTGGAGGGACATGCTAGGCTCCAATATTTTCAAGCCAACGTAATGGATATCGTCGTGGATGAATTTCACCTAACGTACAAATGGTAAGAGATAGTCTTACTGTATGACTTAGTAAATACTTAATGTTGTGATATAAACGAAATGTTGTAAACATAGTAGGTGTTGATGTACGTTCTCTAAGACTTAGTATAATCACAATCTTAGTGTCATTGTAGCGAAATAACTAGCAGTTCGGTCAGGCTGCAAAAGACGTAACGTACGTCACACACTCCGTTGCTCTGATTGGTCGTAGGTCTAACCAATTGAGTGCAGATGCATTTTTCAGTTGAGACACGCCTCATAAATATAGCTCAATGGAGCGGTATCAGACTCAAATTCTGACTAGAATTGAGTATGACAACGTCAGGCTATCAAAATATGTGTTTTTCGTCATGTGAAACATGTGCATCATGGGTCTTGTCCAAATAAGTGCCTGCTGCACATGTGTCTAAGGGGTCCCCAACCTTTTTTACACCACGGATCAGTATCAGCTTTGCGGACCGGGGGGTGAGGTGGGGAGTTTCTCAGAGTCACAAACTAAGTGCTGAAAATCCTCATTTGCGAAATGTATAACATTTTAAATAGAAGTTAAGATCAAATATGCAATAGGATAATAATAATTGCTTTATTTATAGTATATTTTCTATAGACATGTAAAACCATATTTTGGCCGATAGTTTTTTTTACTTTCATTGTTTCACTAGTTTGCCTGCCCATTTAGTCTTACTAATTAATGGGAAACGAACTTGGCTTGCTGTTCTTAAAGGCAGCTCGAATCTTGGTCAGGCTCGAGGCCCAAGTTCAAATAACAGAACAAAAGAAAAATGCAGTGAAAGAGGAGATGAGGAGGAGAGGTGCCAGAAGAATTGCGGCTGGGCGCGGAGGCACGGAAGCTCCCATTTACCATATGCTTTTAATGATGATTGACACAGGACGGTTTAGGTTCCTTTTAAACCTACATTAAAAGTATACCCGTTAAAATATTATTACTGCAGTAAAAGAGTTTTTTTTGATGCCATCATGGTGCCACGATTGCTGTATAATTCTGAAGTTGTTTTACAGAAGAAGAAAATAATTACTTAATAATAATTAATTTAATAATAATTATAATTATTTGGGATATCACAGAGTTGAACGTATTTACACATACAGTATACATGATTTGCGAGGTACATTTGCAAATGATTCATAAAGTCATATACCTCTGCAAGTCTTTGATCGATTGTGTTTTAAAAGTACTGTATGCTCAAACTCTAATGACAGCAATGTGATCGCCGATGTGCTGGTAGAGATATTTAGAAAGAGAGAGCAAAAAAAAGAGAGTGCGAAAGTGGAAATGATTAATGTTATTTAAAGTCAGCTCTTAAAGGACAAAATATCTATTTAAACTATTACGTAGCTATAGTGATAGACCGATATATCGGCCGGCCGATATATCGGGCCGATATTTGCGAGTTTTATGTGTATCGGCATCAGCCGATACGTGGCTGCCGTGTTTGCCGATTTTTCCGGCATAATTTACAGACAGAGTGCTGGAACCCGCAAGCGATTGCAGGTCATGTGACTAAAAGCAACCAACCTTTTCACGACAACATTGAAAGCTCGGCTTAACAGCTGATCATAGCTGAACAAAGTGGGGTTTTTTTAATCTCTATTGGGCGGTTTACTGGACAGGGATTAGACTAGTCCTAGACTACAATAAATGTAAGAACTGTGCAAACTAATAACATCTCTTTTTAACAACATGCCATTTTTTACATAATTTTTATGATGTAAATTGAGTGAGCAAAACCAGTATCGGCTCCAAATATCGGCTCAAGAAAATCGGCAGCCTGTATCGGTCATCGGCTAAGGCTGATGAAACAAAAATCGGTATCGGCATCGGCACTGAAAAATCCATATCGGTCGATCCCTATATCATACACATTTTTTTCAGAACATTCTTGCGACCCGGTGGCAACTTGCCAAAGCCTGGTGGTTGGGGACGTCTGGTCTAAAGGGTTTATGATAAAAGTGACGCTAGATACTTGCTTAATCTCATGTGCAATAAGAGTCTTGCGAGTATTTTGTGAACTCTTTTATCATAAATCCTTTCTATGCATTTGCAGCCAGCACATATTTTGACAAGATGCATGATGCACATCCTTCACATGACGCAACAAACGCATATTTTGAAATGGCGAGCAACACACGGCACTCCAAACACTGATCTGTACTTACATCCACTTTAAAAGTTTAGGCTGTATAGCTCACTTAGTAGAGTTTTTTGCATTTCAAAGGTCATGGGTTTGAAGGAAACACATATACTGATTAATCAATGTATAATGTAAATGTACAGTACCGTCAGTCGCTTTGGATAAAAGCGGGGCAGTTGTGTTTTTCGCAATGTTTTAGAGATGAAATGTGAACCGCCCCTTAGAGGGTTTTGCATCAATTATATATTTGTAGTTGTAAAATGCTTACTGGGATTTGGCCTTTAAATTATAGCTAAATGTCCGCCAACAAATGTCAGGACTGTGATACAACCGAACCCTATTTTTTAAATGGAGTCAATTAGTGGCTTAATGCTTTATTCTTGATCTCAGGGGAAACAGCGAGTAGCATCATTTGTTTTTTTCTTCCTACCAAGGTCGTAATGCAAATAATACATCAGAAAATATAGTCAATATTAAACACATGATTTTGACACATTAAAATTGCAGGGTGTAAGGTGTAAATTTAAATGGGTAGTTTGGCCAAAAATTAATTCTGTCATCATTACTCATCCTAATGTTGTTCTAAACCTGTAAGAGTTTCTTCAACATCATTGATGGTACTCATTGACATCCATAGTACTCATTTTTCCTATATGGAGGTCAATTAACTGTGTGGTTACTGTCATTTATCAAAATATTGTCTTTTGTGCTCAACAGAATAAAGAAACTCATACAGGTTTAGAACAACACGAAAACAGTGATTTTTTTATTCTCTATATTACACTTTATTATGGCATTGTGTTATTTTATGAGTTATAAAGCAGGATGTTAAAATTATGGAGGAATGTTAAGATTATGTTAAGAAACCCCCCACCTCTCTCATGTTAACCTCAGCAAATGTTCATAATGGCATACTTATCCACAGTTAGCAAATGTAAATGTACAGATTTTACTTATTCTTACTCGCCAGCTGTTATCACGAATTTCCACGCTTTTTCTTGATCGTATAACGAATTCCTGTTTTTTTGTGTGATTATCGCGTTTTGGTTACTCAACTGCTTTTTCCTATTTTAAAATCATTGTCAGTGCGGTTTAGGGTTAGATTTAGTGCTAACATTAGAATGTCAATTTATATATTTTGGTTTATACTATTTTTTCAGATTTATTTTTTATATGTCGCTTGGCGTTAGGGTTAGAGTTGGGTTTGGGTAGGGATGTCATTTTATGTAAATCTAACCCTAAACCGAAGCGACAATGGTTTAAAAATAGGAAAAATCAGTAGAGTAACTAATACGTGATAATTACAAGAAAAAAGGGAATTCGTTATACGATCATGAAAAAATGAGGAAATTCATGATAATATCACGAAAAAAGAATAAAGAAATTACGTGACTATAACAAAACTTCGTGAGACTGGGCTGCTTTTCTTGCACCAAAGTTCAGAAGAAATAGAGAGATGTTTATGGGCATTTGGGGCAACCACTTCTAAAGAAGGGTTGATGTTTCATACATGGTGGAAGGAGAAGAAATGCTTGTTATCATGTAATGACAAACATAAGAGTTCACCAGCAGGGTGCAACCCATTCATTTATTAATTCATTCACTGTGACGGTAATTGTGATTAGTGCAGAGCTCATTAGCTTGAGATGAGAATAACCAGCCATAGCAGCAATATGTTCAAGGACATTAGCTGCTACCCCCCAATATATAATGTTTACCCCCCACCCGAATATGCTACGCATTCTTTTACATGCTTTCTACAGGGATAGGCCATACCCCTTCAGCATTTGAGCTTCCACTGAGATTTCCAAAATGGGTATGGAAAAGCAAGTGTGCACCTGATGACATTGATTAAAAACTTTGTTTTCACTGCACCCCGTGGTGGTTTCGACTTGCCCTAAAGCGGAGGCACACGTGCAGAAGAATTCTCCAGCAAACAGTGAGAACCTCAGGGAGCTTTTCCTGTTGGATGAAAACTTTTCATACAGACACACCTCAGGTTCTGCCAAAACACAAAGTGAATGCTTATTGCCAGTAAAACATTGAATGAACAGAGAAATGCCAGCTTACACTAAATTAGTGGGCTCAGTTTTTACCAAGATGTTTCCAATCAAAAGTTTTAAAAGTTATCGGCAGGCCCACACAGAATTTGCACCTGCACGTCCCCTGCTGCGTGTTTTGGCAGCGTTCATGTTTAAATCCATTCAACAGAATTCTCAGCATCAGTTCAGAACACGCGAATAAAGTTTAGTCATCGGCTAAGAGACCCAAGCACTCTCCATCTCATTTACTGCTTATTGCTGCATGCAAATGTAGTAATTATTCAAAATACCCCAATGGACCATGAGACGTTTAATAAAAATCAGTAAACAAATAAATTCAAATCAATGTGGGTGTAGTTCTCTGCCTTTTGTATTTAATAGATCTGAAAAACATTTAACAAAATGCAATAATCATGTTTTTTCATGTCAGTCTTCACTTATTTTGTTATAGATCTCACACCTTTATTCATTTTGGTTTGCATGGGTGATAGTCAAACAACAGTTTTAACTTGACATTCTCACATTTTACGGTTTGCAAGCAGTGACTAGCTGAAGTGCTTTTACAGTACATCACTACAAGCTATTTTAAGCTGCAGGTTTACTTCTTTTCATTAATAATAAATATACATATTCAACTTTAAACCAGCCCAGCCAAGTAGAGCAAAAAACACTCTTCATTTGCTGCTACACTTTATGTACATTCATTATATTTACAACAATTTAAAGGGCATCCAAAATCCACAAGGTGTTTGGACATATTATGTGTTGGCAGTGTGTAAACACAACCATCCTACGGTGAAAAAAATCCACCTGCTCCTTGTTTTTTAATTCCCATTAAACCAAAGCAGTTTCATTTGACATGCCGTTTTGATTCTCTTATCAATGTGAGGTCACATTGTAAAGGCCCGCCCACTATCAGTCCTGCATTACCATAGTTTCTACCCTCAGCGAGTTGTACTCTGTACACTAGATACTATTGTCTTAGACTGTATTAATCAGATTTTTTTAACTAAAAGCGCTCACTGTCTGTTTGTAAGGAAGCATGGAGCTGTAGCTAATTTGCATTAAAGGTTCAGACTTTAAAACAGCACATTTTTGCTCTCAACCAAATAGGGTCATTTTGGACACGTTATAATAAATGATCTGTGGGGTATTTTGAGCTGAAACTTCACAGACACATTCTGGGGGCACACCTGAGATTTATATTACATCTTGTATAAAGGACAGAATAGGTGCCCTTTAAGACTAGTTGTTGTTGAACTTATATGGAGGTCCATCAATGCCACTTGCACAAATACTAGTTAAATATTAGAGTAACAAGGGTTTGCTTGCCAATATTTTGATAACCAAAGAGTACATCTGCGGTGTTTCTGATACTAAAAAAAATTACAGGTATACCACCAAAAGCTTTCTATCACACTGTAGTACTAAATGCATTCATACACTCCACTATTTTTGTTCAGATTGCCCAAGCGCATCTCTGTGACTTTCAGAAAAGTGAAATAAATTGAGTTGCATATGATATATTTGAAATTTAGAGATCCGGTTGGTTTCGTGTTGCTATTACATTTGCTCTCGTGATTGTTGTGAATGTCAAGAAGGATAAGAATATTGATTTCCTAATATGCTCTATAAAAATGAGGACAGATTTCCACACGCATCTAAGCGGGACAGAGCCATGAAAGCTTATTTGCTCATTGGCTGAAGCAATCGAAAAACTGTTTTAAACATTAAATGCTGGTCTCTTATCTTGGATATCCATTTTAAACCCACATTTGTAGAATAGCTTTTAAAATTCGTTACTGTCTTGTACCTTCAAATCTCTTCAGTCATGATTTCATGGGAATTAATATTAATATGACAGTAATGAATTTTAGTCTGGTTTCATCTCATGACAATACGTACTGTATCTATTGAATGAGGTGGCTAATTTGAATAAATTTGTACAATGTAATTTAGATGTTTTGGTATTTATCTACTTTTGCTCTATGACGTTGGAGTTAAGGGTGAAGTTTTACTGTGAGATCAGGTTACCTGTGTTTACACTGCATACATGTTTACTAGGGATGCACCGATACCACTTTTTTTGGAATACGAGTACGAGTACTTGCCGATACCGAGTACTTAATAAAAAAAAACATGATTTAAATTAAAGGTTACAGCTTTAGTCATAAAATTTAACAGAAAAACAAGGGACTAGTTTTCCAGTTTGTTGTAAACTCTGCCTCTTTGGACAACAAAACAGTCCCTCCAGAAAAACGCGATTGTGCGATTGCGCGATATATTGCATAATCAGCCAAAGTCCGCATATTTATGCGGGGCTGCATTTTTTCCAAATACGACGCACTTTCGCTGCATTAATTACATATTTCCGCGCACAAAATATGCGGGGCTTGCATGGTTTCATAATCTCCACATTTTCGTAGCAAAAAGTCACATATTAGCAGAAAGTTGAAAAATGTTGCATTTACTTCCCAAAAGCGCAGCCGTGTCCTTTATTGCCATGGGAATGTTATGAAGTGACGTGATTATGTGACGTGAACATCATTGCAGCTTTTGCAAGTTTCCGCAGTTTTGCAAATTCCGCAATTTTCGCAAATTCCCGCAATATCGCATAAATTGCATAAATATCCCGCATATTCCATTACATTTTTTAAGAAAATGTGCCGCAAAATCGAGGATTTTTGCCCGCAACAATCACAAAAAACTCTGCGTTTTTCTGGAAGGACTGAAAAGAGGCATTAGCCCCTTACACGCCGCTCAAACATAGACAATTCTCAGACAGTGGTATCGATCCCCGGTATCGTGGGACTTTTAACGAGTACGAGTACTTTCGAAAATGTGGTATCAAGGCATATACCCGATACCAGTATCGGTGCATCCCTTATGTTTACTTCAGAACCAGTATTTACATATTATGCAAAATCTGTTTGTACATAAATGTGTGTTGGCAATGTGTGAACACAACCATCCTAAAGTATAAAAATTCACCCTCTCTTTCTTTATTAACCCCCATTAAACCAAATCAGTTTCATTAGACATGCCGTTTTGATTCTCTTGTTAATGTGACATCACACAAACAAAGTCCTGCCCACGGCCACTAACAGACTGGTTAATTTTACCCAAAAGCTTTTCTAAATGTGTTTGTTAGCACAATGTAGCATTAACACAGCTTGTCTCAGACTGAAAACAGAAAACAGATAGCTCATTTGCATTTAAAGGTACACTCATTTTAATAAGCACTTTTTTTGCTCCCACCCAAATAGGAGCATTTTTGACATGATATGTGCAGATATTTCACAGACACATTTTAGGCACACCTGAGACTTATATTACATCTTATAAAAATGTTCATAATATGTGCACTTCAACTGGTTGCAACATTTACATCACAACATCATGAAGTTAAGCAAGTAGCAGAGCAGAAACGTGGCAGCATGCAGAGTTACTGTAGATGCTTACATATGGCAAACTTACAGAAAAGCACTATATTACATGGTACATTTTCCCAGTGATATGCTTTAGGTAGCTTAATGGAGACCCCCCAAGTTAAAGCACCACTGAATATTTCATTCTTACATTCAAAAGCTCATGGCTGGTATCACATCATTCAGTAACCATTTCATAATTACTGTTACATTGGAGGGCCTTGCAATGCAGATGAGATGAGAGGTGCTGTGTGATACTCATTTTCACACCGGTGCTGAAACTGTCATAACTCACTTATATATTTTTCAGAGCAGAGCAGACCTCCAGAGGCCTCTTAAAAAAGAAAGTAATGCTTTAAGGGTCCAGTCACTCTGCATTGCTTGACACCAGACTGATGTATTCCCAGCTGCTCAGACTGTCTGTCAGCAACAGTTAATGGAATCAACATGGGTGACGGATATACCGAAGAAAATAAGTTGTCAGAGTGAGCCGAGCCTTTCATCAATAAGTCTATGTTTGATGATGTCATGACCCTCCTAAAGTTTCAGAGAAGGTTTATCATCCGTAGGCCGAAATTACGGTTCAGGTGGTTTGACAAAAGCAATAGGGTGAGGTTGTCTGTGAAGGTCAGCGAGATGGATGCCGGGAGAAGCCCTCCCATGTTCTCACGACATAACATGGTCATTGGACATTGAGGTGGAAAACCTTGTGAAATTAATCTTTACATTAACTGCATAATAAAAACTGGTGAAATATTGACTCGCTTTAATATAAAGAAAACTTTACTTTAAAGAAAATAAGAAGTTATAATCTGCTTATCTGACATTACCGTTTCCTATACATTCTTAAAACTGCTGACAGGTTGATTTGACTGCCTGAATCATCCCACACATTGAGTAACATTGAGTATGCCAGGAAAGAAAATTATGGACTGGCTTCTATTAGTGGCTCTACCGAAGTTAAAGTGCATTCTGGGCAATACTTTCTCTCGGAGGAAAGCAGTTTAAAAAGTCAAAAGAGTGTTGTTGCCAAAGAAGGGCCATGGTGCGCTTAGAAAGGAGAAAGGTTGAATTGTAAACTGAGGTATTGGGTCCTTGAGGAAATTAATAGACTGAGATTGCACGGGGGAGTTGTTTTGGTTGGAGCCAAGGTTATTATATTTAACTGAAACTAAAACTAAAAAGATATTCTCAAAACTCACTGGAATGATTTTCACGGACAATTTTACAAAAAACTGAAACAATCATTGCTTTATGCAATCTAAATGAAACGAAAAGTGGAAATTAAAATATTTAAAATAGTTATAGTTGCACTTTATTACCTTTAACAGGACCACCACATTATTTAAATAAAAATTTAAATGTACAGACTAAAATGCTGAATAAATGTGTACCTGATAATGCAATGTAAGTCACTTTGGATAGAAGAGTCTGCCAAATGTGTAAATGCATATAATAATTTGCATTTGAAAATGAAAACTAAATTAACCCCCCTCCAAATAATAACCTTTAAAGATCACCTATTGTCCGATTCATGTTTTTCCTTTTCCTTTGGTGTGTAAGTGTGTATTAGTACAAGTTAACCATATCTTTAGCCTCATAGCATAATTGCCTAAGTCATTTTTTGGCCAAATTGCGATATCTGCCTACTTTTACTGTCCTTCCACTTCTGCATCATCCTGCCTTTCCGCCTTATGTCCTTAGCCAAGCACAACACTTATTAAAATCCAAAAACACTATCTGCCTTACCACAACAATGTGATTTCTAATTCTAAATATTGTGTTTTTTCGTGTTTTCCAAAAACATTGAAATATGACTAAAGGCAATTATGCTATGAGGCTAATGATATGCAAAAGGTACAAACCCCAAAGTAAATGATGACACGAGTTATCATTTTCAACGTAAATCTCTTCTTTTGGACTACAACAAACACACGGACTGTAGGCAACAGTTTACTTCCTGGGATTGGTGATGTAGACAAGACCGACATGATCTTAAATCCTCTCGCTTCTGACTCACACCCTGTAAGTTAACTCCTGTCAGCATTGCATTGTGAGCAAATCTTTCAAACATGGTAAGGAGCGTCACATTTCCTGCTGACGTCAGAGGTATTCAGACCAATCACAACGTACAGATTTGCCGGCCAATCAGGGACACAGAGTTTTTCAAATCCGTACCTTTCAGGAAGAGAGTGAAATCTGGAGCTACAAAAATGTACGGTATGTGGAAAAATAATCTGTTTTTTAACCATAAACCACTCAAACACATTGTATTATACCAAATACACAAAATAATGTTGTTTTTAGCAATGAAATGGGTGCTCTTTAATAACCCAGGTTAAAGGAAAACAACAACGTTTTTTAAATATTTTACAATGTTCTTACCTCAACTTAGACAAATATATACATACCTATGTTTTTTCAATGGGTACACTTAATCTTTGTACAGCTGGTTGTGAATGTGTTAGCATTTAGCCTAGCCCCATTCATTCCTTAGGATCCAAACAGGGATGGATTTAGAAGCCACCAAACACTTCCATGTTTTCCCTATTTAAAGACTGTTACATGAGTAGTTACACGAGTAAGTATGGTGACACAAAATAAAACGTGATTTTGAAGTGGATAAAAAATGAGAACTATATTGTATGGCGAAAGAGCACTTATTTTGTAGCACTTTGACCTCAGGTGCAGTAATATTGACGGAAGTTTGTGTGAGAGGGGGAGTGGTCAGGATTGATGAAGTTACTGTGCACCGAGGTCAAAGTGCTGCAAACTAAGTGCTCTTCCGCCATACAATATAGTTCAAATTTTTATCCGCTTAAAAAATCACCATGTTTTATTTTGTGCCACCATACTTATTCGTGTAACTACTTTTAACAGGCTTTAAATAGGGAAAACATGGAAGTGTTTGGTGGCTTCTAAATTCATCCCTGTTTGGAATGAATGGGGCTAGGCTAAACGCTAACACATTCACAACCAGCTGTACAAAGATTAAGTGCACGCATTGAATAAAGATACAGTAGGTATGCATTAGGTAAGAACATAGTAAAATATTGAAAAACGTTGTTGTTTCCTTTAAGGCAGGCTCAAATTTCCTTTAACAAAGGGTGTAAAAGTCTATTTTGCACCCAATAGTGACATGGTTGGAAAAGCAAGAACTTTATCTTACAATGAAATTGCTGCATTGTTGAGAGAGTTTGTTTACCATGCTTTGAAAAAGACAAAAAGTAAAGACATAGAAAATGGTAAAAGTAGAACACTTTTAAACTTAAAGATAAAGATCTCCCACTCGGGGTGCTGGGAATTTTTGTTTTCTCTTGATCTTCAGATTTGAGGTTTTCTGTATTTGCTTGCTATTGCTATATTTCTTTACCTTTTCATGTTTACTAATTTCAAAGGCAGGGGAAATTCGACCTGCATTTCACTGTCAGTGTGTCAGGTTTTACTGTTTGAAAGATTAAACAGTCACCTAAAAATAGCAACTCAATAGATGAGCCTGCAATGGTTTAATGACATTTGGGATGACAGAACCAATCTTAGGTTTCGATAAACAACCAGCGAGTGCATTATTATTATTATTATATCATACATACTGGATTAATAGAGCGGACAGTAAGATTTAATATTGAATCCCAAAATGATAACTATAAAACTGAGATCACACAAAATGTTTTTTGCAACAGTCCTGCTCTAAACAGACAAAATTGCAGTTTGTGAACTGAATACAGTAAGATCTAACAACCCCCTCTTGACTGTCAATGGTACATCTGACTCTTTCATGGATAAATTTGTTTTTTCACTCTAGTCCTCTACTCTGTAATTTTCTCTTCTCTGCGCCGATCTATTTGCATTAGTTCTGCACGCAGTTCTTTGAGATTAGTAAGAAACACACAGAGGCGTTAAGTAGGTCAAGGATTGCGTTCCCCCTGCGCTGTTCCCTGCCTCACCCATCCATCAGGGGTCACTGTAGATCCACAGATCTGCAGTTGCCATCCAATTTATAATTGTACATACATTTCAAAACACTGCTGTAAAACCAGCAGCTGTTCAGTATAACCTCTCTGACAAGATTAAAACTGCACACAAATAAACAATCTACATTTTATTGCGGCTGATCGGTCATGTGCAGCGCTCCCATGTTTCTGGCAGGAGACGCGGATGGGAACATCTCATCCCAGCCAATGCAGATAAGAGTATATACCCGTGAGATAAACTAAAGTGTTCAAAGTCCATCTTTTTCAAGGATTTTATTTTAGACAGTGTTTTTGTACTGCCCACATGGCAGTGGGTAACCCCGAATTGAAAATAAGCAGATGTGTGCAAAGTAAGAAACGGCCTTTGTTTCTGGTTGGCTTTTCAACATTTACTAGGAATTGGAGAAGTAAAGTCTCCAATATTGTGTACATGCTGCGTAAGGAATTGCTGATATATTCACCTGTAGGGCTGCTCCTCAGGCAAAAGAAACCAGGCAACAGGAGTTTTTGAATTAGTTTTCTGGTTACAGTAAACCAGAAAACTATTGTTCAATGCATGACAGCTTGACCTGACAATCTGTGGGATCCTGGATCACATTTTGAATAATTCTGGGAAACTTGGAAAAGATAGCATGCTATATCCCTGCTGAAAAAACAGCATACTAGCAAGACCAGCATAGGTTGTGTTTTGGTGCTGGTTTGCTAGTGAACACCAGCTAAACCAGCACCAAACCAGCATCAGCACCAGCATTAGCACCAGCACCAAACCAGCATTAGCACCAGCATCCCATGCTGGTCATACCAGCAAGACCAGCATATGTTGTGTTTTGGTGCTGGTATGCTGGTGATCACCAGCTAAACCAGCATAGACCAGCATAATTCCCATGCTGGTTTGATGCTGTTTTTTCAGCAGGGATAGTATTTTTCTGTTTTTTGCTTCAGATTTTGTTTCCCAGAATGTTTTGCTTGATGCTGTTTTTTAGTTTTACTCTGTAAAAACAAAGACTTGTAAATGTTTAATGTTCATTTAACTTTGAACAAAATGTTGCCAGTAAATAACATACATTTAAATCTACGGTAAGTTACCGGCAACCCAGCTGCAATTTCTACGGATTTTTTTACAGTGTAAAAACTTTTATGTTTTGACACAATGACATTGAGGCCAGAAAATGCACTCACTCTAAATAGTTATTTTTAACCCAGTACTGTCAAAAATAAACAAATCCAATCCATTTGGGTTTAATTTAACCTAAGCTGGGTTGTTTTACCCCAAAGTGCTGGGTTGTTTAAAACCATTGATGGGTCAAATATAAATACTTTTTAACCCAATGGCTGGATTTATCTAGTTTTAACATAAACGCTGGGTTGAAAATAACCCCGCAAATGTTTGTATTTTTTTTCTCTATATAAACTACAAAAATGCGAATTTCTATAAACAGTGACATCATTTGCATGCATATTCTTTGGCTGTTTCTCAATATGCGTTCTTCAGCGATCTTGCGTCTTCGTGTTCTCGCTCTACGTCATCATTAGTCGTCGAAGTTCATTCCAATTCACAAGAACGAAAGTACAGAGGACGCATGAAAATACCCGGATGTGTTCTTAATATCGAGGATGCATCGAGTGCGGACTTGCGCGCTGAAATTGCGTTACACCCCAGAAGTAAATGCGGCAAAACAATGACATAGGTCAGGTGACCAACAGGAAGATCGCACACATCTCAATTCTCACAAGTGCGTTCTGTGTTCTCGCGACCTTTTTCTTCTTCCGAGGTCGCCTGGCAAGACCGATCTCCACGAGAACGCAAGTTTTTTTGCGTTTTGGAATTGAGAAACAGCCTTTATCTTTACAAAGTGGCTTCGCCATCTACTGGTCTGACATGCCTAATACAGTGCTTTTAGTTGTTTTCGCAGATACATGCAGACAATGTTGCCATCTCTATGCAAAACTTTTAAATATTTTCAAAGTTTGAATTATCTTCTTGTTAATGTATCTTTATATTTAGTAACATTTTGGTGCTTCTAGTTCTGTAATTCTCCACAGATTTGTACGTGGTCCATATATTGATATCAATTAAATAAAAACAAAACAGCAGTATGCATATGTATAACGCATAGTTGGTTAGGTGTAAAAGTCAGGTTATTTTAAATATTTATTATAAACTTTTAGAAGGATCTATTGACAGAAATACAATATAATATACATAATTATATTATCAGTGGTGTATAAAGGCCTTACATGATGAAATGTATTGTTTTTATTACCTTAGAATGAGCCATTTTTATACACCACAAAAAAACAATAAAACCATTACAGAAAATTCTAATGGTTTCCATTGCAATACCAATAGGAACCATTAGCTTGTACCATTAAAACCACTACACTGTAGTGTGTTTTGGGCCATATTACATTAGAACCAATACATAGAACCAATACATACGATTAAAGACCAACAAAGACCAATACACTGTAGTGTGTTTTGGGCCATATTCCATTAGAACAAATAAAATTCCCAGTAAAACCAATAAAACCAATAGAATTTCTGTGATGGTGTCTATTGTTTTTTTAGCAGGGGGTCACCTTACATGGAAGTCGCCATCATGTTTCTACAGTAGCCCTGAAAACAGACAAATTGCTCTACGGAGCGCGTTTCGTCCCTACGTTGTGTCAGACAACGACATGTTTGTCATGTGGCGTCTACCATATATGTGTTTTAAAATTAAGGGGTTAGCTGTTGGTTGCAATATCACAACCTCACCACTAGATTTCACTAAAATTTACACACATCACCTTTAAGTAGAGGCATAAAGTGTAAAAAGTTCTGGTACTGTAATCTGTACAGTAATGAAAACTGTATGCTATTGTTTTGAGGCGTAGTCTGTAGTTTCTTTCTATTTGCATTTACATTTAGCAGACTTGCTAAATGCCTATATTTTGTCTATAGATATTAACAAAACTTTTAACTTGAAAAGTTTCAAGCTCATTCCCTCCTATTTTCATATTTTGGTTCTCTTCTGTAATTCACTTCAGGAGTCCTCCTGTCTTGAGGTGATGGTGACAGGTGGCATGTTCCAGCGGCTGCCTTGACGTCTGTCCAGCCTTGGGCGGCCTTTAGCTTTGCCTCAGTGACTGAGGACAGCAGAGGGGTGATCTGGCTGACTGCTGACCTTCTCCGGCGCTGTCAGCTGAAAATTTAAGCAGCCACATTATATCAGAAAACAAGTCCATCAGCTGTCCTGTTAACATGTCAAAACAAACAAACACGACAGAAATCCAAAGGCAAACACAATCTGCCTTTAACGAACTGCCTTGGCAAACAGCTGAGCTTTTGAAATCTGTCATCTAATATTTTCATTTCTTCAACATTCGGTCTATAGTCAACCTGTACATATCGTATCTGCTATAAAAGTCTGCCATAATCTATTATGTGTAACCGAACTATTTTTTTTTGTGCATGTACGTGGGCCCAAGCATTCCCAGACCTCTGTAAGGTTGTTCTTATCTCAAAATAGAGTTTTCCCTATAGGACAGCCCAAATGAAACAACAGAAATAGGCGCTGCCAGCCACCCACGTTTAGCCCTGTCAGCCACCTAAACTTAATTCTGCCAACCAGCCAAACTTAGTCTTCTTACAAGTAGTTTTCAGAACAATATATGACATGCCAAAAGGTTTTATCCGCTGTCAGTACTGGAGGAATGAGTCATCAGCCAGTCTGGTTTAATGTGGAAACTATATTGAAACAATGTTTTTTATTTTCAAGTCACCCAAAAGCAATCTGATGAATGTCCTAGAAAATGTCACCTGTTAAGGGTGTTTGCTGATCCAAACGTCTCGCTGTGACATATTTACAAGGTTGTGATGAAAGTGAGACTGAAAGCAATGGTGAAATTGAGTCTTTTGTCTCTATAGCTGATTTTTAATTACCAGTCTTTCAGTCTTGTGGCCAGCATCAGTTTAACGCTTTGAGGAATTGCATGCCCTCAATCAGCCTCCTCTTCTGCAGGGACCCGAGTTAAGCATTCTCAGTCATATGTAATTGACTTTTCATGTTTGAGAGCCAGTACAGTTTATGACTATTAAACAAAACATCAAGCGAGCTGTCTTTTACCAACTAATAATGAGGGACGTCACATTGTTAAATGATAATGAATTGCTTACTCTGGGACGTCTAATTACCGATTGTTGGTGGTATTAGCTTATTAACAGCGCGGTTTGACAGCTTTGAATGCATGTCATTCGCTATGGAGTGGTCTCTTTATGAACAGGGTTCCCTTCTGTATTGGTATAGGTAAAATAATTGAGTTTAATGTGACTGTCAGACTCCTCTCTTCACTACTAATGATGTGTTTAATGCTTGACATGTGACATTAAGGAACCTCGGCTGGCTGTGTAGCATATACGGTCTATTTATAGGGCAGGTGCTAAAACCATTAGGGCAATTCCCCATGCTGGGACAGGTAATGTAACTGTGCGTTCACCCCAGATGCGGAAGAGGCGGCAAAAACACACTATTTGCGAGTAGTTGGACGCTTGAACATTTTGGGCCCTATTTTAACGATTTAAGCGCATTGTCTAAAACGGTTGTTCATATTCTCCTAATGATTAATGGGTGTGTTTTGGGCGTAACGTGCAATAAACCAATGAGAGTCTCAGCTCTTTAAAAGCCAGTTGTCTAATCCCTATTTAGATGACAAACTTTGTAAACTGAAAAACTAAGCGGAGGAAGAAGACCACCAGTTTAAGAATAATGTAAAAAAATTGTTGTTTTCATTTTAATTTTTTTTTTTTTTAAATTAAAACCATTAAAAGCCATTTACTTTTAGTCATAGAAGTGCAAATAGCAGGCTTTTAATTGCTGTAAATGTATTTATATCCTAAATAATCATTGTAATCTCATAAAATAATTTGCAAATATGCAAGAAAAGGTTTGTACTCTAAAAATAAAAACAAGAGATAAAGAATTTACAAACGTGCGTAGAGCCGAAGCGTTTCAGCACTCGAACAGTGCCATGGGATTTTAAAAGCGTTTTTGTGCTGCTGCGCATTCATGCAACCCGCGTTGTCGTCCCGTTTATAGGCGCATATTTCTAACGTGCTCACTAAATAACAAAAACAGTTGGTCAACGGCGTAGCCAACAATGGACCTCATTTTCAGACCAGAACGCCCATGGGCGCAAAATTGGGCGCAAATGCATTTGCTATTTATACAACGTGGCGCTAAACGTGAAAATGGTAATTGTGCCGAGTTGAAACTAGCAAAAGATGCTTGCGTCGCGCATTGCGCTGCATTGCGCCGGGTGTATGTTAGAGCCCTTTGAGTTTACTCGCTTCATCCGTGTGTGAAGGTAGCACGTGAAATTCTAGTCATTTGAGACATTCACAAGTAAATTTGCATCATGGGAGGGGCTTATATAGCTCAAATTAAGTAAACGTACCAGATTGTTTCGACCTCCTCACTCACTTTCTTCCAAACAAGATCTTTTTAATTCCTGTAAAAGTATGCAGATTGCCTCGTGTAGCGATGATGATTGTCCTCCATTGTTGTTTTGTTTTTCTGCCTTCGCTCGCTTCCTGTAATCACGTCACTGCTAGAGCAAGCTACTGATTGGTTAACATGGCACGAAAATCCGATAAAGTTCAGATGTTTCTACTCGGATCACGCGGCAATGCTCAATTCACGCGTCATTGCATTGACTTAACATGTAAATGACACGTGTTTGCCGCCTCTTCCGCGTCTGGTGTGAACGCACCATAATATCATACCCTCACCTAAAGGATTATTAGGAACACCTGTTCAATTTCTCATTAATGCAATGGTGTAATGGTGTGGGGGATGTTTTCTTGGCACACTTTAGGCCTCTTTGTGCCAATGGGGCATTGTTTAAATGCCACGGCCTACCTGAGCATTGTTTCTGACCATGTCCATCCCTTTATGACCACCATGTACCCATCCTCTGATGGCTACTTCCTGCAAGATAATGTACCATGTCACAAAGCTCAAATAATTTCAAACTGGTTTCTTGAACATGACAATGTGTTCACTGTACTAAAATGGCCCCCAGAGTCACCAGATCTCAACCCAATAGAGCATCTTTGGGATGTGGTGGAATGGGAGCTTCATGCCCTGGATGTGCATCCCACAAATCTCCGTCAGCTGCAAGATGCTATCCTATCAATATGGACCAACATTTCTAAAGAATGCTTTCAGCACCTTGTTGAATCAATGCCACGTAGAATTAAGGCAGTTCTGAAGGTGAAAAGGGGTCAAACACAGTATTAGTATGGTGTTCCTAATAATCCTTTAGGTGAGTGTACAGTTGAATGTTGTGGGGAATTATTGTTTTAAGTTTAACAGCATGTTTTTTTGGCCACGTAAAACAACAAATCTGTATTTTTCCACTTATTTCTATTACACGTTATTTGTATGCTGAAATAAAATTAGGAATCCCTGAGTTAGAGGAACATTGTATCTGATAGCCAGCATTCATAATGCGTATTGTTACATAAATGATGACACCATTTTTAAATGAAAGCAAATGCCTGGATTGATGCATTTTGAATATATGAAACTCTGTTTTATGCCTCAGTATTAGACAAACACTTGACCTCTATTTTAATTGTAAAAAACACTAGTTCTGGCTCATAAAATATGATGTGACAGTATGTGCCTCTTTAGTTTCAATGGGCATAATGGAATCAGAATGTCCTTGTCTTAAGCACATAATCACAATTGTGGACCATTATGGGGCGGTTTCCCGGACAGGGTTTAGATTAACCCAGGACTTAGTTATTTTAGGACATTTAAGTAGTTTTTATAAACAAACCTTACAAAAAACAACACTGGCATGCATCTTGAGACAAAACAATGGCACTGATATATGTTAAGATTTGTCCAAACCAACATGATCTCAAAGAAAGTCGTGTTATAGTCACAAACATTTTGATTAATTTCTTCATGTATATTGCACGAAATTCGTGCCTTGAGCACGAATGTCTTTTCGTGTCACTCGCACAAATTTCTATAAATATTTTTTGTGTCCGTGGCACGACTTTCTTCTTTGTGTCATTTTATGTATTGTTTTCTCTTATTTTTAAATCATTGTCGCTTGGGGTTAGGTTTGGGGTTTGGGTTAGGATGTAATTTTATTTATTTTTTTCTACATGTTTTTCTTCCGCTTTTAAAACTATTCTCGCCTGGAGTTGGGGTTTAGGTTAGGATGTCTAAAAATGTAACAGAAAGTGATTTTAACCCCAACCCCAAGCAACAATGGTAAGAAAATAGGAAAAAACAACGAGAAAACAATACATAAAATAAAACGAAAAAGAAAGTCGTGCCACGGGCACAAGAAAGTATTTATAGAAATTCATGCCAGTGACACGACAAAGACATTTGTGCTCAAGGCACGAAAAAAAGCTGCATTTTGTGCCATGGACCAACATGGCAACCAAATTTTTGGTGACTATAACACGACTTTTCGTGAGATCCGTCTGGTCAAAACAAGGTGTTTTCAAATTAAGGCAGCTCAAACATGCATTTTAGTCTGCGACTAGTAAGCCCTTTCCGGTGAACCTCCCCAATATGTCTAATTCATAAATCCATAGCCATTAATCTCCTAGAATATCATATACCAGATTTCCCATCAGGTCCAGCAAAGATGGTTGCAGAAATCTGGAGTGCTTGGATCATGTGGATGAGGACGCAGGTTTCGACAGGTTGAAAATCTGGTAATTATGTGAGAGGTGTAAACAGTATGAAGCAGGATTGATATATCTAATGTACTTTGAAGTGTCCTGCATTCCTCGGACCGGGTCTGTGGCTGGGGACTTCAGCCGGAGAGCTCCGTAAAGAGCCAGACCATCTTTCACGGTTGGAAAGTGGGTGCTCGACTGCATCTGCCATCTGCTTGGATCTTCAGGGTTTGAACGTTGCATTGTAACCTGACGTGAGCTGTCTCCCGTTTTCTCCTACCACAACATATGCTGCCATCCACTGCTGGAACTTCAGTGGGCTCCTCAGATCGTGGAAAGCGGGCATCCTGGTCACTGAAGGCACAAGTGAATGTCAGGGTTACTGATAAATTCATACGGTAAGACAGTTCCATATTTGGCCCAGTGAAGAAATCTGGGCCCGTATTTACAATTCATTTGATCTTACCACTAAGAGTTGTCCTAAATAGCAGTAAAAGTTAATAGTTTAGGGTTTCCTCCTAAAACCTATTCACAATGCTGCTGAGAGTATTTTTTCATAATGAATGGATAGAAAATTAAGCTATTTTATATGTATAAAATTAACCACGTTACTATGGATGATGTCATAAATATTACTAGCAATGGCCACAGGGATTATTGATTATTCATTTGATATCAACTAAACTGTGCAGTGGGCACCATTATCAGCATGACCCACTGAATAACCAATACAAATCTATTTTTGAACTCAGATTTACAAGTTATTTCAACTTACTATTATTTATCATGACAAGAGATGAGTTGCTACAACTTATAAAATGAAGTTAACATATTTCAACTATATTTTATATAGTTTAGCTCCCTGATCTCTGCTTCATTCCAGTTTGCAGACATTTCTCATTGGGAATGTTAATGTGGATTTAAAACCTCCATTTTAAAGAGCTGAACAATATATCTTGTTGCGATGACGCACGTGCATTTTTGTTTATTGTAAGCTATGAGGGGATGATGCACTATTTTGTTATGCTGCTGAATGATCTCAGCTTCCCTCTCACCCTGATATCTGCTTCAGTCCAGTTTGCCGACATTTCTTGTTGTGAATGTTAATCTGCATGTAAATCCCTCATTTAAACTCTTTCCCCAGCAGCATTTTTAAAGTTAAACAGCGCCAGCATTTTTCAGGAAATGTTCTTTTTAAAATATATAAACATACAATATATCAAATGAAAGAACAGACTCTCTGCTTTCAAACAAAAAATCAGTTTCATCCTGCTTCATTAGTTCCCTTTTTATCACCTCTCAAATATGGGTCGGTTTCTTCAAAAACATCAAATTTTGAGCAAAAACCTGAGATAATTCCATTTTTGTAAAGGACTTTTGATAGAGATCAGATGCAGAGAGATCATCAAAACTTACACGCACATACAGCTGTTTGCCCTAGGACAATACTTTCGGGTTTTATAAGTTGCGGAAAAGCGCCACCTGGTGGATAATAGCAGAAAGCCAGAAAAAAATCATCATTGGCAGGGAAGCGTTTTCTCTTAATTGACGAGTTAACTCGTCAATGGCGGGGAAAGAGTTAAAGAGCTTAACCATAGCTACATGTTGCAATGACACGCGCATCCTCACTACAACACGGCATTGTTTCTGCCTCTTGTTCACACTCAATGCTTTCCATGAATGTTACAGCAATGTTACTAGGTCTTCTTTCCGGGAGTGATCCCAGAACATTTACGGGACGTGTTTGTGTTTACACAGAAGCCTGTCTGCCAATTTTACTGATATTTTTGCGGACCAAATTGCTGTGTGAATGAGATCTTTTTTTACGAGTTGGTTGATTGTGATACTACAGTATTTGTGGATTCCATCTAAAGTCAATTTTTTTCTACATAAAACCATCTTATATAATGTAAAGAACATACTGTGAAAATATGAAGAGCTCAGATGCAAAAGCTGCTAAATGTCAAAAATAAGTTAATGAACTGAATGCTCTTGGCACGTATTATACCGTAATTCCTCAAATAAAGACCGGGGCCTTTATTTACCTACACTGCCGAAGGTAACAGGCTTTTATTTGAAGCAGGCTTTTATTAGAGACAGGCCTTTATTTCAAATTTCATTTGTTTGATAAATAATTGTTTTAAATTAGCCGTTAAATTAAAAGCAATAGCGTTCTAGTGGATAGAGATCATTCATTTTTAACCGTAATTTTTTTTCAAGGTTGTTGAAAAGTCCGTCACTAGCATTAAAGGGGACAGAGAATGAAAAACCATTTTACCTTGTCTTTGTTGAATAACGGTAGTCTACCCACATTCACAAACATACAAAAAGTGCTAAACATCTTAGTCTCATAGAAATTCCTCTTTTAGAAATGTCAGCCAGAAAACAGCCCAATCTGAAAAACTGATGCTTATGACATCACAGGCATCTAACTGCCCTACCACTTTAAAATAATTGGCTACATTTTGTGCGTGGCAGTAAAGTCAGCCAATCAGTAATGAGATTGCAAGTTAAGCCAGTAGGGGGAGCCAAATAGGTGCAAAACCACTTGTTTAAAATCCCCCACCCTAATAGAGCTATCTGAGAGAGGTTTTTAGGAAGCTTCTAAGGCATTACAGACCCAAACAAAAAATTTTTTGTCTACATGTCACATCACAGAACAAGGATAAATACTCCGTTCAATCATTCTATGTCACTTTTAAATGAGACCCATCCAATCTAGCTACTGCCATCTATTGGCAGCTGTGCATTATGATGAACTTGAATGCATTTAGGAGATAACATTGCGCTCACATTATCCAAATCATGCTCCAGCGCGATCGTCCCCCCTCCCTACTCCATGCACGCACTCACACTGTACTTTATCAATCTGAGCTCGGGCACGCTTTTGTCATTAGAATGCATTTGTTTTGAGCAAAGCAGGAGGTAAAGCACTCTCTTAACACTGGAACCCATCGTAATGTTAAGTCTGTGTTTTTTTATTCAGAGTCGTATGAAGCCCTCTCACATGCCTATGTTGCTTAGTTGATCTGTCGCGTGTGCACCGTAGATATTCACTAGCCCTGCTTTGCGCATTAAAAGGTTTTAACGAAGGCAGATGAAGGTGAGTGCTCGCGCAGTTGACGTCTCCTTTTGATTGCGCCTACACTGCACCTAAAAAGCTTTGAAGTATAAACTGAAGCTTTGTTTATACTCGCGCTTTGGTCTGCAACGCAAGCCTTAGCGGATCGCGCGCGCGTATCACCAAACGGACAAGGCATTTACAGTGCATTCACACATGGCGTAAGTAAGCTAAGTAAGCTCTCACTCATTTCCCCCGGCACTCATCTTTCCCTGGCCTTAATTTGAGACCAGCCTTTATTTGTCCGCGATGATCACGCCCCCGGCCACTATCAGAGACCTGGCGTTTATTTGAATACCGGCTTTTATTTGAAGAATTACGGTATGTTCATCAAGTACTTTTTTTTATCAAAGCCCTTGATTCTTTATTTTCACCTTTTCAGTTGTGATTTTAATAATTTGCAATGTTTCTAGTTGCAGATATTCTAAAACTGTTTACTATGTCTTGCCAATGAAATGACATTTGTGAAAAAAATGCATTTCAATTACTGACTAATAACCTTTTCATGGCCATTAAATTGAGATTACTGAACCTAAACATAAGAGCATGATAAAAATGCTCATTTGCTTTTGTCATATGCAGTGAATTTCTTGCATTTTTTTTTATAAAAATATTTTACCACATTCATACGAATTTGTCATAGAACTTCATTTTTCCCATGAGATCGGGTTTCATACATTTTGCATAATAAGATAGAAACTTGAATTTATCCTTAAAATTCTTTCATCAGGTAGTTCTTCATTCAACTCTTTTCTATTCTATCACTTTTAAAGGTTCCACTAGTGGGACAAAACCTTATAACCTTGTTCGATGGTGCTGCTGTCTCCAGTGATGCATATTTTTTTTAAGATGTGAAATTGAACAGAGCTCCGTGTTAATTCACTCACCAACTGCCATTACCCATCATGACTCTGTGACAAATTTAGACATATCACACTCCTGTGGCCTAAATTAGATCAAAATCGATGGGCCATGAAAAACATTTTGTCCCTGAGGCAAGAAAACTTTATAAAATTAAATGCGACACAATTACAACCAAGAAAATGTCAAAAAGTCAGGTTAATTACACCGGTATGGATTTATGACATACAAATATGCACACATCATGTGAATAGTAAATTTTGACGCAGTGTTAAACAGGTCTTAGGGCACGCACTGATATGATTATTGTGGTACACTTGCAGATTTCATGTATGTCAGGGCATTTAATATGTGGGGGTGGATTGGAGGGGCTTCTCTGTTTCTCCTTCACTCACGAGAAGCTCCCTGAATGCTGATTTAAAGCTACGCTCTCTCATCTGTGAACTGTGAGCTAAAAATCATTCATAATTCAATATCTTTCCACCTCTCATTTCCTCATATAGTCTGACAGGGAGAGGCAGAGCACCAAAGCCCTTCTACCCCTCCAGAAGTGCATTCTTCACGCCCCCTCAGGATGGGGTGGGAGCAGGGGACCGTCTCTATTCCAGGTTGTACCTGCTGAATCATTCATGAAAAGAAAGGGAACATACTGTCTGTCTCCCCCAAGAAGTCTGTCTCCTCTCAATGTTTTTTCAAGAAAAACAGATTTGAGCCATCTTAGTTTCAAGTGTAGACTGAAAGCGTGTTGTAGAGAAACCAGTGTGGTGGTAAGATCTTGGTCAGTGTTTTTCACAAAGTTTTTCCTCTCACACACTCGAATGTAATGTTTGGTCATTCTTTTGCTCTGTGAATATTCCAGATTGTTACATTTA
The DNA here is from genome assembly GCF_027580225.2 of Misgurnus anguillicaudatus. Classification (NCBI taxonomy): domain Eukaryota; kingdom Metazoa; phylum Chordata; class Actinopteri; order Cypriniformes; family Cobitidae; genus Misgurnus; species Misgurnus anguillicaudatus. Next base: position 18,322,148 of record NC_073356.2, read on the forward strand.
ACAACATAATCTGCCAAAAGAATCTCTACTCATTCTTTTGCTCAGTGTACAGGCTACTTTGCAAAAGTCTTAGGCCACCATGCCACAATTAGATTTGTTGTTTTTGTAATGTTATGGTGATCATATATAATTGTTTCTCAGTCTCTTTAATATAATACATCCAGAAAATACAGGAAATGTGTATATAGTATTAAAAACTGTATAAAAATGTAAGTTTTTAGGGTAAACTCCCCTTCCACGTGAGCAATAGCAGGAGCTGCAGGATCTCTTAAAATTTTTAATTGTAAAGAAATCAGTCTTTTTACTTCATTCTGCTAAAAAATGCTCAAGATGTGTTTGGTGCCAAAAGAGGTCACACTAAACATTGACGATGCCACATTTACGTAGTCCTGGAAAATTATATTTTTTGGTGTATTTCTGTTTGTATCTTAATAAAAATAGATTGAAATATAAATATGGATGGACATTAAAACTTCTAAAACAAGTCTGGTGGTGGTGGCATAAGAGTTTTGCACAGTACTGTATATGATAACTATAATGTCCAACTGAGAATAAGACCAATTTTATACAGAAAATATCAATATAGCCACATTCATGCACCACCAAACTGTTAACAAACTGTAGTGCAGGGGTCTCAAACTCAAACTGGCTTGGGGCCATTTCTACATCGGGGGGCCGCAGAGCTATTTTAACGTTCAAAAAAAGACAATATTTCTGTAAATGTCATGTTTAATTTCTATTAATTAATGTATAATAATATATAAGCAGTGGTTTTATCTTTTTAATATATTATAAAAGTAGCCTAAGTAAATCTTTTCTTAACCTTGTCTTAAATAACTCAGACCTATTAAATCCTTGCACTAAACTAACAAATTTAATTTCTGTAGACATTTATAAACTATCATAAAAAATTACCACCAGTAAGTGTTTCTGTTTTATTGATTTATTTTGGATTGTTTTCAGTCATAGTATTGACTTCATTATGTTCTTTGTTATTTTTCTTTGTTTTAATCAATTTTCTATTTTATGTGGGAAAATATTAATAAGTGAAAGTGGTGAACTAACCCCACCGCTGCTCGATCTTCTCTGAGAAACAGTATCCACCCGGAAGTAACAAATCTTCTCTGGACAAACGCTACAAAGTCCCGACCAGATTAACTGATCGCATGGTGACAATGGAACAGTATGATTGATGCGAGGTTCAGTTGAGGAATTAAAATTCGATCACGGATTCCGTTATCCTCGACATCACAAAGCGTGCGGTTCATGGCTGCGTAGCAACGGGTTACGCGACCCACGACACGGAGCGCTCCCGAGCACTTTGGAAAGTAATGCTTTGCCTCGTTTTAACGCGTTGTTAGACGCGACATGTGAACGAACACTTGAACTTTTAAATCAAAAATCAAATGAATATAAAACAAAGTGAATAAAAATCTTTCTGTGGGCCAGATTATGTTATATTTTTAAAAGATGACGCGAGCCGCAGAGAGGGGGAGGACGGGCCGTAAATGGTCCGCGGGCCGGGAGTATGAGACCACTGCTGTAGTGTAAGTGGAAGAGTTGGAAGATGCCTTAATAATGAAATGACTTAGTAAGATTTATATTTATGCATTTGACAGACACTTTTATCCAAAGCAACTTACAGTGCATTACAAGGTATACAATTTCTGCCAAGTGTGTTCGTTTGGCCTGTACCCACAGTGTTTTGCGCTGGAAACACAATGCTCTACCATTTGTTCAATAGAGATCTTCAATAGAGATTTACTCATCATTTATAATCCATTTACAGCATACACACTGAAAAATGACCTTTTGATTTAAATTTTTCAATGTCATTGTTTATGTTTAATGTTAAGTTGATCTCAAATAAGATTTGGGAAGAGGAACTGAAACGAATTCAAACCTGCTCTATTAACCTGCCAGATTACAACATATACAGTTTAAGTATTGCATAGGTTACATTATACTAAACTTAATAAAATTTACCCCTCAGTTTCCCCATTATGTGATAGATATAGAGCTCAGATGGCATGCATACTCACACTTTTTAGTTTTTCCCTTGATTTCTGAGTTTTGGAAGAATATTTTTTGGTGGTATTCAAATGTTTTTGGAGAAAATATCAGTCCAGACTCTGAATTAGCTTTGCTTTGGTGTTCTGACCAGACACTATCATTAACACATTCTCAGCAATTGTCTCCTATGTTCAGTATGGTGGCAGCTAAAATGTGATTTTGATGGAGTGGAGGTCCACTTTTTCGCAAAATTTTTTATAAATGGTTGGCGGAGATGGTTGCCATACTTAAGGTCGAAAAGATTTGCTTTTCCAGGATCGATGCTTCTAAAAAATGTGATAAAATCTGGGGCCCCTTCCTTAAGTTTTTTTTAAGAGTCGAAATTGCATTCATGTAAGTATATAACTTCACATATGTATTTTTTTCACTCCATGTTTTATTTGTTTGATTATTTATGTTTAAGGTGTTTATTTTTCATTTTATCTGGTGCCTATTCCTTGGGGTTGGGAGTGATTCTTCTCCTTTTTTCCTTTTTTGTGTATAGTATATCTTTGTATACAATGAAACTTTTATCTGTTTTATGTTTATATAAAAAAAGGGTTATAAAAAGTTGAAAAAGTATTTATTTTTTTCAAATATGCATCGATATACACATACTGTGATATTTCAGATCCGCACATAATTTAGCTCAGTTAGAAAGATTCAGCAAACTTTACAAAACTGACGATGAAAATTAACTCTAACATTTTTTTTAACAATTTAAAAAGAATAATGTTGACTAGTTTCAGGAGTAAACAAAGTTTGGTTGAAAGGAATATTAATACTCATAACTTTAAATAACACAAATGAACACAAACAGCATAGTTAACAGTTAACTAAAACACATTTTAATCACAAAAACTGTTTACAGTCTTGAGCCTCCCGAAAAGCTTTTTCTTTCTGACTGATTTAATTTCATTTGAGTTTAATATAATTTAGCAAAAACAACTGAGATGAATTAAAAAAGAACACATTAACACGTTCAGTGTGTGTTGTCATTATTACATTTATTTTATAATACGGCAGGCAAACATCTACTGGCTAACAAACAGCAAGGTGAGGGCACAGACCTGACATCTCATACGGTAGATATTTTAGGTTACAACAGCTATAAACAGAGGCAGGGGAACAAGCAGATGTTCAGTACCTGTGCCAAATCCTCTCTGGGTGCTTGATCATGGCTATAATCATGAAGATGTTGTAGTTGATCGGCTTGATGTTGCAATTTTTATATGTCTTATTCCCACAGGCTGCATTAATGTACAGGGATTTCGAGTGGTTTTTAATTAAGGCAGCTTTTAAAGTTTTCAATAATTAAAGCATACATTGAACATGAGTCATCTACTAAATCCTGGTTATTGTTTTCCTAAAATTATGTAGAAATAATTTTTTCTATAATCATTACCCTGCACTCCACTCTTTTGGCTCCAGTCACTATGTAGACACTGAAAATACAGAGAAAGACTTTCATTCAACTGTGTGTATCCTTGATAAATACAGACCCTGTTATCAATATGGGCCTTTAGTGGGATTGATGCTCTGTCGCTTACAGAGGAGTGTGTACCGATGAGGAAAATCAGCTTCAATAAGAGCAGATTTAAATGACTGCTGTGGACTGTGATGGGCTCGGCAGATGACACTTTAGCACGGCCAATCAGCCGTTGACCTTGGCTATGAATCTTCATCACTCTTTTCCACAGAGCAACATCGCTCTCTGTAAACCCTGAATGGACCACAGAGTTTAGGGGTGTGTTTTTATCTGCACATGTAGGTGCTTGCCGTGTGCCTTGTTTTAAGTTAGAAAGACATAATAGTATTGATTACATTTTTTAAAGGTGCAGTTTTTTAATTTTTTGTGGCATCTAGTGGTGAGGTTGCGCATTGCAACATTGCAACAGCTTAGTCCACTGCTCACCCCTCACTTGAAACGCATAGAAAAGCTACGTTAGCCGCCATGGGACAAACATGTCATCGTCAGGGACAACTTAGTAAAAAAAGTTTGTCCGTTAAGGGCTTCTGTAGAAACATGGGGCACAAAATGGCGACCTCCATGTAAGGGGACCCTTGGTGTATGTAGATAAAAACAGCTCATTCTAATGTAATAAAAACATAACCGTTCATTATAAAAGGTCTTTATCAACCCCTGATAATTTAGTTTTGTATATTATTTTGCATTTCTGTCAAGAGATCCTTCTAAAAATGACACACTGCACCTTTAAGAAACTTTTGAGGTCATTCCTCTAGGTAGGCTGTTTGTCTCATTTTAATGTTGATAATTAGCAAACCTATCATTGAAAACAGAAATTATTTATACACAAGAATGCAACCAGTTGCCACCTGTTACCTTTATGCTAATTGTAAATGGTTCATTAAAAACCCTATTGCCGTCCAATAAGATACCATCTTTGGATACATGAATTATTTTGGAGCTGATTCAAGATAATATTGGCATATAACTAAATGAACTAAAAAGCTTATGGTGCTTGGATGCCAATATCAAAGACCATATCTGAATCATTTAGTTTTATTTTCTAAGTGGTTTGATCACTTTACCTTGAAGGATCTTGGCTGATATAGTTGCTGGCTCTGCTTGAACATCCTCCTTAAAACGTAAATTATTTTCAAAAACAAAGTTACGGGATCTTTAAATGAGCTTCCTGCCTTTTCTCGTTGGCTTTTTAATGCGTATAGCTACCTTGGTATTTTGTGCCAGTAACAGCATGAAAACAAAGTGCTTTTAAAGCTAGTCCCACCACATCAAACTGCGATCAAATCACAGCTTTTAAGGTCGACAGGCTCAGTAATGTGCCCAGTAATCTAATGAACTCTTGGCACGAGGTCTGCCCACCTTGTTGCTGTGCCAGTCTGTGCAGTAGCTACACTCTCATGCTGGCTCCCCTTAATTACAGTACAGCACTTTGAATTCAGTACTCAGCGAAATAACAGAAAGGCTCTTTTAGGAGGATTGCTGACTCTCTTTTACAGAAAAGTGTGATGAGAAACTGCAGGGAAGTGGATGAATTAAGAAAAGACAATGAAAAATAGCTTCAATGCTGTGTGAGAGAAAAATCATATATTTGAGAAAAAAATCAATCTGTTTTTAATAAAAGTATCATCCCTTACAGACAAAAAGTTACATTTATGCTTTTACTGTAAATGTTACTGACATAAAAGCATAGAGCTTGGCAATAACTGATAAAATATACACTCTAAAATATGCTGGATTATTTTCAACACAGCATTGGGTCAAAAAGGGACAAGACCAGCCGTTGGGTTAAATTAACATGTTATAATATTATATTTAATAATGGAATAAAACAACGCATAGGTTAAATTACAGCCCAAAGGGCTGAGCTCATCCATTTTTGACCCAACACTAAAAAAATATTAAAGTGTAAATCTCAAATCCTTTCTTGGTTGTTATGAAATGAAAAGAGACTCTTTGCTAAATGCATAAATATTATAATATATACAGTATAAATGTGCTGCTATATAATGTACTGCTTATAAACAGATATTAAATTTTATTCAGCAGGTTTTATCATACAAAATTTAACTGAAGATGAACAAGTTACACATATGGTGCTTTTCCATTGCATGGTACCTTAGGGTTTGGTTTGGGTCGGGTCAGCTTACTTTTGGGGGCTTTTCCATTGCTTTCGTTACGTAGTACCCAATACTCTTTTAGTACCACCTCGGTTGGGGTTCCAAGTGAGCGAGCTGATGCCAAATGTGACACGAAAACACTGTACATCACTGATTGGTCTGAGATAATCGTCACTACCAGCGTCATCGCTATAATGTAAAAGATTAGCTTTAGCTTAGTGCTAGCTTGCGCTGTCTCGAGTAAACCTGTTGTCATCTGTGCTTCACTGTAAGTTCCCAAACTCCCTTTTAGCAATGAAAAACATCCACAGGTTGAGAATCAGGAACACCATAACAGGTTTTTTCCGGACTTGCAGTTTGTGGTGCACTCTTAAGAAAAATGGTTCTTCAAAGGTTCTGAAACGACGGTAAAGGTTCTATATAGAACCATAGCTTACTGAAGAACCCTTTTTGCCTGAAATGGTTCTTTGTCTTGCAAAAGGTTCTTTATTTCCCTCCTTTTTTGATTTTAAATTTAGTCAGTTATTTTCAAGCTGCCTCCTGATTATTTTCACCTGTAAAAGCCCTGAATCATCAGTCCTGCTGAACAGCCTGCAGATTAACATCACAAGCAGGTAAGAGAGTAAAATAATCATCATTTACTGTTAAAAACATTTAGAAAATTGAATTTTTGTATGTTCTTATTGTAATTTATTTATTTTATAGCAGGTAAACTTTATACTGTAAGCTTCATTCCCTTTATAGCAGGTAAGCTTCATACTGTTTTAAATGATATATGTAGGGGACTCTGCTTTAACAATGATATAGGATAATAATTTGTTAGTGTGTTAAAAAGCATATACATGTATATTAAGTTTATTAAACTAATTATCAGAAGAATGTGGTACAACATGTGTTTGTTTGTTTTTTATTGATATTTCAGAGTTTTCGTATGTGATGTAATCTTGCTGGGAGTGAAGGCAGTGCGATATGAGAGACACTTCCTGTTTTTAAAGGTGATGTATGTGTGTTTCTTTCAATGCTGACATTAAAATAATAGTTAGTTACTGTTTAAACATTATGTAATTTGAAGTTTTGTGTGTTTTTATTGTACTTTATATCGTTTATAACAGGTAAACTTTAAGCTTCATTTCCTTTAAAGCAGGTAAGCTTCATACTGTTTTAAATGATATATTTAAATACTCTGCTTTAACAATGATTTAGGATAATAATTTGTTAAAGTGTTAAAAAGCATATACCTGTATATTGTACATTAAGTTTATTAAACTTAATTATGAAAATAATGTGGTACAACATGTGTTTAGTTTTTTATTGATATTTCAGAGTTTTCGTGAGGTAATCTTTCTTATGCTGGGAATAAAGGAAGTGCGTATGATCACTTAATATGAAAGACACGTTTTTAAAGGTGATGTATGCATGTTTCTTTCAATTCTGGCATTAAAAAAATTGTTATTTACCATTTAAACATTTTGGAGATTGTGTGTGTGATCTTGTGGCACATTTACATGTAATAGCAGAATTACTTATTATTTTTGTCTATCTGTTGTAGGTGGATCATGAGTGAAGCTCTGCAGGTCGGCCATTGACTTGATAACAGTTGTTTATGTTTATTCAATTTATGAATAAATCTCTCGCCAACCATTCACCTATTTACTGACAAAACAGGTAGCTTGAGCAGAATCATATTAAAACTTCTGTCAAATCATGTTTTACATACAGTATGTAAGAAACTCCATGCTAATATTAAGTTGTTTTATCTTTATGTCTTATCCTTTCTCCCATCTCCAACAGATCCAAATCTTGTATGATGATGACTACTGCAAGGTGATGGGAATCTGTGGTAATCATAACCTGTGTCTCAAGATCAACATGACAATAGCAGACCATCTCTTATCTTACTCTTATCTGACTAAATGTTCAACTTCATTGCCACAAAACAAAGAACATTGGATGGAGTATGTACTGTACAATGATCCAGCAAACAAAATAATATGGACTTTTTTGGCGAGATTCTACAAACATTGACACAATCCTATTGACTTTTATATTTACATTAATCTGTATTATGCCATTTATCTGTTTGTGCTAAAGTGCTTACATCTGAATGTAATGTCATAATATGTTAATATTCAGTATTTATTATCATTTGCATATTTTGATGTCGCATATGTCATGATTTTATAGATTTCATGTTATTGTTGTCTATTTAGAATGATTGTCTATGCCAAATTTTATTGTTCATTTATTTAATTTTGAAGCTATCATTTAACATCCGTATCTTATTTGAGAAATGATTTGTTATATTTGCATAAAAATTCATATATTTATTTTGATTCTGATTGATTTTAATGCACATATTTATTATTGTATGATATCTTATGTAATGAAAAAGTGAAAATAAAAGTATTTTTCTGATGTCTTGCAGTTCTGTTTACTGTTAAACTGTGTAAAGTGCTATAAATAAAAAAACTAAACAAAAATATAAACAAAAATAATCCTCCTGACTGCTGATAAATAAAAGGGTTCTTTATAGCACCACTGAGGTTCTATGTAGCACTTTTCAAGGCAAGGTTCTATATAGAACCATCTAAAAAAGGGTTCTAAATAGTACCAAAAAGGGTGCTGCTATTGTTACGAGCTGAAGAACCCTTATTTGGTACTATATAGAACCATTTTTCTTAAGAGTGTGGTACATTCGCGACGCGCACGTCTGCATATGTATGCGTAAATGCAACTTAAATGAGGTTCGGCGGAGCGCATCGACTGACGCCAAAAGGGGTTTGTACAGAAACTGTCATGTGAGACAGAGGAAGTGATAAAAGCAATGTGCAAACATCTATTTGTGGTGGTCAATTTTAATTTTGTGGCAGACTGAGAAATACAGGAATGTATGGAAATGTACAACAACGCTCTCATTTGTACGATGTCACAGCAGTAGACAGCACAAATATAACGACACGCCTATAATCCCTCCCACTAAACTTGATGGAAAAGCTAACCAAGCCAAAGTGAGGTGAGCTGACCTGACCCAAACCAAACCGTGGGGTACTATGCAATGGAAAAGTACCAATACAGTAAACAGAAAGTCAGAATAACATATCTGAAAACACCCGAGATACAGTTAAAGGAATATTCAATTTTCTTAAAAGAAACATCCAGATAATTTACTCACCACCATGTCATCCAAAATGTTGATGTCTTTCTTTGTTCAGTCGAGAAGAAATTATGTTTTTTGAGGAAAACATTGCAGGATTTTTCTCATTTTAATGGACTTTAATAGAGCCCAACATTTAATACTTAACTCAACACTTAACAGTTTTTTTCAACGGAGTTTCAAAGGTCTATAAACGATCCCAGACGAGGCCTGGGGGTCTTTTCTAGCGTAACGATTGTCATATTTGACAAGAAAGTTAAAAGTGTGCTCTTTTAAACCACAACTTTTCGTCTAGGTCCGGTCCAGCGCGACCTAACGTAAATGCGTAGTGACATAGGGAGGTCACGTGTTACATATATAAAACGCAAATTTGCGGACCATTGTAAACCATAAACTGACACAAAGACATTAATTAGTATCATTTGACATACAACAATGTAGGAACGGTCCTCTTCCAACACACTTGTAAACACTGGGGCAGAGTTTCGCGTTCGTCCTCTGTGACCTCTTGACGTCATGGCGTATTGTGTGTGGTCACGCTGCCGCATCACGACCGGATCTAGCCGAGAAGTAGTGCTTTAAAAGTGTATATTTGTCATATTTATTGTCAAAAATGACAATTGTTTCGCTTGATAAGACCCTTATGCCTCGTTTGGGATCGTCTTTGAAACTTGAAAAAAAACTGTTAAGTGTTGAGTTAAGTATTAAATGTTGGGCTCTATTAAAGTCCATTAAAATGAGAAAAATCCTGCAATGTTTTCCTCAAAAAACATAATTTCTTCTCGACTGAACAAAGAAAGACATCAACATTTTGGATGACATGGTGGTGAGTAAATTATCTGGATTTTTCTTTTAAGAAAATGGAATATTCCTTTAAGCCTACTTTCAAACTGTCCAACTTGTCTGAAACAAAACCAACATGTATAAGACTTCACTGTTTTTTCATTTGATTTATGATTTTTTTTATATAATCATATTATATTACAATTCAAAGATATTGGCATTCTGATGTAAAGATTGGAAATCCTGCCAAAGAAAATCATATCCAGAAATGAATTCTGAACAGTAGACGTTATTTGGAATTGATGGATACAGTTCTATAAATGTACTCACAAGAGACAAACACCTGGTTACCAGAGAGAAAATTGCACATTTACAGTGATTGTGAGGACATTTGACAGACAATATCTGAATGGTTTCCATCACCATGGCAGCTCTATGTAAATGGAATACAAAGAGATGTTTTGCAGATGCTTTGCGCATTAAGCCATCGAGCTGATCATGATGCGAGGTAGCTCAGTTATTACAATTGTCTGTATTATTTGGCATGAATAGATTTCGGATTTTCGGAGGGCAAGAGACACAAGTTCCACATGGAATGAGAAGTCACATCAGCCGGACCATGACTGACACAAAAGACCATAACAAAAATCTTCATGGAAAGCAGTGGCTTTTATAAAGAATGGCACAAGAGCTGAGTGAGGCGACGGCACAGTCTTGCAGAATATGAATGAAGGAAATCTGTGTGCTGCAGTGACAGCATGTCATTTACTGACACAGTGAAGGGAGCAAATTTTTATTATTAATGCGTGCAGCTGTAAACAGGTCCACCTTTCACCCTCTCACTCTCTCTTCAGGCTATGAGTGGAGGCTGAAACTGATATGGATGGGCACATTCCTAAATTACACCCCATGCTCACTTACTGACTTAATTAATGATGACTGAACCTCATCAGTCCAGAAAAGGTTTAAGCAGGGTGCAGTGTGCACAATGAGCGAGTGTAAACAAGACTTAATGGAGGACAGAAGAGATACAAGCTTGTGAAGACTTGGTTCAAAACTGGTCAGGTTCAAGCTCCATTACACCCTAACAAAAGAAAAATATTTAGCACTTTAAGTGTTGACAAATGAAGTTAATATATTTCAGTGAGAATTAATAAAGTTTCATTGCATTTAGCACCTGGTTAAACAGGACTGTGGGTGACAAGTGCATAAGACAACAAATGCACAAATACTACAGTAAAAGTGGTACAATTGTGTATTGAATTTGCCTGAAGAGCCTTCTTACACATATTTAATCAACCTGCTCCCAGACAAGATTTTAATTAATGATAGTGACATTTAGGGTGGCCATTTGTGCCAGTTCCGCCGGACACGTCCCGAACATGTTTTCGGAAGTCGCGTTGGTCGACCGCATACGTCATCAAGGTTTAATATTTCGGGTTTATATTCAGAAAAGCAACCATTACATTTCAAGGTAAGAATGAAACTACAATGACTGTATGTCTTAAAAGAAATAAATCTTAATTTTCTTATGTATTTTAACTGAAATGTAATGACGTATGCGGTCGAGCAACGCGACTTCCGGAGAACGAACCCGAAAACATGTTCGGGACATGTCCGGCGGAACTGGCACGAATGGCCACCCTAGTGACATTTGTTGTGACTTGGATGCTATATGCCTGGTCAAATTTCTCACCATGCTGCTATTCTGGTTTTAAGGTACGTCTTACATGTCAGATAAAGTTACTGGATTTCATAAACCGAGCTTCTTGTCCTTAAGCTTGATGTCATATGCTGCTGGTTTGAAATAATGAGAACATTTCTTTTTCTGCAAACCGCTTTGATATGCCAAAGCAGGCCTGATCTCTTAGTTCTGTGAAAAAAACACACTGCTCCCCTGGGAGCCTTAAATATAAGCCCTGGAGAGAGATGGAGAACATGAAAAATATACTTTATTTTAAATGTATACATGTATTTCTTGTTTTTATTCATTTTTTGTTCCAGAAAAAATAACATGCAGCAATTAACACTAATGAGTTTAAGGTTAATGAGCAGATGTTAGAAAATTATAGTGTCTATGGTCTTTAAAGACCATGCAACATGACTTAAAACTTTCAAAGGGTTTATTTTTTTTTCTCTTGCACTTTGTCATTGCCTTTTTTGTCATTGCATGCATATTCAATTAAAATGACAGAAAACGGCAACAGATTACTGTGGTTATCCTGACTATTCGGGGCCGACACGATATTCATCCAAACTCTAAATATAGCATTACAATTGAGGAGCTCAGATATAAAAGCTGCTAAACCAACGCTATCCAATGGCAATTTGTACGTATACTAGATGGCTAATTCCTCTGAATTCATAAGACCACATTCATACATTTTTGTACGATTTGCTTGTGACATTGGGGTTAGGGATGGGGGTTCGTTTTCATACGTTTTGGCACCATTAACTTTGCACAAATATGAATTAGCCAATTTGTAAAATATGCATGAATTCTCGTGAGGTCAGGCTGGTTAAATGCCACCTCGGTCAAAAATGAGATAATGATATTAACCAAATGCTCTCGGCATGTGCTTTTTAAATACCTTCACTGGAAATCTGCTTAAAGGGGAGGTGCATAATCTCTGAAATCAGTGTTGACATTTGAAATCACCTAAACAAACACGCCCCTACCCCAATAGAATCTGGACCTTCTTTTGATAGACCCGCCCCACACATACGCAATCCAGGTAATTGTCAGGGTCCCGAATGTTATTAAGTGTATTTTGTCTTGTTTCTGGTGCCGGGATCCTGACACCCCCGTATACGTGGTCTGTGTGGAGAGTCATGTGGTCTGTGTTTATGTTTGGTGTACCGCATGCTCTCCTGTCTTTAGTCTTAACCTTACCCTCCTGTTTCCTTGTTAAGTCTTGATTAGTTAATTCCCTTCACCTGTTTGTCATTGTTCCCTAGTTTAGTTTTCCCTATTTAAAGCCCTTGTGTTTGCTGTCCTGTGCCGGTTCATTGTGTATCGTATGATACTGCTTGCGTGTGCTTTGTCTGTCCTGTTAAGTTTAAGATTATTTTCTAGTCATTGTCATTGTTTGCCCCCTCGAGGGTATTTATGTTTAATAAACATCTTTCAGTTAAGAGCTGTCTGCGCTTGGGTTCTATCCACCACCACACCCTGACAGTAATGATGTCGGTTAGTAGACACGCCCCTTACTGCTGATTGGCTACAAGTGTGTTTTGGTACTCGGCCCAACTTCTTTTTCCAAAATGTTTTTCAAAAATCATGCACCCCGCCTTTAAATCACAGCCTCAGGCCATGCTGGTTTGTTAGCAGAATAAACACCAGAGTCCTCTAAGTGTACAGAAGATGAATTGGATGAATGATGGCATGAGAAATTACAGTATTTCACATTAAAACTTGGGTCCCTTGTGGGTACTTGGATCTGAATACAACCGAATGTAGCACTGACATGGATCACAGCGCCCCCTAATGTGTGGTTCAGTTTCTTTATTTATACATTCTGACTTTCATCATTTCAAAAGGTTCTAGTTGCATCTTTAGTGATTTTGCAACTGTTGTCTTGTCCCAAAGAAGTGGATTTTTTTTCCAAAAAGCTGGCATCCACTAAAGTGACATTACATGTTGTGAAAAATAAGGCATTTCATTTACTGACTAATAACCGTTTTTTATTGTCATTAAAGTGAAATTACTAAACCTAAACATATTGCTCATTTAAAAAAAAAAAGTCAGATACACTGGGTTTACATCTGAGCTCTGCATATTGCTATTGAAACAGAATTGGAAAAGTACACTCTGATCATTTGATTTATAAAAAGCTGACAAGAACCCCGATTTCATTTTAAAATCTCAAAACTAGACCAGCTTAACTGCCTTTAAGTTAAATGCAACGAAGAAATAAAAGAGCTATAAATTACAATAATATCTTTCCTTACTATGCCTTTATTGCTCATCCCTTAGTTAATTATTAGTTAATAAAACATTTATGTTATCCTTAGTTGATCATATTGATTTTTTAGCATACGTCTTATTTAAAACCTAAAGCCCGGAATACACTGCAGGATTTTTACCTTGTCACACTGTGCGACATGGATCGTTGAAACTCGGGTACGACAGGCATGTAGATTGTACGATGATGACACGGAAGCTTCGCCGACTGCGTCACACCTTATATAGCGCAACATCACCAACATGAGCTCGTGGTAAACAAATACCAGTATGCAGGTTGTAGCAGCAAACACACTGTGCGGTGATCATGCTGAATTTCTGACACTGTCAGAAAACTATCGTAGGCTATCTTTGGACGCAAGACCAGGAAACAGCTGTCTTTGAACCTCTCTCACTGTACAACATAGGACCACCGATGAAGAGCCACGATCACAGAAATCGCGACGATTGTTTCACGATGGCAATCTTTCATCTGGGACAGCCAATTATTGTGCAGTGTATCACGGGCTTTAGGCAAAGTCTTAGAAGTGTATATAAACTACAACTAAAATGTTTTGACATTATAATTGTAATAGTCAGTGCATTGAAATGGAGGTCAAAATTATCATGAGGTGAAATTCAATTCAAACCTGCATACAGGACATACTATTACAGCATTCATCAGGGCCTGGGCAGCACACCGCCCATCTCACTTGTCACCTGAGGTAAACCTAGAATAATAGACAGGCCATAAGCACAATCACTCAATTACCCCTGTTGTTGTTTTACCAGGAATATCATGAGTAGATGTTTCAATGTCTCACCAAACCCCAAGTACCCACTCTTATAATGGCATCCAGTGAAGAAGGCTATATCGGTTGAGCATGCAATACGATGAATTACACTCTCTGTCAAGGCTAAAACAAAATGTATTTGTTTTTGGACCATGTTATTAGATTCCATGAGAAATGGTTGATTATTCCTACCATTGAAAAGGAATTTCCTCCCCTGAGCTGATAAACCTCCAAATTCTCATATTGAAGTGGACATGGTATCATTCATTTCTGCTCAATTTAAATCTTCGGCTTCCTCAGATTCCTCCTGGTGGGTTTTTACAGCATTTGAGCAAGAATTTGAGACATTTTATGGATTTGTGAAATGTTAAAAGTACAGACAGTAATGACAGTTTCATTTTAATATCAGTGTGTCAGGTGTTGTTGTCATCTTAATAAGACAGCAAACTATGAATGATCTTGACTGAGTATGCAAAGCAGGTTTTTACCATATAATTTCCACTGTGTCAGTATTTTGAAGCTCCTGGATTCTGGCATATCAAATGAATAAATGTAAATATGCATATTTTATTTTGCAAACATGCGAACAGTCGTAACATAGCTAAAACCTTCAGTGTAGTTTGTATAATGCCTGACTGAGCATGCTGGTTACGTCTACAGTCTGCACACATTCAACCAGTCACTGCCCATTCGAGGGGCGCAAATTCAAAATATGTTGTCATGTGTGTTGCTTGTTTTTTCAAAATATGTATTTGTTGCGTCATGTGAACCATGTGCATCACGTGTTTTGTCAAAATAAGTGCCTGCTGCACACGCGTCAGTTTATGATAAAAGAGACGCTCACGTTCACAAAATACATGCAAGAAACTCTGATTACGCATGAAATTATACGAGTATCTGGCAAACGTGAGCGTATCTTTTATCATTAACCCTTTAGACGCGTCTGCAGCAGGCACTTATTTTGAAAAGACACGTGATGCACATAGATTCGCTCGAAGGGCAGAACACATATTTTGAAATTATGAACCACACGCATAACGGGCTACATACATGTTGTGACGAACTTCGCATCGTGCGCCCACATGCACGCACACACACACACACACACACACACACACGCACGCACGCGCGCACGCGCGCACGCGCGCACACACGCACATGCACACACAAACAGTGTATATTTTTGAAATTCACTCCCAAGGGACTTGCCAGTTTTTCAGCACTCAGTGCTGAGCGTCAACAGTTGAAAAATATTTAACTTTGGGTGAAAAGCTCAGCTCGTCAATGTCAGTTTTCACACAGCAACCAAAGCGCTCAGCTGAAGAAAGCAGACAGTTGGCTGAAATAAATCTCCCAGGGGCTTTCAGACGCGTTAAAAAGCTTTGGTGTGCACGCCCCCTTATTGTGAATGATTCATTTATGTTATTCCAAAGTATGTTTTAAATGTATTCATTTGCTCCGGCTGATGTCATTAAACCCTTGTTTTAAGCCCTTCCAGTCAGTTTATGGTGGATAAAAGTTTGCTGTACATTTTACTCTTGTGTTCCTGCTTTTGAATACTGAATACTGAATTATGATTCATATTATGCTGCGTTCAGACCAGCCACAGTAGAGGCGTCAAGCCTGAGTGATTTCAATTTTAAGTCAATGTGAAGACGCGTTGGCGCGTGCTGGAGGTCTCGCGGCGTGAATGAGGCTCGTCTAGTTTGCGCGAATGGCGCGAATTATGTGTTGCCGCGGCAAACACGCAAGTTGAAAATTTGTGCCGCGTTAACCAATCAGGAGCTTGCTCTAGTAGTGACGTGATTACAGAAAGCGAGCGGAGTCGCAGAAGCCCCTCCCATGACGCAAATTTACGCATGAATGTCTCGAAGACTAGAATTTCACGCGCGAAATAAGCGAGTAAACTAAAAATGTTCAAGTGGCAAACTAGACGCGGTAGACGCGATTTTGACGCCTCAAACGCGGCTGGTGTGAACCCACGGTTAGAAATCAAACTGTTTTGGAATGATGTTTAATGTTGACTTTAAAGGGTTTTCTTGGTCCGCTGCTTTTATTCAGTGTACTGTATGTTCTGTATAAGAGCCTTTTAGCACGGACTGATCGATGTATCCAAGAGAAATTGCCAGTATCATATATGAATTCAGTCTTTTATTATTTCATAATCTTTTATGTTCTCAGACCACATTTTCCTTCACTGATAGACTATCCTGGGAATAAATTTGTTCTGATATATATGGCTGAAATGATTTTGATCTTGCTAAAAGTATGACCCAATTCATTTGCGATGGTATTTAAGATTAGTAGTTTTCCGTAATGTACTACTGTGGACATTTTTAAGCAGGGAAAATCCCAATCCATTTTGATTATCTTGTACTGCCGCATCACTCTATGTTATGGGAACTGCTCAGACAGAAAACCCCTGCGGGTGTTGGAAATGCCCAGTAACAGTCGTCTTGTTATCGGGAATGTCTTTATAAGAAGTGTATAAAGGGAGATACTTCTACCCCTCTGAATGTTCTGTTCACACTTTCTACCATCTGGAAAAGGGCTAAGGAGCCTTCAGGACAATATATCCAGATTAAGGAGCAGTTTCTTTTCAAAGCTGTCAAAGGACTCTGCAATCTTGCCTGAGGTGTTTCATCTTGTGTGAATTCAGAACCTCTGTGAACTCCTGCTGGTCAAACGTCCGAAGTTTAGGTTTAGCTATTTATTAGCACTCCTGGAGAGCTTCTCGTTCAATCAGAGTTTAAACTCATTATTGTATTATGTATAAGTCCATATTAGACACATGTCATTTCAGAGCAAATTCGGTGTCTCATTTAAGCACTACATACAGTAGTCACCCTCCTCCATACTAAAAGAAAAAACAGAGAGTGTTGACTGGACTGCCGAGAGTTTTTTTTACTGTGCTAATGATTTGCAGTCATATGGTCTCCGACAGCCTGCGGTATCAGTGAAAGGCCAGTTTTATAAGGTTAGGAGCAGGAGGGAGGAGATGTGCACCACAGTATGAGGCCAGAGGAGAGGAGAGAGGCAGGGGGTCTATGTTATCATTCTCAGTCAGTCTCACTAAAGGAACAAGTGACAAAATAAACATTTTATTATTTACCACCCTGCTGGGCCCTTTTATGGTAGACAACAAACAATATCACTCCATGATATTTAGAAAGATATAAGATACAATAATAATAAACTAAATGAATAAACCATCTCTCAGCGGTCTATTAACATCAATATTAAAAGTGAGATTATTCTGAAACTGGTACTTTGTTGATATTGTGAAATAAATATTTTTTAATGTCAAATATGACAGCAATCTCAAGTCACATGCTTCTTATAATCTATCCACAACTAACCCTGATAAGAAAATGGGTCTCCTAAACTTAAGAAAATTTTATGAGGGTTCTTTGCAGCGATGCCACAGAAAAAACATTTTGGTTCTTCAAAGAAACTTTTCAGGTCAAAGCTTGTTTTTTCACTACTAAAAACCTCTTTTGCTGGTGTGGTTAGCTTGTTTAAAAAGGTTTTGATCACTACAGCTACAGTTTGAATTTTTTCATACAACTATCTATGTATAAACCTCATCATCATTTTTGTAAATTCATCATCAAAGGCCTTACAGTATATAAGGGAGAGCAGGGCACAACGCTTTTTGGTTTTGGCTCAATCATGAAAAAAATATTTGATTAATGATATTTTTACACAAGCAACACACACATCTCTGCTGAGCTGAACATTTGAAATTAGTTTTTATTACTTATCATTCTTGGACAATTACACCAAACATGACAGAAGTGCAAACTTTACAATTTACCCCATAGGTGGGGTTCATTGTAACAGGCATGGGGGTAAGTTGTAACACTTGCTGAAAGTTAAGTTTGCAGGCAAATATTTTAATACAAAAGTCTATATACTTGAAGTGAATATTGTTTTATGTATTTGTCTATAATAGACAGGTATTTATACTATTCATCCCTCATCTTACCATAGTCCAATTATACATTAATACAAATGTGCCTAATATGACAAAAAAAGCAGCACAACTATGACAAAAAAAATTATACTGTATGTGATCCGGTCTCAAGTCTCAAAATCAAATTCTGAGATAATGAAAATCAAAGTCTGATTTAGACATTAATTTCATTATGATTTTGATCTTTGACATGACCTTATTCAATCAATATTAAAGATATCAAATTTTTTTTGATTAAACAGGCACATTTATTTTGTTGGCAGCCAACAATCAATAGTAAACTATTAAAAAAAAAAAAATGGCAAGAATTACGCTAACATTAGCTGTTTTCATATCGTAAGTGCTGAGTAATGTCAGGATCCTGCCAGAACCTTGTCTAATTTTGTATATCAGTTTAGTATGGCAGGGTTCTGACAATACAATGTCTTGTGTGTGGAATGCGTGGCCTGTATTGTGTATGCAAACCACATATTTCCCGTGTCTTGTCACTTTTTACCCGATCTCTTACTTGTTATGATTTTCACCTGTTCACCTCATTTGTTCTCCTATTTAAAGTCGTGGTGTTTGGTGTTCTTCACTGGTTTGTTTTGCCTGTTGATGTGAGTACGCTGTCATTTTGTTTAGTGAAGTCATAGTCCAGTTTGTTTTTGTCTTGTAGTCTAATTATTATAGCCCTAAGTTCACCCAGTCTTCTGTTCAGTTTTTGTTTGTTGTTTACCCCATCGTGGGTTTTTTGTTTTCTGTTTTCGAATAAAAGTGTTTATGATTACAACTACGTCTGCGCTTGGGTTCGTTCCCTGTCCAACCTTAAAAAAGTAAAGCCTGGGTGAAAATATTTTCAAGCCCACCAAAAAAGTTGCTAAGAGCTGCAGACATTTTTCAAAATAATGCTATGTTTTAATCAACAAGACACTGATTAATATGACATAACGTTGGTTTTGGTATCTTACTCACCCAGTTCAGAAACCGAAAAAAAAAAAACATATGGTGAGAAAAATTACTTGCATGCCACCAAAACACTTTTTCATCAATAACTCTATAAAAAAACATTATACCTTTCCATAAATTTGCGAGAGACCGTTTTTGGCAGCGTGAAAACAATACGAAAAAAAAACGTATCGTTCGACCCTGTGCAACAATGTAAACAGTCCGTGTAACCCTGTGTTAGTTTTTGCCCCGCGGACCCCTACACTAGACTTTAGCAATATCATCAATTATCAATTATAATATTCAGGATTGTGAAGACTCATAATTGAAAAATTAAACACTGAAAAATTAAAAACCATCGTTTGGATGAAGTCTAATTGTTATTAATTCTTGTAGTCCAGCAACAGATTAAGAAAAGATTTATTTTTAGAGTGCTAATGATTTAGTTTTTGTGGAATTTCAATATTTGTAGCCGTAATAGTCTTTTTACAGAATTGCCATCGACACAATGCTTAATCTATAAATATTATGTTTACTGCTGTGGGAGAAAGCTGCATGTTTATGTGTATTCACACGTTCACACAGCATGCTTTTCTTAACTAAAGGAATGTGATTCTTCAAACCCAATTTTTGTAAATATACCTTACTTGTTTGTTGTATATTACAGCTATACTGTAACAAATGTGTTTAATACAATCTCAAATCCAGTGTATATGCCAAAGAAAGAAGTGTGCCTTTATATATCAGTTGTGTGACCAGACCTGTTTGCAAAACCGTGTATTTACACAATATTTTTGTTTTTCTGCATGCTTGGTCTCTGGAGCTGCTGTGAGATTTGAATGCACGGTTGTATGGTACACAGCACTCAGAATCACCATGCATACGCTAGCACAATTTACCGTGAAATAGGCAAACAGCATGCAGGCGGCTCTGTTCCACTTTTGGCTTTGTTTGAAAGTACTGTATATGTGTGATACAAAGACAGTTTTCGTCACCTGTACCCATGAAGAGTTCTCAGGCTGGTGCAGAGTTTATATTTACACAGTAGAAACCAATCATAATGGCTTTTACTGTGGTACAATGTTTTTTGAGTGGGAAAAAATTATGAAGGTTAACTTATTTGGGTTAAAAATTTGCGGAGGTCAAGTGCAATTGTAAATACGAAGAATAGGTTACTGTGATCTCAAGCTTATTAAAAAATGAATAGGTAGGTCATACAGTAGTGCTTTTATACAAAACAGAGACTAAGCCTCAGGCCAGTGAATTGTAACTGCCAGCTTTCATTACACCTCTCTGGCCAGCATGGTTCAATCTGATGGTCTTAATTTCCATCATTTCAGCCCCTGCGGAAGAAAAGAGTCAGCTACATTTTCATTTTAAGACGTGCTTTATTGTAGTGCTTAAACCTGGATTTAGCATCTCTCTATGATTAATTACGTACAAATTTTAATGTTCAGCTAGTCCTAAAACCGAATGAAATGGCAATAAATGGAGAATTTCATAAATATGAGCAATTTCATTGGGGGCCAAGGTGTGTCCATGATTAAATGACAGACGGCCAGGCTCATCTAAGTGCAACTGGGCCAGATGTATTCAGAAGATTTAATTATAATGGGCACTTTAGATGGAACTGCAATAACTACTGAGACCATAAATCTTGTCTAGTTGGCATGAATACAAATTTTAAATAAAAAAGACACTGTTTTGATCACGACTGTGGTCTATACTAAGACATATTAATAAATCTAGAAGGGCTAAGTGTAGCTAAGTTGCAGATGTTAATAAATTCACTCAATTCACTCATAATATTACATCTTAAGCTATTTCCCCAATAAAGCAATTTTCTCTAATATCGTATCCACATTCCTTTAAAGCAACACCAAAGATTTTTTTGTACCTTAAAATAACATTTCCAAAAAAGTTCAGTCGTTCATTCACTCGAAACAGGGTGAACAGCACTTTCACATTTGCTTTGCAGCACTCTATCGGCCAAAACCGCACTAAAAAAGTTTCCAACCGTCGAGTCGCAGTCCTGTAGTTCCAGTGAAAACTACAAAAACTTGCTTTACGGCAGACCTACAATCCAATCAGAGCCAGCCATGCTGCAGTAGGCTAAATTATTTACGACAGTGGTAATGGACAATTCCGCTTCTAACCTGTAGGGAGAGCAAAGAGCAAAAACTCTTTAGTGTTGCTTTAATAACCAAAGCTGCACTAGTATCACATTTTTCCTTTTTTAATGTACATTTAAATTACATTTATACATGCTTTTTTCAAAATGACAGTACAGTGCATTTAGTCTATAAATTTTTTGGGTATTGAAAAAAAATCTGTAAAAATGGGCACAATGTTTCATTAATACTCTCTCAGAAATAAAGGTAGCTGTCAGTGGGATTCTACCTTTTAAAAAGGTCATAATATGTACAATTTTGGTACATATATGTACCTTTGAGGTACCAGCATGCACCTTTTAGGTACATTCTTGTAAATTTTTATGTGAGTGCATGAACAAATTTTCCTTTATTTTGATTTTTGCACTTCATTGCATTGTGTGTACAATTTAGGGTTAACGGAAAGGCCGGGTTAACATATTGCCAGTACCATTTAATTTTTTTTACAACTTATGTTCTGTGTGCGTTCACTACTCACTGGAATGCAAAGGTCACATTTTGAGTATGGGCTACCATACTTCACAATCACATCACTTTCACTTTCAATCTATCTTTATATTCCGTCTCTTTGTATTACGCACTTCATTTGTCATACTTTGTGCTGCGAAACGAAGTGAATCAACTTGTCAGATGCTATTCTGGAATTTGCCGGTCGCTGGTACGGAGGTGAATTGTCAAAACACATCTCAAAACATTTGCTACGTATGTAAAAAAATGGTAAATTTAACCCAATTTTTTAATGACCAACGAAGGTTCCAAAGGCAGTGTGTAAACATGATTGACAAGACGCGCAAAGAATTCAGATGATAATTTTGGAGAAAAGTTCTTTAATGTAAAGGTAATTTTCAGCAGTTTTACCTACATTTTGTTATTACAAGGAGCTGAAGATGGGCTTGACAGATTTTTGAAAGCACATCAAACTTTAAGATGATCTTCTTCGGTCTTTAATCAACAGCTTCCATTTCAATACTCTGTGCTTCAAGATACTTGAGCGAAACAGCTTTTTTGCTAAAAGGTCCCAAGCTTATAGAAAGGTAAACCATTGTTTGGGGGGCAATGATACATATAATTTCCTGGAAGACTTGGTGCCATGCTACGGTTCCTCTCTGATTCCTCATGAGCTAGACAAGCCCTTGTTTTCCACCTCCATGCAAAGGATTTACTTGCAGAGAAGCGCTTACACCCCTGTGTTAATCTGTATTGAACCAGCCTCATGGTTTGATAACCAGGCGTTTCTCTAAGCACCCCAGACAGCCTTTATCCCTCAGCTTAATGTCCCTGCACCTGAATGTAATGTGAGGAGATGGATGGGCCACAACCCTCTCCCCACACCATGCTGGGCTGTGAGATTGCATGCCTGATACCATCCTCCATCTCAGCGGCTGTGGCATTGTTCTGATCAATAAGGTTCCTCGATACGTCGTCCGTCAAGTCAGCAAGTTGAGCAATATGTCCGAAAAGCACGGGGACAGGCAGGGATGGGGCGAGGGAGCTCTCATCCAACAACCAACAAGCCTCTCTTAATCTATCAGCCGCTTTAAAAGAAGGAACTCTGTTTTCTTGTGTCCTTCCTCCACCCTTTCCTAAACTGGCCCCACTTGCCTGACAGTTTGTGATCTACTGGGGGCTTTCAGAGTTCAAGCTGTGACCTGGACACCGTGAGTGCACCTCTCCATCACAGCCTCCATCATCTCTCTTGCAGTCCGTGGAAAGTGCTGCTTCTACATTTCCTCTCATCTCCAAATCGGTTGCTCTTACAAAGCACCTCCTCACAGTGTTCGAAAGAGCCTAGAGGGGACAGAAAGAGTACAGCGATTTTTCGCTGCTGGCAATCTTCACATTCAAATTCAGAATATGTGCACGGTTGTAAATGAGCCTTTTTGACTCACTTGAATGGTCCCCAAGCAAAATGACTGTTCCTTTCACCTTAAGGGTAACAGTCCTGTTCGTGTAGCAATACAGCAACGTGGATAAATCAAGCATGGGATAATGTGACAGGAGAAAAATGAAGCTTTCTCCCAATTCAGATGAGCGACACCATCAGACAAACGTGTCAAATGCGGAATTAAAAGCCCACCTTCCCCCACACTCTGCCCTTTTTGCAAGAGAAACGGCTCTGATGGTGTCTACCTGATCTCGAAGACTTAAAGCGCAATACACAAATTGCTGGTGAGTTAGTCCATCTGCTTCACCCAAGGCAATACATTATGCAAAAGCACAATTTGGGTGATTTATACAAGGCACAATTGGATCTTTAAGTCTACATCCGCTGTGCGGTAATTCCAAGTTCATGCCCTGCTTCTAATGTAAGTGTTCCTTAAGGAAATATCCTTGACTTTATGGCAAGCACATTGACTAAAATAGACAAGTTTTCTTTTGTACATTTCTGCTGTTTAACATTTCTATAGAGAAATTCATTTGAACATATTGAGTGAAAATGATGTAGTGGTAACCCATACTTGGAAAGTCAGTTCTGCATTTAACCAATCATAGTTTTTATACTGTACAAACTGTATATTCTATTCCCTTCCCCTAACCCAGGGGTGGGGAACCCTGGTCATGGAGGGCCACTCTCCTGCAGGGTTTAGTTCCAACTCTAATTAAATACACCTGAAAAATCAAATGAAAGTCTTCAGGATTACTTGGAAATGAAATTCAGGTGTGTTTAATTAGGGTTGGAACTAAACTCTGCAGGACAGTGGCCCTCCAGGACCCAGGGTTCCCCACTCCTGCCCTAACCCAAACCCTAAACCCAACCATCACAGAAAACTTTCTGCTACTTGAGATTTTCAATAAAAATCATTCTGTTTGATTTATAAGCTTGTTTCCTCAAAGGGACTCTCAAAATGTCCCCACGAGGACACAAATTTACTGGTACTCCTATCTTTGTGGGGACAATTGGTTCCCACAACGGGATAATTACCAGGTACACACACATACACACACACACACACGTGCGCGCGTGCACACGCACCATTAGGCCGCATGCCTTCATAACAAAAAACAAACAAACAAAAAAACTGATATTGCCCAAAACACATCAGGTAAACTTACAACCACAACCGAACTGTCTTTAATCTTTTAAACAATATTTACTTCATATACAATTGCCATTGACTCAAACATAAACTAATAACTGCTACATTGCTATTTATGACTATACTTGTATAAAGTGACTTTGCTTGAGTTTGCTATTGGGCTGAGCGTACACTAGTGGGTATTTAGTGGATATCTCATCACATATGGTTTCAGAAATTACTGTTCGTTTTAGGCCTCTAGGTGTGCTATATAAAAGGGAAAAAAGCTCAGGGGGGCGACGCTTGGAATGTCAAGCACAAAGCGTGTTGTGAAAAAGAGATATTTCTTGTAAATCTCCAGCAGATGGGGGCCGATAAAAATCACAAACACAATCACCGGCAGCTTTATTACAGCCTACACATCTGTTCCTACCTCTGCATTTCCACAGCTCACGACGGAGCAGTGTAATATTTCACTTATTGTCTTTTAATGCGGCTGGATGGATCCGCTAGGATTCCCGGGGCTGTGAAAATTTATCCAATCTGGATTATAATTGAGGTACAATGGCACTGTATCTGCTTTGGACGCAGCGTGATCATGCCACCCATTACACTAGTAATGCTGTGGTGTGATATCTTAACTCGAGTTTTTAGTATGCATGTACAGTTTTGGACAACATGTACCTTTTTTAAGATCCAACGTAAGCTGAGGATGGGCTATGAATGTAATGATTTTCATTTCCTGTGACCCTGTGCGAGAAGCAACAGCTTAGGCAGGGCAATGCGTCACGGGTAAAGCGATGAGTGAAGGACGCGGTAAGAGCAGACGACTTCAAACCACTACAGACAAATGGCAGTCGGCTGACGATGAAGGTAAAGCCCGAGCCATCTGCAGACCTCTGATGAGCTGACAGCAATTTCTCACCTCACTGATGCACGACCCTTCGTCTTTCTCACTTACCCACTCGCTCATGTTCTGTAGTCTCCCTTTTTCATCTCTTTTTATGTCTGCTACCCTTTCCAACAGCCGCAACTGTACACTATTTGCTGCTGACATACACAAATTCTGCTTTAATCAAAGTATCTTGTTCCTACCCACAGATGCTCTGCTCTGTTAATAGAAGGACATGGTACAAATGCGGGAACATGTGTATGGCCGCCCGGATAGGTCAAAGTCAAATGCTGGCAAGCTGTAATGACCTGCCTGGGGAAAATGTACTGTATGACCAATCTCCATTACATAGAATAGGAGTATGACGTTGAGCCAAAGCGAATGACCCGGTCTTAGAGTTGTTGCTTGACAAAGTCTGATAAACATCCACCGAGGCAGAGGGAGATTTTATCAGGAAAATAAAACTGTCCAGGGAGTGATACGACTTTCTTCCACATTGCTCTATTTACCACAGGCATCTCTCTCAGCCCGTACCTGAGCTGAAACGTCTTTCTTTCTCCTTAACTCAATTTCATTCACAGTGAAGATGGGAGCACTCCACGCGTATGTTTACCTCCATCTGACCAATATGAATAATGACCGCTGGCTGTAAAGGAATTGTGGTCCATATGGTCATTTTTTGCAATGAAGCTTCCTACAGTAGATAATGATCGAACTAAATCTTCCATAAAATCTCCCCTTACGCTTTCGAGCTTCAGGAAAGCGGTCAAATCAAGGGTGAGGTGATTTGCTCTTCATACTGAGTTGAATGCGTTTTCAGAGCTATCCATGAACCTTAACCGCTTTTTATAAAGTGGCTTTGTTTGTTTTTCGTGCTGTGCAATTGCGTACTTCATAAAGTGAGAGGATGGTTATTTCAAGGCTTTATTGGTCAACATCAGGCCATACAAACATCATCGACTGTTTACTCTTCAACAGCTTGTGTGGAGAATTGAACGATTTTAAGAACAGTAATGTATTGTTTCAATGGTTGCCACGATGATGCTTAACAAAAATGGCTTTGGTGCCAAGTTGTAATCTAACCTGACATTATCAAATTCGCTGTGTGGAGTGGCATCTGAAGAGGTAAATACAAATTTGTAAAGCCTTACTGCAATATTGGCAAAGTGCTAAAAATGCCAGACGTCCAGGATGGTGCCTCTGAAACCCCTAAATCTTCACTCTTCCAAATAAGCAGAAATTAATGTATTTAGTTTTTATAAAGGGACATATTTTGAAAATATGCTCATTTCACAGCTCCCCTGAAGTGTAAGGTTTTGTTATGTGTTCTGGTTGTGTTTTGTTATTTTGATATCCTGTTCTGTTCCCGCTTTTATTTTGATATTCATCTTGCCATGTCTCACTTTCCACTTCCTGTCTGTTTTGTATATAACCACTTCCTGTACACCAGTTGATTGCTGATTATTAGTTAGCCTTAATCTGCCTGTTTAACCTGTTTATCTGGATCCTGTTTTGTATCTGCCTGTTTTGTGGATTTTGACTGTTTTGCTGCCTGCCCTGAACATTTGCCTGTTATTGGATTATGAGTTGGATTGCCCTTATTGGATATGTTTGCTGACCCTTTTTGGGATTTTCACAATAAACCTTTTGCACATGGATTCTACTCACGTTCGCTTTCTTTAAAGCACACCCCGTTACATGAAGTTAAACATTTGATTTTTACCGTTTTGGAATACATTCTGATCTCTGGGTCTGGCGCTAACACTTTTAGCATAGCTTAGCACAATCCATAGAATCTGATTAGCCCATTAGCATCACGCCTAAAAAACTATATTCTTATTGTGGCGTAATAATCAAGGTCTTTGCTGCCATTGCATGGTTGCAAGAGGTGCAATAATATTACGCAGCAGCCAAAAATAGTCCCCTTAGTAACTTACAATGACAGGGGACCATTTTCGGGCAGTGCGCAATATCATTGCGCCTCTTGCAGTCATGCCACATCAGCAAAGTCTTTGATTATTACACCAGAATGATAGTATAGTTCCTAGCCATATTTGCCTAGAAAATCGCAACTTTTTATTTTCTGCCGGCCTTAGTACACGATGTAAGTAGAGAAGAGTCAAGTTTTAAATTGGAAAAATATCGAAACTCTTTGGTTATTGTTTTAGGTGCAATGCTAATAGATTAATCAGATTCAATGGATTGTGCTAAGCTATGCTAAAAGTGCTAGCACCAGACCCGGAGATCAGCTAAATGGACTCCAAAACGGCAAGAACCAAATGTTTTACTCTAGGGGAGCATATTTTCAAAAAAGTGTAGTGTCCCTTTAAGTAAATAAGAGCTTAACATGATCATTTTCCCTTGCAAGTGCTTGATAATTAAAACATTACTGTGGTAAGCTTTTAATAAAAATTGAAGAACTAATTGAACCAATACAAGAAACAGTCTGACCAAACATAACATGTTTGTCTAAACCTCTTCCAGATGCTTCCACTCCATGTGATAATAATATTACTAACACAGAGCGTAATGCAACAGCTGTAGTGGAATGATTCACAGATAGCTAAAGTCGAATGAAAGCAGGGCCACTAACCCTACTTGAAGGGGGTGAAAAGGAAACACAGTGAGACGCAGAGTGGGTGAGCAAATACACATCTGTCATCAGAGCCGCCGAGGTGAAACACAGATCCAGATGCAATTACATCCAGAAAAAGAAGCCGTTTCTTGCTTTTCTTTCTTTTTGTTCTTTGAACTCTGTTTTCAAACAATGTTTTCTCGTTCGGGGGATTTCGTGAAGACGCTTCTTTATCTGCCAATTAGAGAGCTGGAACCCTATGAGTCACTCCGTCAAGCCGGTGTTCATTAGTAGGAATGATGTGTTCAACGGTCTGGAAAAAAAATTAGGTGAACAAATAGCAGCATGATACAGTTTTACAATATTTAAATATAAATAATGTGAACTGCTAGGACATATCAAACAAGCTAATATTTAATACATAAAGCAAATCTCAATCTTAAACAATGCTATCATGAAAAATAAGGTATTTTGCCATAACCTTTAATGTTAAAGGTCCTGTTCTTTCTGTGTTTTTGAAGCTTTGTTTGCGTTTACAGTGCGCAATATACCATGTGTTCATGTTTCACGTGTAAAAAAGCAGTATTTTTCACACAGTTTACTTATCTGTATAGCGCTGTTTTCACTGTTTTCAAAACAGGCTGATGTCTTCCTTGTTCTTTGAAGTCCCTCCTTCAGAAATTTGTATTGAGTTCTGATTGTGTAGTTTGTTTAGTGTGTTGTGATTCGATAGCAGCTTAGCTTACCGTTAGCTTAGCTGGTGACTAATGTATTTCTGTGGGCGGAGTTTAGTCAAAAAACTGTTCTTGTTACGTCATTAAAGCAGGAAGTAGAGGCCTGTAGTCCAAACCGGTCGTTCGCTGTAGACTTTGAAAGGCGAATTCTGTTAAAAGAGATATATATCGCCTGACAGTGAACTTTGAGCTTTATCATTTTACAGGTATTATTTATGCTATTATAGCAACATTACACACTAATGAGGGTTTAAGATAATGTGACCTTTAAATGACAGTTGTTGCTTTTTATGTTGTGTAGCCATTAAAAGATAGACTTAATAAGCTATTCAAGGCTATTTTAGACTAGAATTGATTATTAACCCTCTGGGGTCGGACCCTTTTTGGACACAGTCAGAGGTTCTGAGATGCTCTCACATTTGGTCTTTTTTCAGTTGCTTTAAAACACATTAATGGCTAATATCACATAACACTGTATTCAGCACAAACTGTGCTATAATAATATGTAAGATAAATGTATGTACATGTTTGTATTTTTAAGTAAATGATGTTTATGCGTGGTTAGTAAAAAAAAGAAAACAAAAAGTTGCTGAAATAAGGCCAAGGAACACATCCTAAACATTTGTTAACAAGCAAAAAAGTTATCTACTCTTGTAGAGTAGAGAATTTGCTACAAAAAGATGTAAAAACCATTTAACCCACTCATTCACATGAAAAAATACATTGATTTAACTTTTGTAAGACACTTTTTGCTGTGTAAAGGCAATATGCAAGGGAGGGTCAATGGTCATGAATATTGATGTGTTTTACACCTGAGGAGACCCAACCCCTAATGGCTCAGTGAGGAATGTTGGGACAAAAGAACTGTGACTGTGGGGAGACTTAAAGAGAAAAACTTTTGCTTGTAGTTTAAAAAAATAGGTTAAAATAAAGTACCAAAGACTTTTTTAGTAAAATAAAAGTCTTATAGGGTTGCAAAAAATGCTAACAACATGAACAATACAATAGATTGAAGAAGCTTTATTGTAATTATAAATAAAGAAGCTTCATTGTAATTATAAATAATAAAGTAACAATATGTATACATGTAACAATATTCTATATGACCAGTACAATATGGCTCTAATTAAAAGAAAAGGATTCTAAATGTCAGCTGTGAAAGTTTGGTGTGCATCTAAAAATACTTCCAAATATAAAAAAATAAGGTATACATTTGTAAACCATCACAAACTGTAACTCTTTGGGAATGGAGTTAAATGTTGTCGTGCCATTGTTCAAAACGTGCGAGTACCAGACGAAGTTGGTGTTGCAGACACATTCCTGAAAGCATATCTTAATTAATATCATGTATTTTCAAAGTACAAAGCAACACATCAGTATAACTAATATTGAGAACTTTTTTAAATAATTAATAGGGGTGACCCCGAATAGTTGAAGATTCGATGCATCGGAGAAGCCGGATTCGACTACCAATCTCACAGTCGAATCGTTGCAGATGTGTTATGAAATGAGGATCATTCAATTTTGGCCGTATATGGGTGCACACATTATCTGATTTCGCACATAACAGCTTTCTCCCAATATATTGATATACAGCATTTTATTATAATGCTGCAAATAATGTGATGTAGCAGCTTTCAATAAATATTTTTAAAATGCGTTAATGAATCCAACAATCCCTGTGACAGGGCTACACGTCCAAAAAGAGGTTCCTATGTTAATAAACCATTGCCTCTTTGTTTCTACATTTAAAAGACAAAGCTGGCAATTCTGGCAATACTTTCGTTTTTTTATTAATTTCTTTATTTTATTTATAAATCACTCTGGTTTATCTGATTTATCTATTTGGGTTGTGTTTTGTTTCCGTGCACTTGAGGCATTTTGCACATTTGTTCTGCACGTTGTTACTTCTGACCTTATTTTATTTAAAAAATGTATTTATTATAAACGTAAATTCTGATATAATTTAAGTCTGTACATTTTGGATTGTTTTTCGTTCTATTGATGTTGCGCTTTTGCGTTCTGGCCATGTTTGCGCATGCAATTTAGCCGAACGTGCTATAGGTGCTCTGCGTCTCATATTTAGAATTTCATCAAACTAAACATTACAAAACGGATGTTTTTCGGCGGGCATAAGTTTTAAAATGTATTTAAATGTAAATGTAAATGCCGTTAAATGTAACTTACACTTTATGAATTTCGGGTTCGTTTCTGCATGCCCCCGTGCGAGTAAATGATGATGAAGCCACGTTACTAAAAAAAAATTAAAAACATTATTTGTATCATGTATTTTCGGAAAATACAGATATGTTTATATATATATACATCTTGTATTTTCCAAATTACTACGCAAAACATCAGTAAAAGTCTACTAATAAAACAGAAAAGCCCGCAAATGTGACTTACCCTGTATGAATGTCCGTCGCATTTCTGCAAATGCCCGCTGAAGAGAAGAGTGATGCTGCCACATTCCTACAAAAGTTTTTAATAATTAATATAATGTATTCTCCACAGTAACAAACTTATAAAGCAATACTAAGGCGGTAAAGCATAGTTGAGATAAGGTAATTGGGTACATAGATGCGGGGCTGTATATCTTTGTTAACGGGCCATTACCGGACATATTTATGGCTAAACATTAACACATTACATATCTCCGGACACATTTACAGCACATCGATACTACATCGATACATTTACACCCGAACAGATAGTCGCGTAAACAAGACTTGTTGAGGCATAAACACTAGTCAAAATATATTCTAAATAGTGATATTGTTTTGTGACATATTGAATATTTACAGCATACAATCATACTGTTTAACGCATGACATATCTCCGGGCTCATTTACAGCACAATGTTACACCCGAGCAAATAAAGAAGCCTTATTGATAAGTCGGCATGGACACTATAGTTATAGTAGTGATATTGCTTTATAACATTCACATTACACTAATCAGCATACGGTTTAATGTAAGAATTATCATTTTAATGTTAATACAAGTTGCCAATTACGAGACGTTTCTATAAAGTCATTATGAATATCTGCTTGCAAATAGTCAGTATACAGTATATAAAAGTTTACATCACACAACATTTCAACAAATGTAGGTAAAACTTACTCTTCAGAAATTATGTCCTCAGCTGGATCAAGTCGCTCTTCAAAATACAAACGTTCATCGTCGGAGTCCTGCTCTTCGTCTGAAGAAACAGTGAACTCTTCCTCGCTGTCCAGGAGCATCTGTAGAGCTTCCTCACCTGTAAAGCGTGTCATCTTCCCAGCGCGTTGATAAGTGGATGAAACTGTCAAAACTCGCTGCTTCTTAAAGCATTGTTTGTGGGCGTTGATCTTGTTTGCATAGCCCGCATCAAGTAATTTCCATATGAATGGCGCGCACAAGGGAAGGTGGGATTACATTAGCGCTAATGAGGTCGAGCCAGAAAAACTGTACCTCTCTTTACTTACATGTCGATTACACAAACAGACAATGAGTTCTTCAGATTTTAATTACATCATGTAAAAGTAGACATTCCAGGCTTTCTTTAGACATATGTATCATGTTCGTGTGACAAGTATTGGCGGAGTTATCAGTTCATGTTTGAAACGTGTTTGAGGAAAATGGTCAAGGAGCCAGAGATGTCGAAATGCACTCCCTGTTTATTTTCTTTATTTGCCAAAAGCACACAGTTTTGTTGTTATTATGAAGGCACTCACATTAAAGTAGAGACTTCACAGTTTCGAATGATGTATTACATGTATGTGTATGATTATGAATGACGGAGTATTTTAAGTGGATGTCACAGGAAACAGGAAAAAATGCGTCAAAACGCGGCCCCGCGTTTTTGGACCCCAGGGGGTTAAACTTAAGATTACATTTTTCTTTTAATTAAATAATAATTTACTTAATGAATTGTATTATGGCACGCCAAAAATGCTAGGTTATTTTCAACCCAGCAATAGGTCAAAAAGGGACAAACCCAACCGTTAATTAAACCGTTATTGTTGGGTCAAATATAAACATTTTCTGGGTTAATTAACCCAACTATTGTATTTGTCACTTTTTGACCCAATGCTGGGTTGAAAATAAGTGCACACATTATGCAATCAGAAATCAAACACAAAAAAAAACATGCTTGTTATAGCTCATGTTTGGGTAATGTGGACAAATCCAA
This sequence comes from Misgurnus anguillicaudatus, assembly GCF_027580225.2. Taxonomy (NCBI): domain Eukaryota; kingdom Metazoa; phylum Chordata; class Actinopteri; order Cypriniformes; family Cobitidae; genus Misgurnus; species Misgurnus anguillicaudatus. The sequence goes on from NC_073356.2 coordinate 18,354,946, forward strand.
TGATTAAGTTAAATTAATCCAAAAAAGTATTTTTTTTGACCAAACCATTTATTGAAACCACCCAACATTTTGGGTTGAAACCTCCCAGCAAACAGGTAATTTAAAAATAGTGGTTACATTGAGTTCATCCATATTTACCCAAACACAGGTTTAAGCAACCCAAAAGTGCCCAAATTTGTTCCCTCAGCTTAGCCTCCACCAAAGTTTCCTCTCTCTTTACATTGATATGCAGTTTACTTTTATTTTGACGTGATCACATCTCCACAAACATCTATTTCAATAAAACAGGATAGGGACTTTTATTCTGCTCTGACGACTCATCAAAATTAGCTATACAAACATTTCATATTTTTATGTCTGTTATCATATGCATAGCCAGGACTAATAAGTGTTCAGATGCACACACTAACACATTTATTTATTTCTTTTATTATTCTAACAACAAAAAAATGATAAATCACAGTAAATCTGTGCTTATCCTTTCATCTTCATTATTTGCATGATACATTCAGTTTGATTAACCGTAGCTTCGGGAGAAAACAAAGCAAACAAAAACAGGAAAATAACATCAAGAACAACAATGCTTGCAGGTTAGCATATTACATTTAATGAGAAATTTTAAATTGCTAAGTGAATCATTTCAAAACACTGGCCAATTTCCATCCATTTATCTTTCATTTCACACAGAAGCAGTCAGGCATGTTGGCATATATTGTGAAGCCAGTGTTTAAAAAAGGTGAGGAGCGCCTGTTTATGTGTAGTTTTGCTAATTAAGTTTCACTAAGACCAATGACTGAAATAATACAATTAAAGACACAATATGTAAGATTTAAACAGTGCTGCACGCTATGTGCATAATGTATAATTTGTTAAATGAAAAAGCTAAATGCTTTTCTTTCTTTTGATTTGCTGAGGTTTGCCCTACTTTCAGTTTGTAATTGAGGTTTGTTTGCCCGATTTCCATTACATTATATTTCACATTTATCTAGAGCTTATCAAAGTAAATCATGGTCCACCTTTGGAAAACCAAATCATAATTTCAGTGGAATGTATGACAATAATTTTATTTTAAATGACCTTCACACAAGGACATTTGCTCTTAGTATTTTCTTACATTTTGCAGGCATTTATTTGCTTATTTCTGTAACAGAATGTTTCACCAGCGGGCTCTCTTCATCAAAGCAGACGATATAACTTTGCACAGACCACAGTAAACAAAACTGGCAAGTAAAAATGTCATGTCTGTGGACAGGGCTAATCTCCGTTGCTGTGTGGATGCCAGTATTGCATAGCTGTAGGTGTACTGATGAAGCATCTTTTTCTAGAAGCAATTTAATGAGAAGTACTAACAAGGTCACAAATACACCTCCGACTGGAGGAATTTAAGCTCGGAGAGCTTGGATAAAAAACTGTCAAGGGGAAAGTTAGTGCAACTCTGAATACTACATTACTGAAAATACTGAGAAAAAAAAAACGATATACCAAACAAGCTTTCAGCAAAACATAATTTCTTGGTGTCGATATTCTGGTCCAACAGTCGAATTGTTTTGAAAGGAGTTTGTCTTATGCAATTCTAACATGAAACTGAAAAATATTCAATGTCACCAAGGGAACAGCTACTCAGATTTATATAATTTTTGTATTTGCTTTTTTTAAATCTTGCGGGATTGAGAAGTCTGCTTATTAGAAACCATCCTGGTTCCAAAAGCAAGGCTGTCAGACCAAACCAACAGATCAAAGAAAGTGAAATAAGTCTAAAAACTTTTGATAAAGAGGAGAAATGATTCCTCTAAAAAAAATCAACTATTAATGAACACAAAAAACCAACATGTCTTCAAACTAAAGCATCAACTGGATGGAGTCCACAAAACCTCTCAGTATTGTCTGATTCTGAGCCATCAGTTCCATTATAACTTATAAATATTAAAACATTAATATGCTAACATAAAATGTTGCTTTTAAGGCTGTGATGTTGAACCTAATAAAATTCGTACAAAAAAACGGAACATTAATAAATTGTCTTTGCTTTGGTTTCAGCAAAGCCTTTTTAAGTGTTTGTGGCTTTACATAAAGACGTTTTTCAGCATGTTCCCATGCAGTCGTATTAATTTTAATAAATATTTACAGGTAAGGGAAACACATTGTTACATATCTTTCTAAACACTTGTAGTGCTTGTATGTCTTTGTTTCTGTGTCACAACCTTCATTTGGTAAGCAGGTTTCATTTGGGGTAGCCCAAATGAAATTGAGTTGTTTATCCATACAGTGAGGGTTAAAGGCAGTGGTGTAGTCTACGTGACACGCAGGTATACTTCGTATACCACTAGGAAAGGTCAAGGATTTCCGTATACCCACTTTAAAAAGCATCAGGATTCGTAACAGCATCGCTTTGTGACAGAACTTTCACCTTTTCATTCATAAGATGTGAAGCACTGACCAGAAGCATGCTCCACTTACTACTTTGATGGGTTGAAATTCATGTACAGGCTATATTTTGGTATATTCATGCGATCCACGTGGCATATGAAATCAAATTACAGCGTCGCCAAAATGACTGGAGAGCAGACTGGTGTATTCGACTATTAATGTGGCGCCATACGAATCAACATGAGAATGACATCAAAGTACCACGAGAGGGGATTCGAGAAATCATAAGGAGGAGTCTGCTTTGACATCACCTAGCGGATTGCGTAGCCAGAGAAAGTAGTGGAGCAGAGAAAAGGGAACAAAACTAAATCTGGAGAGTTAAAAACACACTATGCACATGTGACTAAACAACAACATTTAAATCATCAGTTCAGTTTATTATTCATCTGCACTAAAATAAGGTCATGTTATTGTATGGTTTTTGATATAATCCGCTAATATTAGCTGCCTTCAATTCCTTTCATTCAGCATGTTTGCTTGTGCTTCACAGTGTTGAACTATTATTTTTTATATCTATGTTTTTAATGTATAGGACCTCAAACCTATGTGAGATAAATTATGTCTGCGTCTATGTTCAAAATATGAACAGACCCCCAAATTAATGATTATCGTCTCTAATCTAATATTACATAATGGTCTTATCATAATTATTAAATAACAGTAAAATATAAAAATATTTTCTTTTTCATTCTTAGACACTGCACAACTGCAAAAATAAGCTTTTTATATCAACGACTATGCAAATGAGAGTTGATTCATGGTCATCTTAAATGAGTATTATATTAAAACATTTCCACCATTAAATAATGCTTATGTTAGCTATCAATAGTGTCAGATAATTAGCATTAGCAAGACTGGAATTTTTTTCTTTAAATGATAATAAATAACACTATTTTATTTTAAGCATGCAATGGTTATTAAAATGTTACTTTTTAGATTTAAATCTTTAAAAGTCATTCTCTGATAGACCCTGGCAACAAAAATAAATAACAGCTATGTGCACACTGATCCAAATAATACTGGTGAAGAAGTCACAGTTAATACAGTACATTATGAGATACTATTCAATCAGGATCCCGGGTCCGAAATATCCAGTTTATAATGAGCAAATTGTATAATTTTGAAGCAGTCTTTCAGAATGCTTTCAATTAAAGGGGCAATTTCACAAGACTTTTTTAAGATGTCAAATAAATCTTTAGTGTACCCAGAGTACGTATGTGAAGTTTTAGCTTAAAATACCGTATAGATAATTTAACATGTTAAAATTGACACTTTGTAGGTGTGAGCAAAAATGTGCCATTTTGGATGTGTCCTTTAAAATGCAAATGAGCTGATCTCTGCACTAAATGACAGTGCTGTGGTTGGATAGTACAGAGTAAGGGGCGGCATTATCCCCTTCTGACATCACAAGGGGAGCCAAATTTCAATGACCTATTTTTTCACATGCTTGCAGAGAATTATCAAAAACTAAGTTACTGGGTTGATCGTTTTCCCATTTTCTATGTTGTGGAAGTACTGGGGACCCAATTACAGTATAGCACTTAAACATGAAAAAATCTGATTTTCATGATATATCCCTTTTAAATAGCATACTGCATGGTCACATGGTAAAGGAAAGGATAAAAAGGAATTTTAAAAAAGTTCCTGGCTTTTCTTTCTATGCTGTTCTTCCCCTCTGGACCACTATATCCTTGAACTCTGCTCTTGGATTTTGTCCTGACTCTATGCTTTTCCTCTTTACCTCAGCTCTGGGGTTCAGGCTATCAGGCCAAGCTTCCAGTCTCAATGTCTCTTTTCTTCTACGTTTTCTTTTTGTTCTCTTTCTTTGATTTTTGTATGAGTCTCAGGTAATATCTCTTACACATTGGAAACAGTTAATAAAGGCCTGCATGTATTATTTACCATTTCATGCATTTATAGTGTAACCGTTTCAATTGTGACCTTAAGTCAGTACTGTTATTAAAACATTTCTCTAATAAATTTGTTGTTTAGTTTGGATTTAATGTTAAACACTACCTATTGCAATAAAATATATTCAAATTCTAGCAATGCTCTTTAACAAATTTTGCTATCATAACTGAGCTTATTTCCATCATTTCTATGAGCAGGGTGTTACACAGTTTTTGACCATCTTGCTTTTAACATTTCTACAGTCATTGCGACATTCACCCTTACACACTGTCTTCTTTTTGTGGAATGACAATTCAAGTCAAATGTGCGTCAAGTGTTTTCATTGAGATATGAACTAGGCTACATGTTGAAATGTTGTTAAAAGGAACTGAGAATACAGCTGTGTCTACAGTGTAAACATACAGTGAAAGTCTTTTAGATACACATGTGCGTTATTTAATCTAAGAGGCCGTTTTTCTTCCTAGCTCTATTCAGTTCATTGATCAGTAAACCTACAGTACAGTCTTGTTTATATGACCTTTTTGTGTTCTTGTAAATATATTTGTTGAGCAGTATGGTATGTTTTCAATTCTGAACTCCTTTGAAGCAATTATCAGCTAACAAAATTACATTGAAAAATAAATACTGCTGATAAACAAGACACGGCTCTTTAAACTACTTCGACTAACAGAGCCATCAATTTGAGTTTCTAGGTCAGGCATGCTCCTGAGTCACTCTACAGATGGTAATTAAATCTTTAATTGTTGTTGGGGGATGGAACTGGTAAACAAATTTAATTATCAGTCCCAAAATTAGGCACACGGATCGTACGCCATACTTGATGGGACTTCTTTCTCCAGTAGCAACAGCAACTGGATCATTTAATCAAGAATAGCAAACAATAAGAGCCAAGTCTAAGAAGAATATTTGGATTTAATAATGTAAAGATGTTTTATATCTTTATGCTGCTTGTACAAAACTAAGACAGAATCCTATACAGTAAATCAAATTTTCCTGTTTCTACTGTAAGCCGAGACGGGTATAAATACAAAACATACAATAAGGGTGACGCCGCTCACTGTTCTGTTTCTGTCACAATTCTTGTCACAAAACATGCTTCTTTAGTTTTGTGTCAGGATTGTGACAGACAGTCCCTATGCTTTGTGTGGAAGCACATGGCCATTGTTTGTTTTTGTGTGCCATGTGCTCTCATGTCTTGACCCTGACCATACGACTTCTCATTAATTATCTTAAAGGAGGTTTCAATGGTATTCATGCATTCAGACTTATTAACACAGTTTAGGAGTTGGTTTCCTTATGCTAAACGTAGGCAAAGTGTCAAAAAAGCAGCTGAATGTGTTACACAGTATTTCTGTGCCGAATACACTTCACCGGGGTTCGTACAAGTTTTTTTTTCAATCAGCAGGAGAGCGAGACGCTAGAAGTCACAGGCATCACTTCATGCTACAGCTTTGATTTATATCAAAATTCAACAATGGCATGAATGAAGAAGTGTGTTTTTGGATGTAAGAAGTAAGCCAGCATTATGGAAACAATGGATATTGTTTGTTTATCAGGGGTAGCAGCAGAGTTTTGCGTGTGTGTTTGTTTAACGCTGGATTTAGTTGAAAAGTCCCAACCGTGTCATGAGTTGTATGCAGCAAGACTTATGTGTTATGTTGGCAATTGGTGCATAAGTGCATATAATATAGTTTTGTATACAGTGTTGCATGACTCGCTCCTCCCTTAGGCCGTGACTCCTTCCGTTTGTTCGCTAGAGCAGATCTGTCTTTTATAAATCTGATAAAACTAAAGACTCTTCGGAGATATGAAGGATGTAGTACTACTCTATACTGTAGGTACTCAAGATTAACATCAGATATTCAGAAACAGTGTGTGTTATGGGAGCTTTAAAGGTGCCAGAGAATGCATTAAAATAATATGTTAAATTGTTCTTTGATATTTACATAGAAGGTATGTAACTTTATTAAGTGAAAAAATGATCCAGAAACGTTTTTACATGTCCATTTACAACCCTAGGATTTGTCCTTTGAATTGAGCTCTGCTCTGATTGCTCTGCTCTGAGGCTCATGCCAGTAGCTCACATTAGTAAACATTTTAACATTTATCTTTGTAATTAATTTAATGTGTACTTTAATGTTGGGGGCATCCATTTCAACTGTGATGTCACAGTCAGCATTGTGTTGAGATTGGCCTGTTTTTAAGGCGGTCTTTTGCGTGCACAAGGTTTACATAAAAATGAGGAAACAAATCCGTTTGAGGCTGATGATATGCACATTACCATGTGCAGACCTCTTCTTCATCTATGCCTAAGTAAATACAGTGTTTTATTCTATGGCACCTTTAATATTGGATCACGATATGTCATTACCATGTGCAGAGCTCTTATTATTCATCTTATTATTCATCTATGCCTAGGTACACCGTAAAAAATCCGTAGAAATTGCAGCTGGGTTGCCGGTAATTTACCGTAGATTTAAATTTATGTTATTTACTGGCAACATTTTGTTCAGGGTTAAATGAACGTTTAACATTTGCGGGTCTTTGTCTTTATAGAGTAAAACAAAAAAGCATCAAACAAAACATTCTGGGAAACAAAATCTGAAGCAAAAAACAGAAAAAGGTTGATGATAATTTCTGGTTCCCAGAATGCTTTGCATGAGGCTGTTATTGTAAAGTTTTATTCTGTAAAGATTAAGATTTGTTAATATTTAAAATTCATTTAACTTTGAACAAACTCTTGCCAGTAAATAACATAAACTTAAATCTACGGTAAATTACTGGCAACCCAGCTGCAATAACATTGTAATTTCTACGGATTTTTTTTACAGTGTATATACAGTGTTTTATTCTATTGCACCTTTAATATTGGTTCATGTCCCTCATCTTTTGCTCTCATTATTTGCTGCCCTTGTGTTAGCTGTGCTTTGCTGGTTCATTTTGTCAAGTCTTATCTAAAATCTTTAAAAGAACCACCCTGGATGCTTTCTGTTTCTAAACCTCATAAGCGGGGATGTCTATATTGGTGTCTATGTCGATGAATGCAGTAAACATCTGTGGAAAAAAAACTCAGCCTTCGCATTGTGACTAAGGGTGGCATATCTGTTGTCAGCTCTTTCAAATATTTAATTTTATTTATATACTTCTTAATTTTAAGATATGTAAAATGCACATAAAAGGTAACATTTATTATGATATATTCATTTTGTAATTCGGCTTAGTTGATTATTTTAACTCTAGAACAGAGTTGCCAAGCAACACAGCAATTTTTTAAAAAATTCATTAACAAAGCATGTGGGCATTTATCAAAGTCATTTAATCGTTCAGCTTTGAATGTGACTCATCCAATCTGATTTTAGAGCCATAACTACCCATGTCATAAAACCTTATTTAACACGTATAAATAAAACGAGTGGGTATGTCATAAAGTTTTAATGTATAACTTTAATGAAAACCACTGAAAATCACTTGAAAATAAGGCCACTATACAAAGTACATTAGTAAACTCACTTCAAACCATGGTGCCCTGTTGAGATTTTAGGTTGTGAGCCGGTCATTAAAGGTGCAATAATGGACCCAATCGACAATCTTGCTCTGGCGGACGGGCCCATTATTCTGCCAATGAAGGGGAAAGCGGGCAGCACGCTGTCCGTGATGAGGTGTGGAATCTGTTCTGATGGATGCGTTTATCACCAGATTTACATTTCACACTTGCTCAATAATGGCCCATACATCAGCCATCAAGCCTAAAGCAGAATACGTTGTGTGGGGTTGTGTAATTGAGTAAAGATTTTACAGATTTATCATAATACCAAATAGAAGGTCTAACAGTGGTTATCTTTTTCTAATCCTGACATTGTTAAGCTCCTATCTTCAATTTCCTTTTGGGTATTACTGGATCTTTCTTAAATTATGATTATTTTTATTCTCAGTCAAATTTGTTGTACAGTGTCAAACCAACCGTATAAATGTCAACATCCTATGCTAAAAAGCTGAAACAGACAGACAGCACACACTGTACCTATGGCAAAGATCGCTGATGATTGATTTATTTGTCATCAACAAGGAGACACACGGCATCCTCGTAAGACTTTCTTGTGTAAAGTCTTGATGCCCTTGTGGCATGACCTACTGGCCTGCCTATCCATTACCACCTCATTCAACTTATCAACTCAGACAGTGTTAAATGATCGCTGTCTCTCAGCAAACTTCTACAGAAGTCAGGTCTGAACATTAGATCACAAGAGAAGGTGAGATATTTTTGTGCTTCTTTCGTATCTCAAGAGAACTAATTACATTTTCGAAGGTTGCAAATGAGGTATTTGAAATTATCGGAGTTAATTCAAATGAGCTTTAGTTTTGTTATAAAAGTTTTACTTTTCTTTGCTAGTTTCGTCTTGTAAACAAATCTTGCTTGATAACCTGGGCTCTCATTTATATAAAAACTGTGCATAGGATCCTTACTATGCACAAAAGCCAAAAATGGCATACGCCAAAAAATATTAAAACAAAGCAATATTCCCTTTATAAATCACAGATCACCTGCACGTGTTCATACATGAATCATCCTCAGATCCCACCCTGCAAGCCCATTCTTCCATTACGTTTTTTTTATAGATCACAACCTTTGCGTGGGAACTGGTGTATGCATGTTTCCTGCCACGTTTTGTGCATACGCACACTTTATAAGTGAGACCCCTGATAGTTTTTATGAATGAATCTGTTAAGACATATATAAAAGTTAAAGTCAGATACATTGTTGCACTTGAGGCAAACTTGACTATTAAAGTCTATCAAAGATAAAGTTTACAAGGATTTAAATCTCCTTCCCCAGAATCCTTGAAGCAGATCAATACAAAGATGCAAAGCTACACAGATGGATAAAACAACACGCATTGATTATTCTTGAGCTCCCAAATTAACAATACATAAAACAAACTAACAAAAAATAAATAAATAGTCTGTTTCTAAAGTGCCCCCATACTAACCTTATAACTAAAATGGGCCTTTGAGAAATCCACAAAATAAACAAATAAATATCAAACTCATTATCAGTGTCCCTAATTGTTCTTAATGATGTAATTAAAAACATTACTTACCCTTTTCTTCTTCAGCTTGGCTTTGTTTATTTTTCAAAATGTTTGAAAAGAAGAGAAAACTTTAAGCAGATTTCTGACATATACTGTAAATCCCTTTTATTAAACTAGCAATAATGGAAAATCATTTAATTTAAAAGATCAGGAAGACCTCTCACAGTTGTTGTTGATGATTAGCATTGATTTGTTTTTAAGCAGCTGAATTGGATCAGGGTAAAAGATGCACAATGTGTAGAAAACATTAAAGCTCTCGTAACACATGCTGTTTCTGCATTTCTGATGTTAATCTGGAGTACCTATAGAGTAGTATGACATCCTTAATATCTCCGAAGAGTCTTTAGTTTAATCAGATTTATAAAAAGAAAGATTAGCTTTACCGAATCTTTCCGATAACGTACAAAAAATGAAGAAGGAGGAGTTACTCCAGTGGGAGGAGCGAGTACGAGTCATGCAACACTATATAACACTGTTTAACTTATGATTCACTACATGTTTGTGTCATTTTTATAATATGCATGCGCCTATTTCCAACATAAGACAGAACTCTTACTTACCGCATGCAACTCATGACCCGGTTGGGAAAATCCAGCACATCAAACACACAAGAAAAACTCCGCTGCTACCCCGGATAATAAACTATATCCATTGTTTCCATAAGGATGGCTTTCTTCTCCTTACATCCAAAAACACACTTCTTCTTTTGTGCCATTGTTGAGTTTTAAAATTAAACAAAGCTGTCGCGTGATGTGATGTTTGCAAGCTCTAGCGTCTCCCGCTGATTGACGGGTGGGCGGGGTTTTCCGGGGAAGGTGCCCATATAAAGAAGTGATACGTATAGAAAGCCCTAAAAGTCAGCTGGACCTGTAATCGAAAAAAACATTCAGAAACGTGTACAACCCTGGCGAAGTGCATTCGGCACAGAAATACTCTGTAACACGTCCTACTGCTTTTTTGACACTTTGCCTACGTTTAGCATGAGGAAACAACTCTATAACTGTGTTAATACGTCATAATGCTTGAAATACCATTGAACCCCCCCCCCCCTTTAAAGGCAAAGTTTTAGGTGTACACTAAACAAAGTTTAGACAACTGGAAAAACATACAAGAAAATATCCTTTGTAATTTTATATTGAATACCTTTAAACCTCTTGAGTAGGTCAAAGCATATTTGCATCTGAAGTAAAGACATAAGATGGAGAAAAGCACTTGAAATAAGGGAATCCTTGAAATAAGAATCTGTTTCTGTTGCATGACAATTTAGAAATTACGTTACAACATAATCCTTTCATTGGCATTACAGTCCATGTATATACTGTACATTAGCTCCTCTATTACCTCCCCCTGGTAATAGCAGGTAAAATCATATAAGGACAAAATTTTATGTTTCCAAAGTCTTTTTAAGGAAGTTGCGTCACGGTGCCGCCATATTTGCAACGCCTTCTGGTCTTGCTGAAGCAAGATTTGTCAGATACTGCCCATGGCCAAAGTCCCTCTCAAAGAGGATTCTTTAACAGTTAATGATTGGCTCTTTTATTTGAAGGCGGGACTAGAACGGCCATGCTGACCATGGCAATCTCCCTTATTCATATAAATACCAGTGACGCATCTTCTTAAAGGCGGTGTGCATGATCTCTGAAGGCCAATGTTGATATTTGAAATCACCTAAACAAACATGCCCCTACCCCAATAGAATCTGGACCTTCTTTTGATAGACCCGCCCCACACATACGCAACCCAGGCAACGATGCTGGTTAGTAGCCCGCCCCTTACTGCTGACTGGCTACAAGTGTGTTTTGGTAGTCGGCCCGACTCCCTTTTCCAAAGTGTTTTGCAAAAATCATGCACCCCGCCTTTAATGTTAAATATCTTTGGTGTTTGTCTGCAGTGTCCAGTCTCTTCTTTCGAGATGTCTATAATGTGTCATTTTTGTTTATGTTAATATGGCAGTTGTCTTGGTCCTACATGGATGCAGCCTTGCATAAAGCAGAAAGTTAAACGAGACCTTAATACGTCAGACATTTATTTATTTATTCATACTTAGGTATCCAGAAGTTAGTGAGAAACTACTTGAGAAGCAAGTATGTAGTATTTAGCTGTGTCATGTGACTTATGAAGTGACCCACTCCATGTGAAATGAAACAGCTATTATTGATTCTAACATTAGTGGAGTAATCCCGTGTGAGTTTAAATAATTTCAAACATTTCCTGCTGTTTTTAATATACCTGGAATTTATTTAAAACAGCATTGCCTAATGCAAGCATGCTGGGATCTCGGTGAGATAACTGTAAACTCAGGATTTACAACCTGTGCAGGTGTTCCTAAATGGCACCATCTATTTCATATAATATGGTCTCAGATATAGGAACACTAGAGGGCTCACATGTATCATAAAAGCTTTCAGAGCACAGGGCCTAGAAGAAGGATGAGATATTAATAATAGATTAGATATATGATAAATATGCTACATTTCAAACAGCATATTACATTTGATAGACACGACAATGTTTTTAAAGATTTTGGATGGTATCTTTAGATGGATTAAAGATTTTGTAAGTCTTGTAATTTATCATTTGTATTTAAGTCAGGGGTTATGTGCAACAGGCCTACCCTGCAGGACTCATTATCTACACTTTCCCTTTGTAATACACGAGATTGTGCTGTTTAACACACTGCCTTGCTAAAGGCATAATAGGTAAGAAAAGTCAATACCTGCCCCTTAAATGCTACATAAGAAACTTTTCAAAGCGGTGCAGACTGGGTTAATTCTTATGGTTAAAGGAATAGTCAATTTTCTTAAAAGAAAAATCCAGATAATTTACTCACCACCATGTCATCCCAAATGTTGATGTCTTTCTTTGTTCAGTCGAGAAGAAATTATGTTTTTTGAGGAAAACATTGCAGGTTTTTTCTCATTTTAATGGACTTTAATAGACACCAACAATTAATACTTAACTCAACACGTAACAGTTTTTTTCAACTGAGTTTCAAAGGACTATAAACGATTCCAAACAAGGCATAAGGGTCTTATCTAGCAAAACGATTGTCATTTTAGACAATAAAAATAACAAATATACACTTTTAAAGCACAACTTCTCGTCTAGATCCGGTCGTGATGCGCCAGCGTGACCCCACGCAATACGTCATGACGTCAAGAGGTCACAGAGGACGAACGTGAAACTCTGCCCCAGTGTATACAAGTGTGTTGAAAGAGGACCGTTCTGACGTTGTTGTATGTTGAATGATACTAATTAATGTCTTTGTGTCAGTTTATTGTTTACAATGGTCTGCAAATGTGCATTTTATATATGTAACACGTGACCTCCCTACGTCACTACGCATTTACGTTAGGTCGCGCTGGACCGGACCTAGACGAAAAGTTGTGGTTTAAAAGAGCATATCTTCTATTCCCCTTGTCAAAAATGACAATCGTTTCACTAGATAAGACCCTTATGCCTCGTTTGGGATCGTTTATAGTCCTTTGAAACTCCGTTGAAAAAGACTGTTATGTGTTAAGTGTTGGTGTCCATTAAAGTCCATTAAAATGAGAAAAATCCTGCAATGTTTTCCTCAAAAAACATAATTTCTTCTCGACTGAACAAAGAAAGACATCAACATTTTGGATGACATGGTGGTGAGTAAATTATCTGGATTTTTCTATTAAGAAAATGGAATATTCCTTTAAGGCCCTAATATGAAATCAGCCATCAGCCTTTTAACAAAAAAATGGTCATAAAATGGACCCCACACTGTAGTTGTCACTGGGGCGGTACATCTTTGCACCTACAGAGTTCATATTAGTACCTCAGAGGTTCATAATGGGACCAAATGTATACATTATCTGTATCTAAACTGACCTTTTAAATGGCACTGCCTCGTGACAGATCGAGACCATTTTTGACTATTTTTTTCCGACAGTGTAACTTTCCTTTCACCCTTTTGTCAGCTTTTGGTTTCTTTCTATGACACTGAATGTATCAACAAAAGAGTGTTGAAGTTTCATTACTTGCCTAATCTCTGCATAGCAGTGGGGATGAGACCGGCTTTATGACAGATCCTGTAGCTCCGCTGTCTTGAGCAGCATTGTTTCATTTCGCTCCATTGTCTTTCTTTAACTCCATAGTTCTCTCTGCCAAACATACCGAAAGCTCATCTGCGTTAATTAACAATACCTGACCCCAATCACTATTCACTAACTAGGAAACAGATGAATACCGCAATCACAATGGCTAGACCAGCCTGATCTCACCTGTATTCGAAAATATTTTATGAGATGTGTAAATCATACTGTAGTGAATCGAACAACAAACATCTGCTTCTTAGAAAAAAGCATTGATTTAGCCTCACTCCTAACCCCGCCTCTAAACATAGTGTAAAGCAACTGTATATAAAACGTACAAATGACATTATGGGAATTCATACAAATTAACCAGCTTGTAAAATAGTTACAAATTGTTGTGAGATTAGGTTGGACAGACTATCATGAATATTTTCTGGATTTCTTGCCCAGAAGAACCAATAGGGGTTTCTCTACATCTCTGAACAATAATAGGGATTTGTATCGGGAAAAGCACGAGAAAATTCTTGAAGGTCAGGGTGCTTTTTCACAAGGTCTAGAAATGTAGTAATAAAAGCGAATTGAAAATATGGATTTCCCCCTGGAAATAAACCAGAGTGAACTTAACCACAGCGACCGTAATGCAATAAAGCTCATCATTTGTCATTCCAATTGATCTCTACAGGGATTTTAAAACTGGTGAACCTATAATCAATGCTTATACCAGAGCTCTGATGTAAAGGATGATGGTTGGTTAATCTCTTCATCATTCACAGGGTCACTGGTGAACCGTTGCCATAAAGAGTTACTTGATAGGCCATAATGAGACATTCAGAAATTCTTTCAGATACGTTAAGGGTAGACTGCAAGAATTTGCACCATTTTGTGAATATTTGAACTTATCGATTTACCCTGAAAGATTATGGGCTAAAAATCATATATCAGTCGTATGCCCTTGCCGTTAAAAGAGCAATGTTCAATAGATTTAGCATTAAATGTGGTCTGAGTCTATTTATTTTCTTTAAATAGTTTTAAATTCAGGTTTTTAAAGATGCAGGAGGATGTGTCACAAAACCTGCTTGCTTTGGCGTAATTTGACCAGCTTCTACCTTAATACTATGACATGACCAAAACCAAAAATGGTCCTAATATGTGCCATTAAGGTACAGCAATGAATCTTTGACATGATAATATGCACCCTTTTGTGTACTTTATGATGAGGTGTACCGCCCCGACAGCTTTTGTTGCTTTTATTCAGAGTATTAGGTGATGTAAGGCGTTTTAAAATATTGAGAGATAAATAACAGTTATAATAATAATAATAATTTGTTACATTTATATGCTTTTCTGCAGCACTCAAAGTGCTTTACATATGAATGGGGGAATCTTCTCAACCACCACAAATGTGCAGCATCCACATTGCGCAAGAATGCCCACCACACACCAGCTTATTAGTGCACAGGGGAAACATAGTGATATAGCCAATTAGTATATATGGGGATGATTAGTAGGCCAATGGGCAAGTTTTGCCAGGATGCCAGGGCACACCCCTACTCTTTTTCGAATGACATCCTGGGACTTTTATTGACCACAGAGAGTCAGGACCTCGGTTTAACGTATTATCTGAAGGACAGTGCTTTTCGACAGTATAGTGTCCCCATCACTATACTGGGCTGTTAGGACCCACACAGACCACAGGGTGAGCCCTCCTGCTGGTCTCATGAACACCTCTACCAGCAGCAACCTGGTTCCCTTACGAGGGAACTCGAGCTGCGTGGATGAAGCTACGCAATGGGCGTTCCCATAGCATAGCTTCGGCGACACAGCGTCTCGTTCCCTTCTCAGGGAACAATGGTTACATTCGTAACCAGTGTTGGGGTTAGTTACTCAAAAAAGTAATATATTACTTATTACATATTACTCTCAAAAATAGTAATGCCTTACTTTACTTTATTACTCCCTGGAGCAAGTAACTAGTTATATTACTAGTTATATTACTAGTTACATTTTTTTCTGGACAAGAATGTTTATTTGGGCAAGCCACGGCCAAGAAAACATCCAAACACAAAACTCCCAAATCAATAAAAAGTTACAATTTTATTAGATTACATTTGATAACAATTTACTCATTCAAAATACAGGGATGACAACAGGTTGCAATTATTTTTAGATGGACACCTTTAAAATGGACAGCTGATGAAATAATGACGGTTCACAATAAATTATTTCCTGATTAAGACTTCCAAGAGTTCTGTATTCTTAGCAGGGGGATACCATGATGTTAGTGCACATTATTTACCCACCCACTATACACAGCAATGCACAGCAAATTCATCCAACACCCAAACATATAAATATATCAATTTAACACCGCAAAGTAATAAATACACAATCAATTCAATAAATATCATTAAAATCACTCAAGCTAAAGACACAGCCTTCGTCAATTATGGTAAAATTGATATACAAAATTGATGGGATAAACAACCTGCACGCAACCCCTGTTTACATACAAACAAACAATGAAATGAGCGCCGGGAGACCGTGGCATAACCTCACATTCATCAAGGTCTCCACGGCGAGAAAACCCACCGTAAATACACCACATTTTAATACAACATAAAAATTACTGCTGGCTTCCTTACCCGCTACCGGACGTGGGGCACAGCGTTCGGAGAAACATTAAAGAGTGTGCACTTCACCGTCAAGTTATTTTCCTTCCGTTGAACATAATAAAATAATGACTGAATCTCCTCCCGTCGAAACTAGCGAACCTTCCTCTGAAAAAAAGCTTGCCGTTGTTGACGCTTCCATTTTCCCAATCTGTCTTTGAGTGTGCCGCTCTGCTGCCGGCTGCCGGGTGTCGACCAATCGGTGATGGTAAATGATACCTCATGCCAAACTTAGACCAATCACTGTTCTATTCACGCCCTCCTCCACTTCCCTTTTGTTCTCTGTGTTGTGTGCCTTTGTGTGATGAAGGTGCTACTGGCGAATGTAACGCAAGTAACTAGCTCGGGAAAACTGTAATAATATTACCATTTTCAGACGGGTAATGCGTTACACTACTAGTTACTGAAAAAAGTAATATTATTACAGTAACGCGTTACTTTGTAACGCGTTACACCCAACACTGTTCGTAACCTTAGATGTTCCCTTACGAGGTAACTCGAGCTGCGTCGGCAAAGCTACGCCATGGGAATGCCCTCTGCATGATTGCGTCTGAAGCACGTATGTAAAATCAATCCAATGGTCCAGTGACATGTCATGAGCAGGTGACGTGGAAACCAGGAAGCTATAAAAAGTGCAACCGACAATGCCGGCTTCAGCTAGATTGTGCCAAAGCAAGGTGTGACAGGGATGCAGGGAGACACAGCATCTAGTTCCCTTCTTAGGGAACAATGGTTACATTCATAACCTGAGACGTTTTCCCAGGAGGTCTCCCATCCAAATACTGACCAGGCTCAACCCTACTTAGCTTTAGTGGGTAAGCTGTCTTGGGCTACAGGGTGATATGGCTGTTATGCAGGTTATACAGATGAATAGACAGTGTCGGTGCTGCAACAGGATTACACTAAATATCTTGAAAGGAGGGTCATTCCAGTATCGCAATAGAAATGTACCAATGTCAACCAGAAAACTTTCCATGATATTTAACAACCTGCAAACTATTTGCAAATTATTTTCAGCAAGTTTTCCATCCTTTAAGTAGCCTGGCTAACACCAGACCAGTTTCAAAGAGAATAGGTGTGTTCGAGATCATCCAGCGCTGCGCAGACCGATCGGCGAGGTTTGCCGCTTGCAGTCGAGGGAGGAACTGAAGACGGAGCCGTCAAGCCGGACACCTGCTGCTTGCCGTAGTCACGTGTGCGCCGTGTTTCCTTGTTTTTAATCGCAAATGAAGTGAATTAGATGCTGGATTTTATAAAAACAAACCTTTTAATCAAAAGTTGCAACCAGAAATATTTTATATCGAATATTTTAATTGCTGCTTATAAGAAGGTACAAAAGTTGTCACTGGGGTGGTACCTTTTCAAAAAAAGTATACTTTTGTACATAAAATGTGCATATTGGTACCTCAAAGATACACACTGGTACCTCAGAGGTACATATCTCTACAAAAATGGTACATACGACCTTGTTAAAAAGTAAGTACCGTACCAATGAAAACTTTTGTTCCTTTTTATCTAAGAACGTATAATGGCGTTATCAAAGCAGACAATAGATTAAATTTTTTAAATCACACTCCAGTGTAAAACCTCTTTGTTTACTTTACTAACACTTCAGTGCTAATATGAATGTTCCTGTTTCCTAGTATTACCTAATTTGGCCTAAGTCTGTACTGTTAAGACTGAGGTTAATGATGTGCTCAGACACGCAGCACGCCTCATAGACATGGCCCAAACAACAGCTGGAGAGTGTCCCTCTGGTGGCTCACAATCCAATGGTGTGTCACATTAGTTTGCTTAAAATGGCCGCCAGCCACGGCAGACAAGCACATCCAACAAGACTTCAGCTCGAGAGACTAACCTTTCTGAGCGGGATGGAGTCTGCCAAAGTTGTTTGTGAATCAGGACCTGTGTTGCCTTTATGATATGAATGACACAAAACACTGAAAAGATGCAGGATTTATATAAAGACATTAGAGAATGCAAAATATCCCATTATCTCTGCCTGCTGGCCATATGGCCAGTGTTATAATAACAAAAACACCACTAAAGCCCAGTTGTTTTTCTCAACAGGCTAAAGCAGCGTTAATTTGTGAGTGTAAAACGCATCCTGTTGGGACACGGAGACAAACTAATTGTTTGGATAACATGCATATCAATTATGTTAGCATTAAAATGTAAACATTGAATGAACTGTGGATATTACTGTGTATGTTTTTTTCACCACTGGAGAGCTTCTTGAACACCATTTGTGTTGAATTTCACAATATCACTCTAAAATCTTTTTACAAAATCAATAACATCATAACCCTCTCTGCAACCTCATTACTACAGCAGTGCCCTCTTAAACAATTTCCTTGACCTGCTAGCTCAGCTTCATTTGTCACTCACCACATTTGCTTATTAATTTATTGATTTGATGCTTTTAGATTATTATTTCAATAAGCTGTGTGATGTTTGAATGCAAAAAATCTTAAAAACATAAAGTGGTGATTATTTCTTAAGTTCTGGAAAAGCATGGTCATGTAGCGCAAATATAGGTCTGTATATGAAGAGTTTCGTTGCAAAACGAGATAACCACCGTTTTTTTAATTGTTCAGAAATCTTGTTTTTTGGTTGTGCATTCCAATTAATTTCAATGCATCTGCAGTTGGTTTGTTTTGATTTTAACTTAAAAAATACAGCTAAGTAGCACCATAAAACAAAATAATAGCATGAAAACATAATAATAAACATCTTTTGACAAAAAATGTTAAAAAATGCATTTATCTCGTTTTGCAACGAAACTCTTCATATATAGGCGTTTCTCACCTCTGCCCCATGACAGTTTCACTCCTTCTCATATTTCCCAGTTAAGGAGGGTGGAGTACTCTGCAGGTTCCCACACATTAGTTAACTTTTAATTCAAGGACCTTTCAATGACTTTCCAGGTCCAATTCCCTTAAATTCAAGGACTAAATGTGGGGACACAGATACATTCTTTTAAGATACATTGTTACAGTTCCCTTTTGAGGGAACTTGTGCTGTGTCACTGCGGTGACACTTTGGGGACGCCTCCAGGGGTAAGTATGTCTGAATGTATATCAAATTCAACCAATGGTGAGACTTAACGACAAAGACAGGGTGATTCAGGAGCCAGGAAGTATATCGCTATCTGAAATATTGCCAAAGACGACGTTACAGGGACGCAGGAAGTACGGCAAGGGGGACGCAGCATCTCGTTCCCTTCACATGGAACAGCAGTTACATACGTAACCCGAGACGTTTTCATGTGTCAAACACAACTATGCAAAAGAGCATTTTGGTATGAATCAACATTCGCATACAGAAGACATAAGCATTTAAAGCAAACAGTTTAGCACGTGTGCTTAAAAAGTCTAGAATTGTTATATTATCCTACACTACACAGGAAATAATATGGATTTTATTTTTCAAGAAAACTTATTGCATAAAATAGATTCAAGTACTTTCAATGACCTGTATCTATGCATGTATATTTCCCAGGAGCTTGAATTTTTTTCCCCAGATTCACAAACTTTAAAGGATTTCAAGGACCCGTGGGAATCCTGACTCTAGGTTTATGCTAAAATATTGAGCTCGGAGCCCTCCCCTTGGGATAACATGCCAAAAATGCGTTGCTGTCATATTTGATTACATGTTAATGCGAATTCAAGAAATGACCTTTGTGTATATTTAATAAATGGCTTCTTGATTTATCTACAGAAATCTGTGTGCTGGAGTCAATCTACAGTGGCCATTTAATCCAGCATGGCAAAAACAAGGAGTTGTATATCAAAATCTGTGATACTGACTTGCTAAACCTCTCGCACAGAAGGCCAGGAGGTGAATTTTTATCTTGTGTTATTGAATCAAACACAGCTCTCTCTGTTGCTCTGATCAGATACATTGCTGAATTTCAGTGCAGTCCCCTTCAGAACACTTTTAAAGGCAGCCATTTAAGTGCATAATACTGATTGAGAGATGAGCTTCAGGGTGTGATTTAAAAACAGTGTTATACTGCAAAAAGTCAATTTTTAAAGGTGATGTTAAATTTGCACTACTGAATATGTATTGTTGAACAGCACTAGTGTTTCATAATGAAGAACTTCCCCTTTTTATGTCAAGTATAACTGTCATGCATCTAATAGGTCATGCAAAATAAAACAAAATTTGCATTATATGAAGATTAACTATACCATTCATATATAAAGGTTTATGGTTTCACCTCTCAGATGAGAATTCATCATCATGAGTGTGTGAGACATGCAGACCAGAAGACAATGCAGATGCACCAAATGCATATCTGCATGACGAAATAATGAGATATGATATAATTTTACTTCTCAAGGATGAAATTGATCTTTACATGATCATTTAAACTGGATAGCAATGATGTTCAATTGGCCTTGTCCAATTTCCAGCAGCATTAACATTAGATCAGGATGGTGCGTCACACATATGTGGAGCTATTGATAAAAGCCTTTAAGTGAATTATTTGGTTGGTGGGGAATTGCATGATGCATCATTCATTATTAAATGTGTCACGTGTATTAATAAAGCAAAAGAAGAATGGCATATATGGTCTGGCGAAAGGTTTGGTAGTAGCTTGAAGCTGGAGCTTACAGACACAACAAATGAGCAACACTGCCCATGGATCATACAAAAAGGCAACCCTCTCGGGAAATCACTGGAAACTTTAAACTGAGAAAGTATGCAAGCACAAAGAGAAAGTGACGGAGACTCTAATAAATCATGAAGCAACATCGGCTTGGCCTTTTAGAGGTGGCAACATCTTCGTGATCTCAAAAAACAATCAGGAGATGGTTTTATCTTGCTCAATAGATTCATACATTTTATTGGACTAACAGTTTGCCTTAAAAATAATCATTTCCTAATTTTTTTACATGATACAATCAAAACCATGAAAGGGGCAATGTCAGTACAAACGTATGAATAATTATTGATCACATTGGTTTTATATTGCTTTATGACGGTTATTTTCATAAGGAAAGACTCATGTTAATATGATACACGTGCTGCTACCGACAAGAGCGTGTGAGGCCTGTCAATGAAATATTTTTACATGTAGTGAATGAATGCATGAGCCATTAAATGACCACAGATCCCTGCAAAGAAACAGAAGGCTTGTCAAACAGGTGACAACAAGTGAGGTGCATAAATTGAAAAATACTGGGTTGTTTCAGCATGGTTGCATAAAATATGGACAAATACAACAGCTAGGTCAAATTACAGTAAACTAGAAAATTTTTAAATTTGACACAACCATGAAACAATCCAGCTTTTTACAACAACAAAACAATAAAAATCTACAATATCTGATTTAACAGATGGATATAAAATTGTTTTCTGTTTCTGTTTTGTTTTTTGTTTCATTTTATGTATTGTTTTCTTATTGTTTTTCCCCCCTATTTTCTTACCATTGTCGCTTGGCCTTGGGGTTCACAGAATCACTTACTGTTACATTTTTAGACATCCTAACCCAAACCCCAAATCTAACCCCAACTCTAGTCGAGAACAGTTTTAAAAGCGAAAGAAAAACATTTAGAAACCAATACATACACTGCAAAAAAATTATTTTCAAGAAAAAAATATTGGTATTTTTGTCTTGTTTTCAGTAAAAATATCTAAAACATTTTAAATTAAGATGCTTTTCTTGATGAGCAAAACGACCCAAGAAAATAGGTCTAGTTTTTAGACAAAAAATATCTAATTTAAGTGATTTTGTGCATAAAACAAGGAAAATAAATTGCCTTCTGAATTTTTCTTGAATTTAGTGTTTAAGAAAAAAATTCTAGATTTTTTGCTTACCCCATTGGCAGATACATTTATTTTTGCTTGTTTTATGCACAAAATCTAAAATTTGATATTTTTGGTCTAAAAACTAGACTTATTTTCTGGCTCATTTTACTCATCAAGAAAAAGCATCTTAATTTAAGAACATTTTTCTTGAAAATCATTTTTTGCAGTGTAAAAGTACATCCTACCCAAACCCCAAATCTAAATCCAAGCAACAATGATTTAAAAAATAGGAAATACAATCAGAATACATAAAATGACACAAAAAATCGTGCCACGGATATATGCTCAAGGCACAAAAAATGTGAATTTCGTGCCATGGACACAAATAAATTAATAAAATTTTGCGTGACTATAACACGACTTTCCATGAGATCATGTTTAAATCACGCTGGTAGAGGTGTCCCACTTATAGGCTGTTTACACTTGGCATTAACATACGTTTTCGTCGATCGGATCACAAGTGAACGACGTTAATGCCAGGTGTAAACGGTGTTCAAAACGTTTTGAGCTCGTCCACTTTCGACCACTTTCAACCACATTCAGAGGTAGTCGAAACCACTTTCGATCGGATCGCTTTGGAGATGCGGAACGCACATGTGGTTGAATGTGTTTGAACAGAACAGCCACACGCGACCGCCTTCTCTCCGCCTATTTATCTAATCTGAGGTATTAAACACAAGTTTTACGTCTTTTTTTGACTTCTGGCGTGAACATACAGTGAACAGCGCTATTTTTAGCCTTTCATTGCTGATCTCCGTAGTTTTGTTTTGAAAGCGTGTGAAAGTTGCGCTATCCTATTTCATCAATTGCGCTGAAAATTCAGAGAAAGCTCTTACATATACACGTACAAAACTCTGTGCAGGATGTTTACTTGATAAACAAGCAGTGGACTCCGACATAATATTAGTTTGCGTCCATATAAACTCATAATTACTCCCGCTCGCGTTTGAATGACAGCAGAGAGACTCGCCCACCGTCTCACAGACCACCCTCTCACAGTATTCAGGATAGAAGCGGTCAAAAGTGGACAAAAGAGACGGATTTAAATAACAGGTGTAAACATAATGTGTCTCTCTCGTCCACTTGTGATCCGATCGATGAAAACACATCTTAATTCCAAGTGTAAACAGCCCCTTAGTTTACATTGAGTTTATTCTTTATATAAGTCTTTGGCCAATTTTTATTACCCTCAACGTTGACAAATGTCTAATTTCTGTGTAATTTGAAACAGTAAGGGTGATTTTATTTAGCATTGTGAGCACAGAACCACTGTGAAGCTGAAGATTTTGCAAACACTAGCATCACCAAACCTAATTGCAAAAATATTTTCGGTTTTAAACAGATTCCTGAAACATTTCCCTGCCTGCTATTGGTTGGACAACAATATTTCCCAAATGAACATTCTCTTATCACAGTGTGTTTAATGTGCAGAGAGAAACCTATATTGTAGGTAAAGCCATTTGCAGGTTGACTCCTCCAAATTGAGCTGTTAACTTAATTTTTACCACATATGATGTTGTACACTTAACTATCTACATAAAATTAAATGTTCTGTATTTAATTAACGTAAGCATGGAATTTAACAAAGGAGACATGACAACATTTTATTAATAAGAAATTTTTCGAATTTCAATTGGTGACCATAAATTCAGCTCGTTTTATGAATTCCTGCCTCATCTTTAATTGAACTGCGTGCCTTGACCTTTTCATCTCAACGTTTCTTAATTGTACTTGCGTACATACGGTTTCCTCCCCCGCTGTGTATAATTTTAATTGTGACAGACTTATGCATAGACCTGGTGCATGTAGTGTAATTAGGGTCAATGAACCTTTGGGATGACATGGGCCATTGACCATTATATTGACTTTGACTGCCGCCACATGAAATTAAAGTTAAACAGCTCAGCATTTATAACCCAGACTCCTCATCTTCGTTGCCATTCATGAGATTCTTATGTAAGAAAATACTAGTAATATAGACGGTTTCATCGTACGCACATGCGCTGACGTGATCTGGATCTGAACTTTACTTCCGTTTTTTTTTTTTAATGGTCTGACTAGTTGCTAAACTGATCTCTTAAACAAATGCCTCGTCGAAAATAACAAATGTTTTGGTTTCCTAGGTAATCTATATATGATGTTGTCATCATTCTCAAATTACATTCTTATAACACCTTACTTACAGTATTTGTGACCCTGTCTTGGAAATCTAAGGGCTCATTATCTTATTATGAAAGCATCAACGTTTGATTTAATTCAGTCTTGTGAATGCCCGACTGACATGTAAAGCAACCAATCACATTTTCACTTTGTGCCGCGTCATGTTTGGGGTGTGGAAATGTCTCCACAATGATGGACCGTTGTGCAACCAGTAAATGATTCATTTATGGACATCTCTAAAGTTTAAAACAATGGCAAACACTTTAAATATCTCTCTTAGATTCCATGAATTGCTCTTAGCTAAAGTCTTTTAAAGACTTTTCAAGGCATCAAGCGTTTATTCGATCTTATTGAATCATTGTCACCGATGTAAACATTACAGCTTTCTTCTTCGATCAGACAGCTTTATGTTGTTTCTGGGTGGACCGTTTGAGATCGCGACACACATCTCCCCCCGAACTCCTGTGTAATTCAACCAATCAAAGGACCACTTCAAGTCTGCTGCGAAGTGTTAAGTCTGCCGTATGCATCAGACATTCAGCCAATGGTCCGTGGGCCATTGTTGAGGCTAGATATCACTTTGATTTCAATGCACTTACATCAGTCCATATCAAGGTTATTTTTACAAAATCTATTATGGTTGACCAAACTTATATACTGCCTACCTTGACCCCAACTGTGACACACACATACACTGAATGTGCTACAACACTACCCAGTTTCAACTGCATTGTTTTGCCCCATGTGCAAAAAGCTCCTCTTGTGATTTGGTGTTTTGGTGTTTTTAGTATTTCTAGGTTTGACAGAATGAAGTCGGTTTTGTTTTCCCTTTCTGTTCTATAACAAGTGAGCTGTGGGCAGGAGTTTGGCTGTTGTGCATGAATACTGTGTCCAGCAGTAAACTTGTCCATTCTGGCAGCCCATTTCATACTGAACGGAGATAAGACTGGGCTGCTGATAATCCCCCCGTCTGTTGGCGGCATCTGGGTGCTACGTCTGCCCACTTATTTGCTTCCATTTTCTAAGACATATTGTGTCTTTTCCCATGAGGCAGCATTTTCCCTCTCTCTTTCTCTTTCTCTCTCTTTCTTTCTCTTTCTCTCTCTCTCTCTCTCTTTGTGTGTGAGCTTGCAGTGTTTTAAATGGAGTGGGGAATCTTTAGGCAGTCAGTGAAAGAGCACATTTAAATACCATCTCTAGAGTTTCTTGCTCGCTTGCTTGTTGCTCATGCTGTTGGTACTGTCAGCCTGATCTCATGGGAACTTTTTAACTATTTTATGAGGTGGCAAGTTCATATCTGTATGAAGTAAACGTACGATTATTAGAGAAATCATTAAGACTCGCCCATAAATCCAGCATCACTGGGGCTAAAGCAGATCATACAAAAATGGGATTGAATGAGTATGAATTCAAATGAATTAGACACCTCGTAAAATAGTTATGAATTGCTATAAGATTGTTTTGGTATTGTATGTATCACTATGGCCTGGTTTCACAGACAAGGCTTAGCTAAAGCCAAGACTAGGTGACTGGTGTGTACCTTGAGACAAATCTATGGCAATGGCATATTTTCAGATCCGTGTGATGTATTTTCATTTGGGACAGCTCAAATATGTGTGAGAAAGCCTTGTCAAACCAGACTGCTCTGCGAAACTGGGGGTATATGTTTTAGATGTGGAGGGGGAGTTCATCATAGACTGTACAAAATATACATAGTGTCTGTGACGTCACCCATAGGTTTGTAAAGAGCTTTTTTGAAGCCTAGTAGGCGGTTCCTGCCATCGCCATCTTGGCTGCACGTCACCGCACATCACTCACAAATAACCGAAAATGGGTAAAAAGGCAGGACCTGGGTGAAGCTGATGTGGCTGGTTGCAGAAACCATAGGCTACTCACCTAGCTCGACTCTAGTGACAGCAGTGGCAGTTCAACCGTCACTTAAGTGGCCACGCCTTTAATAAGCAGAACTCTAACTGTGCCTTCACACCAGACATGGAAGAGGCGGCAAAAACACGATTTTCTGGCATAGTTGGACGCTTGAACATTTTTAATTTACCCCTGAAAGTCGCGCGTGAAATTCTAGTCATTCAAGACATTCACACAGAAATTCGCATCATGGTAGGGGCTTTTGCGACTCCGCTCGCTTCCTGTAATTAATTCACTACTAGAGCCACCTTCTGATTGGTTAACACGGTGCGATTTTCCGCCAAATTTCAGATTTTTCAACTCGCGCATTTCCCGCGGCAACGCTTAATTTGCGTGGATTCATGTCTACCGCACTGCGCTAAGTGCCTCATTCACATTGCGAGAACTCCAGATGGGCATAACCGTGTCTTTACATTGACTTAACATTGAAATCATTTGCGGCAGACGTTCTATCTGCATATGGTGAGAACACAACATTAGGCTTAATATTATTTTTAACGGATGAGTTACAAAAAAATTCACCCCTCTCACAGTTGTCATGAAGGGCAAAATTTGTTATATAGGCCATGGGGGTTTATGGGGATTGACTCCCTTTTGGAGCCAGCCTCTAGTGGCCAGTCGATGAATTGCAGTTTGAGTCACTTCAGTATCAGAAAGATTGGAAGGTTGCCCCTTGGTTTAAATGTACAGTATGAAGTATTTACATAGGAATTAATATTGAATAAAGTAAACAAAGATCGAAGCTATAGCCTACAGTTTATAAAACGTACTGTATCACCTGGCAATCGAGACACAACACTGAGGACCAACACTGTTCCTGTAAACCTGGGTACAGTAACTCTCCATTCACTATTGCCATCAATAAAATCAGTATGCATTTATAACGTCACATTCTATAAATCATCCCAGCTAATGTTAACTACTATAAAAGTAGCCTATAGTGTTCTTGCACGACATAACGTTTGGTTAGCGCCATGGGTTTCTGTCAGTTTTAGGGTACAATTGAAACTGTGATCATGACCACTAGGAACTGCGGTTGGAATGTCAAACAAAATGGCCAATTGCAATCGGGGCACATAACATCTGTGTTATGATTGGTCAGGTTGCCTGTCAATCAAACTCCTGGCAGAGGCTCAGTTGATAGTAACAAGATGTATGCTGATTGTCATGACAACAGAAATGTGGTTCTGACTGGCTGTGTAAAAAAAAGGAAAGCCTTGAGTGTGGCTGTATGAAACAAAAACTATAATCCAGCATCAAGATAACAGCATCCAGTGTTTTAAGGTAATCAGATATCAGTGCAGTCAAAGTGTATCCAACATGACCTTGCATTCAAGCTGTAGCCTATGTTTTCTAAGTGCATGCTTTCCATTGGAATCGAATCAATGACCCTTGGCGCTGCTAGCGCAATGGCCTACGAGTTCCCCGGGCACCAATAAAACTCCTACTATGCATCAACGTCAGGGGATTTGTACCTCATTTTGAACTCGCTTCAATGCTATGTACGGAATATTACTTAAATTATGTCCATCCATTTATTTTCTTTATCGCTTACTCAATGTAGGGGTACTGGAGTCTGTCCCAACATTTCCTGGAGTAATGCAGGGAAACACCTTGGACAGTTGTCCAGTCCATCACCGTAAATTATATTTAAGCTACATCTTGGCATTGAATGTTATAAGCCCTTTACCTTCATTGTCAATTCAAGCATTTTACAGAAAATGTCATTAGCACTATAACACATATTATCCATAAAAGACTGCTTCGAAAGATCTTAATTAATTACAGCACTTTCACCATAGAAAAAGTTTAAGCAATTGAATGAAATCGCTCTTTGTTGTATTACCTGTTTCACCCTCATTATCTGGCTGCAATGGCGATGATTAAACAATAAAAGGCTGCTGCACTCATCTTACCCGGCTCATTTTTATTAAAATTTCTCAGATGCTATTTGCATAGCGTGACTCCATGGCCTCTGTGTAAGCTTTATTTGACAGGGATGGCCACTCAAGGCCATGGACAGCTGGTATCCAGTATCAAAACATATGGCCATGGCCTTTTATAGAGGCTAGAAACAGAGCACGGCCAAAAACAAACAAGAATGCATAACTTAAGCATGGCAGACAGACAATGCATTCGTGCTGTAGAAATACTCCAGAAAATAAGCTCATCTGAAGATGTTGGAGATTATTAATGAATGCAAACATTTTAATTCCAATTGCTCTTTATACGTGTGTCCATTTACACTATAGTGCATTTAATTTTTTTAATGTTAAAGAACAAGTTCGGCATTTTACAGTTAAAGCCCTGTTTTCAGATTGTTATTGATGAAATAGAACGGTTTTGACTGAAATTTGGACATATGATGCTGGCCCGAAAAGTATCGGGTGTTTCTTATATCACCTCCCACCTCTAGAATGGGTTTATAGGTGCACAGA
Organism: Misgurnus anguillicaudatus; assembly: GCF_027580225.2. Taxonomy (NCBI): domain Eukaryota; kingdom Metazoa; phylum Chordata; class Actinopteri; order Cypriniformes; family Cobitidae; genus Misgurnus; species Misgurnus anguillicaudatus. Next base: position 18,383,448 of record NC_073356.2, read on the forward strand.
AACAATCCTTCCTAAAATGCATTAAACTTTCGTTTACAAAGACGTGAAACTCACCGAGTGGTCAGGGGTGTTCACTGATATGCTCACACAAAAATCGCTGCAAAAGACGCATTCCAACAGGTTTTATCGTAGTTTTGTCCAACTTCATTGACTTGTATTAGATGTGCTGTGAGGTACGGTATTACTCCGCACCGGGACTTTTTTTGTATTCTTGCAATTGGCAAAGGCGGATTATCGCCACCAACTGGGCTGGAGTGTCTATTATTATTTAAGCTCTCGGCGGAAGAATATACGTGTGTGAGGTGTTTGGAAAAATAGGTCCACCAGTTTACAACGAATGCTAAAACAGCTGTTGGAAAGCATCTTTTGCAGCGATTTTTGTTTGAGCATATCAGTGAACACCCCTGACCACTCGGTGAGTTTCACGTCTTTGTAAACGAAAGTTTAATGCATTTTAGGAAGAATTGTTCCTGTGCACCTATACAGCCATTGTAGAGGTGGGAGGTGAAACAACAAACACCCGAAAATTCTCGGGGCAGCCGTATATGTCGAAATTTCAGTCAAAACCGTTCTATTTCATCATAAACAATCTGAAAACAGGGCTTTAAGTGTAAAATACCCAACTTGTCCTTTAATGTTTCACATTGGTAGTGTCATAGTTAACAGCTAATTTTGTTAAATTAAACTGTGTATTATTAATCTTCTAATGTTTTGGTATAGTTTTAGAGTATAATATAATAACTGATTTAGTAATGGCGTAACTGTGTGATGCTATTGTCTTGGTTAGGACTGCTTTAGGATTGAAACTTCATTGCATGGATATTTGTAATCATTTATTTTTACACAAATCTTTTCATTAGTCGCAGTGATTAAAGGCTTTGTACGCTTTGCGCATTTACGCTTTCTTCCTGTTCTTTGTTCGCATTCACGTTTGGTCTCAGAGTCATTCACATGGCAAGCACGAGCATGCAGTCTAATTTATCAATTTGTATCTGGAATTGAAAACTATGCAAGTCGCTCCTATGGCATAGACAGTTAATTGAAAGCACAGCTATCACTCTCGGAAGAAAAAAAAACATAAATGTTGAGAAAGTTAAGCTATTTACTGATTTTTCTATCTGTTCCCTTCTTATTTGTTTAGTCTGAGACAAATTGGTGTGGTAAAAAATGAACTATAAACCAATAGCCATTAGTGACGGTAACTTTCATTTTTACCTCTGTAGACAGATTCCTAGATTCTTAATACTCTTCTTCCTCGCTACATTTCATATTTTTCATGTCATTTTATATAGCTGCACATATCGATCAAGTGTTTTTTCTTTTGACTCCAGGATATGTCTGATGGGACCTGTGGTGAAGATCAAGTATTACCCACCTTGCTGGATGAATAATTTCTAATGTTCTTTCTTTTGAGATTAATTCAGGCATGCACATATTTGGTAAAACTTGATTTATTTTACCCCATGCCCCTGCATGTAATATGTTGATAAATTGACAAATCAGGTGTGATTGGCTCACATTTAATCACGTAGAGAGATGAGATGCCAGGCCAGGCCTGGCTGTGCAGTCTATTAGAGTGAATCTATTCAAGCTAAATCCTATTTCGGCTGTGGAATCGTTTATGTCAAAACATCTCCATTTTTACTTTGATTTGCTACAACACAGAGGCAATAGCTCAGAGTCGCAGAAAAGATGTGCTTTGGATTTTAACACAAATAATTACATTGTAATCCTCCTTGAAAATGACACAAAAAATCCTGTAAAATATAGCAGATATATAGTTACTTGGAAATCAAAAATAACACAATAAAGGAGTTACAAAACGTTCTCACAGCCATGAAATAAAAGAACTAGAGCCATTTAGTCAAAGGTTTTTGAAAGTGCAATTTATTACTTTTTTATAATGTAAAAAAAACCCTTTACCACTACAAGGAAACTTTTGTGATACAAAAAGGTTCTCCAGATGATAAATGTTTTTTACGGAACCATATGAACTAAAATCATTCTTTTACGACATCATGTAGTACCTTGAAATCAAAATTTAGTTTGAATCAGATTTCAAATATTCAAACACATTAATGCGGACAGGATTTCTAGTTTTCTAACATTTTATTATCTATACCCTATTTATTTAATAAACCCCCTTAGCTGTTATAAAATGCACTGTAACACCACTGCTTCACGGGGCTTATTGACTTTATAAAATGGTTACTTCATATGCATAGCAGGATTTCATAAAATAAAACACAAATAAGTTGTAATTATATTAGTACAAATATTACTCTTTCGCCAAACAAAGTAGTTCCTCAGAATCAAGTATGTCTGCAACAGAGCGCAGTTCCCAAGAACTGCTTTCCAAGATCCTACCTTCATTTGTCCCTTATCACCTCTCAAATTTTCAGTTAAAAGATAATTCAATTTTTGTGAAGAACTTTTGTAAGAGATCAAATTCAGAGCCTCAAAACTTACACAGTGTTTTTAGTGTCAAGTGAATGCGTCAGTGTTTAAGTTGGGTAAGATCGCCACCTAGTGGATAATAGCGGAAATATGAATTTGAGATGGAAACTCCTTAGCGACTGATTTCTCTTTATTGACGAGATGACTCAACAATATTTATTGACATTTATTTGGATGTTGCCATTAATTGTGCAATTGTAGAAAAATAAAAAATATGATTAAAGACTGTGGTGTATCTTCATAAATCAGTACATAGCAACAGTGGCGCAGTGATAAATAAATGCACATCCAAGGTGGTAATGCGCAACGACACGAAGTGGAGTTACCACAGACATTCCTCTGGTGGTTATTTTAAAACATCTGACAGGTTAACATTTTTCAACCAGAATAAAGCATATAATAGCCCTGTAGTATAACTTTTAATATGGCATAAGATGAAGGTCAAAATTCATAACTGTTGTGAAAGAGAAGGTTGCTCAAAAACAGACGTGTTCAACTGGCATCACTGCAAAAAATTGACTTTCTTACTTAGTATTTTTGTCTTGTTTTCAGTAAAATTATCTAAAATTTTTTAAATTAAGATGCTTTTTTCTTGATGAGCAAAATGACCTAGGAAAATAAGTCTAGTTTTTAGACAAAATATATTAAATTTAAGGAAATCTGAATTAAGTTTATGAAAAAAGTAAATGTATTTCAAGAAAATGTTTCTTATTCCATTCGCAGATTTTTTGCTTAATTTACTTAAAGTTTATTTTTATTTTTTTGTCTAAAACCTAGACTTATTTTTCTAGGTCATTTTGCTCATCAAGAAAATTCATCTTAATTTAAGAACTTTTTGATATTTGTACTGAAAACGAGACAAAAATACTAAGTAAGAAAGTCATTTTTTGCAGTGTAATGACAAAGTACTCGTGTGAAACCCAAATTAACCAAACCAGTGAAAACTAATCCCATCCAAATAGGGCAAATGTTTTTTAGAGAATGTACTAGTATCAAGCAAGGCTATTAGTCCAGACCACCATGTGATAGCACATAAAGAACTTATGAGGTTGCTAATGTATCCTTCGCTTTAAATGACTGGCCTGTCCAGTTGTGAATTATGAAAAAGGCCCAGATTCCTGGTGAAGTCCTGATTGCATTGCCTCTGATGTGTTTTTAATGTGCTTTTCGGTGGCATTGAAATCACTTTTAAACTTGGCAATAAAGGGACTCCTTTCAGATATACTGTATTGTTTTCACTGTCTCCCTGATTTACAACTTATATGGTGGTACATCTTTAAAAAGTATATATGTGTACCTTAAAGGGACACTTCACTTTATTTGAAAATATGCTCATTTTTCAGCTCCCCTAGAGTTAAACATTTGATTTTTAAATGTTTTGGAATCCATTCAGCTTATCTCTGGGTCTGGCGCTACCACTTTTAGCATAGCTTAGCATAATTCATTGAACCTGCATTTAGCATTTAGCAATACACTAAAAAATAACCAATAATTTCTGATAATTTAATAATTAATATTTTTTCTATTTAAAACCTCTGCTATTGAAAGTTACCGTGGGGACTATTTTCAGGCACTGCGTAATATAATTGCGCCTGCTGCAGCTATGTTATGGCCTCAAAGTCTTTCATTATTACGCCAGAATGAGAGTATAGTTTCTAGCCATATCGGCCTAGAAAATCACAACTTATAATTTTCAGTCAGTCTTAGTACATGATGTAACTACAGAAGAGTCAAGTTTTAAATAGGAAAGATATCTAAACTCCTTGGTTATTTTTGAGCGCGATGCTAAATGGTCTAATCAGATTCAATGGATTATGCTAAGCTATGCTAAAAGTGATACCACCAGACCCGGAGATCACCTGAATGGATTCCAAAATGTTACAAATCAAATGTTTAACTCTAGGGGAGCTGGAAAATTAGTGGAGTGTCCCTTTAAGGGTGCATATTAGTACCTCAAAGGAAAATATATCTGTACTGGAATGATACATTAGGACCTTTATGAAGGGTACCATCCTAGTGACAGCTTTTGTCCCTTTATGTCTGACAGTGTAAAGACCCTAGAAAATGTCTTATTTTATTTTACAGTTTCTTTCTCCCCATGTACAGTTAATGTTGTAACTGGAGGGCAGAGACAGGATGGGATTGATCTCCTGAAAATGAAGAGAAGAAATGTAGCTGAGAAACCACAGAGCTGATAGATTTATCTGCAATTTATACTTAAAAGTGAGGTGTAAATAATTTCCCAGTTTAATGTGAAGATTTAACTGACAGACCAATAGCAAACGATGGGTTTAGGAAACCTATATATTTTTGCAATGCTATTTTGTGTCCACTCCAATTGGACAAATGATAGTACACTTCAAATAAATAACTAATATTGACCCACTTCAATCTCATTAGGAAATGCCAAAAGGACGAATAAATGAATCGGTTGTTTTATAGGAGTTTTTCATTTGAAAATAATTAGTAGGGCCTAAACCTCTCATATTTCCACAGGGGTGTAAAAATCGGATTTCGAACACATCCTCTCTCTCTCTCTCTTGCTCTCTCTTTCACGCCCAAAACATTCATCAGCGCTTCCAATCAAGGTTGTTCTGTGTGATTAACACAATTATGATCTTATCTGTCTGCAGTGGCACTTTGAGGCCAAAGTATGATAGCTTAATCACTGGAAAAAGTAATTTCCAAGCCTCGTCCGAATTATCTATTCTCCCTGAACTAATTTTCTGCCTCTTAAAATGGGCAACTTTAACTGGTCGCTGTATAGGAACAGCTTGTAAAACTCACGATAACCTTCGATTGCTGTTTGGATAGATTTTATTTTCATGATTTTTTTGTTTCTTGAATCACCACGGCTTTACTCGCATCTGCTGCTTGGATGATCAAGGTCTTTAGATGTCACCCGCCTGTCAGAGGCTTTCACAAACGTTACAACCAAGGATACACTGTGAAAAAGACAATCCCTCGCTTCTCTGTAAATGTTTCATAAATCCTTTGAGATATAGTTGGTTTATTGGCATATTTTACCCGTCCTATGAAATGCCATCTGCTCCTAAAACAAGGAAATCTATTCATCTCTTAATTCAAAGGCTGGAAATAACTTTAGTAAACTTTTTTTTTATCTTCTCAGTGATATAATATCTCCCATAATTGATTTTCAGATGGCTACGTTTACCTTTCAGTTGCTTTAATCATACCACGTATTTGGTTTGATTTTGACTTTTCTTCTTTTCCACAGTGTGTTAGCAACTTTCCAGAAATGAATTTATAACTTTATAAAATATGTTGAAAATAATGTAATATCACCATAAATTAAGCCTATGCATTGGACAATTGCAACCTCATTTAGAAACGACTGAATATGCAACATCTGACAAGGCAGATGGTTTCGATTCTCAGAAAACATACATTGGCATGTGGCAACTCTCTCCCACTGAGATATAAATGGAGCTTTCACTCAATCTTATCAGGCACAGAACAAAAAAAGCACAGCAGTTGGGCTCTTATAGGTAAGACAGAGAAAGAGCATTGTGACATGTAATAGATCACTACAGAGTGTTCCTGAGAGTTTGGAATGGTGTGTTTGGTTGTGATGTGAAGGCTTCCAAAAATTACCATCACCAGGAATAAATCCTGAGTGCTTTGTTCTTGCGGTTATTATGCTTTAAAAGGTCCATGCTTACATGTCAGAACAGCACAGGAGAGCTGTGATTCGAGCATAGGCACAAGGCCAGAGGTACTCACAGTGTACTGATATATTGCATAAGAGCACTCTTGCTGATGTAATATATTGCTTTCATACAACAGATCAACAGATAGTTGAAGTTACGTAAATAAATAATGAAAAACCAAAGAGTCTCCAAAACCTCTATTGTGAAAGTTTTTCTCATGCCACGGATTCGGATCTGCGGTTGAATTAGATTTAAAGATTGTTTTTATTACAATCCAAGACAGTATTCCTATTTCCTGCATTACATGGTTTTTACAATATGTTTCTTATGAAAAATGACTTTTAGAGCATAATTTTGCATGTATGTTGGTATGCAGATGAAAGAAACAGAATCACTAACACTGCGCAATCCTTTGGCTATGGCATTTTGTGAAGAAATGAGATTTTGAAATGGAAGATCGGCCTGCAAGTCATGCAGAAGTTGCAGTCATATCACTGTACATTAATTTAAGCTTCCCGTTTTAATGGAAGCTTTACCTTCACGTAATGCCGATACTCACCGTTGCTTTAAAAGCAAGGTCATCACTTTAGAGGCAATACGGAGCACTGTATCAATTTAATGTCATCCCTAAAACAATGTAATGCTGTCCCTTTTCTCATTGATATAGAAATAGATTTAATATTGCAGAATTGTACTTGAAGGATAGCCTGGGTTTGCTGCCTTGCGCGCAAATTTATTCACGCTGCAAGTCTAGCATGGAAACTATGGACCTTTTTTGCCCCTGAAATAGGGAACCAATTACAGAACGGGGAGGGGGCAGCAAGACGATGACGATGTCTATGCAACACACTGAAGCAGTTTTGTTTATCCAACACAGCAGACGCGAAGATAATTTTCAATGCAGCCTTAGATAGTGTTCTAAGTTGTTTTGAACGCAAGTTTATTTAAAAAGAGCAACTTTTGGCATTAAACTATTTCATATCCAAGAAGGATGTTTAAAATGGCAAGACATGATAGCCACTGAGTTTTATAGGAACAACCTGCTAGGTATCGTCGTCGACAAAGTACAATTAACTTATAAATGGTAAGCTGTATTTATTAATATCATATTGTCATTATGCTTGTACTGTGGTTGTCACAGTGCCACTAAGTTGTGTTGCTTTTCAATATCAATATAAAGCTACCGGTTTAATTGCATAGCTTTCAGCTGTGTGCACACGTAACGATAAAAGTTGTTTACCTTTGAATTGATGTGGCTCTACATACGTCATCTGGTATAATTGAAAGATTGGCTATGAGCTACGTATAGACGCATTTGATAGACATTCGTAGCGCCCAATAAACGGCTCTGGGCATTCGTAAACCACGCCTCAAATACAAGTAAATGAGCATGTGGTTCCCAGACCATGTCTCATTAGGTGTGTTCGACTTCATGCGGCGCTGCGCAGACCGATCGGCGGCTGACTTGAAGCAGTGCATTCCGGTTAGTGTTTTTGTCCGACTTCAGCTGGCGCTGCAGGCACGTGACTGTGTCACATGGTTTTTAAGTACCGCAAGAGCGTTTCGAGAGTAGCCGGCTAGCTCAGCCGGTGCAGCTTCTCCAGAGCGGCTGCCCGGAGTTGTGATGACGTAACAGCCTTACGTGATTGGTCGCCTCATTGATGACAACGATCACGTGCGTTTCAAGTTTAATCCAACCTTTAGTTCCACTAATTAACATTATAAATTCATGTTTTAAAACAGGAAAAAACACTTTAATATGCTTAAATATGTTATATTGTGTCGTTTAATAAAATTAAAATGAAAATATCAAACTCTATTGGTATTTTAATAATATAGGCTTGTTTCCCGTTATTTTCCGTTATTCTGAAAGTAGAGATAGCTTCATTGAAAACAATGCCAGAGATGGGTTATTCTTGTTTGTCAAGCAATATGGTGCAATAATTCAGCTATAGCCCTATAGCTCATTTAATCTGATTTTTATACATTAGATTCAAAGTGTGCATTCATGTATTCATCTTTGTTGAGTTTCAACCCTGTGTCACGAAATTTTGTAACTATAGTCACGTAAATTTGTGAGTCTTTTCCGTGACACTGACACGTTTTTCCGCCTTTTTGCGTGAACATGTTAAGTATTTCTGTTTGCGTGTTACTGTCACGTATTTGTTACTCAACTGTTTTGTCCTATTTTCAAACCATTGACGCTTCAGTTTAGGGTTAGATTTGGTGTTAGGAATTCACTTTAAGTATTGGTTTATATCTTTTATTCATGATTTATTTTTTTATATGTTATGATTTTAAAACTATTGTCGGCTGGCATTAGGGTTAGAGTTGGGTTTGGGTAAGGATGTCATTTTATCTAAAACTAACCCTAAACTAAAGCGACTACGGTAAGAAAATAGGACAAAACTGTTGAGTAACAAATATGTGACAGTGACACGTAAACAGAAATACGTGACATGTTCACGCAAAAAGGCAGAAAAATGTGTCAGTGTCATGAAAAACACTCACAAATTTATGTGCCTAGACGGTTTCATCGGACGCACGCGATACGTGTCTGGGGTGCGTTTCCCAAACAACGATGTAACTCGATGCATCATTGGAGAAACGAACTACCTTGACATGACTGTTTCCCGAAAGCATAGTAACTTTGTCGCACATTTGTCAGTTGAACCATGTTGGTTTAACAACATAACGTTTGTTGATGATGTCACGTGGGAGGTGAAGTACTAATTAATCTGTGCAAATCGATTTAATGTCAGATTATTGCTGTAAATAACATACACTGTAAAACCTAAAAGTTAACTCAGCTCAAACCATTTAAGTAAACCGGTTGCATTAGTTTTAAAACACATACATTTGAGTACTGTGAACTAAACAAATTGAGTCATATGCAAATGCAGCGCTTTCATCTGTTTACAAATTTAATGATGTAAAATAAAATTGTAATATATTTAGAATGATGGATATAGACTGTACTACATGTTTTTTGCTTATTTTGTTCAAAAGCATGATCAATGTCTACATATGATAATAATAAGGAACGATGCTTCTAACGACAGGTGAAGAGCTGTCGTTCCAACAACACAAGTTAGCGATGCAGTTTGCGAATGTTCGTTTGAACGATGGTTTCGGGAAACACCAAATCGTTGAAAGATGTTTGTTGGCTAACGATGCTTTTGGGAAACGCACACCTGGTCGGAACTTTACTTCCGGTTTCATTTTTTTTTATGGTCTGACTAGTTGCTAAACTGAACTCTTGAACAAATACCTTGTCGAAAATAATGTTTTGGTTTCCTAGGTAATCTACGTGTTGTTTATTTTGCTTGTTATATAAATAAACTATGTTTAAAGTACTTTGTTGTTATTTATTCTTAGTGGTGTTTACCAGAAGTCACGTGTTGACCATGAAAGCCGCTTGTTTATGTTGTTACTGTTGAAACCATCTATAGGTACGTGATTTCGTGATACTGGGTTGTGTATTTTAGTGTGAAGCAACTGTTTTATTTTTATAGCTGAAAGCTCTGCTGTAAGGATTTAGGGTTTAGGGGTGCAGTGCTAGCTAAGGGATAAGAAATATAATTTAATTACTTCAATATAAAAACAATATAAGTCAGAAGAAGGTTCCCAAAAAGATACAAAATCAAATTTGCTGTGTGTGCGTGTGTCACAGCAGTGTGGGTCAGAAGTTGGAAACATTATTTATAGAGCAACAGTGCGGTGCAGCTTGAGGCCAGACGTAGCCAACTGTTCATAAGCATCACTCCACAAGATTAATATTCATATATTCCCACAGTCATCTAACAATACACATCACTGTCCTCAAATTATGAACATTAAGTAAAAATACTTCATATTTGTTAAAAAATAAAGTACTAAATAACCAATTCCAATTACTAAACATGACTATTAATATGAAAACATTTATGTTTATGCTTTTGGCAAACACTTTTATCCAAAGCAACTTACAGCGCATTCAAAGTACATGCTAATTTCATGCATTTTATCAGTAAGTGTGATCCTTAAATCAATTCCACAACCTTTGTGGTGCCTTATCAACTGAGCTGCAGGAACACAATTAACAAAAACTGTCAAATAAAGTAAATCCACATTCCTTTCAGCAATTTTAAAGGGGCAAAGCCCTTAAATAGGAGCTCAACAATTTTAATAATAATCATTGACAGGGAAATGTTCACATTCATGCAACAAGAGCACAACATTTTCTATTTGAAACACTTGAAATAATTATTTGATTGTCGTAATAATGATTTTATTTGAAATGAAACATAACTGAAAACGTTTTTACAAATAAAAATAAATAAAAAACATTTTTGAACACTTGTCTATTTGGTATGCTTTGTGTATTCTATCCGACTATATGAATCCTATCTATCACTGCTCTTACAATGACAGTGAACTCAGCTCAGCCAGAATCATTAGCTGCTTTGGCTCTGTGGTCTATCTGTGGCCATTGGCTGGTTGTATGCAATCCTGATTCCATGCCACTGAGCTTTAGATGGTCCAGCACTAAAAGTTGTATTGATAACTCATTTGATGCTTGATATGTGGATTTGTGTGTAAATGAGATTGGATCAGATACAGCAGAGTTTCCTAAACTTATTCATGGGGAACGATATCACTTTCTCTTATCTAGCATGCCCAGTTCAGATCATAAACACTTCAGTGATGGGCTGATGTGTTAAAGTATGTTAAACAAGGAAAATGTGCAATGATGCTTGGACTACTCCAGGAATAGGGTTGAGAAACATTGCTTTGGGTTAATTTAAAGCTGCAATTTGTAACTTTTTTTGTTCAAAAGTCAGTTTGAGATCATTTGAGTTCACATTAAGAAATAACTGAATATTGCAGCCATTTAATTATTTTTATCACTTTTTTCACTTCAAACGATTGTTTTTTTTTGCACTTACATTTCATTATAACTTTGATTATTTTACCTTAACTCTTTCCCCGCCATTGATTAAGAGAAAACATTTGCATCTCAAGAATTGTTATATTAATCAAAACTGCACTTACCCAATTTATGAAAAAACTGAAGCCAAAACATTATTTACTAATTTTAAACTTTATGTATGTTTTGATAATTGTTCTGAATCTGATCTCTAACAAAACTCCTTCTCAGATTTTTGCTAAATTATTTTTGATTTTTTTTTAAATACCCGTACCCATATTTAAGAGTTTATAAGCAGAGAAAAAGTAAAGAAAGGATGAAACGTTTTTTTTTTTTCGTTTTGTTTTCTTTGTTTGAAAGCAGAGTGTCTGTTGTTTCATTTGATATATTTGTATGTTTATATATTTTTAGAAGAAAAAAAATTTCAGGAAGGCATTTGGTAAAACTTTTGTGAAAATCAACTTTTCAAAAAAAAAGGCTGGCGGGGAATGAGTTAACTAGTGATGAGTTGCTGTAGCTTAAAAAATAAATAAATGTAAAAACTAAAGTTTATTTTATAAGTTACAGCAACTCATCATCAGTCAAGATAAAAAAATCTAAGTTGAAATAACTTAAACCAAATTGATTACAGACGGTTTCATTGGACGCATTGGCCGTGACGCGATTATGCATCTGGTCAGAACTTTACTTCCGGTTTCTGATTGTTTAATGGTCTGACTAAACTGTAAAAAATACCTTGCTGCCTTAATCTTTGTCGAATCAACTCGGATTCACAAGTCATTTCAATTTACTATTATTTATCTTGACTAGAGATGAGTTGTTATAGCTACAGGTGAGTTGTTATAACTTATAAAATTAAGTTGACTTTTCTCAACTATATTTTTTAAGTTGTGACTGACAACTCATCTCTGTTGACATGACTTGTAAATCTGAGTTGATTTAACAAACATTTTTAAGGCAGCAAAGTATTTTTTACAGTGTAGTTTCTAAACTGAACTCTTGAACAAATACCTCGTCGAAAATAACAAATGTTTTGGTTTCCTAAGTAATCTACACTGTAAAAAAAATCCGTAGAAATTGCAGCTGAGTTGCCGGTAATTTACCGTAGATTTAAATTTATGTTATTTACTGGCAACATTTTGTTCAAAGTTAAATGAACATTTAACATTTACAAGTCTTTGTCTTTACAGAGTAAAACTAAAAAACAGCATCAAGCAAAACATTCTGGGAAACAAAATCTGAAGCAAAAAACAGAAAAAGGTTGATGATGATTTCTGGTTCCCAGAATGCTTTTCATGAGGCTGTTATTGAATAGTTTTATTCTGTAAAGATAAAGACTTGTTAATATTTAAAATTTATTTAACTTTGAACAAACTCTTGCCAGTAAATAACATAAATGTAAATCTACGGTAAATTACCGGCAACCCAGCTGCAATAACATTTAAATTTTTACGGACTTTTTTTACAGTGTACATGTTGTTTATTTTGCTTGCTATATAAATACATTACTTTAAAAGGACCATGTTGAGGTTTATTCTTAGCAGAGTTTACCGGAACTTACGTTTTGACCACGAAAGCCGCTTGTTTATGTTGTTTCTGCTGAAACCATCTATACTTAAATATTTAAATGCAAAAAATGTACTGTGTAGAAAAGCTAAAATGCAACAATATGTGAAAAGAAGCAAATTAGTTTGTGTAAGGAATGCTTTTATTCTTATGCTGCCACACTCATGGGAAACACAGATCTGTCAAACAAGCATATCGTCCCATAACCCAGAAGTATTCCTTGGCTAGTTTCATTGCTAAGACATTAAAGCATAGTAAAAACAAATGTCATGTTAGTTATTATTATTTTTTCATAGGTCCTGGTGGGTCACATTATAAAAATTTACGAATGCTTTATAAACTGAAAAAGAGTAAGATCTAAACTTACAAAAGCTTAACCATAAACTAAATCAAAGAGAATAAACTTTAATGGATAAAAAACAACTTGACACAAATCATGTCAGGATGTTTTCTGACAGCAAACCCTAAGCTAAACCAAACTGTGATGAAATGCTGAAACATCTCTGCACTCTGCTGGCAGCTCCATCATCTGGAATGACAAAATTATGTGGTGGTTTGAAATGACATAAACACCCTTTTAAACACAACAGGAGTTGCTTGTCCTCACTGAGGTGCACAGACATCTGGGAAAATCTCGCAATAAACTTTTAACATTCTCAGAAACTGTTTCAGACCAAAGGAGGACAAAATGATTGAGTTATTCTTAGCCTATTATAGGCAGGCTATTATCAGGTTCAACCCAGCAGCATATTTGTTTACTTGATACGATTATGAGATGTGGGTGTCAGAGCTATACTTTTCAAATCTTGGCGTATAGCTGCCGTTAATCTAGTGTTACAACTCAGACCATAAACCATGATTTTAAAGAAAATGATTTGCTTCTGTTTACACAAACTAATGACACCTATCATCAGAATTCACAGTTTGTGATTGGCTCACCTGTTTCATGCTGTTTGATGCGCACGGTAGATGTAATCATGTGGATTATTGTGTCACACTTCATATTTCAACTGCCAAGACTCAAGATGCATGGTGGCATCAATAAAAATTCAAATTAGACATTAGCAATATCTTAGCAGTGATCCCTATTTGTGGAAACTGACAGATTTTGTTCAAACATAAGTTTTCATCTTTCGATTAAACAATGCTTTGTGATACCTTCACAAAAGGCACCAAATTATTCTTCTGCTCATTCACGGTCACAATTATATGCTGGTAAAATGAACTTACAAATTCAAAGAAGAAATTTAGCATTTCCTTGTTAAATGCTACATATAAACAACTACAACAACGACAACAACAACAGGTGTTGTCCTTGTTGAAGCTGAAAGTAACTTCTCATATTTTGCCTCACTTACACAAATTTCTGTGTTGTTTAACTCAAGTCGTTTTAGATAAAAGTGTCAGCTAAATGCTTAAAGTTGCCAAAAAAAAAAAAAAAAAAATGATACAGTATGTTAGATTGTTTTCTGATATCTACATAGAATGTATGTGACTTGTTAAGTGCAAAAATGCAGAAATGGTTTTACAAGTATATTTACAACCTTAGATTTTTCTCTATATGAAATGGTGTTTCATTACCTTATTTGGAAGGGTCATGAATAATAATATTGAGCTCTGCTATGATTGGTTGTTTCACAGAGAGGCTCATGTCAGTAGCTTACATTAAGTAAATAGACCTTTCAGTCTGTGTTTTATTGAGATTGGACTGTTTATCAGTGGTCTTTTGCATGCACAAGGTTTATAAGAAGGAGGAAACAATAGTGTTATGATAAGTTACCATGTATAGGACTCTTATTATTCATCTATGCCTAAGTAAATACAGTTTTACATTCTATGGCACCTTTAAATGCAATGTAATGTATAAAAAGACAGTGTGACAAAACAAATCTTTGTTTTAAAATCCTTGTTTCTAGGATATGCAGCAAAAATGCCTGTTGTGTAACAAGATTATGTAGCCTGCAACCTTATTTAACTTCAAAGTTAACTTCTTATTTTTCCATTTTTTAAGTTATTCCTCTGTTATATTGCAGGTATTACAGGAATGCAACTTTTTGTATTACAAAGCACTACGTGTACTTCTTGTATAACACTCTCAGAAAAAAGGTACAAGATGATACGGAAGATGTCACTGGGGCGGTACCTTTTCAAAAATTACACTTGTGTACCTAAAAGGTGCATATTAGCACCTCAAAGGTACATATCTTTACCAAAATGGTACATATTAGCCTTGGCATTCCTGAAAAAAATGCCTAAAAGGGACACAAATTGTAACTGCTGTGTTAATTGTATATTAAAACGATTTACATCATTCGAATCACAAGAAGTTCAGCTTTCCAAAGATACGTGACATGTTTAGCTTTTTCTTGTTGAATTAATGTATTTGATGAAGTTTTCTGTCAAATAATGCAGTGTCCCTTCCAAGGTACACTGGAATTGTACTATTTCATTGCTAAAAAACAAAGTTATTTTGTGTATTTGGTATAATACAATGTATTATGCATAGTTTATGGCTCATAAAACACATTATTTTCCACATACCGTACATTTTTGTAGCTCCACATACTGCTTTCCTCAAACACATTGATTTTGTACAAAGCTAATTGATCTGAAAAGCACTGTGTCCCTGATTCGGTCACAATGCAATGCTGACAGGACTTAACTTACAGGCTGTGAACCCAAGCGGGAAGAATTATGATTTTGTCTGATGATCTTTTCTACATCACCAATCCCAGGAAGTAAACCGTTTGCCTACAATCCGTGTGTTTGTTGTAGTCCAAGAAAAGAGATTTACGTTGAAGACGATAACTCCTGTCATCGTTAACTTTGGAGTATGTACCTTTTGCATATCGTTAAAGGATAATTCCGGTATTTAACACTTCAAGTCTCATTTCTGGTTTGTTTTGGATGAACTACAGTGATGGATAAAGACATTTTGACAATGGGTCGTGTCTTGACTTTTCGACTCATTTAGAAGCGTCTCTTGACTGCTTCAGAATCGAAGTCAATGACCATGCACAAACATGTCATTAAAACAACACTTAACGTTCATTTTCAAAACTGTACTACCCACCGAGTGGTTCGTGGAGTTCGTTGATGATTAAAAACAAATATATTGGCGCAATGTAGGATTTCAATCCATTTTATTTGCTATAGTGGAACTATTTTTTCAGATACCTCACAACCGCGTATATACTTCCGCTCTATATTTGAGTCTGAAGCATGAAAGAACGTAGTCCAACAAACTGTAATAAAACGGTAGCATACTTTCAAAATCAAGTTTATTTATAACACTTACACCATCCAATATGTTTTTTTTCATCAGCAGAACAATAAAAGACAGATATTTTGCAGAAACCCCAGTGCTCCGTCATGCAAGTCAACAGATCCGCACACTTTAAGAGCTAAAGCATATATATCCAATACAACAGTAATCCCCCATAACTCTGTGTGACATATTGACGTCTTGTGAAGCAAATCAATCAGTTTTTGCAAGAAACTGAACGTTATTTACAACACTATTAGCGTAAATGCCAAAGCAGGAAGCGCGCTTTACGTTCAAGGCAATCTCTTCCACACTGGTGCCGTTTGGTGGCTGTTGGCTATGGATGTTGGTCTGTCTGCGCCACCTATAGAGCGGGAGCGTGAAGCGCACTTCCTGCTTGGCAAAAGCTCTGCATTAACGCTGTAAAATATTTATATATATATTCAAATCTCAAAACTGAAAATCGAATGTCAACCCAAGGAACGAATATTCGAATATTCTGGTCCAGCCCTACAAATATGGGAAAAATTTCTTCTGAGAGAAACCGAGCAAAAAAACTACAACCACATGTAAATAGACCCTTTTCTGTTTCCTGGCGGCGGAGTGATATATCAGCGAGTCTTCCAAGAGAAATCAATGGAATTTTACAAAATGCCAAATAAAACACGACAGAAACTGTATTTTGCTACACAACTTGTTTTTAATAATCAACGAACACCACGAACCACTCGGTGAGTAGCACAGTTTTGAAAATGAATGTTAAGTGTTGTTTTAATGACATGTTTGTGCATGGTCATTGACTTCCATTCTGAAGCAGTCAAGAGACGCTTCTAAACGAGTCAAAAACTCAAGACACGACCCATTGTCGAAGTTTCTGTGTCCATCGCTGTGGTTCATCCAAAACAAACCAGAAATGAGCCTCAAAGTGTTAAATACCGGAATGATCCTTTAACATGTATTAATACACACTTACACACCAAAGAAAATGTAAAACCGTGAATCGGACCATAATTGCTCTTTAAAAGGTATCATCAGTGACAACTTATGTACGTTTTTTCTGAGAGTGAACATTGCATTTTGCAATTAAATTTGACGAAAATATTAGTATGTAGTATGGAAAACACATTCCAGTTCAAAAACTGGGTAATCTGAGACCGCAAATATCAATAATGTAGCAGTTTCATCACAGTGGTATGAAACATCTTATGAAGCTAAAAGTTTGTTTATAATCAGTTCTCATAAGATTAGGGTTAAATAGTTAAAATGGTCTCAACCCAATACTTCAAAGTATCTTTTTTGAGTTATTATAAGAGCTTTGAGGTCTCACTCAGATACAAATACAACATGCTGTTTAAAAATGAAGAGATGTTTAGGGGGAGAAAGTGTCTGACTCTGATATAAAATACTCCAATATGATGTAATGAACGGGTTTTGTGTAGCACATTTAAATTTAAAATGACATATATCATTATAAAGTTTGATTGAACATCAATCAAGTATTCAAACATTCACACTTTTGCTTTTAACCCATCACCTGATGACAGCGTTTCAAATGGCGCAGTATGTATTGGTTCTTGAACCATCATAATAACTATCACAGTTTGCATTTCAAAGAATTAAATCTCTGTTGGAGGTTTTCAGTGGTGAGACGAGTCATAGGGTGATGCAATTAAATAAAGACGATAGTTAATATTCAATGCAAGTAAATGAATCACATTAGCAGGTTTGTCATAAGTGTTATTTGTATCATGCGGATTTAAAGAAACCGGATTGGAGCTTAGTTTTTTTTCGTATTGTGTGAAAAAACATATTTTATTTGAGTTATCTACTGCCTTAACTCTACTATTAACACGTTTCAAGATAATGTAACATGAAAAAATACAGAATGATGCAAAATGTCATGTAATGGACCAATGCTTTATTAAGTGTTTGTATAAACAAGAATATTTCATACACATTATATAAATAATATTATTAAATTATTAAATTGATGGATAAAAGCTTCTGCATTTATACATGATTCATGCTGTACTCGAGTACCTTCTCAAGTATTTTGCTTTGTAATCTCAAGGCTTAGCTATAAATTAACACATTCTCAGAAAGTATTTTACAAGGTGGCTTACAGTATCTCATGCACGATCTGCTTTCATCACAGTGTCACTTAAGGTGAGGGAATTGGTTTTATTCCTGTATTCTTTTTATAATAATAGCACTTTTGGTATGCTCACATTCATTCGAAATTGCTACCTTGTAAAATAGTGTTTTCCCGTGATATCAAGTTGGCTCAAAGCAGATGGCAATGGTTCTGACGGCTTAGCTCGGTCCAGCTGATGAATGTTGCTAAAACAAAAGAGGTCAGTTTCTCCATCGGCCAGAAGGGTCATTGTTATAGTGGAGAACTGACAAATGATTGTCTCTGCTTTAATCTACTACGCCTGCCAGACCTGACACACAGTCAACAAACCCAGATAACCAATCAGAGCATGGAGACAAGTGTGCTCTCCACAGGTAACAGGTGTAATTAAGACACGAATCCAGAATGGACATAATCACTGTGTCAGATTGGAAGTGGGATAGCTGAAGGATGAAAAAGAGATTCCATTAGTACGACCTGACTCGGGATTGTTCTCATTTAATGCTTGCATTTATTTCTGGATTACCAAGATATTCAGTTACATTGTTTAAACAAGGTACCGGTCTCAGGAGCTGATAGCAGTCTTAGTCAGCACTACTCAACATACTGTAGAGCATTTCAGACTTTTTCTGTGGCCTATGTGATATTGTCATCATCGTCATATTTTCAGCCGTGATATTCGCAAACACATGCATCATCGTATACCAATGTTTTTATGGTTGCTGTAAATGTGACTCATTTAATCATGTTTATAGGTATTACTTGTTTGAAAGTGTTTCGTAAAGCGAACAGCTGATTCAGTACTCACTCATGACTGATCTATATAGATATTAACAATACAGTGCAGTAGTTTTCCTATGAATGGGAGAATGGTTAAAGACTAACAATTTGTTTTATACCTTAGCAAGCAATTTTTGATATATTGGTTTTCCATTATTCACATAGATGGGACTTGGTCTTACTCGTTAAAAATGCTGGGCTATTTTTAACCCTTGCTTGGATAAAAAAAACAAAAAAAAACTAGTTGTTGGATTATAAATGAACCAACATTATAAGCTGGGTTGTTTCAACCCATGTTTGGGTCAAATATGGACATTTTCTTGTGGTTAGGTTTGCCCATATTTAACCCAACCACAGGTTTAAATTAAAGTGCACCCATTTCATTGCTAAAAACAATGTTATTTTGGTATAATACAATGTGTTTGCGTGGTTTATGGTTCAAAAAACACATTCATTTCTACATACCGTACATTTTTGTGGCTCCAGATTTTCCCGTCTTCCTGAAACGCACTGATTTTGTGCAAAACTCATCGATTTGAAAAGCTCTGCGTCCCTGATTGGCCAGCTAATCTGTATGTTGGATTGGCCTGAATACCTCTCACATAAGCCGGAAATGGTGGGCTCCTTACCATGTTTGAAAGACTTAAATGATTAGTCCATTTTCTTACAAAAAAATCCAGATAATTTACTCACCACCATGTCATCCAAAATGTTGATGTCTTTCTTTGTTCAGTCGAGAAGAAATTATGCTTTTTTGAGGAAAACATTCCAGGATTTTTCTCATTTTAATGGACTTTAATGGACACCAACACTTAACAGTTTTAATGCAGTTTAAAATTGCAGTTTGAACGGAGTTTCATAGGACTCTAAATGATCCCAAACGAGGCATATGGGTCTTATCTAGCGAAATTATTGTCATTTTTGACAAGAAAAATAAAAAATATGCACTTTTAAACCACAACTTCTTGTCTATCTCTAGTCCTGTGACACGCCAGCGCGACCTCACTTAATTGCGTAATGCCGTGGAAAGGTCACGTGTTACATATATGAAACACACTATTTTAAACGATCATTCCACATACAACAATGTCGGAACGGTCCTCTTTCTCCACACTTGGGGGCATAGTTTCGCATACGTCCTTCGTGACCTCTTGACGTGATGACGTATTGCGTGAGGTCGCGAAGACGAGAAGTTGTGGTTTAAAAGTGCATATTTTTTATTTTTCTTGTCAAAAATGTCAATCGTTTCGCTAGATAAGACCCTTATGCCTCGTTTGAGATTGTTTAGAGTCTGTTGAAACTGCAATTTTAAACTGCATTAAAACTGTTACGAATTGGGGTCCATTAAAGTTCATTAAAATTAGAAAAATCCTGGAATGTTTTTGTCAAAAAACATAATTTCTTCTCGACTGAACAAAGAAAGACATCAACATTTTGCATGACATAGTGGCGAGTAAATGATCTGGATTTTTTTTTAAGAAAATTTACTAACCCTTTAACTTACAGGCTGTGAGTCCGAAGCGGGAGGAATTATAGGAAGTAAACTGTTGCCTACAATCCGTGTGTTTGTTGTAGTCCAAGAAAAGAGATATAAAAAATATTTACAAAAATATTCATTTCAAATACCTTTCAAATGGATTTCTGTATAATATTCGCTGTGTCTCATTTTGTAGTGTCTTTTTAAATATACTGTAAAAAATGTCTGTAGAAATTACAGTATTAATTGGTATTACTGGCAAAAAGCTGCCAGTAACTTACTGTAGATTTTACATTTATGTTATTTACTGGCAACATTTTGTTCAAAGTTAAAAGAACATGAAACATTTTCAGACTTTATCTTCTACAGTAAGTTACTGGCAACCAGCTGCAAAATTACAGCAAATTTTTTACAGTGTAAAGTAAAATTTGACTGTCATTCCTTGAGGTGTAAATACAGTAATTTCTATTCTACTTTGCAATTAAACTGTTGATGTTTTTCTATTGATGTGAGGTCATAATGATTAATTCAGATAGGACACCACTGAAAGCCTAAAGGCACGGACCACCACTGCATCTTAAGAAGTACTAAAGAAGATTATTTAGTATATTAAATAAAAAAAATTGTGTATGAAATTGATTACTTGAAGTACATTATATGAGTGTACTACTTTTTCACCTGGGTTATGAAATGTCCCCTTTAAGATATGACAAGACGTTCAAATGTCACGGAAACACTTTTTGGTTTAATCATTTATAAATATAATGTCATGTATGTTATTGAAAGACATACTTATATTTAGTATATTATATTTTTGCGTAATATTAAACTGTAAGCATCCCGGTTAACAATAATTCAAGAATCAATTATTCCAACAAGCAGTGTAATAATATAAAATAATTAATATAAAATTAGACGTGTGACCCTTTCAACCGAAATAGCTGTTGCTTTGTGTTAAAAGTGCATGGTTCACATCCTATGATGAATGATGTAAGAGATCTCAAACGTGATTGATGTGTGACATGTTGCGGTTAGCGTCTGGCAGAGTTCTTGTCATTTGACATCTGTAAAATCCTTTTCAAGTCACGACCACTTGAGTGCCAGTGACATTTTTCGCTCTCTGATTAGAACTCCATGCCTGCCACTTGCAGTACAATGCTTTGATTTTTCCTCTCCATGGCAATAAGCCACGTTCCCTTATAATTACCACAGCACTCTGCTGAAATGATGACTGGATGATCCTATAATAAGCAACCTTGCCACTGCAGCCGTGAAAGCATTGGGTAGGTTGCGCCAATCTCCCGGCACATGCAGATTCCTGACAGGCGACTCGCAGGCCTGCGGCTGGCGAGCTCTCTGTTCATCTGTCAGGAGCGAGGGATCAGTCTCCCTGCTGCACCTATTAAACACATTGTGTGCACAGCACTCTAATTATTTTGATGAATGCTTTTGTCTCTCGCTGTTCTACTGGCAATTTATAGCCGAGGTGACCCGGGTCACCGTTACGCGTGATGGGAGACGTGCACAGGTAAAAAGCACTAAACATGATCAGCATTTTGCCATTTGAGAAGTCAGCAAACCGTCTCTTCCTCTCGTATGCCTTTGTCAGGGGGTTTATTTTTATTTGTGGTTGTTTGGAGGGTCATCATTTCTGCTATGACTGCTGCAAACACATGACACCCCTTCACAGCTGACCACAGCGACAAACAGCATCAGGGGAGATGCATGTCGACTGTAGGGAAGGTCCATCATGTTATATGGAACAGAATACAAAAGGCTTTTTTGCACAAAAATGTTCTGCCTAGACAGAAGAAATGCAAGTGGTTTTTGGATATTTTATTACAAAAATCTTACATATTGTGGCTTTAACATACAGTAAGATCAAGTCCTCATTAAATGCTTGCTCATCGCCAGTGTTGGGGGTAACGCATTACAAGTAACGTGCATTACGTAATAATATTACTTTTCTGAAGTAACGAGTAAAGTAACGCATAAGTACAGTAATGCAAGTTACTTTTTAGTTTAATTAATTCGATAAAAAATATGTACTGAATTAAACTAAATGTAGTCACATTATGCACTCTATGCAGTGTTGTTTTTGGCAGCCCTTTTAGTTTTAGTCTTCTTTTGGACGAAAATGCTTTTTAGTTTTAGTCACATTTTAGCCACTTATAAACTTGACTCAAGTTTTAGTCGACGAAAACACAAAAAGGTTTTAGTCAAGTTTTAGCCGATTGAAAACGCAAAAGGTTTTAGTCAATTTTAAGTCAATTTTAGTAACAAATTCTTTAACAAATTAATTTAGGTTAAAATGTTTAGAGATGGGCTTAGGTTTGACAAGTAGATACATGTAAAACCTTAAGCTTACCATGAAATGTGTCACAAGCCGATTGTTGAGTAAAATTGAATGTATATGATATGTTAACATGGTGACTTGTTAGTTACCTTTAAAAAAATATCAGCGTAATGAGCCTTCAGGTGCCGCTTGAGGTTGGTGGTATTCTTCCCGCCTAGTTTGTGGCCACATTTGCAGTCATCTCCCAATATGCATTCAGTTTTTCTTTCTGATGGATTACACTGAAAGTATGTCCATAAATCATCTCGTCGTTTCCATTTATTGGCATCACCGCCACGGTCCTTCGAGCTTGCCACAGCCGAAGGTGTGTTATTGTTGAATGAAATCTGGTGCGCGTGCGCGACATGGCGACAGCCAGGTGGCGGGCGTACCCAAAACAAGGATAGGAAGCGGCAGCATTGCTGATACTTTTTAGCAAAAGAAACAGACAGATTTCACGCAAAATAGGCAGAAATATCATGCATTGTGAATGTCAGACTTCATCTCGTTTCATCAACGAAAACTTAGTCATCTTACTTATCCGTATAATGTGCCTTTTAAAAGGCTGGATTCAAATTGAATTATGAATTATTGCTTTGTCTAGAAAGAAAGGACTGACTGAAATAATAATTGTGACAAAAGTTATTTGTGGATTCATGAGTTGTAATTAAGAAAAACAACAACAACAACAACAAAAGGATGTCTACAATCTCTGTAGTAGCAAGTATAATGCAAGAACTCAAAGTTTAAAATCGGTACAATTTGAAGACAGCGGGGTTCAGACACATTTTGGCTATCCTACCAGCACAAATAACATACTATGTCACATACAACTGTGCTTATTTACAGAGACTTACCAGGTAAAGAGGCAACCAACTGACAATGATGTGCTTTTGGGTGTAAATAAACTCAAAATAAGGCAAAAATTACATGACAAAACAAAATGTACAAATGTTTAACAAAATGTCTTAGAAAAGATGATTATATATAAGACTGGTCATAACTTTGAGGGAGAGAGAGAGAGACAGACAGAGAGAGAGAGAGAGAGAGAGAGAGAGACAGAGAGAGAGAGAGAAAGAAGGGATTAGGCTTTTCACATTCAGTATGTAACACATGTCAAGATAAAAACAGATCTGTCAGTGCTCAAAGTGAGTACAGACATTATCACATCCCATCGGATGTCTATTGTGGATGGACGGGTCTCTCTGTACACTGTCTAGTGGTCTTTTGGACTACCTGCTTCCCTTTGAGTTTGCTCTCTTCAGAATGAAATAAACTCTCTGCAGTGCATCACTGCTGTAATATGGTCATTACTACACACTTCCCCGGCACAGGACTTCAAATTGCATCTGGCTGCTTTACAGGGCAATGGATTGAGGAAGCTTATGAGCGCAGACAGTGAGGTGTATCAAAGTGGTTTGCTGCCACATTAATGTGTGTGTGAGTTTTGTGCTTTTTTAGGGACTGTTGATGAAACCATCTTAAACTCCAGCAAAAAAGGCTAATTGGGATACATGTCAGTTTAAACTGTTTGTGGCCAAAGCTTTAACATTCAGAGCAAGTAAAAATGCTTTTTAATATACCTTGATTGTGCCAAAAACCATAAAATCTATGCAAACTATGCATTTTAATAGTTTAAAGGTGCAGTGTGTAAATTTAGCAGCATCTAATGATGAGGTTGCAAATTGCAACCAACAGCTCAGTCCACTGCTCACCCCTCGCTTTTGAAACGCATAGAGAAGCTACGGTAGCCGCCACCAGAAAAACATATCATTGACGGAGACAACTTAGCAGAAAAAGTTTGTCCATTAAGGGCTTCTGTAGAAACACGGCGGCCCAAAATGGCGACTTCTACGTAAGGGGACCCTTGGTGTATGTAGATAAAAACGTCTCATTGTAAGGTAATAAAAACATAACAGGTCATTATAAAAAGGTCTTTATACACCACTGATAATATAGTTTTGTATATTATTTTGCATTTCTGTCAAGAGATCCTTCTAAAAATTACACACTGCACCTTTAAGTAAACTGTCTGTGGCTTTTATGCCTGTGAAAGGTTTGTATTATCAATAAAGGAATACAACACATGGCTGTGTACAGTATGTAGAGGAACGTGTAAGTGGGTCATGGTGTGTCAGAAGTAACCTTTTAATCAAGTGAAATTTTGTCACATGACTATAAAATTACATCACAGTATGTTCATCAATTACAGCTGCCTGTATTGAACGTAAGTACAAAGGTGGCACAAGTACAAAGATTACCCCATGTAGTCATAAATCATGTGAATCATATTCCTCAAAAAGTTTTTTTTATTGTGCCTGCTAAAGCACATTCGTACCCGGCAGATGATAACAAAATGAAATCAGGGGCCTCATTTATAAAATGCTGCATAGAAACCATCCTACATTTGATCTTACGATCATTTATCAAAAAGGCGTACGTGTGATTCATAAACCAAACTTACGCACAGAAAATGCGCGTAGTCCTTTCTTTTCAGATGTGAAATGTATAAATCGCAAATGATCCTGAATTTGTGCGCAGCTGAGCAGTTTCAGACTTCCGCCTTTAGACAATGCCTAATTAATGTCAAAGACATATAAAAGAGCGCTTGTCAATGTTTAAACCCAATTTCGAGCAGCAAGAATGGCTTATATTGCCAAAAACCTGCAGAAATCAGACCAGCAAAAGTGCGTACGTCTGCTCAGACCCTTTATATATATATATATATATATATAAAACCACTAATCAATCTCACTATAAACTCTGTTTCCATAAAATGTGTGTTCAGCTTTGTGTCGTGAGCAGCCATACTGGGTGCAGATTGTCCTCCAGCCTAAAAGTATTGTCCTCAAAATAAACAAGGCAATATAACAACTGTGAAAACTAGTTTGCGAATTGAAGGACAATATTAGTTTTACAGTAACTTTTGTTTCCCTTCAGTAATTTTGAAAAACTGTTGAACACAATCTAGCTTCAAGGAGGCTTGCGGATAAACAAAATATAGAGAAAGAACATCAAAAGGCAGGAGACCATTTCAGCTACGCTGCACTCATGGCATTGTTTACAGTACAAAGGGTGTTAAGAAAGAAAAATAATAATTTTTCAACACCAATTGTGTTCGGCGGTCTTTTTACAAAATGACTTTAGAAGTCATTTTGTGAGATGAAAGAACAAGTAGGTTTTATGGTGATGTTGGGGGTAACCAGTAAAGTATAGACACATAAATCTTTGTTATATTAAAATAACATAATGAAAGTTCAGAGGTGCTAATCCATCTGGATTTCAATTTACAAATGCTTGAAAGCTGTATTTAATTTAAAAAGATAACATTTCGCAATCTGCATATATAACTGCCTATTTTACATATATTCATCATTTATCTGTAAGACCAAAGCCTCCTTTGCACTGCTATGCTGAAAAAAATTTGGAATTACAATTGCTACTACCAGTAAGATGTCTGACCTCTTTTCAAAGCTCATTTTAACCTAATTTGGGATAATCGACTCAGAATAAGCTTTTCAAATAACTAAAGATCGCTCTATATTCAAATTTTTTATTAAATATGCATTATAAATGGTGTATGCATGTTGCATTGATGTGTTTCGAGTATAAACAGAAGCTCAGCTTTGAGAAGAATTTAGGGAGGCTTGGCACGCAATGACATGCAACACATGCAAAGTTTATAAATACATAGCCCAGGACAGTGGCTATAAAATATTACCACAAAAGAGGATCAACAAAAATTTATAACAGATTATATTTAATATATTATATAATAATAAATATTTTTGTTAAAAGCTCTTTGCCAGTAACTTACTGTAGATTTTACATTTATGTTATTTACTGGCAACATTGTTCAAAGTTAAATGAACATGATATTTTCATTCTTTATCTTCTTCAGTGAGTTACTGGCAACCAGCTTATAATTACAGCTATTTTTTACAGTGACATACAATTGTACATGTTACTTCATTGTGGATTAACTAATCTTACAACTTTGATTATAAAATATTAGTAAATGCTGAATTTAACATAAACCAAAATGAATAAATGTTTTAAAAGTTTTGCTCATGTTTAGTTAATGTTGGCTAATGTACAGTAGTTACTAATGTTAACAAATACAACCTTATTGTAAAGTGTTAACGAAATGGGAATTAATGTATTGATTAACTGGCAAGTTTACAGTATCTTCATATTATCAGAAATACACATAACAGTAATCAAATAAAACAAAATTTATACAAGAAATTGTTCACAGGGTTCAATATATTCCAGTGGTTTCAGGCTGGTTGCCATGACACTGTGTTTTGGGTGCATGGTGGATTATATTTAATTTGATGGGGAAGTGGTGCAGATCGGTGGTCCTGCCAGTCCATCAATTCCTTGTCCGAATGAGCGTGTCTTTATGATTAGAGAGGAGGAAGTCTGGGTCCAGCCAGCTAAGATGGGCTCTTTTTATCTTGGATTTAATGAAAAAACATTCAAAATACAGGAAACTTGCAACATTGAACAGCTCAGTAACTAAGGCTACACTTGAGCTGGCATTTTCCTTGGATTGAATATCTCATGGAAAGGAGAAGGAAAAACGTTATACAGACGTATAAATTAAAAATATGTACCACGTGTGACTTCCTAATAGATGATTCTCATTATGTTAATAATAGCTACATTCATATTCCATTGCATTCAACAGCTAACATGATCTGACAGAAGAAAAACTGCAATTATTTCAAACATATGGCCACATGATTAAAGCGGACTCAAGCATTTCTGCATGGCGACATATATTGGCTCATTATGAAACAATTGAGCCTACTGTAGACAATATACTTTTCTTTAATAAAAAGAATGCAACGTTTATGTAAGAAAAGGAGTGTAGAGCATTTGCCATTAATGTCAACAACAGGGGCCTCATTTATAAAAGTGCGACGTAAGAACTATCCTACATTTCATCTAAGACCATTTCTGAAATGATCGTAAGTGTGATTCAGAGAAAAGGATCGTACGCACAAAAAACGTGCGTACGCCTCTTTCCCAGATGTGCCGTGTATAAATCAGAAATTATCTTAAAATTGTGCGCAGCTGAATGCTCTTAGAACTCCGCCTTGTAAACGCCCCTAATTTAATTTATTAGCATAATATTAAATTATCAAATGAATGCTGCTACAATGTCGAGTGGTAAGAAAGCATACTTGTTTGCTTTTAATATTTCTAAAGTCTATGGGGACTTTATTGACATCACTCAATTTCAATTCACAGGTTTCATTTAAATATAGTTTTACACGTGAACGTAATATTTCTGTCTTTAAAGTTTTGCCTCTTGCGCTCGGTGAGGCACTCTTTGTGGTTTTGTAGGTCTCGCTTCCATGCACACGCAACAACCAAAGCAAATTTTTTACACCTTAAATACCAAAGTTGAGCAGAGCCGGGAGTGATCCGAAGGGGTTTAATCTTATTTTTGATGATTGCTTTGTTAGCTCGTGAAATAAAACTGTTGTGTGCAGACTGTGATCAGCGCATTTGTGTCAGTGTACAGATTGACCGTATAGCATTCATTCAAAAATTTCAAAGCTATATTAAAATAAAATAATAAAAATGCATTATTTCGCTACAAATACAGTCAACTATCACAATTGGGACTAATTGCCATATCACAGGTTTTTAAATCACATGTATGCATTTTCAAATTTAGGGCTTCTTGTGGTGTCTTTCTCAGACATTTCTTTATTATAAAATCGTAAATGCTAAATTAAAAACAAACAATCTATGGAAGTTGAAGTTATTATTTATAAATTGTATATCAAAATATAATATTAGCTTAAATTGCACAGCTTTTTCTAATGTGTAATATAACATATTAATGCAAGCATCATGACAAAAAAAATGCATTAAAATGGTCCATACATCATATTTTTATTCACTAAGGGGTCTAAAAAAGGGATGAAGTTCCCTGATGTAAGCCTAGAGGTTCACAATAGGTAGATAATTAATAGGATGTTGAAGTGTAACCCAAATCAAACAGCTAGATAATTGGGTTTAATATAATTGGTAAACATTTCTAATCAAATATGTGTTAGCTCAGATTTAATGAGAGCTGATGTAAGCTATACTAGTGATCCTAAAGAATAATAAAAGCTTAATTTGAATAATTTAATAATCAATATGGTCCACATTTATTAAAAAATGAAACTCACTGTGGGGACAAGGATTATCTTGTGTTTACCCAGTGCCTGTTAATAAATGAAAGTCATATATAGATGCATCCAACTGCAGCCATTTTAGTCGAGACTGTCCTCCAAAAAATAACGACCTCATAGGTCGTTTGTGCAATCACCTTATTACGACGTAACGTGACAAATTAAGAGATTAGTGTCCTCTAGCAGCAGTAGTTTATACAACCTGTTGTTACGTTTTAAGGTTTTTGCCTTATACACCAGATTAGACACATTTAATTTTATGAATTTGTAAATGTAGAAACGGTTTCATAAACATTTATGGTTTTAAAGATATTTTGGAGCATCTCACCCCACCCTCACTCTTACCCTTAACAAAACCACTTCTCAACCATATAAAACACAACACGTAACTAAAAGTACAATCAAAGGTATTTATTGCATTTGCATAAAACAGTATAAAGTATTACAAACCATTCGCGTTGCAAACCTTGCGAACTGAAGCCATACGATTACTTTATATGAACTCTTTGATCAAAACGCACAGTCAGATTTCATTCAAACATAAACCAGCATGACGTAGTCGGTCACAAGAGCCAATAGTGCTTCACATTCTAGATAACATAATGATGCAATTGGTCACAAGCATCACAAGAGACAATGCCTTTTCACAATCATAAATGACGTATCATTGCTTCTTCTGTCAGCAGTTTTTGAATCAGTGTACAGTACACCGGATCTGATCTTTACAGCGGATTGTCATCACTTTTGCATCTTTTCTTTAAATAAATTGATCGTTTGACCTCGGTACACTTGGAATATTTTAAGTTAATTTTTAAAAACTTGTGACTGTTTTGTATGCTGCGTTTATATTATGTAATAAATAAAGGGGTACATTGTTTGCTATAAATGCCTTAATAGTGTAATGTGTAATAAAATACAATTAATCCTGGCGGTTTAAATTAAAAATCTTATCCCAGTACATGACATCAAAGCAAAATATAATTTTATACCCTATATATTAAGTTTCACCTGCTGCCGGTAGAGGCGCTAATTTAGTAAATGCATCTATTGGTCGTATTTGGTTGAATGGACAAACGACCAAAGCAATCGTATGAGTTGGAGGATATGTTGTTTTAGTCCTTTTAAACCCAATTTACCTTATTCTGAACTAATTTAGTGCAAAGATTTACAGATAAATTTAAAGTCCTGCAAAGTCTTAAATATTTAGTGAAATTGTGTTGTTTAGTAGGATTATGTGTCTTCTAGTCTAGTACTTGTATTTAAAAACGTGTGTTACCCTCTAAAATAACTTTAATTGACTACCGTACTTTTATTGGTAGCCGTATAGGACCAAGTTATATAAATTAACTTTATTTTATAGCTCGGGAACTTTTTCTAAAATAGCTTCCCTATGAATATTAAATTATTTGTATGTGACATTTTAAAGTGATCTTAAAAAGTTTATTAGATTTAAAAGAGAAAATTTTACCAAGGCATCATTTATAATTAACAGGGCCCGTTTGCATAAACTGCTTAGACCACTCTTACAATTAAGTCATCTATTTTTACTTCAAGACATGTCATAATGTTTTTTAGCTCCATGAAAAGGATTGGTCTAATTTGAATCAGAAAATTAAATCTGATTAGCTAGCTATAGTAGATGGTCAGACTATAAGGTACAGTCCTAAGCAATGTTTTATGCAACCGGCCAGTGATACGAATGTTCCAGTGGTAAAGCGGTTCTGTGGATCCGTCAAGTGAAATGAATAATCGTTGACAAGTGCAGAAGGAGCCAGCTGGTGACTAATAACCAGTGATTTAATCAATCAAGAGAGGAGTTTAATATGGCTGACCATGTGCCATTCCCCTTCAGAAAAATGAATTGAAGCACACGCAGGTGGTAATCACTAAGGTTTATGGTGGTCAGGATCTGAACCAGACCTGTGCACCTCAAGCCGCTCTCTGGGTAGATTTCTTACCCAAGCAGCTCATCTTGAGACATAAAATTAATCAAATGTAATATCCAGGGGTCTCATTTATAAACAGCGTGTGCAGACAGATTTGATGGTAGACTGTGTACGCAAAAGTCCACAACAACTTATATTTATAAAAGCGGTTTTAAAATGTTTATAACGCCACGTCAGGGTGCTATAAACAGCATGTGTACGCACTTTTGATTGTCCGATTGCTGAAGGTCCTTGAAAATATAAGCCATTCTTACCGATCCAAAAGGATTTAAAGAGGGGCTCTTTTATACATCAATGACATTAATTAGGCATCATTTAAAGGTGGAGATCTGAAACTGAGCACACAATTTCAAGATCATTTGAGAGTTATAGATCTGAAAGTGAGGTGTACGCATGTGTTCTGAGCGCCCATTCATCCTATGAATAACACAAAGCCACTTTGGAGGAATGATCGTAAGATCACATTTAGGATGGTTTCTAGGCAGCATTTTATAAATGAGGCCCTTGAAGGAACAGTTAAAATATCTAATTTTGGCATGATTTACCAATCCCACACGTACTGTAGGCTTTTGTCTTCTTTGAAACAGAAAATAAGTTGAGTTTCAGCCACCTCATTAAATATGAATTGCTATGAGATATGAGGTTTGATGGTATTCCTTTAATTATGTGATGGAAAGAAAAGTGGCAACAGATGTAACAGGCTATTGTTAAAAGATAAAAGATGGATTCCACATCAGTCTTTATTCTTTATAACAAGATACCCATGAGACACTGTTTCACCCTAGAGCGCACAGTCAAGAGTAATACCATCTCATCTTTCAACATGCCATATTCACACATACCGTCCTTCCCATTATTCTGTCAGATGTCTGATGTTGAACGATGTGTAGATGTTTGTGCTTGCAGTGTTGGACTAAAGCAAGATGGTTCAAAGAGGAGTGATGCACCTTTTTTAGGGTTGAGCTGCTGAATTTTGAATCGTTTGAAGTTGCCCGTCCAGTAAGACCAGTAGAAATAACCAGGGCATTGGGAAGAAGTTGTGCTGCATACGCAGTTAGATACAGTAGCTTACTGTATGTTATTGCATACAAACAAAAACCAACGAGGCATTGCTAGCAATGAGAATATTTAGCTTTGCGTGGGAAGCATGTGGAACCCTGAGAGATCTTGGCTGTTTTATGCATTCAATTATATATCCCAGACACGCTTTGACAAAACAGTAAGCCTACTAGTTGCTCTTGTTGTGAAAAGTTGATAAAAGTATGCTTCCTCTAGTTACAACTAAATAGAAACAGTTTGACACTAATGATCGAATGGAATGAATAATAAATTATTAAATGCCATCTGCGCTCCCACAGCACAAAAGCTACAAATGCATTGCTTGGAAAAAGCTATTTTTTGCCCATCTGAAGCCTCGGTCTTTCAATTTCCTTAATGCAAATGCTGTGAAAGGTTAACCAGCTGTCAACAAACATTAATAGATTTCTGCATCTCAAAAATTGCACTTGTTTGGGCTGGTACTGTGCATTTGTAAAATATAATTTGCAATGCACTGCTGATATAGTCAATTGATAGGTGACCTCAGCAGATTTTCAAGGGGGCCTCAAGATGATTTCAAATGATAAAAAAATGGACAAAACCAGCATTAAAAAAAAGCTAAAACAAGCAAAAATCAAGATGTTTTTTATTTGCCATTTTAGTAGCGAGTATACATCTGTCTAGTCATTCCAAGCTCTAGTTAATTTTATTTAAAAAAAAAAAAAGAGTGAGTGGGGGGCCTTCAAATATTGTTGTGGGCAACTAGGGGGCCTTGAAGTGAAAAAGACTGGGAACCACTGATCTATAAAATGTTAACTTTGTAAATTGTGTTAGAAAAAAGCATCTGCAAATGCCTAAATGTAAAGACGTGGACAAATCTTATGTACAGCAATAATTGAGATGCATGAAGATTCTAATTACTAAAAAAGATAATGTGAAAGATAGCCGACAGCTTCAAAAGGTTACAACAATGGTTAATTTGGAAAACATCCCCTTTATTTGCTTAAGTTACCAATCCATATAACTAAAATCAATTTAAATAAAAGCAGCCCACTTCGTGGCATTTGGTACTGTTAATCCAGAACAGATACTGTAAAAAGGGAAAGCTGTGAACATTTGTAATATTTTTAGGTGTTACCAATTGATATATATATATATATATATAGTAACACTTTCTATGAAGCCCATGCTTATGTAAGCAATAAGGTACGAGAGGCTGTGCTGTATCGTGAATAAGTAACGGCTGAAGGGCGTTGTTAGGCACGACGCGAAGCGTTCAGATCTCCTTATTGCTTTTATAAAACGGTTACTACACAATATTAAAGTTAAAAAAATATTAGTGCAACTTTCATGAAGTTAAATCAATAAAAGCATTCCTTCCGCTAGAAAAAATAGTCCCTGACTGCGAACAACAACATGAAAGCTCAAATAAAAACAACAAACTGTTCTCAAACTTTGTCTCATTATATGTTTATGTGTTGCTATGGGTGTTGCTAAGGGCGCAGTGATATTAAATAGAACCGTTGGGTGAAGCGGTCATAGCAGTGTTTTATCGTGAATAAAGCACACCTATTGACCAATCAGAATCAAGGATTGGAACTAATCGTTTTATAAAATAAATTATAGCCCCCTTTATAATAATTTATAAGCAGTTATTACTATTCTATAAATATATTAATAAAGACACAACAACACATATACCCCATTATTAATCAGTATAGTGACATTTATAATATTTTTATTATTACTTATAAGTCATGCATTTGCATTTCAATGCACATGCTCACAATCCACTAAACACTGATTTATAACTACTCAGTCGTATACTTCCATGAATGGTGTTATTTATACAAATGCAGCCTGCATTGCCATAATGTCATTATATTATAGTTATGACTTTATTAATCATGCAGATTCACTTCTACAGTATTTCAAATAACTAATTTGATTTATATTGTTATAACCATGTTATAAGTTATTTATTATGAGTCATAATACATTTATTAACCTCTATAAATGCATTTACTTAACGCCATCAAAAATACATTTATAGAGGTTAATAACTGCATTATGACTTATAATAAGTAACTCACAGCATGGCTATTTTAACATTTTCATGATTTCCTAACATTTGGATTAGGAAAACTATCATATGCTTTCACTTTACTTAAAACCATCAATAATGCATTTAAAAGAGGTTAATAACTGTATTATGACTCATAATAACTTTTAACATGGCTAAAACAATATAAATCAAATCAGTTATTTGAAGTAGAACTAAATCTGCATGATTAATAAAGTCGTAACTTTAATATAATGACATTTTAGCAATGCAGGCTGCATTTGTATTAATACCCTCATGGAAGTATAAGACTGAGTAATAAATCAGTGTTTAGTGGATTATGAGGATGTGCATTAAAATGCAAATCCATCACTTATAAGTAATAATAAACATATTATGCATGTTACTATACTGTTCTTATAATGGGGTTTAGGTGTTGTGTCTTTATAAATATATTTATAGAATAGTAATAACTGCCTATAAATAACTATAAAATGAGTTATAATTCATTACAAGCATGGGCTTCATAGAAAGTGTTACCTATTTTTGGGGTGAATAATTTAAGTTGACTAAACTTATTTTTTGTAGCACTACCAATTGAAGTACTGTAAGTTGTTTAAGTAAAACTTTCACTTTTTACATTGTAGCTTGCCTAAATAGGGAACAACCATCTCAAAATCTTAAAATTGAAAGGCGTACAGATCCCATTTAGATTTTATATCAACAAAAGATTGTTTTAACTTTGTCAACATGCTAAGCACTCACAGTACATAAACATTCTGAGCTGTTCCTATAAAAGCACTTAGAGAAACTATTTCATGACTCAGCTGAAGCCTTGAAAGTGAGAGATGTGCTGAGACAAGGTAACTTGCAAATCCCTCATGAAATGTAACTTTTTTTATATTCAGCAGTACATTCTTGCCCAACTAAAGTGGACAAAAGAAACAAGGAGATATGATAAAGCATTGGAAAAATGTGAGTGTAAAAGCGGGGGGCTATTGTGCTTAATGTGTGAGATCTACATTTAATTATGGCTTCCATTCCACCATTCCTATCTTAGCCATATCTGTAAATAATAATGTACAACTTTTATCACATTGATGTTGTGCTGTTGTTACCTATATGATTTAATGCATTTCTTTATTCCCATTTGCCCACCCTTTGTTGGAAAATTCTGCAAGTCCACCATCAAGCATTAATACTGATATTTCAAGGGGACAACACTATATAGCGTGCATTTAGATCTGTCAATCACCATACATGACCTTTAACAAGTTAACTGTTAATAACAGATGCCTAACATGCACCACAGGTATAAAAAAGGTCAATCAGCTGTCTTAAAATTAATTTTTGATATAGCAAGAAATATACATTTTTATTTTGACCAATATTATAGATCAGGACGAAATTGACCAGATGCAGGCTTGTTCGTCAGGTTTTTTGTAAACATTGACTTTGCATGTGCCATGAAGCCTTCATTTGTTTGTAATAAAGCAGCATTTCACAGGGTTTGGACACAGCGATTTTGTTTTTTTCACCAACTACAGAATGATTCATTAAGTTACTAGCCATTGGACACACCCACCAGTCTCTCCTGGCCAGGAAAAAATACCATTGGGTAAAAATTGGGTCTAGTCTTTGTCCTTAATTTTGCCAGTTTGATTTCATACAAAAAAGTAAAACGGTCTGTGAAAGGTCTCTTACGTTGCTTCTTTTTATGACAAACATCCAACAAAATATAACTTAATAACTAAATCACGTGGTATAGAACAGCCCAGTCTCAAGAAATTTCGTTATATAGTCACATACATTTTTGATTCTTTTCTCGTGATATTATCACAAATTTCCGTGTTTTTTCGTGATCGTATAACAAATTCCTGTTTTCGTGTCATTATCACGTTATTGGTTACTCAACTGTTTTGTCCTATTTTCTTACCATTGTTGCTTCGGTTTAGGGTTAGATTTACTTTAAATGACATCCCTACTCAAACACAACTCTAACCCTAACGCCAGGCGACATATAAAAAATAAATCAGAAAAAATTGTATAAACCAATACATAAAGTGACATTCTAATGCAAG
This sequence comes from Misgurnus anguillicaudatus, assembly GCF_027580225.2. Lineage (NCBI taxonomy): Eukaryota > Metazoa > Chordata > Actinopteri > Cypriniformes > Cobitidae > Misgurnus > Misgurnus anguillicaudatus. The sequence goes on from NC_073356.2 coordinate 18,419,366, forward strand.
TACCAAATCTTACCCTAAACCGAAGTGACAATGGTTTGAAAATAGGAAAAAGCAGTTGAGTAACCAATATGCGGTAATCACACGAAAACAGGAATTCGTTATACAATCACAAAAAAACGAATAGAATAGAAAACGAAAGAATAAAAAATGTATGTGACTATATCATGAAACCTTGTGAGACTGGGTAGTATAGTAAGACAGTTATCGTCGGTCAATATAGTGGCTTTGATCAAATAAGTACTTGTGCATGCCACAATAAATCTGTTACATCCTCAAAATATGTTTTCATTTTTTTATTCCAAAAACTTCAAAATAGGCTTCAAGTTCAAGAAAGTAGAATAGGCTTAAACACAATGCAAAGCATCATATACAGACAGATAAAATACATTTTATATATTGCAGACAAGCCATGTTGGGTATTACATATTTACAATATGTAAACTTCTATATACAATCTTTTTTACATGTACAAAAAAACCTTTGTATCTATTTTGCCTTTGTATATATATTTTTTATATATATATTTTTATAATCCCCACTAGCATTTGTACTACAATAATGAAAAACATTTACAGATCTGCCAATACACTTTCTCTTTTTTATATTACAAATTTATTTCCATAAAAATATATCTCTGTACAAAAAAAGGTTCCTTTCAGACACAAGAGTTCTTTCTGTGTGTCCACAATAGGCCACTCCATTAGAGTCCTTGTACGTTTTGAAGTCACTGTTCAAAAATCCTTTTGGTCAAGTACGTAACTCAAGACTGACTGTATTCCTTGAGGCTTTGGATCACCGGAGCAGTTCTTTAAAAGTCATTCAAGGTTGGGCTTGCACCACTTGCAGACTGGAGAGGAATGCATGACTGTTCTCAAAACGAGACAAAAAGAGATGACGCTGATTGAAGTGCATACTGAGACAGTTTTACATCTTCACACAAACATGATATGTCCATGTAGGACTATTTCTCCTTAATGCAAGTGCAATACACTTTCAACACATACTGATATGTATTTTTTTAGGAGTGGGACTATTCCATTATGTTTGTAAGGGAATGTTATATGACTACATGTTCTTTAGATTAATACATTCAGTATAACCCATTTATTTCTTACTTGTTGCCTTTCAATGCTTATGAACATGATTAATAACATATATTCATAAATAACAAATGAAGGCCTTTTAAGTCCTTATGCAATCATATGGGTTTTAAAATAATCTTGACTCTAAGAAAGGATTTTTTTGTGTTATGCTATTTAAAGGGATAGTTTGGCCAAAAATGATATCAAACCCATGATTTACTCACCCCAAGCTGTCAGTTATTTTAGAAAATGTTTTAGATCTTGTTAGAATGTTTTAGTTAATCAAATGTAAAGTTACGGGGCCCACGTCCCTCAAGTCCACAAAATGAGATCCATCCTTCACAAAACGAATCCAAACGGCTCCACGGTGACAAACAGAGGCCCTCCGAGGGTAATCCGCGCTGTTCTGTTGTAGAAATATCAAAATGTAAAACTTTATAAACGAAAACAACCAGCCTCCGGCAACGGCACCATCTTAGTCGCGTCCACTTTCAAAATGAGAGCGTACGCAGTTTACGGAGGTTTCTTTACGCTGGTCTGTTCCCCCGCCCTCCGAATTTGTCATACGTCACTAAGAAAAAGTATGTACACTAGTATAATACTCTCTCATGGATACAGAGGAGTCTTAGATGGCGGCGTTACCGGAAGCTAGCTATTTTCGTTTATAAAGTTTTGAATGTGCATTTTTCTACAACAAAACGGCAGAGACCACCCCCAGAAGGCCTTTGTTTATCACCATGGAGCCGTTTGGATTTATTTTCTGAAGGATGGATGCACATTTTTTGGATTTGAAGGACGTGGACCCTGTAACTTTACACTTGATTGACTGAAAGATCTAAAACATTCTCTAAAATAACCGAAAATTTGTTCGTCTGAAAATTTATGGACATCTGCATCTCGGACAGCCTGGGGGTGAGTAAATCATGGGCTTAATATCATTTTTGGCCGAACTACATGAAAATGTAATTCAACTGTAGGAATTGCTGGACTTCATATCAATGTATGTGCGATTTTGCAAAGATGACAATAAACAAAGGCAATGGAGGCTGCCAGGCACAAAGATCTGAGAATGTAACGTGTTTTCAGCATGTCAACAATCTCTGAGTCATCAGTCCAATGACAAACATGCTTACAGAGGAAATATATTGACTCGGGTACTCTACGTGCACTCATCAGGTGCTTCACTCAATTGCGTGTGTCATAATAAATACTATATAATTTAATATGTAGAAAATTGCATTTTACTTTGACAAGCACCGCTATTGGCACTTGAGCCGATTTGCACAAGTATAAAACTTGAACCTACAATGGCCAATAAGACGAAACAATGTTTGATCAGAATGTACCCGTTCCCAAACCTGCAAATCTCATATGTTAAAATATCAAATTTTGTCTATGTTTCATTCTCTTGTGTTTTCTTGATACGACAGAGAAGCAGCATCTTCGAAATTCTGTCTTGGCAACTGGTAATTCTTGTCCAGTGTGTAATAAATAAATAATGATGTACAGAAATAACAAATGTAAAAAAAGTCTCTCTGTGAGTTACCAAGGCACTGTTGCAAAAAAATAATTGCCGTTAAACACAGACTGCCTGTATACTTTTACACAGCTATGGGATATGAAATAAAAGAGATGTGACTCTAAAGCCCTTGTGCCTTTTGTGTTTATCACTTGCAAAGTGCATCTTTCTATAGACATTTAAAATATTTAAATGGTACTGCTGTGAGTTTGCTGAGACAAAAACGTCTACACAATGTAAAACACCAAACTAATGCAATGAAATAATCGTGATGTCTGCTATCTAAAAACACTTACAGACATGCCACCCACACCGATAAAGCAATTCAAAATGAAATTCTCCCTCAAAAGGAACAAATGGACGCCGGTCTTATACATTTAAAGCAAAGAGGTGTAAGATTATGCGCTGCTTAATACTTCGCACATGAAATCCCAAGGGAAATACAATATTTGCTTTTCTATCAACTCGAAATTGGAACGAGCACTTGGTAATGTTGTACTAACACAGCCGTGATAAGTAGCCATTTAAAACCCGTAAAAGCAATTCTACTTAAAAATTTAAAAATAATTCAGTGATTGATTTCAGAAGCTGAAGTGTATGGAAGATCATAGAGGAGTTTAAATGATCATTGAAAATAAATGCCATTTATAGACAGTATTGAATAACAGACCTATAACCAAATAAGTAACACTACATCCAGAATATTTGGAAAATATCACTATCGAAGTTATCTACACTTTTCTCCAAAAATGTAAACCTCTCATCCTCAATCCTTCACATTAAGTCAATGTTTACGCAAATAAATAACCAGATTAATTTTTTAAAGTCTGTTTTGCTTATCTTAAGCATGGGGCCGACATGGATAAACAGGCAGGGAAGAGAGATTATGACACAAAGCTACAGACATTACTAAATATTTGTATATACTTTTGGTGCTGGCTCCGTATTAAGTAACTCAAACTTGTGTCATCCTTATGAGAGCTTGTTATGTGTGACCCAGTCTGTGAAAACCCAGCACTTTTTCTGATTTCTACGGTATGTAAATAACATTCTGTGAAAATATAACATCTTTAATATTGACTAAGATCATGTCAAAGATTGAAATTAAAGTGAGTGAATTTAAATTTGGATGCTCTTAATCTCATAATCTATTTAGATTTTGACACTTAGCTTGCGACTTTACAGAAAGAGACACATATTTGTCAGTCTTTATATAAAGTTTCCAAGGGCTAATGCACTTGGAAATCATTTGATCCACCTCATCAAATGAGGAATATCTAACAAACGATTGCAAAATCTGCAAGACATCCCAACTCAAAACGTCCTTTAAAGACCAAACAGATAAAGATGATATGCACAGTGCTGTTTAGACGTCCTTTTGGGCAATACAGATGAAATCCAGCCTTCAAAGGTGTGCAGCGTTTCTCCTGTCAATGTCAAAAAAGAAATAGCAGATAATGGCCATGATGTCAGCTTCACAAGGGCTACTTGTAGCATCGCACCGACTATCCAATCTCATCCAGGATGGTGATGGTGAGAGCGCTCTTTCCTCCAGGCTGGTATGAGCAGAGATAGGTGCTACACGTAGAATCCATGTGTTGTAATAAGCCTCAGAATCTCATTCCACTTCAATTCAAGATCTGTGCCTTCAGGTGTAGTTACATTCTCGGGGAATTGATAGCGGGAGCGTCAATGAGCGAGTCCTCGGTGATGTGAACAAAGTCTGCACTTGTTTGCAATTTTGCTGCTTTGATGTATAAAGATGATAAACAAGCCAAAATGCGCTCCCTGGAAAGAACTCAAGGTACAAAGCTAAAACAAAGCTTTAGCTCTCCAGGACGCACTACGCATGACTTCAATTGGCTGCTCGTATCCAAAGTCTCCATAAAGCCTTTTTCCACCTCAGTAGGTAGAATAGGTGGCCCTCGTTTTATCTAACAAGATCCCTCATCTTTTTTTTGGCAAGCGACTGCTACGAGCGTCACATTTGTCCCTTTGCAGTGCCACAGATATACAGGAAGTTCCCTCAGAGGGAAAAAAGAGGAGATAGCATACGAATGTAGGAACAGAGTTTTGATGTGGTTTTTCTCAGTGTTTTCTCTGTTGATGCGTTTTTACCGCATCGCTGACAGGGTTTATCACTTTTTGTCACAACTGGAATTGGTTTACAAATAAAAAATATCTTCCTCTTTAGTCCATCCATGTGGCCCATTTGTAAGCATGGGAACGGTTGTGTGATTATATCCAACCTGTCAAGAGAGCAAAGTGAATAAAGGTGTTAAGAAGTTGAGAGAAGCGATGGGGAAGATGCTATGTCTGTAACTTCCCAAGTCTCTTTACAAGCTGTTACAAGCTACTAACTAAAAGAAGCTTAGTACATTGTTTTTCTTTAAATATATAGTGTATGTTTGTGTTTGTATTTTTTATACACACATGCATTTTGAAATACTGTATATAAACATTTAAAGGTGCAATGAGACTTCTAGAAGGATTTCTTGACAGAAATGTAATATATTCAACGTGATCTCACGGAAAGTCGTGTTATGGTCACGCCAAATTAGATTAATTTATTTGTGTCCATGGCCCGAAATTCAGCTTTTTTGTCTTTTTCGTGACACTTGCACAAATCTCTTGTGTCAGTGGTTCGTGTCCTTTTATGTATTGTTTCTACATGTTTTTCTTCCACTTTTAAAACTTTTCTCGCCTGGAGTTGGGGTTAGAGTTGGGGTTTTGGTTAGGATGTCTAAAAATGTAACAGAAAGTGATTCTAACCCCAACCCAAAGTGACAATGGTAAGAAAATAGGAAAAAACTATGAGAAAACAATACATAAAATTACATGAAAAAGAAAGTCGTGCGACGGACATGAGAAACTATTTATAGAAATTTGTGCAAATGTCACAAAAAAGACATTCATGCTCAAGGCACGAAAAAAGGTGTCAAAATTAATCAAATTTTGCGTGACTATAACATGACTTTCCGGGAGATCTGTCTGAATATAATATACATAACTATATTATCAGTGGTGTATAAAAACCTTACATAATGAACTGTATTGTTTTTATTGCCTCATGCTGGATTTACACCAAACGCGGTAGAGGCGGCAAAAACGTTTGAAGTTTGACGCTTGAACATTTTGAGTTTACTCGCTTCATTCGCGCGTGACAGCAGCGCGTGAAATTCAAGACATTAACGCAGAAATTTGCGTCATGGGAGGGCCTTCTGCGACTCTCACTTCCTGTAATCACATCCCTACTAGAGCAAGCTCCTGATTGGTTAATGCGGTGCAATGTTCCGGCAAAGTTCAGATTTTTTAACTCACACGTTTCCCGCGACAACGTTCAATTTGCGACATTCGCGCAAATGAGGCGGATTCGCGTGTACCGCACCGCGCAAAACACCTCATTCACGCTACAAGACCTCCAGATCTGCATAAACGCGTCTTTACATTGACTTAACTTTGAAATCAGAGCGCGTTTAGTCCCTACATTGTCTCAGACTACGACATTTTTTTCCTGTGGAAGCTACCGTAGCTTCTCATTGCGTTTCGAAATTAAGTTTGGCTGAAATTCGCAATCTCACCACTAGATGCCACTAAAAACCCACATTACACCTTTTAGCAACTGTACAGTAATCCGAGCTACTGGCAAACTACTATAAAACATTTAGTAGCATGGCTACTTTTAGTTACTCCTAAACACAGGAGCTGATAATGGCAGCAAACATTTGGTGAAGAGAGAGAGCATGAAGTGAGGTACTCAACAAACGAACCAAGTAGATATACAGTAACTGCAGACCCAAGATCTCCAATTAGGGTGTGAACTAGAGGTCTTTACGGGGTCCACTTAGATCCGAAAACACGAAGTCTGACCCGAGACTCGAGCAGGTTCTGGTCTAAATGTTTCACATGTGCCTTGGACGCGGGTCGGGTATAATGTTAGCGCCATCGGGTCTCGGGTAATTTAAAATGAATGTGTTTTTGCCGAATAGACCAGAGAAGACCCTAACTATCTCAATTGTGTGCATCAAGTCCTTTTCCAATCCCTCCTCTGTTTGCCAAGAGCACTTGCGGCATTGTGTAGCTGGCAGTAAGGAAATTTTTGTTGAAACAGACCTTCCAATTCATTTAAAATGCACATTTTAGCAGTTACATTGTTGTTGTTGGGTAAAGAGTGATTCAGGTCATTTTGGGTTGGGTACATTTTTTTGGACCTAAAAAGAACTTCAGTGTGAACTTTAAAAGTGGGTGGAACCTCCAAAAGTGGGCGTGTAGGGTTGGGTATGGGCAGGTTTTTATATCAGTCAATGAGAAAAAGAAGTTTGGAGTTCCCCGCCCCATTTGAAGATCTCCAGCCTGCAGTTATACCCTTCTCGGTTGAACAATATCCGACAAACATTAAAATAAGCAGATTGTGTAATAAAGGTACAATTTAACTCGAATGTCCTTTGGAAAGTTAATCAGAACTATCACCAAACTTTGAAAAGTTTTTCCTCATGACAAAGAAGTTAATGGCTGACATCAGCAGGGCAGATTTAAATACAAGGAAAACAGCAGGAAAGCAATTACAAATCCTGCCTAAATTCACAGTCCGTGGCTCAGATTAGCTGCTATTTAAGAACAACCTTGGAGAAGGGTATAAAGGTTCAAATAAATAAATTACAATTCAATACTGCCCTATCCTTATCCCCATGCCTCAGCAGTTTGTTTTCCATTTTGTCTGAGGGCAAAACCAGGATGATAAATTTGTTATTTTTAAGTAAAATTTCACTGGTTGCACCCCCCCACCCAAAACGAAAAAACCTTTATGCTGAAAATGCAGTTTGGGAAATGATAACAGAAATATACAACAAACGAAGCCACTAAATCATTCCAAAAGAACCAGGTGGGAATATATTGCTTATTTTCACTTTCCCCGAGGTCCATGTCATCGTTTAGCTTATTACATTGCAAGATTTTATGTGTCCTCGCCAATGACCTTTTCATTCCTGACACCACGCCAGTTTGTATAGTAACCTAATTAAGCATCTTAGATGTGGATGCAGAAAGCTAAGGTCATGTTGACACTTTGAGATCTGGGAAATGTTTACAAAGTTCTTAAAACATGAACAAAGTTAATATAGGAGGGATAACCATCTCACAATAAGTCACTAAGTTGGAAAATTGTGCAAAAAAAGTTAACGTGTTTGATATCTAATTGAAGACGTACCTTCGATGAGAGCGGTCGCTATACCGCAGTACACACTGTGCTAACCGTGAACTCTGTCTCATTCGCCATGATGTCGGTGGGCTGGATGTTGCGGTCATACATTGGGTTTTCAAAGGTCGCCCTCCCGTTTGTGTTCTCGTGTCCCGCATAACCATTGAAGGGAACTTTGGGCCTTTTCCTGTAAGTGAGGAGAAACACATAACAAATGCTCTTTTTCATTAAATATCATTTGACTTGCAACAATATGTAGAGTGCACATTGTGTTAATGGCTTTACCTGTGTTTGTAAAGATAGAGAGCAAAGCCTGCTATGATCATTGCAATAAAAGGCACTAAAATGGCTGCTGCCACTGAACTGCTATTGGAGGCAAAGTTATAGCCCGGATTCTCGCTATTTGGATCGAGGCCCTCTGAAAAACAACACATGAATAAATTAAAATCAAGCTGTATTAAAATAGTTTAGCGATAAGATTTGAAAATATAATCTTTTGCTTTACAAACACAAATGAGCAACATAATTTAATTCTAAAGAGAATTCATTCTTTCCACAAGACTTGATGCAAGTGAAAGCCATTGTGTCAAAACATATGTTCAGATTCATTTAAACCATGTAACAAATAAGAAATTAATATATTAAAACTTCATATCCCACTGTTTTGTATAACTCAACTGGGACATGTCATTATCTTGACAATGTTTTTTAATTACTGATATCAATGCACCGCAAAAAAAAAAAGAAGAAGTCACTCTGAATTCACTTTTCAATTTAGTCCGCAGCACTCCTAAACAACAAGAGATTGTCAGAGCACCTGTTCATCAGGCAATGCCAAAAAGCTTCCCAACAGCATCAAGTCGGCGAGTAGAAGATTCAATTAACTAACTCAATAGAGCCAGCCCATCAAACCAACACAAAATGATGGAATATGGGCACCCACGCACACACTCTTCCACTTTGGTCCCACATATTAATAAATCTTCTGTGTGCCCAGTCTGTCTGTTGATGTTGGGATAGGGGTCTAGGCCGCTGTCGTTTATAGATGAAGTCGCACTTGTTTCATTACAGCAGGATTTGACAGACCAGTCACGATTTGGCCTCCACAAGCTGTACACCACATATTTACACAGGCTCCGTTTTTCTTCTTCTTCTTACTAAAACACTTATAATAGCTGTAGTAATACAATTTGCATTTTTTGTTTTACAGCAAGTCACTTTGGATAAAAGTGTCTGCTAAGTTTCTAAAGGTATATGTAAATGTAAGAGCTATTGTGGGCAACATTGGTAGTATATACAGTATAACTTTAAAGGGGACATTTCACTAGACTTTTTAAGATGTCAAATAAATCTTTTGTGTCCCCAAAGTACGTATGTGAAGTTTTAGCTCAAAATACCATATAGATCATTTATTATATCATGTTAAAATTGACACTTTGTAGGTGTGAGCAAAAATGTGCCATTTTGGGTGTCATTTTAAATGCAAATGAGCTGATCTCTGCGCTAAATGACAGTGCCGTGGTTGGATAGTGCAGATTAAGGGGTGGTATTATCCCCTTCTGACATTACAGAGGGAGCCAAATTTCAATGACCTATTTTTTCACATGCTTGCAGAGAATGGTTTACCAAAACTAAGTTACTGAGTTGATCTTTTTCACATTTTCTAGGTTGACAAAAGCACTGGGGTCCCAATTATAGCACTTAAACAGGGAAAAAGATTTTCGTTACATGTCCCCTTTAAAATAGTAGTTAATGACTTATTTCTGAGAAACTGCCAGACTTTAGATAAACCCATATGCTTATATATATATATATATATGTTACTTTACATTTTCTGTCGACATACATGGGCTCCTCACACTTGAAATGGTTAACCCAGGGCTTTTTCAATTCTAGGATTATCTAAATTCATGTCTTGCTGTGTACTTTTTCAATCATGGCTATTCATGTTTTACAATTTCATGAACTGTACATTCGTAAACTCTCGGTTAACAGTCTTATTTGCATATTTATGAAGTCAATAACATGAATTGGAAGACTACAGATCACAACAGTGGCACATCTGTGAAAATACTGACACGCAAGTCTGCAATGATTATTTTTACTCGTAGCAAAAGCACCAGCACAAAAATTGTGCCATACCTCATTCATGGCATCAGCCAGGATTAAAAGTGTCCTTTAAAAAGCTAATTCAGGGTTAAGCACAGTGTGAAAAGCCCTAACGTTACTACAACAAATCTGTCAATTCCATTAATAAATATAAAGTATCTGGGAATGCACCGATGTAACAGCCTATAATTGGTATTTGCAGATAAAAGCAATTTTTCCCACAAATTTTTCCTACTATCGGCCATTGATCAGGACAGATTATAGCAAACATAAAATATAACACAGATAAAACACATTAGAACTCGGGCTGTGTGAATTGGGTATCAATCACAATGGGGCGGTTTCCCAGACAGGGTTTAGATTAGTCCAGGACTAGGCCTTAGTTATATTAGGACATTTAAAGGTCACGTTCCTCCTGATCCCATTTTTTTAAACCCTAGTTAGTGTGTAATGTTGCAATAATAGCATAAATAATACCTGTAAAATGATAAAGCTAAAAATTCACTGCCAGGCGATTTATTTTCTTTAACAAAATCCGCCTTTCAAAACCTACAGCAAACGACCGGATAGGACTACAGCCCTCTACTTCCTGCTTTAATGACATCACTAGAACAGTTTTTTTATTAAACTCCACCCACATGACGCTGCTATCGAATCACAACACACTAAACAAACGACACAATCAGAACTCGATATGTATTTCTGAAGGAGGGACTTCATAGAACAAAGAAGACATATATGTTAAGATGCATCAGTACAAGGTGTTAAAAAATAAGGCAGCTCAAACATGCATCTTAGTCTGGGACTATAAACCCTGTCCGGGAGACCGCCCCAAAAAGTTAAATCGGAATCTGTCGGCATCGGCAGTTGTTATTCAAAGTAATTAAATATCAGTATTGGCACAGAAATTTGTATCGGTTCCTCCCTAGAAGTAACAGTCCATCAAGACAAAACACACTTACCCAGCCTTTGAAGTCCAAACTGGCCGAAACCTTTTCCTCTTACAAAGCCTTGGTAAACAAAAGAATCAGAGGAAGGCATGTATGACACCTATGGAGAAAAGTACAAAACAATAAGCGTTTCATACTGTAAAGTATTTCGAAATGTCAAAAATGAGCCATGGCAAAACAAATTGTGAAAGACCACTTATGTTTGACATTTGCGTTCCCACCTCACCATTTGTTTCAGAGGCATAAAAGTTCACATATGCACAAACACACACACACACGCACGCACAGCTCTCTACATACCCTCTAAAAATAAAGATGCTACAAAAGGTTCTTAACAGCAATGCCCAAAGAACCATAAATGGTACATTCACACGGGACGTAAGCGTTAACGCTTCTCATTTACTTTTAATGGTTGACGTCATGCGTTGCCGAACTAAATTGTGGATCCATCGCTGCCGTCGTTTCTCACTTTTCAAGCCACCGCGCCATTGCGTGCGTCAGCCAATCAGATCACCTTATGCCAGCCAATTATGTTTATGCGACACCGGAGCATTTGTTGCGGACACTGTGATTGGCTGTTGGCCACGCTTCAGACAAGCCTTCCGTCAAGCGTTAACGCTATGCCCCGCGTGAATGTACCGTAACCCTTTTCCATTGCAAAGAATCCTTTCGTGCAACAAAGTTTAATTAAGGAACCACATTCAGTCAAATATCCTGTAGTTCTATGGCATCGTGCGGCACCTTTATTTTTATGAGTGCACCTTTGTGTATCTCATGCTTTCTTTCAGGTCCTCTCTCTCATGCACACACACTTTTAATTACACTCTCTCTGGTGCTTGTCCCGAGTGCATTGGAGGGGGAACAGACGTCTGGCCTTGATTACACAGCAATGATTTAACTGACGTTTTAATTAAAAGAAAAAAACTTTGTTCTCTCTTATCCCCAGGAGTGACAAGGTGTGGGTACGAGCGTGTTTGTGTGTGTGAGTTTTGCAGTAGGTGTATCAACTCAAGGTCTGGCCCTAGACAAGAGCCCTTACATCAGCCGGTGAGTATTGATGAAAACTCTGAGGCTTAAGTTACTGTACTGAAAACTTTTCTAAAGATCGCACCTGTGTGCAGTTGTACTCGCGCATACATAAAAGCATGGCTGTTGAAATCAAGTGTAAGATGTTTTTGGCACCCAGTCCACTATAGGATCAGCCAATCAGAGGTCTTGGTTGTGTTCAAGTTTACGTGTTTCAAATATTTGATCCGCAAATCCATTTTATCTTCAAAGCAAACAATGTATCCGTCCCTAATCCATTAAAAGTAAAAAAAAACGAAGAATCAAAGCAATTATTTCTTCCACGTTTAACACTGCGGGGAGTCTCCGGTTGGAAATGATGGGTTACATCTGTACTGTATTAAGAGTCTGCTAATACAATTGAAGAAAAGATCACAGGAAACTAGAAACACACTTACATGCCCATCCAAAGCCCAGTTGTCAATTTTGAACTTGTTAACGAATATCTCAACAGGCCCGCGAATCTGATACACCTGCAGCAACAGCTGGGCCTCTTCTTTCTTATAAATACCTGGAGAAATATAGAGGACATGTGTGTTTGTGTGCATGCATGTTGTCTAGTATACAGTGAATAAATAAGGACCCAAACTCACTCAAAAATTAAAATTATGTTACACTAAGGGTGTTTTCACAAATAGTTCATTTTAAAAGAACCAAACCCAGTTCACTTAAAGTGACCCAGAAAAGGAACTCGCCGAATGTGACCTCAGTCCAATTGGTGTTCACAATATCGTGGACTCAAAAGAGGACCCAGGTCTTTTTTGGTCCTCTTCAGAACTGAAGTGATCTCAGAACATTTCTTGTTCACATCACAACTTCATAAGAACTAAGTCCCCAGCTTTCTGTGATGCACTTTATTTTGATACAATGTTAAAACGACACGTGAAAAAAAGAAATCAAACCACAAAAGAACCCAAAAGCGAAATGTACCTCTGGACGTGGTCTGACTTCGGTTCACTTTTGGGTCATTTTAGGGGGGTCTGAGATCACTTGGTTTGTTCACATACAGTATAGACCCTGAACTGCTCCGAGAGCGTTTGGAAGGCTCAAACGAACTAGGCGTGAAAACACCCTGAGTTTGCTTTAATTTAGTATGTTTGCTGACAATGTGCACAAGCGTAAATTATCTTTGAGAGATACAGTGAAAGGGAAAGTTTTAAACGAAAAACAACTTCAATATTACACCTTAAAAATTATTCATAATTTAGTCATTATTCACTCAGTGACTATTTACTAAATGTTAAAACAGACTAGCTTGAATTGTCTGCTACAGTTTAGTAAATGATGACCAAACTTTCATTTTTGAGTGAACTAAAGTGCACCGTAGTGACAAAACAGCACTGAGAAGTGTCACAACTTTGTTTTAGAAGAGTAACAAATTAGTTGTTTTGTAATATGTGCTGTAAGGGCAAAATTTAGGAACACCCACCAGCCAGATTCAGCTGTACCCCGCTGTGGTCCATGAGAGTGCCGTTGACCCGATTGCTGAATGGTTCAAAAGCAGTTATGCTTAACATCGCCGGCTGCTTCTTCCCTAAATATTCGTATGAACCCCTCCAAAGAGAGTTCTTAGCAAACACTCCAGTTGGCACTGTAAGAAAAGCACAGTGATAGTGAGAAAAAGGCAAATTACAGAAATGGAACCAATTTAATGTGTTCACTGTGACTGATATATTCAATCATTGTTTTTATTAACCCACCTTACATTGAAAGCTTTTGTAAATAAATTTTGTGAAGCCTACCGGGTAATTTTGCGTTTGGTGGCTCTTGCACAGTTCCAACAGTTTTTCCGCTTGGTCTGTTATCAGCTGTAGGAAGTAAATAGATAATCAGTTATGATAAGTAACCACTGTTACAGTCTACATAGCCAATCATGTCACACGTACAGATATACTTATTTAATATAAAAGATCAAAATCAGGTTGACCAACCCATATGGTACATTCTTAAAAATAAAGATGTTAAAAAAGGTTCATCACAGTAATGCCATAGAAAGGGGTGCCCAAACTCGGGCCTGGAGGGCCGGTGTCCTGCAGAGTTTAGCTACAACCATAATCAAACACACCTGAAAGAGCCAGTTATAGATGGGGTGCATGATCTCTAAAAGCCAATGTTGACATTTAAAATCACCTAAACAAACACGCCCCTACCTCAATAGAATCTGGACCTTCTTATGATAGACCCGCCCCACACATACGCAACCCAGGCAACGATGTCGGTTAGTAGACATGCCGCTTACTGCTGATTGTCTATTGGCTACAAGTGTGTTTTGGTGCTCGGCCTGACTGCCTTTTCCAAAGTGTTTTGCAAAAATCACGCACCCCGCCTTACTAAGCATACTAGAAACTTCCAGGGAGGTGTGCTGAGGCAAATTGGAGCTAAACTCTGCAGGACACAAGTCATCCAGGTCCCAGTTTGGGCATCCCTGCCATAGAAGAACCATCCAACTAAGAGTTCCTAAAAACTTCTTTGTCTAAAAGGTTTTAATTCACAATTAATGCTGTGAAAAGTCTTATATATATATAGTTTTATTGGGTGAACAGAAAGTACTTTCAAACACACACAGAGTAAATACAATTGCTTTATTCGATGTCAGAAGATCAATTTGCCCTCTGCTCTCCCACAGGTGCTGTTGATAAACCCTTCACTACAAACCAGGAGACCACCTACCCACAGGCTTTGCTTTAAGATGTGTTGAAATACGTTTCTGAAATGTTTTAGAGTATAATGCACCTCAGTTTGTCTGAGATTCCTGTACTAATAGTGAATGCTGCTTGAAGCCCTTTAATCTAACATAGGACAATTCAGACCAGCCTTGGCTGTCCAAATCCAAATCAATGAATTCCATTGGGCTAATCAGCGCTTGACTAATAAGGAATTTCAACAATGGCATAATGAACGTGCCAGTTGTTGAGATTGAAACGGGTGCTTGAGCAATTTCTCAAGATTTGTGGAGCAGAAAATCACAAAGAGATGCAATACGGTAAATCGTATTATATTGTGTACGTGTTATCGTGTAGCAGATGTGCTACATCCAAACTCATACATGAGGAACAAATGCGTATAGAAATAAAAACATTTACAAATCCTTTTTTGTTGTGGTTTGTGAGCTGAAGCGTGCGTTTGTGTAACTTATTCTGAACATACGGGCACACAGCGGAGGTTTCCCCGTCCAGCTGCCGTCGGCTCTGCAGGTACGATGCTCAGACCCTCCAGCCAGGTAGAAACCAGGCTGACATGTGTAGATGAGCGTATAACCCAGAGATGGAAGTTCAATAGCACCAACATCTGCCTGTGCAGGAAGCTCAGGCTGACTACAATGATGGGCTGAGGAGAGAAGGGATGGGAGATAAAGGAGTAAAGGGGGTACAAGGGGGAAAATAAATGGAGAGAAGGAGAGGAAAGAAAAAGGAGAGGGAAAAAAGAGGAAAAGAGAACAGGAGAGGGAAGAAACGATCTTAGACTGTGTAGATGGTGCATTTTGTAAGAAAAATGTCAAATGACACAAAATTACTTCAAATCAAAAGATTGCTTTGCATTATTCATCACTACAGATTGAAATGATGTTCGCATGTGAAAACCAAACGTGGGAAACGGTTGTATAATTTTCTTCTTACCAATGCACTCAGGCTGCATGCCACTCCAGGTAAGGTTGGGCAGACACGTGCGAGAGATGGATCCCAGAAGAAGGTGGCCTTTTCTACAGCTGTAGTGCACTGAACTGCTAATCTGTTAAAACAAGCAAACAGTCGATTAATGAGCAGGAAGAAATTAGTTTCAGATATTGACAAAACATTTGATTTCATGTGAACAGCACCTGGTAGCCTTGAGAGTTGTTCTGATGTCCAAACAAAGGAGTGCCAGGATCTACACAGCTGGTGTGACTGGGATCTTTAGGAACGCACACAGTCAGAGTTAATTTACATTTTGATGTTAATTTACATCAAATAACATCACTATGTCAGGTACAGTGCTGGTATGAATGATTAAACCAGTATAGACTGAGCCTTATATACAGTATAGCCTGAACATATCGATTTCTGACCTATACAAGATGGCTGGGTTCCACTCCAGGTTCCATCGTACTGGCAGTAGCGACGAGCAGAGCCAACCAGAATCAAAGGTGGGTAACATGAGAAAGAAACAGAGGACAGGTAGGTGAACCCTCGGTCCTCCCGTTTGCCCTGAGCTGGTAGGCCGGGATCTCCACAAAACACAGCTGTGGACAGAAGACATTTATAAATGAATAAGTTTTATTGCATAATAAAGTACTTTTAAAGCTTTTATGGATCAAAATAGCTTTTATTGTTATTTTAAGAAGCTTATGTACTGGTTTAGCTATATAAAATCGTTCAATTTCATGTTTGATGCATTTTAATAACATCCATTAAAGAATTTTCTGAATGAAACCATTATGCAGTAGCATTAAGTGCAGGACAATCTAATTAAATAAATTGAATTTATAGTATAACAGGGTTGTTTTTATGTCATTTATTATGCACTACTTAATATCGTTCCATTTTCTTTCTTTTTTTTTTGATATACAAGTAAAATATTGTCTTGACGGTGAGATCAGATGATGGGATTTGACAGGAAGGACTTTCAAAGCAACAATATCTTGTCATTCCTTACCAGTCGGTCCCATTTGGCCTGGTTATACCGGTTATACAGAATAATTTTGTTTCTATAAAGGATCCATTCCTTTAGCCATTAAGAGATTTTTACTGTTACTATACTATTATGTATAAACATTATTACACAACATCAAGGACAAATTTTAGTTCCTGGGTGAATGAAACATAGAATTACTGAAGCTATAATTTTGTGGATCGTGAAGAGGACGAAACATTTTGGTGGGGTCAATTCTATTTTGAGCTGACACTTACGAAAACATTGAGGCCGTTCTCCGCTCCAGTTTCCTGAGCCCTGGCAGGTGAGCACAGTTGGAAGAGAAAGCTGGTAACCCTGATTACAGGTGAAGCTGATGCTTGAACCCCACTGGAAGTCAGTCCCCAGGACCTGCCCATTAGGGATGCTGGGTGGAGCACCACACACAATAGCTAAGAGAGAAAGTATATGCAGTTTGGTAAATAATATCAACAATAATTTAAATCACTTAAATGGATGTCTCATTTGTTTCCTTTAAGTATTAACTTAGTCTCAGATGATTCTTCTAACATTGCTTAGGAGAAATAAAAAAAGATACAAATGAGACAATTGTTAAACATTTAGAGCAGTAATTCTCAAAGTGTGGTCCGCGGACAAAAAGATGACCTAAACTAGGCAAGTGTTTACAATCGTCACTAATATAGTAGATTTTTAATGCACTTGCAAAACTGTGATATCAGTTCTTGCCATTCTGTTTTAATAACGTAAAAATGTATTGGTGGCTTAACCAAAGAGGAGTCAAAATAAAAGATCAAGCGTCAACTGAAAGCAGCTAAAATCCACTAGTTTTGTAGTGTTTTGTAATGTACTAGTTTTTGTTTCATGTATAAAATCCCTGTAATTTCAGTGATTTTGGACATTAAGGGGAACATTTTTTTCCAGTATTTTATTGTTACCATAGTTACAACCATAGACTTCATATACCCACCACCTCATTTTGAAACTAATGGCTATTTGGAATGACATTAAGTAGGACCTAGGCTGTTATAGTATGTTTAATTGCATTTTTTTCACATGTGCAGTTTGTTGTTCATATTAAGCTGCAACTCATTTCACATTTACTTTTTCAAATGAAATAAAATTCATATAATAATTTCTGAACATAGCATTGCATTTGTTTTAAAACAATTTTTATTTTACTTGAAACAGTTGCATATTAAACTTAAACTTAGCTTATCCTTCCTATTTTGTTGTTTTTTTGGGGGAGTGTTAGAGTGGGATTCTGTTAGGTGGTCCTCAGAAAAAAATTGGAAGATAAAGTGGTCCTTGGGCTGAAAAAGTTTGAGAAACACTGATTTAGAGTATGGAGCTGCAATATTAATGAAGATATGAAGAGATTGGATCCAAAACATGGTAAACGGCCTTTAAAAAAAATTTGTCACCAAAATCAGTATTGTATCAGGTCAGTATTAAAAAGTCAATTCTTCATTTTATGCAAAATCCGATATCCGCTGTGTTATTCTGTCATATTTTCTCCCCTTTTTCTAAACTGCGACAAATGCCAGTCCTCCTCCTTTGCAGAATGCAATAAATCTGCTTAGCCAATCACAGCGCACCATTTTATGCATTGTAAACAATAATGGCGGTGCTTTAAATACACACAGAATCCTAGTTTTCCTCATCTGCCTTGTACTTCGTGATCAACAAACAAACAAAATCAAAATAATACTTTTGATGGCCTTGATAAATCTGTGGTGGTTTTCTGTGGCGGGGAAAAAACTTAAAGCATCAAAATCAAAATTTATGGCACTCGGGCAAAGGAAAAATGCCGGCTGTTGCCTGTTCTCACATTACAGCATCAAGCTTCTGTCATGCTAACACATTGACCCCAGGGGATCTTATTGAAAACCTTCCATTATTTTACTCAAAGTCAACGAATATCGAGCAGGACCAAAACATTTTACAGCTGATCGCTGTCAAAAAAGTTCAGCGACGACGTCCCAAGGATGACAGCAGCAATGACAGTGTTCTTAATATGACAAAGTAAGTGTTTTGATTAATGCCATTAATGTTTTTTTAATCAGTATACACCACTAGTCAACTAAATGAATATAACATGGCAAAGATGAATGCACATTTATATATTGATTCAATAGATTTATAGCATTTTGAAAAAAAAAACATGTAATAAATTTATTGCATTTTGGGGAAAAAAATATCAGTTTTTATAATAAATCTTTAAAAAAATTAGACAATGGATTTGTTATTATAACCTAAAGATGCTATGTGAAAGTTTGTAACAAAAAATAGTGGTTTTCATCTTGTCACTTTCTTGGTATAGAAAACACGCTTTTACCCAAACTAGTCAAAATGGATTTATTGCGTTTTAGAACCAAACTCTTCATATATAACTAAATGATAAGGGGTGGTTTCCTGGACAAGGATTAGCTTAAAGGAATATTCCATTTTTTAAAAAGAAAAATCCAGACAATTCACTCACCACCATGCCATCCAAAATGTTGATGTCTTTCTTTGTTCAGTTGAGAAGAATTTATGTGTTTTGAGGAAAACATTGCAGGATTTTTCTCATTTTAATGGACTTTAATAGACACCAACAACCAACACTTAACTCAACAAGTAACAGTTTTTTCAAAGGAGCTTCAAAGGACCACAAACAATCCCAAACGAGGCACAAGGGTCCCATCCAGCAAAACGACCGTCACCCTTGACAAGAAAAACAACAAATATACACCTTTAAAGCACAACTTCTCGTCCAGATCCGGTCGTGATGCGCCAGCGCGACCCCACGCAATACGTCATGACGTCAAGAGGTCACAGAGGACGAACCCAAAACTCCGTCCCAGTGTTTACAAGTGTGTTGAAAGAGGACCGTTCTGACGTTGTTGTATGTCAACTGATACTAATTAATGTCTTTGTGTCAGTTTATTGTTTACAATGGCCCGCAAATGTGCGTTTTATATATGTAACACGTGACCTCCATACGTCACTACGCATTTACGTTAGGTCGCGCTGGACCGGATCTCGACGAGAAGTTGTGCTTTAAAAGTGTATATTTGTTATTTTTCTTGTCAAAAATGACAATCGTTTTGCTAGATAAGACCCTTATGCCTCGTTTGGGATTGTTTATAGTCCTTTGAAACTCTTACGTGTTGAGTTAAGTGTTAATTGTTGGTGTCTATTAAAGTCCATTAAAATGAGAAAAATCCTGCAATGTTTTCCTCAAAAAACATCATTTCTTCTCGACTGAACAAAGAAAGACACAAACATTTTGGATGACATGGTGGTGAGTAAATTATCTGGATTTTTCTTTTAAGAAAATGGAATATTCCTTTAAGCCAGGACTAGGCCTTAGTTTAATTAGGAAATATAACTAGTTTTAACAAACATGTCTTACTAAAAACATTACTTTTTACTAGAAACTGCCCCTAAATGTTCATATTGAAATCTTAGTAGCAAACTTGACAAATCTGAGCTCAGTTTGAGACATTGTTGAGATATTTCTCATGAGAAACATTTGAGATTCAGGAATTTTATTTGCTCTCATTTCAATCTCATTGATGTCTAAAATAAATAATTGAGATATAACAGAAATTTCATAAGTGATTTTTCTTTCTTATGTGAAGGAGGAACTTAACCGTTCTCAGGGGCATTATATTATACAACAACCGTTTTAAATATTTGGTATTAATTCCAGACTCTCTGCTAAAAGATAATTTTGTAACCTTTTAGGAACACATTAGCATACTAATGGCATTTAAATCGTTAAGACATGATCTGAAAGCCACAAAACTTTATTATGAATTCCAAGTGGTGGACACAAACCTTTACAATGAGGCTTGGTGCCGTTCCAGGTACGATCCTTGGTGCAGACGAGTGTTGATGCACGATCAGCGTCCATAGTGAAGCCGGGTGAACACTGGAAGCTCACGGTGTGGTTATAGGTGAAGTCACTGCCGAGTCTGATGCCGTTAGCTGGAACTCCAGGATCTCCACAGTGTATGACTGGATGTGAACGGACAGAAGAAGACTAAAGTCAGGAGATAAATGTGTGGTGTGATAAAGGTTTATGGCTGAGGTTTGCCAAAATTGAGATAATTTGGAACCATTTGTAATTGTTAAGCTGTTTTACAGATAACAAATTTACATTTTCATATTAAAAGGCTCATAAACTTAAAGCAACAAGATGTTTTATCACTCTAAATGGTGCATTTAAATTAATTAACTGTTGTAGGAACCAGCTATTGGATGTTTCTTTCCTCTAGTCACTTCCTGTAGCGTGATGCCACGAGCACCTGCTCTGTGCCAAAGAAGACCAATGTGTCCAAAGCCATAACGTCTGCACGTGACTTCCATTTGCTCAGAGGCTGACCAGTGTGCATTGTGTTTTTATGAGCAGGGCAAGTAACTCGGGCTGCTGCCAAGTGGGGGGACAGGGTCGGTCTCTATCTCTCCAACACAGGCCTGCTATGCAGACGTCTCTGATCAGCTTGTGTCCTAAGTTGGGATAATACTAAACACTGTTCCACATTATTAAGTCCTGTCACACTTGGTTTCAAAAAGCTTCATGCGAACTAAACCGATTGAGGTGCGACCTCGAGAGCCACTGAATTCCTCGAGAGCATGATCAGTTTAGGGCAACACTGGAAAATCTCTAAAGTAAGAATGTGACTTCCTAAAGCCACTTAAAAATCAGAAGAAATGGAAATTTAAGGTATACTATTATAGCTATATATACACAGACATCCAGTCTCTAATGGGAGGTGTTCATGGTGCACCTGTGCATTCCGGCATATCCCCCGTCCACGTGCCATTGACCGTACAATGACGGGTAAGCAAGCCAGTGGAGTAGTATCCTTCTCTGCAGGCATAGGTGATAGAGCGGGAAAACATGAATCCATCATGAAACTTGATAACGGCATTGCGAGGAGTGCCAGGGTTGCCACAGGAGACCACTGTGAGGAACACAAGAACAACAAAACATCAAATGAGATACATGCTGGATGTAATATGTGGTGAGTGTGCAATTCTCAACAAAGCCAAGCTCTGTGCTAAGAACAATGAGGCTGTGTCACGTGACAGTGGCCCTCTTTAGCTCTTTAGTTATTTGTTAATTGAGCATTTAATTCATAAGCACATTTACTGCGGGAGGTCTTGTATATTAGACGCTCCTCTGCCCCAGGACAAGGCAGATGGAGCTTATTCATGGGTGTGTGCCAGTAAAGAGCAGGTGGGCACACACAACCAGGGATGCCACCAATATGGGCAAGAGATTTGGACATTGGAGACCTGCCAACAGGAAACAGATATCTCAAGCACAGCACATACCTGGAAACAGACATCTCAGTGTATCGGACCCAGATTTTACATTAGAAATCGTATGGCCAGTGTTTTAACTGTACATTATGATTTACATTTATGCACACAATGCATTTTTATAAGTATGTGCGTTCACTGAGGATCAAAACCATGACCTTGCATACTATCTCAGGGCGCCACTAATTAAGCAATATGAAAATTGTATATTGTATAATCAATAAAATAAATACATTCAGCGGTATTACCCTAAACCCCAGAGACTAAAGATCTTCACTGGTCCACTTAGATCCGAAAACCCGAGGTCTGATCCGAGATCCGAGTTCAGGTCTAAAAGTTTCATGTGTGCCTCGGAGACGTGTCGGGTATAATATTTGCGGCCTCTGGTAATTTGAAATGAACATGTTTTACCCAACAGACCCGAGAAGATCTCTCGTGTGCATTGAGTCCTTTGCCAGAAGCGCTTGTGCTTGAGTTTTTGTCAGGTCATGTCTTATATAATATAAATAAGCCCTGGAATGATTTGACAAAAAACGTTCGGAAATCAGATCACAGTCGATCAATTTAAGTCTTAACTAAAGATATTTCTCTTTAACAAAGCATTCACATAATTTGACTAGTAAATGAACTTATCCCGCTATAGTTAGCGTGTCCAGAAAAAAAAAACATTCACATAACTCGTCTGGGTAATATACTTAAGCCGCAATAGCTAGCCTATCTGGAACCAAGCATATTATAAACCACAATACTGTGTGACACTTGCATTACATGTGAACGGCCCCTACGCTAATAGGATTTTGTTTCTCTTTCCCTGTCTTGTCCTCATTCCCGAGGACAATGGGACTAACAAACCCCGTTCCGGCTGCCATTGAGGTCATCACGCCACTGATCTACTAGCCTTCCTTCAACGTGATGCCCAGCCGATGTCAGACCAACGATCACTAGCTGTCCCCGTCTAATCTACTTATCTGTGTGTATATACATATATATTTATAATCCCCATAAAAAAAATAAAAAATGTATGCACGTCGGGTTCGGGTATAAAGTGATTCGGGTCATTTCGTGTCAGGTACATTTCTATGGACCCGAAGACCTCTACCACGGACTTTACAATTAGCAAAATGATTAACATAACTATAAAAAAAAACTATAAGGGAAATAACGTTGGCTTCTAAATTCCTTCAGTTTCAATGTTTTAATGCCCTTAGCATCAGTTAACTCGGTACACTGTCAGGTTAAAAAAAATTGTCCCAACTGTAGCTGTGACTGGGGCAGAACCCTTTCAAAAAAGGTTCCTAAAGAGTTCATATAAGTACCTCAGAGGTAGATATTGGCACCAAAGTGTGCGTACTAGTACCTTAAAGATACCAAAAGTGGTACTAAATGTATACATATCTGTAAATAAATGGTAAAACCTTTGACTGCCCCAGTGACAGCTTAGGACCATTTATTTTTCTTGCAGTGTAGGACGAAAAGGATTGCTGTTGGCACCAATCATGTTTGTGTTGTTCTGACTCAACCTCGGAGGTGGTAAGATTTTTGTTGTAGTTTTGTTCAAGGTATAGAGGTAGCGGGCATCCTGACACCTGTCCAATGAAAACCTGACTTTTTGTAACAAGGACATGAATGTAAAAGTCTGTTTGATCCCTTTTGCACTTCACTTACACAATGCGTTTATACTGTGTGTTGAGAATGTACATTTATAAGCAAGTATTTAGGCATTTATTGATTTGTTCTCTCAAGTCATCTGCATTTTTCCGAGCATCTAGCTTTTAAGACATCACAGTTTGCTGAATTAACGTAAATTACGATAGCCCCGGGGTCAAATCAATACAAAAAAATATATACTTAGGCGCACACACAGCCAAGTGCATTCGTGAGGTAAAATGCATTTTGAGGGCAATGTGCATTGTAATAAAAAAATCCTTTCTGGGTGATTGTTAACAAGATGTAAGATAAAATAAATAGGGTTAAAAAGTGATGTAAGGATAAGAGAGCATCTTAACATGGGTAAATAATAGCCTGATCTCACAAATACGTGAAATAGTCACGCATTATTTTGCTCAGTTTTTTGTAGTATTGTTACGTATTTCCACCGTTTTACGTGCCCGTGCCACGCATTTCTTTTCCGTGTCAGTTTCACGTATTGGTTACTCAACTGTTATTCCTATTTTCTAACAATTGTCACTTAGTTTTGGGGTTAGAATAACTTTCTGGTACATAAAATGACATCGTTACCCAAACCCAACTCTAACCCTAATGTCAGGCGACAATTGTTTAAAAAGCATATGAAAAAATAGTATAAACCAATACTTAAAGTGACATCCTAATGCAAACAGCAAATTTAACCCCAAACCGTAGCGACAATTGTTTAAAAATAGGAAAAACAGTTAATTAACCAATACACGAAACTGACACGGAAAAGAAATGCGTGGCACGGGCACGTAAAATGGTGGAAATACGTGACAATGCCATGCAAAATAATGTGTGACTATTTCACGGAAATTTGTGAGATCAGGTTGGTAATTAACCTGGGATTTAATTAACCTGGCTTATTTCTGGTTTGAGTCTGCAGATACTTCAAACAAACATCATGAGCAGAATACCAATCCACTTTAAAAGACAAGAAAATGAAAACAAAAACAAGTGAGAACACAGCAATGTCCAGTAGACCAGTGGGGACCCCACATTCATCATCTTGAGAGTGCCGAGCATGATCGTAAAAAAACACAGTGTGAACAATTCTAACATGTGTACACCCCAGGTGTACCAAACCACTACAAAGCTATAGCTGAAAACACAAAAAGAACAGAAGGGAACCAATCAGGAGAGAAGAAAATAACCCACCAGCCTCTTTCTATCTTTGTCTGTCTTTTCTAAATCTCTCTCCTATTCTGCACAAAGTTTAGACGCTTGGGAATTTGCGTGCGGAATCAAATAATTCCCTGTCTGAGGCATTAGCATACTGTTTTTGGATTCGTACAGTCTTCCCGAGGCACAGTGATTAATCACCTACATTCCACCACGTTCTTCACAGCCACCCAGGTTTCATTTTTCTTACCGTGGCACTCAGGCTGAATGCCCACCCAGGTCCTGTTGGCCAGACAGGATCGTTCAGAGGAGCCCTTCAAAATGTAGCCAGACTCGCAGCTGAATCGCACCACGTTCCCAACGGAAAACTCTTCTCCCAGACGGATCCCGTGCACCGGTACACCAGGGTCCCCACACATACCAGCCAAATCCCCTAAAAAAAGAAACATATACAATATGATAAAGGACAAAAATGCCTGAAGCAAAATGTATGCAGGTAACGTTGTTATTTTATTGAAAACTCTAAATCTGACACAAACCATTAAAACCATTGACATTCAGCGTTTTTGGCTCAGTATGCACCTGCCCTATTACGAACACCTGGAAATAGTTATGTGTGCTGTCAGTGTGCACCTAAAAATTCCCTTTAAGCCAGCCCAATTTAGATCCTTTGACAGCAAATGACTTGAAAACTATCATCTAGACACCCCGCAGGACTTTCAAACTTGCTCTATCACATTAAGATCTTATTTAAAGAGGTTAACCCAAGATTTACACAAGATGATGAGTAATTTCATTCATATTTATTGAACAACTCTCTGCGGTAGACCATGCAAGGAGATATAAAAAGGGGCATTGCGGCGGCTTGGGTTAGGTGATAATTTACTCGGAATGAGAAAGCACAAGGGACAGAACATTTTCTTTAATTTTCCTGCTCGTAATGCAGACGCCGCATTGCAAATCCTCTTATTTTTGATCCATTTACAAATGATCTTTCTATTGCTCCGTGCCTCTGTGATGCTCAACAAACAATCACAAATGCTGAATTAAGCCGAGGCTGAAGTAAATAAAAAAAATATAACTACTATTTATACAATATATCATTTTCACAAACTCACAGTGACAGGGTGCTTATTATCCACAGGGTGTGTAAAAGGCTCTTTACAAAAAAAGCTGAATGCAGTTTTTGACAGCCGGCAGAAAGAAACCGTGCAATCTATAAGAAATATGAATGTTATGAATTGTGATATTAACCTGTCAGTGGTTTTATAGCAAGGGATGAGGCTCTTCTGGCATATAGGATGGCTGCAAAAGACTGATGTGTTTATAGTGGAGCAGGGCAGCTCATTACCTGGTAGGCATGTGGGAGTCTTTGTCTCAGAGCCCAGTATGAGAAGATTAAAGCAGTTTATGGAGGGACAAAAACCTCGCCCTTCAAGGCGCTGCCTAGATGGCAATATTGTATTACTGCCTGCCGATGTGGGCTTTGATTCATCATCTCGCACGCCTACGAGACCTCGGAGACGGTGTCGTCTCGAATGCAAAAAAACAACTGCTGGCTTAAAGGTAAAGCATGTACCGGAGCAATGTGGCAGGGAGCCGCTCCACTGGCCGTCCAGCTGGCACATGCGGGTGGTGTTGCCCACAATGGTGCGCTGGCCCATGCAGCTGAAGCGGATAACGGATCCCACCGTGTGCCTGTCCCCCGAAATCTGCACGTATGGAGGCAAGCTGGGACGATCGCAGAGAACCACTGTGACAGAGGGATAAAAGTTAAGAAAGTTTTGATGGAATGCAAACATTACCCACAATGCATTATGTTGGATTTAATGATTTAATTATTGAAAACTGTAAACAGGTTACAAATAGGCTATAAAATTAGCATATTAAAGGAAAAGACCACAGTTTTTCAATATTTTACTATGTTTTTACCTCAACTTAGATGAATTAATACAGACCTATCTTTTTTCAATGCGTGCACATTTATCTTTGTACAGCGCCTAAAGTTTTATTTTCTGCCACCATACTTACTCGTGTAACTACTCATGCAACAATAGGGAAACATGGAAGTGTTTGGTGGCTTCTAAATTCATCCCTGTTTGGAGCCATAGAAATAAATGGGGCTAGGCTAAATGCTAACACATTCACAAGGCGCTGTACAAAGATTAAAAGTGCACACATTTAAAAAAGATAGGTATGTATTTATTTGCCTAAGTTGAGGTAAGAACTTAGTAAAATATTGAAAAACGGTGGTGGATTAGTCAATTTTCTTAAAAAAAAAAAAAAAATCCAGATAATTTACTCACCACCATGTCATTCAAAATGTTAATGTCTTTCTTTGTTCAGTCGAGAAGAAATTATGTTTTTCGAGGAAAACTTTCTAGAATTTTTCTCATTTAATGGACTTTATTGGAGCCCAACACTTAACAGTTTTAATGCAGTTTAAAATTGCAGTTTCAAAGGACTTTAAATGATCCCAAACAAGGCATAAGGGTCTTACCTAGCGAAATTATTGTCATTTTTGGCAAGAAAAACAAAAGCACTTTTAAACCACAACTTCTCGTCTTTCTCCGGCTGTGTGTCGAGCCAACGTGACCTCACGTAATTGCGTAATGACATAGAAAGGTCACATGTTACATATTTGAAATGACATTTGCGGACCATTTTAAACAATAACCTGACACAAAGACATTAATTAGTATCATTCCACATACAACAACGTCGGAACGGTCCTCTTTCTCCACACTTGTAAACACTGGGGCGTAGTTTCGCATATGTCATCGGTGACCTTTTGACAGATTACGTGAGGTCGCGCTGGTGCGCCACACGACCGGAGGAAGACGAGAAGCCGTGGTTTAAAAGTGCATACTTTTCATTTTTCCCGCCGAAAATGACAATCGTTTCGCTAGATGGGACCCTTGTGCCTCGGTTGGGATCATTTAGAAACTTCTTTGAAACTGCAATTTTAAACTGCAATAAAACTGTTAAGTGTTGAGGTCCATTAAAGTCCATAAAAATTTGAAAAATCCTGGAATGTTTTCCTCAAAAAACATAATTTCTTCTCGACTGAACAAAGAAAGACATCAACATTTTGGATGACATGGTGGTGAGTAAATTATCTGGATTTTTTTTTCTTAAAAAAAAATTATTTGACTAATCCTTAAATGATTTATGGGTTTATGGCTCAAAAGTCCAGTCAATATCAAATTAAACACTAGCCATTCAGAGTCTGTTCTCAGGATAACCAACAATGTAGAAAAAAGGTAGAAGGTATTTTTTACAGTTGTTATATCGACTTAGCAGTACTTTTGACATCCCCACTCACATAGGCACATGGGTAGGGAACGGTCCCAGGTGCCGTCTCCCTGACAGCTTAGTGTGCTGGTGCCCAGCAGGTAGTATCCAGGGTTACAGCTGTATGTTACTGCGGTCTGGAAACTGTAACGATGAGGCCCGCTGGGCAGGACCTGTCTGACACCATTCTCAACATGACCTGGTTCAGTGCAGTTCACAACTGAGACGAGAGAGAGAGAACAACTTATGAAAAATAGCACCGCGAAAACTCTTCAGAGAAATGCATGATTGAACGATGTGAGAAATACAGAAGATTAGGGATATCCAACCAATCCATCTCCCCTCTCCACCAAGTCACCACTAAACACACAGGGGCAATATCATTAACGTGCTGTGCCACTTAAGCATGCAGTATTTTAGTGCACATACCTGCGTTTTCTTCAATAAACACACAAAATTCAGTTTAGCCTGACACTTAATGTGCTTAAATTTGCAAATTTAAGCTACTCACCATAAACGCAAAACCCCCAAATAGACAGAACATGATAAATGTCTGCTTATATCTGTAACCCAATAAACGCAAAGAGTTGCGTCATCGGTGTCTGGTGTAAAGACAGGCTGAGGACATGAACTGGGGTCAGACAGAGATAAAAGATCGAAAAGCAGAGATGGAGACAAAGAGAGCAGAGACAAAAATAGGGGGCGGTGTGTTCGATATGACCCAAATGGAGAGAAGCAATCGAGGCTGAAGCCAGCAGATGTTTGTATTGGTTCACATACTGGAAGAAAAGCAAAATAAACTAAATA
Source organism: Misgurnus anguillicaudatus (assembly GCF_027580225.2). NCBI lineage: Eukaryota > Metazoa > Chordata > Actinopteri > Cypriniformes > Cobitidae > Misgurnus > Misgurnus anguillicaudatus. The sequence continues at coordinate 18,448,142 of NC_073356.2, forward strand.
ATAGTTCAATGTAAAAATAGCTCTGGCCAAAGTGGGAAGGTGAGTAATGTTTAAACTATTAAAAAAAAAACTCTAAATAATTTAAAGCAAATATTTAGTGAAACAGTTCTGGTGACTTTTTATGTATGGTTACGGGAAAACAATGAACCCAAATAAAAAGACAGACTTCCTTATTAGACTTAAGAGTGTTTCTTGTGCTGAATATGTCCAGCAGCGTTCCTTAAAACCTCTCCAATAGGGGCTGCTTGTCAACAGCATTAGACTTTCAGGGAAGTAATGCATGCTAATGCCTTTAATAGCTTTTCGCAGGGCCAGCCAAAACCATTTTCAATGATAACCCTATTAATAACTGAAAATACTGAAGAGAAAGAAAAAATAATTAAAGAAAGAAAGAAAGAAAGAGTTTATTTGTGCCGGGCATAATTCAATACCAAAATTGATGCTCCTGGCGGCCAGTGGCAATTTTGCGGAGAGGTGGTTCAATTATCTGCCGATATGAGTCTAACCAACTTATCTGTGTGGTTTAGGAGGCCATTTTGGAGATAGAAGTGGCTCACTCAGACACAAATTGGTGCTGATTAGCAAGGCTGCACAGAAGCCTACTGAATTATTGATGCAGCTCGGAGCCCCGGCATTTTTTACCAGCTCCTTTTGTGCCATTAAGCGTGCTCCTTCCCACGCTCCGTGCTAATGATAGGCCATGATGGAGAGGAGACCGTGACTGATATCATCAGACCACTTCAACTTCCTTAGTCACAGTAAACACACATTTATAATATAAAGAGAAGGAAGGGTTGAGAGGACGGGAAATGCTTTAAACTTTATTTAGGGGATAAATCAGATCAATGGTAATCAAAGGTATACTCTTTCTGTGTATTTGCATCTTACGGGGTAATTACGTCCCATTTGGCATCTATATAGGATTATACAGATTACCAATTACTGTATGAGACCTCAAATAAACATATTAGGATTATGATAATAAAGTACATTGCAAAACCAATGCATTTTCGGTCAGCATTTGCGAACAAACCACATGAGGTCATAAGGTCTCATACAGACATGTGATGAGCTGTCGGCTGTTAATCAGTTGTCACCGCAGACACGACCTTACCGGGAACAGTTTCAAAATTTATAAAAAAAAGAGTAAAGCTGTTTACAGTACAGTATATATGCAGACCTTATTTTCAGGCTCTTAAAATAAAACTCTTATTTTAAGTCCTTTATTACATTCAGTTAGTAAATTATTGAATGAGAACTACATATAACACAATGTGCTCTTGTTCTGAACCATGCTGAGCTGAATAGAGCAGTCAAGCTCAAAATGAAAATTTTAAAGCAACACACAGCCTTACTCACACTCCCTGTTTAGGTGACACACACACATACACATGCACACTTTGGATTGGCTCTGATGAAGCTGCAGAACTTACTTTTGCACTTGGGCAGAGCGTTGCTCCACTGGCCATTGAGCTGACAGTGAGATTTGACGACACCTTGCAGAACATAACCGGGGTTGCAGGCGAACCGCACAATGTCATTGAGGTTAAACTGCGTTCCCTGAGTCACACCATTAGCAGGGGTGCCTGGATGTCCACAGGTGATAGCTACACGACATCACAGCAACAGTTAATATAGCATGCATGATTATTGCACCTACATTGGAAAATTATTATTAATATTGCATTTCTTACGAATGCAGACAGGAGTCTTCCCAGACCAGCGGTGGTCCTGCTCGCAGATGCGGACGGATACACCGATCAGCCTGAATCCGGGATTACACTGGTAAACGACGCTGCCTCTGTAGTTGTAGTTCTCTCCAATGATCTGACCGTTCACAATAGGCTCTGGTGTGCCACAGTGTCCAGCTGATGAAGAAGCACATTGTAAAGTTTACAGCAAATAAAGGTGTGGTTATCAGAGTCAATTTCTAAATGCAGAAGTCTAATTTGACCTATATAAAGTGAAGTGAAAACACTCACATAGACATTGGACCTCAGCTCCACTCCACAGGCCATTGGACATGCACTCTCTTACTCTGGAGCCCACCAGTGTATAACCCGTGTTACAGGAGAAAATAGCTGTAGCTCCGTACACGGTCAACGTTCCTATTTTATTCCCATTCGGAGGTGTTCCGAGCTCTCCACAGGAAATGACTGGGTCAAATTTAAATAAGGATTATGTTAGTAATCATTATATATATATATATATATATATATATATATATATATATATATATATATATATATATATAAAAACAAATAAAACCCTATAAATATATAATAACATAGAAGAAATTATTTGGCCTGGAAAGAAATCAGTCCAGACCATGTAGTCTCAATGTGAACCATGGTTCACTAATCTGTAACCGATCTGCTTTAGAAAAACAGTAACACTGATCTGTATTTTGGGGGAGATTATAAGATCTACTATGCATACTGCAGTCTTTTGTGAAGAACTATAGGTTATGTATATTGAAGAGGGATACAAGCACACTCACTTTCACAGGACGGCCTAGGCTCAGGGTAATCCCAGGTGCCATTAGCCTGGCAGCGGATGACCCTTTGACCCTTGTAGAAATATCCAGGGTCACATGTCAGCATCATCATGGCCTCATATTTATTTTGCATGCCGTAAATAAGTCTCCATCTCCCATGATCCACTGTGGAGTGGCTGATGTCAGGGCAGGTCACAGCTGAAAGTGAGATGGGGGTTAAAATTTTAGACCAAAAAATTTCTAACCCTAAAGGGGGTCGCACACTGGACAAGATGCGCAGCGCTGAGTCATGAATCTAAAACAGAACACATTATTTTCTATGAATGTACGCACACCGGCGGCCCCTGGCAGCGGGCGCTGTGACTCAGGACGCTGCTCAAATCCCTGTTGCGCCACAAATGCCACTCACATAATTTAACATTAAAAAACATAATATTTGTCCCAAATCGTTAGCGATTAACATTGGCTGCTAAAGTATATTTTGCATTTTGAAGTAGACGCTATATGACTAAGCTCGCGCTATTTAATGTGCACTTCTGGTGTACGATACCTCCGAGTTGTCTCTGGGCTTCTTGTCCGGTGTGCGACCCCTTAACACAAGGGTTTAAAAGTTTGGGACCACTAGTGAAAACACTGCATGAATGTTTCTAATTCAGTACATTGTTTATTATTACAAATGATTCCACAGGGCTGTTAAATGTTTTATTCTGATTGGTTGAAAATGTTTCACAGGTGTTGATTATTTTTCTGCAAAACGCAAACCTGACCTGTTAAATATCTTAAAATAACCGCCAGAGCAATGTCTGTGGTAACCATGGTATAAGAGAAAATAATGCACACTTTACGTCATGCCGCATTACCAGCTTGGGTGTGCATTATTTTCGAAAAATTTAACGGCCCTTTGTTAATTATTCCTTACATATCATCTACGCAGCAAAGTTGAATCGAAAAATGCATACTTTACTATAGCAATTTTAGAAAGATTAAAGTTTAAAGTAAAAAAGTACAATTTTGCCCAATCCTAAAACTTTCTCTTTAAGATTTAAACCCTGCAGACCCACAAACAGGACCAAAACTGCATCATCAAATTATAATAGTTGTGGAACACAAAGTTTTCTGTAAAATAAGACAATTTTTATAAATTTACTCCAAAGTATGTGGGTAGATGACTCTTTTAAATGCAGGCATGCCCAATTCTGCAAAAATTCTAATTATACTGCAGAGCATAAGTATTAAAACTAAAATCCCAAATATTTAACATAGTCCCAGACAGGATATTTTGTAATTCGAAAATAATTTTAAAAAGAATTCAGCTATACACTGCATTTTGTCTTGTTATCAACCATTGCAAACAAAACATTAACACTGATCTCAAACTGATGGACTTTTTAAATCAACTTTGGTTGACCGTATGAACTTACGGACACAACGAGGGCGGGTCTCCATCGGGCTCCATCTCCCTGATTCTAGGCAAACCGTTGACACAGGCTGAGCGTTGGCCAATCGGAAGCCAGGGTTACAAGAAAATGTGACCCTAGAGCCGAGAGTGAAATGCTGCCCTATGACAGTCCCGTTTACCGGAGCGATGGGCATCCCACACGATACAACTGCAAAAGAGATAAAGACATTGAATTCTGAAAGCAAAAAAAAACCCAGAGGAATCTGTATGTTTCTTTTTAGAAATCTATTAGACTGCAAAGGCGGCATTAACACACGGCATGCGTCAGATGTGCTATGATCAGCATGTTTGCTTGCATTGCATCTTTGTAAACACTCAGTGAGCACACACCGCAAGCAGCGTGTGACTGTGCAAATATGAGCTTGCAGTGGTTTTTGAAAGGTAAACAAGAGTGGCTAGCAAGCAATGGGCTCAACCCAAGATGAAGATTACATCTGGGCATTGGCTGCAGAAAACCTGATGTTTTCAGCATCATTTACAGCTGCTGGCGGTAACCAGAGAATGACGCAAACAACACACAATGAATGGAGGATCTGTAACTGGACACTGAAGCTGCACTTAAAAATGGATAAATGCCATTGCATTACATAACAAAATTGCCAGTTTAAGGTCTATAGTCATTGCATTTGTGGTTACAAATGTACTACATCAAAACAGTCCTCTGTAGCACAATGGCTTATTTTATCTCCATTTTTCAATGGATTGATGTATAATATATACATATGCATAACACTCAATTTTGCACTGGCCCTGGGTCAATTGAATTATACTTTCAACTATTAAAAGCCAACCTTGGTGTACTGTAACAGAGCGAAGGGAGAGCTCAGAGTCTTCTGGCCTGAGGCATCTCGCACCGTTCCTGTCAAATTGAAATCTGCTTCTCTCACGGGCAACGCCCCTTGTTAGTCAGGGAGAGGTGATGAAACGCAATGCTTGGTAGACTGGAAAACCCTGGACACCGTGGTGGTCCCGAATGTTAACTGCCTCTTTCTAAGAAGGCTCTCCCCTCGGACAGCACATTAGCAATACTCTCGCAGCTATGGCTCCCATTTATTGTGATGAGCAATCTGACAGATGCAGCAATGCGTTAAACATTGATGGAATACAGAATTAGCCTCCCGGTCCTTCACCGAAAGTACAGAGATGGCGGCTTGGGTGGGGGGGGCTTGAGTCAAGAAGGGGTGGAAGATGATAAGCACCAGACTTTGGTCCGACTTACCTTGGCACAGTGGCACCGGAGCATTCCATTGGTGAATGCCTTGCGGGGTACGGGTACAGGTGGCGGTGGTCTGGCCAATCAGGTTGAAGCCCCGGTCACAACTAAAGCGCAAGGTGCTGCCCAGCTTCGTGCCTGTCTGACTGTGTACTGAACCATTCACTGGAGGGTCTGGGGTGCTGCAGTACGCCGCTAAAGCAGACACAAACGTAAACACAACTAGTCAAGTTAAGCTCACATTCATCCGTGCTGTGTCTGGTCCAAGGCATCTTTCATTCCCTTTCAATTCCTCATCCTGTTGACTGGAAATAGCAAATATTAATGCAGACGGGAGCAGGGGATTGATTAAAAAGATCTACAATATTGAACAGAGTAACAGGGACCGCCCACTTCTTCAGAGGCTTTCGTTTAAGAAGTACTTTTCCCTATACATTTTCTCCATAAGGATTTTAAGAAAGTGTTCAATGAAAAGTTCTAAGCCACGAATCAAATGAACACAGCCAGTGCACTTCTCTGAAATAAATCACAAGTACAAGCTTTAATTCTATGTCAAAATCATAGAGGTACAGTATTAGAATTAAACATTTTGGGGCAGTTCCCCGGACAGGGTTTAGATTAATCCAGGACTTTACCCTTAAGACTTGTCTGTGAAACCAGGGGATACTGTACTAGCATTTATTGCTCGAGCTTAAGGTAGGCATGACTTGCAAGGTTTGCATTATTGTTAAAAATCAATTTCTCTACAGAGACAACAAATGAGAATTTGATTTCCTGTACTCGAGTGCTGTGGGAAATCACAAAAGACCATTAAGGATACATAATAATAATAATAATGAAGATCTATCCATGTGTGTACACATGTTGTTTTTCTGTCTAAATGGTAATTCAAAACACAGCTACTGTATGAGTCCTTATACAGAGTTGCCGTATTCAAGCCAGGCAACAATCTGTAATATCAAATGAGATCAGATATTGGATATTCCTGGTGCAGATTAAATAAAAAGAGGGAATTAATTGATATGGGCATGGGATTAAATGAAGTATTAAGGAATCAGAGAGGAAAGAAATGAGGAAATAGACAGGCATGTATAATTGCTCTTTGTAATAGCAAGTTACCACCTGAACTATTTAATTAACAAAAGTATCACTATAATTAAAAATATTCATATATAATTTCACCTTTAATATTGGGAATATTAAAATTAAAGTGGAGTTGGGTGGTTAAGGGATAGCAAATACTGTAATTATCCATTTAAATATCATTAAAAAATAAAAAATGCTCATTTTAGTCAAGCACCATATATTAGCTAGCAAGTGTTTCTGTACTGACTGACATGATAAAGTTAGTCTAATGCTTATTGTTGGCTCCTTAGACAAAATATGAAATACCTTCTTATTCAAGTCGCTTTATATATGTGAAAAACTTAAATGTAAGATTGAGTTACATTTAAATTTTATTTAACATTTTGTTTGAGTACTGTGTGAAAGGCCCCTGTGTTTTAGTTCCTCACACGAAATGATGAAAAGAGTGAAAGCTATTGTAACGCAGTGTCAGACAAGGAATAATGAAAAGATGTAGAAACTGTGATGCAAGGGTAAATCCTTGGGTTTCAAGAGACAAACTTTGGGTTTCTATTAACAACACTGTGGCCGAAAATGTCTTCAGTCTTTTATCTCATCAGTAATAACAGTGCAGATTTCACATAACAGAAAAATGTGAATTTTAAATACACGTACATTTATTTTCAACTCAGCGATGGGTCAAAAAGGGACAAACCCAACCCGTACGGTTGTAATTTAACCTATGTTGGGTTGTTTTAATTCAAAATGCTGGATTCTTTTAACCCATTGTTGGGTCAAATGTATGATTGGCTTTGTCCCTATCTGACTAAATACTGGGTTGAAAATAACCCTGAATCTTTTTTACAAGGATACATTTCCCACTTATGGTTTTAAATGGTTAGCTCATCCAAAAATGAACATTATGTCATTAATGACTCACCCTCATGTCGTGCCAAACTCGGAAGACCTCCGTTCATCTTCGGAACACAGTTTAAGATGTTTTATATTTAGTCCGAAAGCTTTCTGACCCTCCGTTGAAAATGTATGTACGGTATACTGTCCATGTCCAGAAAGGTAATGAATACATCATCAAAGTAGTCCATGTGACATCAGTGGGTCAGTTAGAATTTGTTGAAGACTTTATTCAATATTGTTTTCTCTTCCGGGACTGTTGTGAATCCACGTTTACCACAATGCAGTGACGCCGATGACGTACAATGCTGCTGACGTGTTATCTGGTGCGCCCAAGCTTCGTTTACAGTCTGAGGGATTAGGACATATGCGGCATGCACACTTACACTGTTTTAAAAAATATTGCAATACCGAAATACAAACAATGTAGAATAGCTTGAATACAGTGTGCGTCTCCCTTAGATTGTAAACAAAGCTCGGGCGCACCAGATAACACGTCAGCAGTGTCGTACAGCAGCGTCACTGCAGTGTGGTGAATGGAGATTCACAACAGACCCGGAAGAGAAGACAATGCTGAATAAAGTCATAATTTTTGTTATTTTTAAACCCAAAATGTTTTGTCGATGCTTTAACAAATTCTAACTCACCCACTGATGTCAAATAAACTACTTTGATGATGTTTTTATTACCTTTCTGGACATGGACAGTATATCGTACATACATTTTCAATGGAGGGTCAGAAAGCTTTCGGACTAAATATAAAACATCTTAAACCGAGTTCCGAAGATGAACGGAGGTCTTACGAGTTTGGAACAACATGAGGGTGATTATTTTCATTTTTGGAAGAACTAACCCTTTATATGGTTTAGAGTGCTGCGGGTAGTTTTTGTTACGTATGCTACTTGTTGGTTACATAGGACTGGCCATAAGATAAATATTAGTGAAAATTTGACCATACCGTTGTTCACTACCTAGCTAAGACCCACAACCCACAGCTATGCAGTTAATAATGAATAAATGAAAACAAACTTTCATTCTGCTGGTCTCTCTTTCACTAAGTTATTGCTGTCAATCTTCAACCTTTAACACAAAATCGGATCTGTCATCGGTTATTAAGACAGGACAGAAAGTTCAGTGTACATTAAATGGTCACTACAAACCGTAAAAAAACAATGTGCATGTTTGTGTGTGTGTGCAAGAAGTGGGACTTGCTACAGTCTGTGGAGATAAAAGATGGATTAGGAAAGAAAACAGTGCAAAGCTTTATGTCTGTCCCGCCATCTGTTTTTTTCCCACTGAGGTATTGCTACAGAAGGAAAACCATATTGAGCAGGGAAACCTAGGTGTGCTGCAGCCGCGAACTCAGACTGTCACGCGGCCCTATATCAAAAATCTATCATGCGAGGAGGGAGCGAGGGAAGCAAAACAAGCTGATGACATGAGACCGAGCCTGATGAGTGAGACAAAGATGTGTGTGTTCTCAAAAACTAATGATTGGGAGCATAAGGAAACCTTTTAAATATTCATAACTCATTTACAATAATGCCATTGCATGACTTGAGAAAGCACCAGGTTTTGATGAAGCCACAAGCTACATGCCAAACAAGCTGTAAACCAAACAACATTATTTTAATATTTCTTAAATTAAAATACATTTAATTGTAACTAAACTCTTTTGGGAATGTGTATGTTTAACTGCACGCGGTCACAAACCTCAAGTCAGCAAGCAAGTCGCATGTTAATTCAGGAACTCTGACAGATTCAATCAGGTTCAGATTCATTAAATTCAGGCTACAAACTCTGAACTTAAAAATATCATTTTAGAAGCGCTGCAGCTCAGCGGTGCAAGAAACAATGGCTTGAGGAAATCCATATGCAATTCTGCATCGTCTGCCGGAGCTTAAGTGTTTAGATGATGAATCTGAATCCTCACCTGAGTAGCGAATACGAAAACCCTTGTGGCTCGAGGTATGATCGAAGGACCAGTGCAGAAAAACTCTGTTTGAGGAGCTGGTGATACTGAGGGGAGATGAATAGTTTCCACTCAGAGATATAAGCAGTGGACTCTGTCTTGAGGGACCTGTGGGTAAAACAGTGAACATAGACATAATAAAAATGTTTTGTTTTGGTAACACTTTACAAAAAGGTTATATATGTTAACATTAGTAAATGCTTTAGCTAACATGAACTATCAATGAACAATACTTCTAAAGCATTTACTAATGTTTATGCTATTTTCAGCATTTACTATAGAGGAGAGCAGGGGCAAACGTTTTCAGTAAAACATAATTTTAAAAAGATAATGTTAAAGACAAATATATATTTTTGCTGTGGTCAATAACTCACAGGTGTGGTCTATCAATACCAACTCAAATGCAAAACAACTTAAGTATAATTTCACTTTGAACATAAGTAGCGCAAAGTGACACACAGGTCGGTCAAAAGTAACACAACAAAACAAGATAGATTTTTGTGTTAGACTAAGTTTTAGTAAATATACATGACTGTGACCTTGTTAACATATAACTGCAAACATATTTTGTAATTTATCTTTGCAAAAAATAATGCAATTACATTTTCATTTTAAATTTCAGTTTTATCAAATGTTTCAAAAGCAACCCGACAGTACAAACGAATTGTTGAAAATAAAAAAATTGAACAGTTTGAACACTATAAAATTAAATCAAATTATAATAATATAATTTTTTTATATAATACAACAATTGTTACTTCCGTCCCGACAGGAACTCCTGCCATTTAAACTCGATTTACTTTTATTTTGAAAACTCTGAGAAGTCAAACTTCAGGATATGTTAAGTCACTAAATAACTTGTAGATTGATCAGTAATGTAACACAGTGGTTCTCAAACTTTTTCTGCGTGCGGCCCCCCTTGTGTACACGCATATCTTCACGGCCCCCCCAAAGAAAATTTATGACAAGAAACTGTTTTAAAACTCAACTTTTGATTAAACAAACATATTAAATGATACGAAGCAGTGCTGTTGGTTAGTAGTCTTATTTTTTTTAAGGTTTCATTGCACAGAATTCATGATAAATTAATTTATTTTATAAAATGTCATAAAACTGGGGCCCCCCTGGCACCATCTCGCGGCCCCCAGTTTGAAAACCATTGATGTAACATATAAAAAGAGAAACAGAACGTGTTACAGTAAAAGAAAAAAATGACCGCTTTAGGAATTTACTTACAGTTATCATGGTTGAAAACAGCTTTCCGGACCTAAACACGTGAAACGGTGACGAAATAACGCAATATTTGTCAACTTTGTCAAATGTTAACACGGCTTGGAGATCGCTTTGTTACTTTCGTCCCGTGTTACTTTCGCTCCGGTTCTCCCCTATTATTAAAATTCAAAGTTGTAACTGTTAATAATAGTTAAGGCACCATGAACTAACATATATAACGGTACTGACATTATTCACGTTAACAAAGATTAGTAAATGCTGAAAAACTATATTGATCCGCATTTACTAACGTTACCAAATACAACCTTATTGTAAAGTGTTTCCTGTTTTTCGTATCCAGAATAATCTCACAACAGATGTGTATGTTTGACAACCTGAAATTTCAATGTTTGTTCGGAGATATTTATTAACCTTTATTATAAAACGGGCAGTTCTGGTTCTACATTCTTATTGGTTGAAACGCGTTCTAAGCCGTGATAAAATACCCTGGTAAACCCACGGTTAGGACCGCATTACATAGGTATCACTGCGCCACTGTTGCTGCATACTGATTTATGAAAATAAACACCACAGTCTTTAATCATATTTTTAATTTGTATACAATTGCACAATTGTGGCGATATCCAGATAAATGGCAATAAATATTGTTGAGTCATCTCATCAATAAAGATAAAACTCAAATTCATTCTGGCCTCTTTTTGCTACCTGTCCCAACTTTTTTTGGAATGTGTAGCTCTCATGACATCAAAAATGAGCCAATATTTGGCATGACATTTCAAAATGTATCACTTTCAACATTTGATATGTTATCTATATTCTATTGTGAATAAAATATAAGTTTATGAGATTTGTAAATTATTCCATTACTTTTTTACTCACAATTTCTACAGTGTCCCAACTTTTTCTGATTTGGGGTTGTACTTTGTTTGGCGGAAGAGTAATATTTGTACTAATATAATTACAACTTATTTGTGTTTTATTTTATAAAATCCTGCTAACGTTATACATATGAAGTAACCGTTTTATAAAAGCAATAACCCCCTGCGAATCAGTGGGGTTACAGTGCATTTTATAACAGCTAAGGGGGTTTAGGCACGACGCGAATAACGTCCCTTAGCTGTTATAAAAAGCACTGGTAACCCACTGATTCTTGGAGCTTATTGCTTTATTACACATGTATTGTGATATTAATAATGTATTTCGGTCTTATGAAAGTCATGAGTCTTGAATTTGGGATTTGTAAAATAGCCTACATACAGCACATAAAAAGTTAATGTTGTAAATTCAAACATATGAAACTATATCTGAACACTTTACATATGAGATCATCAAGGTATATTTAGTTTAAATGAACTCAATACGGTTTCCTACTTTACTAGACAGCTAATCATGACATTTTTCAGGAAATCAGGATTTTTTTATTTTAATTCTATCACGTACAGCCACTATCAGTAGACAAATATCTTACAAACTCTGAATTGGCATGTTTCGCAACAGCAGTGAAGCCACTGGGTCATTTGCCATGCATTTCTGTCACAACAGTTATTCCAGTTTTTCGTGGTTAATGCCGAACGACAGCATTCCTTTCAAAAACTCCACCGGTGGCGTTTTCAGGTCAACTCAACTCTGATTCAGCTCAAAGTGGCCTGCGTGCATTAAAGGTTACTGCAGATGTCACAGTGGGGTCTCAGCCGAGCTGCAGGGAGGTGAGGGGATCTGGTACGATCTGTCTGGTTTTGGCATGTTGTGAAAAGTGAAATCTGCTTGGTGTTGTGATGCGAGTTGAAAGGATAATCGGCATCGAGCGTGCCGGCTCCCCTTGGGACTAACTCGCACTGCTCCTGGATGACACTCAGATATGCACACCAGCAGAAGCGCTTTGTCACTCTCAAGGATGCGTAGCACAACACAGCTTTGAGTTTTCACATGTTTATAAGAAAATTTCACAATAATTGTTTTTAAAATTATAATTATAATTGAGATCAGATGCAAAAGCCTCTAAAAGCCTTGTAATGACCGAATTCTCTCTGCATTTATTATATGTTCATTTAATATTTTTGCTTCAAATCCCCACCTCAGGCCATTTAAAAATACAGTTTTTGGGCAAAATTTGCTAAATGCCACGCAGATTTTTCTGTGAATCACATTCAAACTTGGGTCACTTGTGAGGACTTGGACCCAAATGCAACACTGTGTGGCAGTCATATGGATTACTGTGCCCCCTAAAGTGTAGTTGCATCTTAAGTGATTTTGCAACTGTTTACCATGTCTTGTCCAAAGAAGTGGATTATTTTTAAGTGGCTTTTTGCCAAAAAAAAAAACTTGCATGCAGTTTTGCAGTGAAGGAGAGTCAAATTTGTTAAATTCAAATACAATTATTAAAGTGACTTCTTTTTGACCTTTTCATTGCCATTAAAGTGAATTGTCTGAACCTAAAAATAAAAGCCTGATATAAAAAAGAAAACATGTCAGTCGTACCTAGAGGGTTTTGCATCAGAAATCCTCAGCTGTTACTATAAATGAAGTAAATACTATATAAATATTATTTCTATTTGCCATTATCTTATTTTATGTATTAAGGGCCGTTCACAGTAATAATAACATTAATCATAATAATAATAATTCTAAGACAAAAGTGGAGTTTACACCATAACTATAACAATAAAAATACAAATGAACGATATCATTGGGGTCACTTTTTGGGCGATTTTTTTCCCACCTGATGAACGATAAACCATTGACAGCCAATCGAATCTATTTGAACTTCAAGTGCACGCGCACTTGAAATGACAGTGGAAAAGCTCAATGCAGAGGTCGATAACATAAAATTACCTCAGGTATCCAGCGCTGATGCACTGTGAAATTCACTACGTCATGTTTTTTTCCTACCAGACTGACTATGCCAAAAGGTAAGATATTAACTTAGATTACACAAACTAAATTCTCTGTTTAGACTTATATGAAACGCAGCGTGTTGAGGACATCTACTGGTTACCCGCTTTGTAAATGCAACAAGAACAGCATATTTACATATTCAGTGACATGTACACAATTGCAAAAGTTTTTATTACAAGAAATATCGTTATAATGTGGACTCTAATATATTTATTGTTATAGTTATCGTAATAATGTGAACGGCCATTTAATCTATTGTTTAATAATTTTTCCTTCTAGTTCTTTTTTTCCTTATTTGAAAGTTGTATGTCTTGTCTATACTTATGGTCCATTGTATTGACGTGTTAAATGCGATGACTCTTCATGTGTGTCATCTGGCCCATCTGACCTCTAATCTAGTTCCTAATCTAAGTCTAAATAGGATCACTTTGACCCCAGCATAGCCGCTGACCTAAGAATGGCCCTGAACAGACCCCTTCTGGCTAAAGCAATTTTCTTTTGCCGTCTACAAAGGGTTTACACTGAGTCAAAGCAGGGGTCATCCCTATTGGCCCCTCTACAAATTTCTCTCTTGCTCAATACATCGAGGTGGTCTGTGAAGTGGATGTCAGTAATTGTATTGGAAAGAGTAGAAAAGGAAAGCATCTCGCTGCTCATCCGAACCAGCGTCAGTGCTGTTATGTTTTAATCCAATTCAATATCGTTCTCAGATTTCATCGCAATATCAAAAATAAAAACCTTAATAAATTGTGTTAATTATATACAATTATACTTATCACCTATTTAAACTAATAACAAATACAATACATATAATAATAATAATAATAATAATAATAATAATAATAATGTCATTATTCTTAATAATAATAACAATAATATTGTTATTGTTATGATTAATAAATAATAATAATAATAATAATAATAATAATAATTATTATTATTATTCTTAATAATAATAATAATAATAAATATAACAATAATATTATTATTGTTATGATTAATAATAATAATAATAATAATAATAATAATAATAATAATAATAACACATATAATATTACAATTAATAATATAATAATTATAATAACAATTCTAAACAGTTGTTGTTGTTGTTATGCCATAAAGACCAAGAAAAGCTCTTTAGATTTATTACAGTATAAAGTAAATAAACATCTCTCACCATCAAATATCTCAAGCTCATCAAACTGTCTGCTGGTCTGGAAGTGTTCAACGGTGAAAGTAATGTTGTAACCTGAATCCACCTTTACCACCCATGAGCAGGACTCAAAGTGGGGTAGACTGCTACCCGGTGACTGGCTTAGGATTATACCCGTAGAGGCTGTTAGCACTTCGTTCATGGGACAGGTAACTGTGAGAAGAAGAAAGAAAAGCTAGTTTAGCTCTATACATTATAATCCATTGATTATAATAAATTAAAAAAGGAAAGGGTTTTAGCATCAGTTATGCTAGCAATGGTGCAAAACAGTAAGATTAGTTACAGGCAAATTCTGACCATCAAAGCTACCTTGTGAACCATTATACACCATTACTCAAAGAACACATGAAAGAAAACTTTGATTTAAGAAAACTACACATAATAACATTAGATTACAGTTGTGCATTTGCCAGACACGTTTAACCTACAATGCATTACAAAGTATTTATTTTATCAGTATGTGGGTTCCCTGGAAATCGAACCCTGTGATTTTTGTGCTGCTAACAGAATGCTTTACCTACCGAGCCACTGTAAAGGAACAGCAACAGATCTATAGCTAAATTTAATTTTGGCAGCAAATAAATCACTGACCAATTTGAGAATCAAGTCCTATTCTATACATGTATGGATACAGTAAACATCTACGGTAAAGGTCCAAATGCGGGTCGATGATAATCCAAAGCACCCTGAGCCGGTCCATCATAACCCAGACAACATTGATCACTGCTGCTCACATGGTTCATGAAGCCAGCCTGTTGCCACACGACATCATCGCTCTGAATCATTGATATTCCTATGGGGCTCACGGTGACATTTCCCCACATTTTACCTTGAATTATCAGGCGCTACGCAGCGCCCCTTCACAGGCATTTCGCTCAAATCTCGGAAGCCTGACTCTTATTTTCTCTGCAGCAGTCTGCATACAAAGTAAGAATCCAATGACAGCAAAAATGGATAAAGCCTAATCTCCGACACAATTCTATTATTTTTGTGCCATTTCTTTGGCATGACGTGGATGTCACGGATGAGCGGCTACATACGGAATGTACGGAAGCAAACCTGGCATAAGGCAGGGGGATTGTTATTATCAAATATTTATGACACTTACGTTTCGGATATGAAATATGGATTTTCTATTACTCATCTTGCTAAATAAATGCACTGATGCTTCGGAGCCCTGCTGGCGTAAATACTTTATGATCGAGTTGAGATTTTCACAACGGAGAAGAATAGGCGGCTCTCGTTTTCCGAGACCAGCTAATCTCATTGATCACCCCTGCTTATCTGAATATTGATGGAGTGCGTCAGTTTGCTTAAACCCTATAAATAATGAGATCCAGATGCGTTTCTATATTTAGCCTCTTTAATTGGGCTTAGCAACTGGTTTAGCACCTTAATTGGCCAACATTTAAACCCACGGCTCTGCGCGCTTATTATGATGGACATTCATCAAAGCAATAATTTCACGCATGATGTGCAATGTCCAGCTTCATGTGTCAGACGTCAGAAAAGTTATTCTTGTAATTACATTACTTCACAGGCCACTAAATCGCTTCGGTGACAATAATTAAATTAGTAAAGTTGCTTCGAAATAGATACATAGATATATCACACTTGCATACATTATTGTGGCCGTCCACGGTGTCTGCGCAAAGCTCGGGCAGATATGCAGGAATGATATAGCAGTTGCTTGCTGTTTTGACACGCTTCCTTTATGAGGGTAAAATATAGGAGCCCTGGGACTTACTGCAGAGCCTCTAAGGTAACATAAAATGTGAGTGTGATTTCATTGGAGGACAAACATTATCATTGGTGCGTATCAACGTCTTGAGTCTATCAGTACTGCATAAAGCATAATGCGTTCAGGTAAAAAATATACCACCAATAACCTACATCTGTGGATCTTGGTGCTTGCGCTCACAAATAACATTCTTTAAAGTGCGCATGTGGGTGTAACGGATGTTTATTTGGTCGTGCGTTCAGCTGTTTGAAAGCCGGCTGTTACCTGTAAGGCGGCTGATATTTTATAAATCATAACAGGGTGTATTGTTAATATTTGCGCTGTCAGTATATCCATTTTTTATATTGCAAAGAATAAAGTAAACCCTGTGCACCAGACATCGCCAGTTGCTCACCAAGCCGAGATCTGCGCAAAAAGCTCACAGTATAATACTAAACCCGAACAAAACGAAAAAGAGCGTGACCCTCTAAACTGAATATCCAGGCAAAATCCTCATCTTCCCAGGCCTGCATAGCAAAATTAACTCCCTCGGGTCGCCCTTATCCCCAAATCCACTTTGAAATGGACTGTCATTGGTTGAATGTAAACAACAGTTTTGGCGGCAGATCTTGACAGAAGAGAAAAAGGCATGTCAAAAATGCTCCTCTAACAATGACAGTTCAAGATTATCTACTGTAAGAGAGGGGGTTGGCATCTAAAAAGGGATTTTCAACTTAAAATGTCACCCTTCGGTGACAATTCATATGGGCTGCAATGAAATGCAAATGAAACCAAAAGAAAAGGAGGAAAAAATCCCAATAGAAAATACATTTAAAATGTCAATGTACAGCATTTATTTCCAGCTGTCAAGGATAAATGTCACACTTGCAGCAAACTGTCAACACAGGCCATTTAGACTTGTGTTTTGTTCTCCACATACAATTTCGACAAAACTGAGTACCATCACATTGCACAGGAATGAATTTTGGAGAACAGCTGGATTATTAGTAAATTTAGTAAATTAGGTATTAATATATAGAATAGGTGGTGGCAAAGAATGCATTGATACAATATGTTACATTGTTCTCTAATACCTACATAGAAGGTATGTGACTTTATTAAGTGCAAAAATGATCCAGAGACGATTTGACATGTCCATTTACAACCTTAGAATTTGTCTATTGGTCTATAATTACCTTATTTAAAAGAGTCATAAATAATGTTGAGCTCTGCTCTGATTGGCTGTTTCTCAGAGCGGCTCATTTCAGTGGCTCTGTGTTCAATTATTCAAAAAAATTGACGTTTCTGAGTGGTAAGTTTGTGTTTTTTTCATTATGGACCTGCAAAATGTAACATACAATGTTTTTCCAGCTACAGATTGGATTTTTTTTTTTTTGGATCCGAAAAATAGGGGCTACTGTCGCTTTAAGAGCGAGTTCTGCACATAGTCACATATACTGTAGCCTTTTAATCTATATCACTTTTAAGCTTGCTACGGAAGATTACATTTTTTACTGAGAGTACAGAAATGACTGACAGGACAATGTTGGAGGAAATTTTGCGAAACAGATCCAAATCATCAATGACAAATCAGTACTGCTTGCTTCCTGTACAGTTCGCAGCTTTGCACGATCGCGAATAGAAAGTGAATGCGATTTAAATGCCTGGATTACAAACACCATAATTATCCAACCAATTCTGTGAGAGAATGCAAAAGCATTTAAATTATTTTTTTCTCCCTTCATAATAGCCTGACAGGCAGGGCAGAGATACATGTTGCTTGCCTGAATGGAAGGCACAATAGCACCGGGACGTCGGGCTAGTGTTTTGCGAGCCCTAACCAAGCATTCCCCCAACTTGTCTGATTGCAAAATCGCCTGATTAAATGTATTATTTGGACAAATTTCATGACTTTTTAAAAACTTTCTGTTTTTTTTTCGTTTTTCAGCACTTTTCTAGACATGAAAAGTTAGAATTTAAAATTCCATAACTTTTCATTTTTTTAGGACCATACGAACCCTGTTTTTACAAATACTTTACATTTATGCACTTGGTGGGCACTTTAATCCAAACCAACTAACAGTGCATTCAAGATAAACATTTGATCAGATGTGTGATTTCTGGGAATCAAACCCATAACGTTGGCACTGTTAATGTAATACTCTACCACAGTAATTAAGCTACAGAAACACATCAGTTGTGACAGTAAACCAGGTTTTTGAACCTTCAAAATGTGCACATGCACACTCCATCTAACGGAGAAAAACTGAATTTTAAAATGAGCAAGAGATTGGGGAAGTGTAGAATTACTATTTGTTATAATTCATAATGTACTGTAGCAGGTATAAAAATTATGTATTTTACTACATTTATGTGGAGGGGTGTACGTAGATACTGCATTTGACGGTTCATGTGAGTAGATGCTGTATGAAGAGTTCAGATGCAAAAACCACTAACATCCACCTCAGTCAAAAACGAAATAATGATATTAACCGAATACTCTTGGCACATATTAAATCAAATATCTCTTCAAATCCGGTTAATCCTAGCCTCAGGCCCAGTGCCGGTCTTTCCTATACGCAAAGTACGCAATTTGCATAGGGCCCCGCACCACTAGAGGGCCCCCTTGATCTCAGAATTATTTAAAACCATTATATCAAAGAAAAATTATTATTATGTTTAATGAAAACAAGACGCTATAATTTAAATAATTTGCAAACTTCCGAATTTGTGCGGGTTTTTAAAAATACTTAATGATTTCTTAAATCACTGATATGTACTCGGACAACATGCAGGCAGTTTCTCAATCCGAAGGCTGCAGCCTTCAGAGGTCACATTTGTAGGCTGCATATGCGTCATAAAAACGTATTTTAGAATAGGCCTATTAACAATTATAATGTTGACTATTATTCTTAGTTAATGGTTAATTGTTATATTATGCTTATGACTTGCAAATGAAATGCTTATTTAACTTAAATAAATCAGGCTTGATGACGTATGCAGCGCGCATATGCGACATGATCCGTAGGTTGCAGCCTTCAAATTTAGAAACGGCCGCGTGCATGACGCAGAAGAGTGATTTGGTAACGATGCGCATATTATATGCCCACCATTGATTTAAAACAAAGACAAAGCTATCCGTCTGGAGCAGAATAAAGGGGAAAAACGTGAAGCAAGGGAACAAGATAAAGGATTTGCGCGAGCAGATTAAGTCAATGTAAAGACACGCATCCTAGCATGGGGCGATTCAAATGACGCGAATTGGGTGACGAAATTGCAGCGAAAACACGCGCTTTTTCCTTTGAACTTCAAGAACGCGCTCTCGTGCAGGATAATTTGACGAGAGAGCGAGAGAGAGAGAGAGAGAGAGAGAGAGAGAGGTAAGAATGGTGCCCACGTCGAGAAAACTTAATAGAAGACTTGAAATTTGTAAAGGATTAAAGTATATGTCACTCGTTTAATTACAGTATGTTAACTGGATAACACTGGATATAACTCATTGTATAGATAATAAAATAATGTATTTTGATTACACAAATCAAACCTAACTATATGATTGTAGCTGCTGACCAGCATAGAGAATCTCTATGGCTAATTTATAAGACATGTTGCTGATACAGTACTATGTGTTGTACCTTATCTTGTTAATTGAGTCTTTTTGGGCATCTTATGCCTAGAATTATTCAAGGAGATTGATTCTTTTAACTTCCTTTAAAGTTTGATCAGTTGTGCATAATGACATGTGCAACAAATGGATATAGGGTGTCAAACTCATAGATTTGCAATATTTAAAATCAGACACTATTTTTAAAATATTTGGTGTCAACCTCTGTGACAGCTTTAAAGGGACACTTCACCCATTTGCATTAAGCTTTGTATAGTTAGAACTCCAGTCATGTTTTTGAATGGTCGTGCATCATTTCCTCAGTTGCCACTGAGACAGGAGAAATACAGACTTCAGTGTTGCACTTCCTTCTTTCAATGACGTAAAAATCATCATTTTGCATCATTGAAAGAAGGAAGTGCAATGTCTTTGTTGAGGGAATGAGACTACAAACACCCCTTTTCTCTGTAAAATAGGCACCAAATTCTAAATCTATGTTACATTTCAACTACAAATATAACACTTTCAATAAAGATTAATGTTTCTACGGGTGAAATGCTCTTTTAAAGCTGAAACTTATCAAATCCTATCAGAGGTCCAGAATGTCATTGAAACACACCAGTGGCTTTGCTGTCATCAGTATTAAACATGTTACCCCTCGAAGTACCCCTCCCCACAGAGCCCCCCCCCCCACATAACAAATCCCAATTTAACCCCTGTGTATTAACAGTATGTATTTATATGTAATTTAATTTGATTCATTACATTTATTTAGATCAGGTAAATTTTTTAGTGCTTCTCACAACACATTTTAAATCAAAACAACTTATCAGCAAATACATGTTTCATGTTATAATCAGCAAGTTTATCAGTCAGGGTTTCAAAGTAATGTGCATATGGGAATATTATACAGCTATAAGATAATACACTATGTGGTTAGTTAACAACTAACTAACAGCAACATTGACTGGGTTTTACCCAGATAGCACAGGTACGTCTGTGAGATGTCTGGTAAAGATCTGGAGATCTGGAATACATCTGGTGTGTAAAAACATCTTATAAAGGAAAAGAGCTGCTTTACATACATTCTAAATCAAAAACGTCTTGCAGACATCTTCAATATGTCTATATGACATCTTTTAGGAGACGTCTCACAGACGTATTGCAGATGAGAAAACAATTTAAATAAGACATCTTGCAGATGTAAACGCAGACATCAAATAGACGTCTCCGAGATGTATGTGTGCTATGCTATCAGGGTCTGAATGCACTGACAGAGGGCCCCTCACAAAGCTTTGCTTAGGGCCTCCCAGCATCTAGGACCGGCACTGCTCAGGCCAATCAGAAATACCGCTTTGTTGGCAGAATCCACTAAACGGCATGCGATTTTTCATATGCCAAAGTCCTCGGTGAGGAAGATGAATTGGGTAAACAATGCTGCACGAAACAACCATCAGGAACACAAAGGGTTTTGCATCTGAACGTATGTATATGCATTAAGGAGACAATAAGTAGGATTTTCCCCCCATCTAGTGGTGAAATTGTATTTTGCATTCAAACGAATAGTGCTCTCTAGCGCCTCACTTTTCTAAATGCATGCTGCAACTACGGTAGCCGTTATGTACTCACTAATCTCCTTGTCCATTTCAGTTGGTTTATGTGTTTTGAACGAAAACGCGTTGGTAGGCTAGTGCTATTTGTCCCTCTTTGCTATTATAGTTTATCAATACGGCGGAACGACATGGAAGCCTCTTTGGGCTTACCCGTTCAATGTAAGTAAAGAGAAGTAATGTTAAGCTTACAAAGAAAAGTTAGATCACTGGCAGAGGTCATTTGACACCAACGAGGACATATTTATGAATAAAGACATTGATTTTGATTAATAAAACACTTAAAACCCTACTTACTGTCCCTTTAACATCTATAATGCATATCTATGACATATATCATACCAACAATACAAGCAGATTCATATTTTATGTGAATAAATATATATATTTTGAAATTCTGTATTTTTAATATAAGTACAAACAGTTAAACCATAGGTGATCAGAAAGAAGACTTGTATAGTATGTGTACACACTTAAAAAAACGGAGATGTCAGACTGAATGTGAGATTTCCTATCTTGATTTGCATAATGGCAAGCGATTCAGAAGGAATACACTTCCCTAGTCAATTTTTCCTCCCTCACCCTTTGGGCAGGAGACGTACAGACAGAACAAGACAGAAATAATGAAAGAGATGGGAGGATCATATGAAGAGCTCAGATGGAAAACCCTCTAAGTGCGTCTGACAAGTTTTCTTGTAAATTAGCATTTTTAATCAGATTCTTAATGGATTCTGCCAACAAACCGTTATTGTTGGTATATATTTCTGAATGGCCGGATTTGAAGCGAAAGTAGTTGATGAATGCATAATATGTGCCTAATATCCTCATTTCATTTTTGACGGAGGTGTCATTTAGCGGCTTTTGCATCTGAGCTCCTCATAGGTAGAAATGTGTGTGGCGATTCAGTATATGCATTTTTATATGAGGATATCATAGGTATTTTATGAACCACAGAAAATAAAAAATAAGTCCTCTAAAAAGAGTCATTTGCACAGTTCCCTTAACTATAAAATCAACCATTTCCTAATGTGTCTGCATAAGCCACACCCTCTGCCACACTCTTGAGACTGGCACAGGGCCTTCATGATAATCAGGGTGTCTGATTTTGTCTGGCAAAGACACAGGAAGTCCAGAATGGAAATTCTTGCATTAGACGATACTTAAAGGAAGGATATATATTTGATGGAAAGTAAGACATGGCATGATGTATTCAACAAGAGGATGTGACACATCAGATGTCAGATACAGAGCTAGAACAAGTGAGCAAGCAAGAGAGAGAGAGAGAAAGAGAGAGAGAGAGAGAGAGAGAGAGAGAGAGAGAGAGAGAGAGAGAGAGAGAGAGAGAGAGAGAGAGCAGTGATTTAATAGCTGGGTGCACCTGCAGCCTGGATATCCTCTGCATCTCAATGAGCTTTGCTTACCCATCACTGTCCTTTCTCTGCTTTTTCCTTCTATCTGTTTTTCCTTTGTGTGTTTTTATGCTTTTCAGTCTTTCTTTAGAAATCAACCTCGATTTGTTTAATTGTTTGTACTATTCTATTAGCTCTAGACTATTGAGTTCATCTAAATGAAAAAATCAAAATCAGTAATATCAACTTTGAATATACTTACATGTTATTCAATACTAAAAATAGTGTTTGTTGTAATAAAATTGCACCATTTCCCTAAATCGCGGCAAAATGCTGACGTCAACAGACAGGCAAGTCTCCCGTGTGCAGCTGTACCTGGAGCTAGTGCCCATGTACTCCAAATAAGCCATTTATGAGGTTTCATGATAATGAAGAAGGCTTCAAGGCAGCTCACTAAGTTTTGGAATAGAGATGTAAATGTTAAAGATAGCTTTCTTATTTTCATGTCTCTCATTCCAGCAGGCCCTGTTTTCCCCCACTGGCGTCTGACGGGCCAGGCATACTTAATCTGACTGACAGCCAGAGGCAGCACCTCGACCAAATGGAGCGGGTGTCAGCTGGCTATGTTGGCCCTCAGTATAAGGGGCTTTTCATATAGCCAGAGCAATTAGCTGCCGACACCTAATTAATGTTAGGATGAATTACACTGCTTCAGAGGGAGCACTCCAGCATGAAGGTTGAGGCGGTACATGTTTGGGACTGCTATACTATAAAAAAAAATCAAATTATGTTACCTCCCGCTTTATACTTTGCCACCTGACCTCTGTTTGCACTGACACGTACTTACACAAGAGGTTTTATCACATTTACTTTTGCTTTACAGCCTTTTGTTGCTAACTACCAAACACTGAGAACATTTGCCGTGATTTTACAGTAATTATACTGTATTCTCAGTTTGATACCGAATACAGTGTAGGCTGTAAAAATGTACATTTTTGTATTATATTTTTATCCACTGCATTTACTGCAACTGTATAATGTTTTCTGCTTTACACATTCCAAATGTAACCACAGCAAATTCCAGTACCTCACGTGCATTAGCAAATAAAATGACTTGATTACTGTAACAAACAAGTAATAAACGGATGGATAATAGTGTCAATGTTTGCATGTGACATCTTTATACTTTATGATATTAATTATGGTTAAAAGGATATTTTTGTAATGAAGCAGAAAACAAAAGCACAATTAATTTCCATAATAGGATAAAAGTATTACTATGGTAGTCAATGGTGCTTAAAAATGGTTTTGTTACAAACATTGCTCAAAATATGAAGAGTTTGGTTCCAAAATGCAATAAATCCATTTTGACTTTTTATAATAACATAAAAAATTCAAATCCAATTTTTTTAAAATATGTATTATAAAAACTGATTATTTTCCTCAAAATGCTATATATATATATATATATATATATATATATATATATATATATATATATATATATATATATATATATATATATATATATATATATATATATATATATATATATATATATATATATATATATATAATCAATATATCTTTATATATATCAACATATCTTTGCCATGTTATATTCATTTAGTTGACTAGTGGTATACACCGATAAAAAAAATAAACATTAATGGCATTAATGAAAACACTTACTTTGTCATATTAAGAACACTGTCATGTCGTTGCTGAACTTTTTTGACAGCGATCAGCTGTAAAATATTTTGGTCCTGCTCCATTTTCGTTGACTTCGACTAAAATAATGGAAAGTTTTTCATAAGATCCGCTGGGGTCAATGTGCTAGCATGACAGAAGCTTCATGCTGTCGTGAACAACAGCCGAGTGGCTTACGTTTCTTTCCCGCCACAAAAACCACCACCGGTTTATCAATGCCATCAAAAGTATTATTTTGTTTTTGTTTGTTTGTTGATCACGAAGTAGATGAGGAAAACTAGGATTGTGTGTGTATTCAAAGCGACGTCATCATTGTATACAATGCGCTGTGATTGGTTAAGCGGATTTATTGCATTCTGCAGAGTAGGAGGACTAGCGTTTATCACGTTTTGTGAAAAAAGGAAGAAACGATGACAAAATACGGCGGATATCGGATTTTGCGTGAAATTAACAATTTACTTTTTAATACTGACCTCATACAATACAGATTTTGGTGGTAACTAATAAAAAAGGCGTTTATCGCGTTTTGGAACCAAACTCATGAACAAAGAAATGAATACAGGTTTAGAACAACATGAAGGTGACTAACCAATGACAGAATTTTCATTTTTAAGTGAACTATCTCTTTAAACTAGCCAGAAAACCAGTACAACCTGGTTACACATTACTGCAATCTTTTTTTCCCACAACACTTTTGCTGTGAGCTGAGTGATTGTTACCTCTAATGAACTTTTAACATGCACAGATTCAGCATTAAAAGCAACTGTATAATTTATTAATGCTGCAGTGGGAACCGAAGCACCAGTTCAGTAGTCGCACCATTTCAGCTAATGGGCAAATATAAGATATTTTAGTAATGTAGACACTAAAAACTAATTATTGTGATTGCACAGCACAATTCTGCTACACCACAATCAATTCCTAGCCCTGTTCGAGTTTATTGTAAAAAAATATATATATACACACTGAAAGTACTGCAGTAATTATAAATGCGAAAGTACTGTAAGTTCACACTAAAGATTTTTTACAATGCGCAGTCCAAAAAACTCTGCTAGTAATGCCCAATTATTATTAACCATGACAAGAAAAGCAAAACCAGAAACAAAAAAGGCATGATTTAGGTATTTTTAGATATCTACATACAGTACTTTTTAGTCAGACCTACACTCAGAGATAATTCTACTGTAGTGAGACTAAAGAGACAAATATAATGAAAAAAGAACTGAGGCAGTTTATGTGAAATGCCATATGAAATCACACAACAGCAGCTGGGGGAAAGGTAGATGAGCATTTAGCATACTCATGGGGTTTGCTTGACAGATGCTTAAGTATTTCATCTCCACATCTAAAGCGATGGCAATAATGTAGCTTCATATACAGCAGATCCAACCAGCAAGATCAATAGTCCCATCGTGAATCACAAGACAGTGGGGGAGAACTTTATGATGTATAAACCGCAAGATCGGTCTTTTGTAAAATCAGATGAATATTATTGTAGCTAGTGAGTGAATATAAAAAGAAAATGGCTATTTGACATACAGTAAAATGTCCATAAACTTGTATCAAACATCAAGATAATATCATATTTACATTTAGGTGTGGCACAAAATGTACAAAAATTATTTTAAGAATGATATATAAATTTGTATATACTGTTATATGTTAAACATATAAAGCAGCATATATTAAATTATAAAAAAATACATGTTACTCAGTAGTATGAAGTCATAAAATGCATATTAATTTAAAGGAGCCATGGCATGAAAATCTGACTTTTTCCATGTTTAAGTGCTATGATTGGGATCCCAGTGCTTTTATCAACCTAGAAAATGTGAAAAAGATCAACCCAGTAACTTCGTTTTGGTAAACCATTATCTACAAGTACATGAAAAAATAGGTCGTTGAAATTTGGCTCTCCTTATGATGTCATAAGGAGCTCTTATTATAATAAAACCACCCCTTAATCTGCACTATCCAACCACAGCACTGCCATTTAGTGCAGAGAAAAGCACAATTGAGTTTTAATTGCAACAAACCACCATCATTCTGATCAGTGTTTGAATTTCATCTGCTCATTTGCATTTTAAAGGACACACCCAAAACGGCACATTTTTGCTCACACCTACAAAGTGGCAATTTTAACAGGCTATAATAAATTATTTATATGGTATTTTGAGCTAAAACTTCACATATGTGCTGTGGGGACACCAAAGATTTATTTGACATCTTATAAAGTCTTGTGCCATGGCCCATTTAAAAAGAACTGAAAAACATTTAAAAGCCCATAGCTTAGACCAGCATGGACCATCATCAACCAGGCTGGTTTGCTGCTGGTTTAGCGGCACAATAATAGCAGCTAAGCAGATAACTCATAGCATCCATTACAAGGACAAGCATTTATACGGTATGCTGGTGACCTTCAAGAAGACCAAAGAGTTATATCTTACTATCACATGAAGGTGGAGGCCCCTCGAACTCAAGGTGCGTCCCCAGGCGACAGGTTTGAATGCTGTTTCCATTCAGATGATATCCCGGCAAACACCTGTAACGCACAATGTCACCTGTGGAGAGATTTGAGAGGAGAAACAGAAGGAGAGAATATTCATCACAGCTTCATCAATTGCCTTTCAGATGCACGTCACACCTTCTGAAATATTATGGAGAACCTGGGATTTCTGAGGATCTCAGAACAACAGGAGGAACATCTGGCTGTTCCTGCTGTTGTATTGCCTCGACGAAGGCCACGTCCTCTCACTGTCTCACTTAATGGCTGACAGTGAGGATAAAATAGGAGAGAAGAAGAAGAAGAAGAGGAGAAGGGAGACTTGACGTGCCGGCGCTGCATTGCAGTGTAATTAAGGAAGCACGGTTTACATTCATAACACCAATCAGCTGCTTTCTGAGGGCGGCTTGGATCTCATAAGCACCTCTTGCTGTCGCCACACAAACATTCAGATGCCCTGTGACTCAGCTAAGTGGATAAAAACTACATCCACATTATTCAGAGCTATAGAAAAGCTCATTGCAGGCAAGGGGAGCCAAGGTTTTTTTTTTGGTTACATTCAGTCAGCGGTTTCCTAATGCACCGTTTAACTCCCCTGAAATATTGGAACACAGGCTTACAAAGAATCATTTTCTTACAGAAGCTTTGCATGCTTTGATAGAGCTCTGTGTTTGTGTATATGCATGCATTTCAGGGCCCATTTATTTATTCATTTTGTTCTTAACCCATATGGCTATATTCATGCCGTCTATACACATATTGGGGAAAAGGCAATTTGACATCTCCAATTTACCTAACCTGAATGTTTTCGGACTGTGAGAGGAAACTAGAGTAAACCCACGCTGACAGGTAAAACATGCAATCTACACACAGCAAGACCTCCTGCACCAGCCAGGGCTCGAATCTGGGACCTTGTGTTGCTGTGTGAGGCAATAGTGCTGCCTGCAAAGCTGTCCCAAGGGCCAATTTAAAACAATTAATATCAATGACTCAATTTCCTTTTCTAAATCAGACATGCGTTGCCAATGGATCGCAGATACAATGCATATCAATGCTGGTATGTCATCATTTAAGAAGCAGTGAGGTCATCATTTAAAGCCGACATATGAAACCATTAATAAAACTATTATTAAATAGTATTAGGTAGTAGGGCTGTAACAATTTATTGTGCAAATGCGCATTTTCTCAATAAATGAATTTTAATGAATTACGGTGAAATCCCGGCACAGTCCAAAGCCAGGGGGCGCTCTTGTGCAGAAACACCCTTTGTGCCACATAAGAAGTAGCATTCCAAACGCTATTCCAGCAAATGTCTACAGTAATATTTATATCGCTTTTCTTAAAATTATTACAGGTATTTACATTATAATAAGTAATATTATGAATTATTTTTTTTAACAAGTGCTTTTTAAAATGCACTTTATAAACGACTCCGCCTCATAATGATTTTAGATTGATAAGGACCTCCTACTGACCAAATGCCGTAGTACACGCACAAGCTGTGCATTAAACACAGAATCGCAGCCTTGTCATTCAGAATTAATTTCAGACAGGCATTTTTAATGGGACACGCGATTAATCGTTACAGCCCTATTAGGTAGTGTTGCACGATATGCCCCATAGTGAGATGGGGCGTGGCAATAGTTTACACTTTTTACACACTTATGACAAGCCACTGAATTGGCAGGCCAGTCCCACGAAATTTCGTAACCATTGTTACGTAATTTTTTTATTTTATTTTTTAGTGATACTGTAACGAATTTCTGCATTTTATCGTGATCGTATCACAAATTTCTGTTTATGTGTCACGTATTGTTTTGTCATTTTCCCTTACCAATGTCACTTCGGTTAAGGGTTGGATTTACATAAAATTACATCCTTACCCAAACCCAACTCTAACCCTAACACCAGGCGACAATGTATTAAAATATAGAATATATAAAAAATGAATCAGAAAAAATAGTATAAACCAACACTTAAATTGACATCCTAACGCAAACACCAAAACTAACCCTAAACCGAAGCGAGACTGGTTTGAAAATAGGAAAAAGCAGTTAAGTGACCAATACGTGACAATGACACATTCGTGATACGATCACAAAAAACGCGGAAATTCGTGACAGTATCACGAAAAAGAATCAAAAAATTACTTGACAATAGGTACAAAATTTTGTGAGACTGGGTAGGAATTGGTGGACAAAAAAAGAAGCTGATTTCCTCTAATTTGCTTCATTGAAGTCCAGGCACTTTGAAATTTCTTGCATACCAGGAAGCAGAAACAACCGACTTGCTAGATTTAAACCCCTGCCCGCCTATCGTTTATCGGTACAACCCTGGTATTAGGTCAAATTTATTGACTGCAGTGGAAGAAAGAAGCATTTCCAGCACCATACACAGCATCAGTCTCAGTTTTGAATCCTGGCAATGAGTCAGCATATTAGTGTGGCATTGTGGGATTGGTGGCTCCAGCTTTGGAGTGTTTTTTCTTCTTCAAAGAGTTCTTGAGAAGTGCAAGTATGTGTGTGTGTGTGTGTGTGTTTAGGGGTGCGCGTCTGGTTCTGCTATTCTGGGAACATTATTAATGAGAGGCGCTCAAGCCTGAAAATGAACTGGCAGTCTGCATCACTCCTCAAACTTTTAACTTATACTGGGCCAGGCCAGTGCACCAATCTTAACACACGCAAACCGGCATACGATTCAAAGCAATCCCAACTCACCAATCTTAAATTCCTTGCTTGCCATCAGAATTTCTGCATTTGGTATGATGGGAGGTGGCAAGCAAAACTGAAGTCTGTAGGCTGCAAGAGAGACGGGCAGACAGAGAAGTATAAACAGCATCGTTGGCATGCAGGTCTGTATTTGTTGTACAGTGTGTGCAAAACTATAATGGCTTCTTTTGTCGTTCATACTGTATCAATCTTTTGAGTTAGTGTATTATTGATCAGTTACCTTGGTAGTTGATCTTGAACAGTCCACCTTTTTCAGAGTTGCTCCGAAAACGTATCAATACTTGGTTAGAGGTGCTGCTGGGTGGCTTGTTTGGTTCCCCCTCAGTAAACACACCCAGTTTTCGAGTAGTTTCCTGAGGTCCATCCCTTTAAAGAAATTGCATTAAGATAATAATTTATAAACATGCTTACATACTCAATTTAACATAAAAGACAACATGACCAATAATACAAAACAAGATTGACTTCATCCACAGGGTGTTACTTTACAGGGTATAAGAGAACTAAGTCTGATTTAAGGGGAACTCCTATGAACCTCTCTTATGGCCTGCAATGTTTTTTGAGGCTTAGCTTAGATCTTGTTCAGGATGATAAATCTAGCACCACCATCTAAAAAGATTTCACCCTGTGAGCTTATCCCGCGAATCCAAATCTCCCTTAGGGAGGGAACAGTTTGCCAACTACCCTAACCCAGTTTAAACCATGACCATTCAGCTTCAAAACCATCTGTTTTTGCCTATCTAGTGCACACTACAGATTATGTCCTGTACTGTGAATTTAAACAGGCATCTGGATGGCAAACTGAAGAGTTGGCTCACTGAACTGAGGCCAGACTATCTTGATGGAGATGAAAAGCAGAGCAATTACAATAATATTAGTGGTTTCTCACTAATATAATACACTTTAAAGGTGCAATGTATACACTTTAGGAAGATCTTTTGACAGTCGCTCCAAAGTATAAGTCACATCGGTCAAAAATGCATTTTGAAGAGTATGTCAAAACACATTTTTTGTGTCTTTCTGTGGAGAATCACGTTTATTCAATGTTTGACTTAAAGTTAGTCATTAATTTTTGTTATAATACCATTTATAACATCAAAAGTAATATAAAGTGATAAAAACTAAAGTTATATGCAACGGGTTTCCTCACACATTTCTAGTAATGTCATCTAATCTGGGTTAAGAGTGCAGGAATATTGGAAAAAATTAAAACATTAAGTACATTAAACTTAAAATTAATTGTTATTTCAACCAGGCAAAATTAAATTTTTTAGGGCAACGAGTTTCCATACATTTTTTAAGTTCAATCAACCTGTATGGGCTTACAGTGTACATTTTAAAGTAACACAAACAGTTATTTACACGATACACAATAGCATTCAGAACATACCTGGGAGGCTGAATAGGCTAAATGAACACGACAAGCCAAATCAAGTTCAAAAAGTTCCTGAAGTCATTCTGCATCACTGAATCCATTGAATTACATAAATACACGAAGAGCATAAAGCGGACTCTCGCGGCTGTAGACGGTAATGGTTTCTCTTGGTTCATATAAAATAATTTTGACTATAAGTCGCACCTGACTTAAAGTCGCAGAACCAGCCAAACTATGAAAAAAGTGCGACTTATAGTCCGGAAAATACGGTGCACTCTTATATTTTCAGTGGTATTTAAAGACCTTACATAATAAACCATTATGTTTTATTATCTTAGTATGTGGACATTGGGTCTGTTCTTTCATTTTAAGTATATTGTATGTTTATATATTTATAGAAGAACATTTTCCTGGAAGGCATTTTGTGAAACCTTTGTGAAAAATGCTGGAAAACAAAAGTAAGCCCAATGCAGTCTTATGGTCGAGACAGAGGCAGATAAATATACACGCTCGTTGTGTACATTTTTGATTAATGTGGAATAATTTTACAGTAGTATGTCTTAGAAAAGCCTGTGTCAGAGCTTCATCTTGGGTGAGTAGACCTGCATAACTCTCTGAAGAGAGTATCATTAATTAAACACCAGTCTGAGATAAATGTGATCTTTGCTAGACAAGAGAGAAAGAGACAAGCAGAGCTGGTATAGACTTATCTGATCAGACAACGATTACAGGAAGTCAGATTACTCACCAGACACTGATGAAGTCTTGGGGGCCATGGACTTGCAGAAGGGTGAAATTAAGCCGAATACCAAGGCCAGGAGCCACTGTGATCAGCCAGCTGCAGTCCGCAGAAGTGTGGTAATCCTCCGGGTAACCAGGGGAGAAGATAGTGCCATTTTCTGATGTAATGTTACCTCCACAGGGGACTTTAACACAGAAAAGAAATTAACACATATTGAGACATGAAAAACTTATTCAACTTTTAAGGCAGCCTTGCAAAGAATGTTAAAGGGAGATAAGAAGTAGCGAAGAAAATGGGAACATGAATGGGGCATGAGTAAAAACGTCTAGCTGGGTTTCACGACATCTCTAAGACTTCACGGTAGTTCACTTTCTCAGTCTGACTTCATCTCAAAAATCCCTCTTGCAGCAGGTACTTTGCATTTATATAGATGTGTCCCTGTTTCCAATGATTTAAATGAGCCCCCGACATATGAATTCAAATCCCCTTCCTGTTCCCACTGATCCCATGCTGTTGCTACCAAGTCAGAGAGGAAATAATCAATGTGATTCGGCTGGCTAGAAAAGATAGGCCCAACTTGTAAGCATACATGGGGCAGTCAGAAAAGCTCTGACTCTCAAGGTCTTTCCATCCCTACATCCCTTCCCACTCGTTCACGCCCTCTCTATCTTTCAGCAATTCGTCCTGGACTTTTTCCATCTTCTTTTTTTCCATCTCCGAGTGAATTTTGAGAGTGCTGCCTATGTTAATCCCAAATGCTGTGCGGGCCGTCTCTTGCCTCCTTACCTGTTAAATGAAGTATCGATCAAGGCATTGATTTAAAAAAACACCGCACTATCAAGCAGAAATGCATGGTGACACTATCGATTGGTCAAAAAAGTTGAGTGGTGAGTGTGGATGTGAGGATATGAGTCTGCGGTGAGCTGAGTTAAGGAAAGTAAATGCGGTAGATGGAAACAGGTCGACCTGGCTGGTGGGAAAATGGAGGAGAGAATCGATCAGCCCTCTAACGGGTCGAGAAAGGCGATCTATGCACATGACAGGTTATAAGGAACTCCGGGCGCAAATTGTTATTGGCAGTGTGTGCAGGTGATAGCTGGGGTGGTAACTGGAGTAAGTATGTCGGTGAGACAAAGACAAATGCGAAGACCTTGGAGGGAATTCACTAATAATAAATGGTCCCTGATTAAAGTGTGTGCATTTGCATGCACAGTGTGCAGTTTATTAGCGCCTGATTCACTTATGGAATTATGCAAATCAAGCGTGACCTCAAAGTCAGCACTGAATTTGCATGGTGCAGTTCCCCAATCTTGCAGGTCAGTTTTGGGTGCTACAGTACATTATGAAGGATGCAGATAAATTCAGTAATCTGGCATATAGTATATGGATATATGTTCATTATAACATTTCTTCTTGATCATTGGTCACAGTGTAAAGTAGAAGAAAATATACATGAATGTGAAATTGCATATTTAAGCAGAAAAAGCATTAAACTTCAGAGAACTGAGAACATTGCACACTTATACTGTAGGTGCGTTGGAATCAAGCTAAAAATAGTCATAACCAACAAGAACAGAAAAGGGTCCTGGACACTATGAGGCGGTTTCCCGGACAGGGCTTAAGTCTAGTCCAAGACTAATGTACTTGTTTGAGCTTTCCTAACTGAAAATAGCTTGTACTGACATATCAAGGGGACATATCACAAAAATCTGACTGGTTTCATGTTTAAGTGCTATAATTGGGTCCGCAATGCTTTTATTAATCTAGAAAATGTGAAAGAGATCAACGCAGTATCTTAGTTTTTGTAAACCATTCCCTGCAAGCATATGAAAAAATAGGTAATTGAAATTTGGCTCCCCTTGTGATGTCAAAAGCGGATAATACAGCCACATAATCTGCACAATCCAACCACGGCACTGCCATTTAGTGCAGAGATCAGCTCATTTGCATTTTAAAGGACACAACCAAAAACGGCACATTTTTGCTCACACCTACAAAGTGGCAATTTTAAAATGTCATAATAAATTATCTGTGGGGTATTTTGAGCTAAAACTTCACATACGTACTGTGGGGACACCAAAGATTTGTGCACCATTAAAACACAATGCTACGAGTGAGCGAAATGACTGAGACAAGATTGCTGCCAGTGATGACTAGAGACTCGTAAGACATCCTTTATCATACATATCTATGGTGAAATGGATCACAGCGCCCCCTAATGTATGGTTCAGTTTCTTCATTTTAACATACGCACAACCGGCGCAACGTCATAGAATGTCTCTGAACAGGTTCACGCCCACTTCTGGGGGAAACAAACTAGACCTCCCATTGACTTCCATACAAAATAGCGGAATAAAGCAACGTTCGTACACACCCGGCAGGTGTAAATAACTTAAGAAATCACTCTGATTAAACACGTTGAGTAATTATCTGTCCACCCAAAGCCATAGAGCGCGAAAGATACATTAACACATTTAATTTGGTCAATATAAAAACATGTCTCTTTCATTCTCACAGCGTCAAATGTGTGTAACAGCGCTCCATATTGACCAGAGGTGTTTTACCCGGACCTCATCGAGTCAACAGTTAACAGTTTAAGCTAAAAATTAAAATCAGCATCATTTATATTAATAATTTTATTCCAGATAATAAAATCTGAAGTGTAACAAAAACCACAATGATAATCCTTTATTTTTTAACACTTATTTTGTCCTGATCATTCTCTCTAGGTTACAAAAGAATGGCCTCAGCTGTGACTTTACAAACCAGCACAAATGTAATTTACATGTTAAGTGGCCACTAAAGTCAATGAGGGTGGCTCTGCTGTACTCCTACGTAGGGACAAGATATTCGAAGGTGCTGCGAAGGTCTAATAGCATAATCAGTTTCCCCCGAACAAAAGAGTCACATTTTTCAATTTTCAGTTTGACAGCATGCACATTACACAGCGTGTTTTCATATCTATTCTTCCTCGTTACACGCTGCCACACCAGAACCCTCGATTACCA
The DNA here is from genome assembly GCF_027580225.2 of Misgurnus anguillicaudatus. Classification (NCBI taxonomy): domain Eukaryota; kingdom Metazoa; phylum Chordata; class Actinopteri; order Cypriniformes; family Cobitidae; genus Misgurnus; species Misgurnus anguillicaudatus. Next base: position 18,482,951 of record NC_073356.2, read on the forward strand.
CAAATTCAATTACCCACCCTGCAAGAGTGTTCTTAAAAGGCCTAGGTTGGCACTAAGTTTTTCCATTCATTGTGGGGATTATTGTAATGCATGGCATGTCTCTATTAAAGATCTACCTGTGCAAGGCACCGATACCTGCGTAAGGCGTAGAAGCTGTGAAATCTATGACAGCCCTTTGAGAAACTCCCTAGAGGGTCTTTATTCCCATGCGTGCGTTCAGCGTCCCTGTGTGCATGCAACCATCTGCATAAATAACTCGTCGAATCAATTAATATAAGTGTGAATGTGGGTCAAGGAGAATGTGTATGAATGAGAACCCTCTTCTTTCCCATCCCATAATTTCCTGGGGGAAACAAGGGACAGAACCCTTCCATCTATGGGGATGATTTATAATAAACGGGCTGAATTAGCATTTATGTCCGTTACCCTACCTGTCTCTGTATTCGGGAGAGATGATGGGAACGGAGCGTAACAGCACCACAAACTTCAGAGTAGCTTTCATTGTATTAAATCACTGTCACATTATTCCTACTTCAGTCTACACATTACTGAGAATTTAAATAAGTAGGCTATGTACCTAATACTTGAGACTAGATTGCTTGCTAAATGAAACTGTCTGAACCCACAGTGCATATAAGCGTGCCAGATGTTTACTGATGTGAAGGAGCAAATTAAAGGGGTCGTACCTTCACAGCGAGGGAACGGATAATCCCAGCTGCGTGTCGTTCCGTGCTGACAGGTGAGAATGGAATGGCCCATCAGCTGATACCCGGGATAGCACTCAAAGGAAATGGACTGGCCGACATTGTAACCCGCCCCAACCACCACACCATAGCGAAAGGGTTCAGGGTCTGGACACTCCTGAAGTTCATAAGCTGGGAAAGAAAACAAACTTGATTAATTGGAAGCGTAGAAGTTTTTTTGAACATCCTGGAAGAAGCTGTTCCAAATAAAGTTCATGAAAAGTGCATATGATGCTTGCTTCACTACGGAGCCCCTTAAGAGACATGGAGCAAAAATTAAATAAAGTTTAGTTTTCGTGTGCACGTGAAACTATCGCCATTAGTTTAGTCGCAATAGTTTCACGCTAGATTCATGCTAGATTGAGCAAATGAAACTAAACTTTAGATTTTTTTCTCCAATGTCACCTTAGGGCCTCCATACTTCTCACTCTCAATTTTTTTTTTATTATTTGTCAAATGTCATAGATGCAAATAGGAAATAGGGTGAAGGTTTAAGCCCAGAAGGAATATTATTGAAAAAAAAGATTCTTGTGGATCACAGCATTTTTTGTGACAAAGTCATGCGAGCTTTGGAAAAGGAAGCACTGTTTGATATAATGCCTAATTTATATGGTAATGTACACATAATTATGCAAATACTGATTTCAATTCTGCAAACTTTTCTTGCATCCCGGTACAAATTCCAATAACTTTCATGCATTCGTCTTTGAAGATAAAAAATGCCATTTGAACGGCACTCATTGGATTCCTTTTTTGCATTGGATTGTGGGAAAATAACAGCATCAGCAGCATTTGATCCCTGATGGATTTTACGCACAGATTCACCGAGCGACTGTTATTACCATGTTTACTTGTTATCTTGACTGATTGTCTTGGCAATGTATTAGCGTTCAGATTAAAGCTGAGGTTTCAGAGGAAATCAGCCTTTGAAGGCTAAAGAAAAACCTGTAACAATAAAGTCTTGTGTGGTTTGAGGGCTGAAGTGCTTTAGTTTAGTCAACCTTCATTACCCTTTTTGCCCTTATTGTTTTAGTTTCTTACCCTGATAATCAAATCTGAAGCCAGGTTTATTCTGAGAATGATCGCTGTGGAAATATATGGTAGTCTCGTGCGAGGTGGTTAGAAGAGATGGTGGTATGTCCTGTCCACTGAATCTGCCGATCACAGTGCTGGTGTCGAAAGGTCCGTTCCTTATTTCCAGGAAATCATGGTTGGCTTCGGTGGAGAAGTTGAGGAATTGCACATGAGCCCCTGTTTGGATTACATTCAGATTTTATTTATTAATTTGATGCTCATACCCAAAATATCAAAATATTTGGTAACTACATATTATATAGGCACTTCCAGGTTTACTTTTTAATATTGTCTGTTCATTCTGCTGTGCCCTTACCGTAACCGACTGGTAAGTAAATCCTCCAGGTGCAGTCACTGTTGCTAGGGTAGTTTCCTGGGAAACCAGGGCTGAGGATGGTGCCTTCCATCTCCTCTCTGATTCCCCCACACTGAGCTGTTGTTTGAAAAATATTACAAACAATGGTTGGTTAGAAAACACAAACCAGCCCTGCTGTGCTTGAGATTCAAGACTTCTAAAGGACCATTCAAAAAGCTGACAGCTGTAAGGCTACTGTGACAGAATGATATGAGAACATTAACAGGATCACTCCAAAACAAACAGTGCTAAATAGGGCTAAAAGTGATTTACTGGCTCATTATCATAGGGGAACCATATAGCACCTATGTGTAGAACCATATTGTGCTCTGTAGAACCATAAGTGGTGCTATATCACCCTGTATGGTTCTTCATAGGGGCTACATAGCATCAAAAATGGTTCCCTTTGATTGTAAGCTTTTAGAGCTATTTAGCACCATTTGTTTGTGTATAGTTTCTTTCATGGGCATTGGAAGCCAAAAAATTGGGGTGTCTTACAACTCTTTCCCCATTATTGACGAGCTAATTCGTCAACTAAGAGAAAACGTTTCCCTGCTAATGATGAGTTTTTCCGGCAATCCATATTTCTGCTATAATCCACCCGGAAGCAACTCCTTAGGGCAAACAGTAAGAACTTTGTGTATGTTTTGAGGATCGCCCTGAATCTGATTTCTATCAAAAGTCCTTCACAAAAATGCAGTAATATCAGCTTTTTGCTCAATATTTGGTATTTTTGAATAAACCTACCTATATTTGAGAGGTGATAAACAGAGAACAGATGTACCGAGCCCCTAAGGTGACATTGGAGTAAAAAAATCAAAAGTTTAGTTTCATGTGCTCACGCGAAACTTTCATGTGCTCACGCAAAATCCTTCATGTGCAGAATTTTTTTTAAAGTTTCTTTAATTTTGGCGTGCGCACATGCATGCAATAGTTTAATGTGCGCACGCGAAACTAAACACGATAGTTTCACGCAAAACTAAACTTTATTAAATTTTTTATCCATGTCCCCTTAGGGGCTCTGTACAAATGAAGGTAGAATGATTTTTTTTTTTTTAAAGCAGAGGTCTGTTCTGACATTTGTTATATTGTATATATAAATATATAAAATAAGTACATTTTCTGGAAGGCATTAAACTTTTGTTAAAATCAAAAAATGCTGGTGCTGGCAGGCAATTTTTTTTAAACGCTGGCGGGGAAAGAGTTAATTATTGCTTTTAAAGCCTTAAAACTTTGTTTGCTTTGTTTTGTCACAGTCCGGAGTGCATCAGGTGAAAGAAGTGAAATTTGCGAAAATACAAAATAGAGTTTTTAATTTATGCACACTCTAATGAGTAAGGCTGTAACGATAAATCACGTGTCCATTAAAAAGACCTGTCTAAAATCGATTCTGAATCGCAAGGCTACGATTCCGTGTTTCCCGCGCAGCTTGTGCGTGTACTATGGCGTTTTGGTCAGTGTGAAGTCCTTATCAATCTAAAATCATTATGAGTCGAAGTCGTTTATAACATGCATTTAAAAACAAAATCATTCAAAATATTCTTTATTATCATGAAAATACCTGAAACAATCTGAATAACGGCAATTATAAATATTCTTCTACACATTTCCTGGTATAGCATTTGTAATGGTACTTCTTCTGTGGCACAATTGGAGTCTCTGCACGAGAGCACCCTCTGGCTTTTGGATGTGGCGGCATTTCACCGTAATTCATTCAAATTCATTCATTGAGAAAACGCGCATTCGCACAATTAATCGTTACAGCCCTACTAATGAGCCAAGTGAAATGGATTTGAGGAAGCAGCAGCAGGTTGTAGTTAAAACGCAGATTTTAATTTAATAGAGCAGTGCTTCCCAATCCTGGTCCTCAAAGACCCCGTTCCAAAAAGTTTTAGATTTTTCCTAATTTAAAACACCTGATTCAACTAATCCAAAATGGTAAACACGTCTCCCTAACAAGCTGATGAGTTAAATCAGGTGTGTTAAATAAGGAGACATAAAAAACTTTTTGGGAGGGGGTCCTCGAGGACCAGGATTGGGAAGCACTGTATTAGAGCATTCCTCAAGTGGAATGGATTTCACTGACTGCACTCTGACATATGAACATGCATATGCCCTAAATTAAAGAAAAAGTGAGTGGATCTTGTCCCACCCACATAATGGTTTCAACGCCCATGCTTCTTTTGATCTTGTGCTGGATGATTGCAAATAAAAATTGTTGTCCCTGACCTGCAAATGAACTTGTATTTCAAGGTGAGCATTTTGTTAAATCTAGTATGAGAAAAATTTGTGTGAGGCCACACTGAAAAGTCTATTAGGATTTAGAAAAAATGTCAGAACAAAAAAAAAACGGGGAATGTTTTACGTATGCACGCAAAAGTTTCACGTGCGCACGCCATAGTTTTACGTGTGCACGCAATAATAAACTTTTTTAAAAAATTCTGCAAATGAAGGTTTTCCGTGAGAAAATGAAACTAAACTTTAGATTTTTTTACTCCAACGTCACCTTAGGGGCTTGCTAAAAAATAGTGATAAAATGATGAGAGAATTTTTTAAGTGAACTATCCCTTTAAGTAAGAAAGACAATACTTTTAAATGTTTGACAATTTTGATACATTGTAAAATAACGATAAACCTATAAATTTAAATTTTGACCATATTTAAAACTCTGCTTAGATTTCATTGTTTTAATGAGCACAAAAGATGCCTTTTAGGACGGAGTCTGATTTTCATTGGATTAAATGGATCATCAGATTTTGCACAAACTTGGTATCTATGCCAGCTCGAGCGCATTCAGCCAATAAAAAGGGCACACACCAAATACAAAATTTTAATTTGAAAAAAGCTAAATTAAAGCGTAGTATCTTGCAATCTCAGACTTTCAGACACGGGTACACTGCCATTTAGCTTTTTTCTAATATTGTGGCTAAACATTCCTCAGAGGATATATCTTTTTTAAGTGTAATTTGCATTCATTGATTAATTATGTAAACACAAATTGCAATTATCTCCTACCCCACGCTGTGTCCCCAAAAACTTTGCGCTGAAGAAAGAAATGTAACACATTTGCTTTCTTGTGACATCATAGGGAAAACATGTCTTTCATTTATTACAAAAGGCCAAATCACTTCCCAAAGCTATCAAAGGCCTCTTGAGTACATCTGTAGCCTTCAATCTTCTCATATCAGTGAAAATATACCCTTCTCCTCTTGAGGCTTTGAGTCTAAACTACTGATTGATTCAAATATCACTCTGATTAAAGCCTTGGCTTTGGACTCAAAGAGGCTCTATGAATGTGCCGAGAAGCCCTACAAAGCTCCTTTTTGCTGAATGGAGATCCATATAGAGTGGAGGGGTGAAAATGTGCTCGGTGTCAATGAAAAACAGCAGGAATCAGGAAAATGCTGATGAATGTTCAAGCAATGAATCATCAGAAGAGCTTCACTCAAAGCAGCAGGAGATAAAACCAATAAGGATCTGATAGGTCATCATCATTAGCTATGAATTTTTCAGAAACCATGTGCCGCTTTAATGCTGATCACATTAAAACTTCACAGATGCCCTAAAAGCATTTGGACCATTAAGCAAAGTATTTTAATACTTACAAATGTAAAATGTTATTGCGCTAGACAGAAAAATGTCATCCGAGTGACATCCGAAAAACCTTTTGCTTTAAGAACTAACTTCTTTTTAACAAGCTGATTTCTTTTAACCGACTGGCGTTTTAAATGCGGTCTAAATGTTTATGACCATTGTTAACATGATCATAAATGTTTTCACAAAAAGACCCTGTAGTTCAACACTATTCGGGACTTGAAGGTAGATCTGAGCTCTTAAATCTGCAGTGTAAGGATTTGGAAAATAAATAAATGAATAAAAGATGACAAATGTGCTTACCGATGCAGAGAGGAGGTGGATAGTTCCAGCGGCGCACAGGCCCGGGCATGCAGGAGATATGGGAGACTCCCTGCAAGAAAAAACATTGTTTGCTTTTCAGTCTTTCCTTTGTTTATTCGCCATGTCCACTCCCTGACCGCCACAGCTTTGACTATCATTTACAGCATTTAGGCAGAAGGTTGCAAGTGCTTAGTGCAAAAGTTGTGGGTTCGGAAAAATCAATGGAAGTGTGAACGAACTAAAAATCAAACAATCCCGGAAAAATCCTGGATGCATTTCACTGCTTTTTCTTTTACAGTCTAGTGTGGTTCGCTGGTAAAGCTGGTCCATCTGGCCTGCTTTGATGGTTTTTGGACACTTTAAATCAGTGGCGGACGGTGACTTCTTTATTCGAGGGCGCTCGATGCGAAGTTCGTCACAACATGTATGTAGCTCGTCATGTGTGTGGTTCGTAATTTTAAAATATGTGTTCTGCGCGTCGAATGATCCTGTGTGCATCATGTGGCTTGTCAAAAAAGTGCCTGCTGCAGATGTGTATAAAGGGTTTATGATAAAAGAGATGCTCACGTTTGCCAGATACTCACGTAAACTAATGCGTAATCAGAGTTTACTGTTAAGGGAGTGTCTTGCGTGTATTTTGTGAATGTGAGCGTCTCTTTTATCATAAACGGTTTTGGCGCGTGTGCAGCAGGCACACATTTTGACTAAACACATGATGCACATTTTTTACATGACGCAACACAGGGGTGCAAACTCATCAGGGGTGAAAAAGGTGACGAAGACACAAGCGTTCATATATATATATATATATATATATATATATATATATATATATATATATATATATATATATATATATATATATATATATATATATATATATATATAAACATACATGTATGTATGACATACATACATGACATACATACATATTATCATTTGTAATTTATTTATTGTAAATCTTATTCATTTTAGCATTTTTACTTGATTTTAGCATTTTAATTTAAATCAAATTTGAAACTGTTAGCATTAATTAATGCAACGTCATTTACTAACACCAATTACTGTAATGACATAAACAAGAATTAATAAATGCTTATATACACAATATAAATGTTCATTTTTCGTTCATAATGCATTTACTAATGTGAACAAAAACAACCTTTTTGTAAAGTGTTACAGAAATTTGCATTTTTATTATTATTTAGTAGTACACATAAACAAATAATTTAGGTTTTTTCTGTTCCACAGTCATAGCTCTAATACAGAATATAGAAAGGTGATTTAGTTAAGAGCAGTGAGAGATTTTCTATCAATACTGTTTGATTAACACGAGTGACAGACAGGAGCAAAATCAGGTAACTTCCCCTTTAAGACCGAAGTCCGACTCCGGATCTAATATACTGTTACACATGTGTTTCCTCTTTTAGCTGTTTACTTTCTCTTAAGCCCTGAATTGTCGTGTTTATGAGGACAATTGCAAAAACCGGGAATTTTGACGCATGTGTGTATTAAAGGCTAATACAGCGGCAAAAATACTATATACTATACTATATACAGGTATATAGAGCATATAGCATTGTTGTTTGTGTTTCAACGGCTTAAAATCACTTTTAAAACTGCGGTGTACAAATGTTAAGCTTTTATGACCACGCGCACAGCAACGTGACGTGGGCCCGTAACCTCGAATGAGAAAATACTACGAGTTAAGTTTGTGTGCTCAATCTGCAGACTGCTTAAACTTCGGCAGCAAATGAGGTGACTATAAATTGTAAAACATAACCCGCCAAACTTACATCATTACCACAATAGCTGGACATGATTTTCATAATTTCATTTACTGCTACCTTGTCGCAGACCCCCCTCACCCCTCATTTTCAAAAACTCATCGGATCTAGACGAATCACAAGAATGACCTATTTTGGATCAAAAACGGCGAATTTCGCCGAAAGGTGACAAGTTTGCACCCCTGCAACAAACACATATTTTGAAACACGAGCAACACTGCAAACACTTATTTTGAATTTGCGCCCCTCGGATGAGCAATCACAAGCCGCCACTGGTTTAAATATGGTTCGGCTGGGAGACTACCTGAACATTAGATCTGTCAAACTGAGAGACCACTTTAAACCTGCCCAGACCAGCAAACCACTGTCTTAAAAGTGGTTTCAGTGGAGATTTTTTAGAGAAAATGCACAGAAAAGGTGACTTGGTCCAAGTCTTGGCAATCCTACTCTTACCTGCAAAGTATAACCGGGATCACACTGGAACGACACCACGTTGTTCATGTGTAGCCTATCACCCACTTTGTACGCATTCATGGGTACGATGGGCTCAGGACAGCTAGTGAGAGACACAGCTGTAAGAGAGAAACAGACAATGTCACAAATTAAAGACTAATTAAGCTGAATATAAAAAGCCGGATGAGATTTGAGATTTGTGTGTAGCACAGATGTACGAGGTGTGCAACAGATGTCTTACTCTTGTACTCCAGACGGAAACCTGCTGCAGAGACGCTGATGTCTGAGAAGAAGTGCAGGTAAAGCTGGTTGGAGGTGCTGTTTAGCAGAGCTGGGACTGTCGTACCTGTAGATAAAAAGAGATTTTAACATATTGTGACTCTGTAGGCTTGGTGCGTACTGGAGTTTGTCTTCTCAAACGCTCAGAAATTTTTTGATAGGGGCAAGTTAATTTTTTACAGGTATATTTTGTTTATTGCATCAAAACATTCAGGAAAACGTATGAATGATACATTATGTACTTTTTTTGAAGAATCACTGAATTGTCTTTATAATTTACAATAAGCATGATACTGCACTTTCATAACATTATGACAGAATACAATACAAAATCCTCTCAAAATAATCTTTTGTAGTCTGCCATACAGTGTGTATTGAAGTAATGCATGTCAGTTTTCAAATTGTTTTCTCACGACCTTCCATTCCTAAAAGCTGAAGAACGCAAGATGAGATTATGCACGTGTCACAACTAAATTTAACCCTCTTATGATGCGGTAAGCATGAATGTGATTGGCTCATTTATCTTTGCACCATATTTTATTTATTTAAGATTCATTATTCATTTATCTCTCTCTAGGGCACGTGTGACATTTGTGCTTGGTCTGTCTGCCAAAACAAGAAAAATTCATCACATCGTTGCAAGTAGCTTCTATTTCCCATAATACAAATGCAGATGACAAAATCATCCATATGATTCCTAAACCATAAATGGTTAGTTCACCCAAAAATGAAAATTCTGTCATCATTTACTCACACTCATGTTGTTACAAACCTGCATATATTTCGTTGTTCTTATGAACACGAAGGAAGATATTTTAAAGAATGCTTGTAACCAAACCGTTCATGAGCCCCATTCACTTCCATAGTAGGAAAAACCAAGCATGCCGCACAAGCCCTGAACAGCGAAGCCAAAACGTCTCGATCCCCCCAGTGACTGGTCCTAATATATGTAATAAATCCCGCGTCCCCCATGTTATTCAGTGGGACTTGAGACCAACTAAACCATTTAATTACACTTAAATTATCTTTTTTCTGAAGCTGGTTTCTGTCATTTACTGTAGTTTTTATCACGCTGATGTAAATTCAAGTGTTTGTTTTTAAAATAAGTTTGTTTTTAGTTAGTTATTTACTGCTATAAAAACGGTGGTGATGTCATGATTGACAGCTGTGATATGCGCATTCTGTCAGAGCGAGGGCGGGGCCTTGATTTCGCGGCTTTACTTCCTGCTCACTACTGCGCAGGACTGGTCACAAAATCGCTACTGCGCAGACTCAAGACCCAAGATGTCAGCGCCATATGGGGACACCGGTGGCTTCACTTTTCACCAAAGAAAGAGAGCGAACAGGCGTCATCCATCTTTTTTACAGTGTATGGGAAAAACTAATACTATGGAAGTAAATGAGGCTCACGAATGATCTGATTACTCAAAATATCTCCCTTCATGTTCATCAGAACAAAGAAATGTATACAGGTTTGTAGCAACATGAGAGTGATTAAATGATGACAGAATTTTCATTTTTGGGATGATCTATCCCTTTAAACATCATAAATCTTCTAAGCATTACTGTGCTATATACGTTGTTGCAAAAGTACATTTTTTATAACACAAAATAACAATGTTGTGCATTACTAGGCATCAACAGAAGAGATTTTAAAGCAGCAAAAGCAAAATTACCGTGGCAATGTGTGTTTACGTAATGAACTGAGTTACTCAGCTGACCTGAGAAGCTTCCCAGCATGGTGTCAGTGTTGTCACCCCCATCAAACACCTCAAGAGAGTCCCAGTTCTGCTCCGTCACAAAGCTAATCACCTGGATCTGAAGGAATGAAAATAATAGAGAGATACACTTGAATCTTTTTAAACATCAGTAGATTATACTTAAGGCACAATGCACTTTTGATTTAGTGTAAAAATATGCCAAACAAATATGTTTTATTTGCTGTTACATAACATCTTTCAGTATGGCAAATTCAGCAAAACAAATGCCATCTTCAGATCTAAGCGCTGTTCCACGTATATATTTTCCAACGTTAAGCCCAGTACATATTTTGGTAGAGATTTATTTTTGCACAAGCCAAACAAGCCTAGAAATTGGCTGGTCACAGTGGCATGACAGTGGCTATCGCTGGAAGATTGTCACATCTGATAGCCTTGCTGTCAGATGGCGCATTTATTTGTGCTTGCTTCACACAGTGAATTGGAAATCTTGAGGTAGGGAGGGGTAAGTTCTATATCCAGACTGCCTGACACAAAATGAAAACACACCATCATCTGTCTTTTACCATCAGTTAAGAGCTGCTATTCAATGCTTTTGTCCCAACTTTAAAATAAAAGTTGGGAAAACAGGTAACAGACTACAAAACAAAAACTACATTTTATATAACTACATTATTTAATATTAACAATAATAATATAATTATATGTAATAATAGATAATTCTGTAAACTCTAACTGTAAACTGTAAAACTGTAATATTATTGAATGTATTATTAGCTAAAATGAACTAACAATGAGCAATAGACTGTAGTTTTTCAGCATTCATTAATCTGAGGTAATGTAAGTTAATGTCAATACAACTGTTTATGTTTGTTCGTTACAACTTCTGATTTTAAAAATGTTTTCGTGAATGATAAAGTTACAGGGATTTTTATTAAAAATTTGGCGTTTCCGTCACTTGTTTCTGATGTGATACTTTAAAATGCCCATAAAAGCAGGGTGATGGAAACATAGCTAGTGTCCCAAGATGCAAAGAGGCTGTTTATACCTGGTATTGGGATGTGTTTTGGTCGATTGGATCACAAGTGGACGAGAGAGACACATTCGGTTTACACCTGGTATTTAAATCTGTCTCTTTTTTTACACTTTCGACCACTTCTGTCCTGATTACTTTGAGAGGATGGTCTGTGGAGACTGTGGGCGAGTCCCTCTGCTTCTTGTTCCCAGCTAACCAAAATACGTAATTGTTACGTAACATCGACATAATATGATGACTAAACTTACGTCGTGGCGACCGGAAAAGTGAAATTTCTGGATTCGTCGCCTCGATGTAACTTCACAATGTAATCTACCTGTCGAGTTCACGCCGTGACAATGTAATGGATTAACAGTTTTGTGTTGTTAAGTGCTGTTTTTTGTTTCCCATGTAAAGAGCAGAACGCATAGTGGTTAAATACCTATTATATTTTGACTTATTTAGGAGAAAATTTGAGCCTGAAAAGTTTTAACAAGCTAACCTAAATAGAAAATGAAATGAAAGTTTATATAATTGTATTGTAATGGTAATGAGATTACCTCCCTGGGACGTAACAGTTACATTGCCAGTAAGTCATGAAATTACCAAAATAGTATGAATGTATTATGTAACTGGAACGTACTTGGTTATCTCGCGACGGTAGGAGACTGTACTGGCGACGTAGTGATAAGGTACTGTAATGGTAATGAAATTACCTCCTTCGGACGTAACACTGCCAGCTGGTAAGTCATGAAATTACCAAAAATTACCAATAAATTAACTAGTACGTCTTGTGTTAGCTGGGTTTAAACGCGAGCGGAAGATATGACAGGTTTAAACTGACGCAAACTAATATTATGTAAGAGTCCACTGTTTGTTTGTTAGTAAACATGCTGCACAGTGTTTTGTACATGTATATGTAAGAGCTTTTTCTGATATTTCAGCGCAATTGATAAAATAAGCTTGCACAACTTTCACACGCTTGCAAAATGAAACTATAATGAAACCACTCGCAGCCGCTTTAGTTTTATGAATAAAAACCTAACAGCACTGTACACTGTGTGTTTGCACTAGAAGTCATAAACGATGTAAAACATTGTGCTCGGTACATCACATTAGATAAATAGGCGGAGAGAAGGCGGTCTCGTGTGGCTACTCGAAAACATTCGACCACATGCGCGTTTACACCACAGAAGCAATCCGGTTAAAAGTATATTTGACAGACTGATCTCACGGAAAGTCGTGTTATAGTCATGCAAAATTGTATTCATGTATTTGTGTCCATGGCACGAAATTCAGCTTTTTTCATGCCTTGAGCACAAATGGCCTTTTGATGTCACTCGCACAAATTTATATAAATAGTTTTTCGTGTCCGTAGCACGACTTTCTTTTTTGCTTCATTTAATATATTGTTTTCTATTTTCTACCATTGTTTCTTGGGGTTGGGGTTAGAATCACTTTCTGTTACATTTTAGACATCCTAACCCAAACCCCAACTCCAGGCGAGAATAGTTTTAAAAGCGGAAGAAAAACACGTAGAAAGCAAAACATAAAATTATATGTTAACTCCAAATCTAACCCCAACCCCAAGCGACAATGATTTAAAAATAGAAATAAATGAGAAAACAATACATAAAATGACACGAAAAAGATGATTTATAGAAATTCGTGCGTGTGTCACAAAAAAGACATTCATGCTCAAAGCATGAAAAAAAGCTGAATTTCGTGCCATGTACACAAATAAATTAATCAAATTTTGCGTGACTATAAAACGACTTTCCGTGAGATCATGTTGGTTTTTGACTACCTCTGAATGTGGTCAAAAGTGGACGAGCTCAAAACGTTTTGAGCATCGTTTACACCTGTCCTTAGCATCGTCCACTTTTGATCCGATCGATGAAAAAGCATCTTAATACCAAGTGTAAACAGCCCCAAAGAGAGAATTTGCAGACTACTCCAAAAATTAAGTCTTAATTTGCATTAACGTGCATTAAAATTACTATAATATGCTTAATGTTGCTTTATTGCTGTATATCACATGCAAAACCACTGCAAATGCTTTGCAAATATAAATACAGGCAGCATATAAAAACACACAATTACTAATAGTGAAATATCGTACAATCTTATTTCTTATAAGATCTTATCTACTGTATACCACTGCTTTTTTATATCAGTCTGTCTTACTTTTCATGATCCTGTAATCATTTCTGCATGGTTCCAATTCTCCTGCGGCGGGAAGTTTATGAATTGGGTTAAAGGCAATTAAGCATGCGGCCCTGAACTCCTCCCATGAATCAGAGCTATATTTGATTACACTTGTATCCAACAGCGTGAGGCAAATCCGGAGCGGCGGATGCAGATGCTACTTTAGGCACTCCTCATCTTGCCTACTTTCACATACTGTAAAACATGAAGCTCTAACTGCTCTGAGCCTCCTGAATTAGCGATGCGACTAACTTAAAAGCAGGTTTTGTAGTGTGACATTAGCATACTCCTTTTAAAACTAGTACCTTGTACAGTAACAAGCTACAAGTACTGATGTACTGTGGTGGAGTGCAAAGAGGTGCCAAAAAACATTGGATAGAGTTATGATGCACGGGTGAAAGAAATGATGGTTGTGCATAGTATAAAAAAACTGAAGTATTGCAGACTTGAAGCTTTGTATTCATAACAGTACAGCAGAAATGAGAATAAAAGATTGTTACTTCCGCACAGATCGTACCTGAATTCCCATTCCCTCAGGCACAGTGATCTTCCACACACAGCTCAGGCTGTTCAGGTACGGTTCGGGGTAACCGGGCGAAAGAATAGTCCCTATCCGCTGGGTCAAATTCCCTCCACATGGCACTACGGCAGAGATAACAAAAGAAAAGAATGAAAGGCCAAGCAGAAAATATGTATCTCACATACGCAACCATGTGGTATCCAAGGGTGCTTCCAGAACACCATCGTCCCCCTTAAAGCTCCTGTGGTCAAACATCTGCTAGCTGCAGTGAACCGCACAGGTAAACAGCTGCACATGAGGCGTGGACACCCGAGCGTGTGCGCAGACTTAAACACAGGGCACCCGTTGAGACATCTGCCACATATGTGTGCTTGTGTGTGTGTATGATGTGCCGGAGGCCACGACTGCTGGCCCACAGCTGTCGGCTGTTGCTTGTTAATCAGAGGGAGAGCGTGATGGCTACAGCTTACTCTCAGGAGAAGGTCTGAGTTTGTTGGCTATGTTTTATTGCAGGGAAAGCCAACCGAGCTGTGATATCAATATGGCATAGGTTGGAAAAGAAGGCAACTATTTAATTAAGAATGTCAAATGTAAAGCACAGATACTTCGGTTGATAAGTTGATACCAAATACGAATGTCATAATACCATTAATGGCCAAGCTTATCATCTGACAGTCAAATGAAATGCTGTACTAAGGATGACTCTTGCTATTGTGCAAACAAGTGTGCTCCTAAAACAAGGCTCCAGATATACTGTAAAGACATCGTTCTCACCGATGCAGCTGGGGATGCTCCCGTTCCATTGAGCTAGAGCGTTGGGTACAGTCAGGCATTCGATGGCGTTGGGTCCCTCCAGGACATATCCTGCATTACACTCGAAAGTCACCACGGCCCCCACCGCAAAGTTGTTCCCTGTGCGCTTGCCGTGCCTAGGCTCTGGTACGGAGCTGCACTGGGTCGCGCTGGTCCTTGGGACAGCTAAATAAAATCAGAAGAAAATAAACCCACTGGTGTTTGACAAATTGGCACACAGTGAATCTCTTGGTTGTTATGGTGATGGAATTGGGTGATTTTAACTTGGTGAGAAATGCATTATAAATGGCAACTAGATTGTTAAGATGGTACAGTGTGTTATATCTGGTTGGGATGCCCCAGAACACCATTACTTTAATACTTTTATAAGGTGCTGTACTTTTTCATTAAGGTCACCGCAGGAAATGAGCAGGCGTGTGACTGCAAAGCGCTGGGGAGGCTGGATAATACAATAATGCCCGTATACCTCCTAAAATCCAACTTATCTATTATAGAGAGAGATACGGGCACTTTTTAACAGGCTGCCAAAGAACTAGAGCACATTCACAGTATTGTTTATGAGGTGTGGGCTTGAATAATTGTTTGAAATAGTGTATATTTGAATAATTTAGAAGCCTAATTCAGAGGACTTCGCCTCTTCTCATTCAAAACGAGTTGTGTCACATAAGCACAGCATACCAAACTTTAGCAGCTTAAATGTTGCATCTTAAAAAGTTTTTATTTACCAAAACAAAATCAGGCATTTATACCATGAGCAAAAGTCATTTAAAATAGTCAACCTGGTCCATGTAAACCAAAAAGGTTTCTTTTGCTACCGATATGAATGAAGTTAAAAGTCACATTTAAAGGCAGAATATGTAATTTTCGATGCTAGATGTCACCATACAGAAGCAAAGTCGCAGCTTGATCATGCTGTGAAAGAGAGTGAAATGTTAAAAGCTGTAGGCTTAACCTCCACGGCCGATTCGAAATCAGTTCGAAGAGACCCACGAGTCGTGAGTGATGTAATAAAGTACGTAAGGGATAATGTATAGGCAGCTGACACTCTGATCATGCCCCAATGCGAAAGGTCTTGTATCACACTGTAAAGGGACTTATTTTGGGATAACCAGTCTTTCCAGAAAAACACTGAGTTTTTTTGTGATTGTTGAGGGCAAAAAATCCTTGATCTCACGGACAGTTTTCTTTAAAAATATGATGGAATATGCAGGATATTTATAACATTTTATAAATCTTCACAAAAATTCCATGATTTAAAAAAAAAAAACACACACACAAAATGACCGATTTTGAATATAAAAAGTGATTGTAAACTGGATTTTTGTTTACCTTTTTCACAGTCTTGGACATGTCCAAGATTGGTAAAAACATTGGCTTTGAAGCATTTTTAGTTTTTGTGTAGCATCAGTTTTTATTTTTTTCTCCCTTATTTATTGTTAGTGGCTGTTTTTGCCCCATTGACGTCCATTATAACCAATTTTTTATTGCAGAGCTATGACACCTTTTTATAATGCATTTTTGAATGTTGGTGTTTTTTCCTTTTGCTAAGAGGTAAAATTTGTCATTTTTATTGTTGATCACCATGTGGCATTATTAACCCTTTAGTAGCCCGTGCAAAAACAAAGCTTAATTTCTGGCTAGAAAAAAATTTCTGGGAGAAAAAAATTAAAACTGATGCTACACAAAAACTAAAAATGCTTCAAAGCCAATGTTTTTACCAATCTTTGACATGCCCAAGACTGTGAAAAAGGTTTTTAAAAATCCAGTTTACAATCACTTTTTATGTTAAAAGTCTGTCATTTTGTGTGTGTTTTTCCCCAAATCAGTGACACCACTTATAAACTTGGCAATTAAAGAGTTAAAATCATGGAATTTTGTGAAAAATTTGTATTTTGATTAGTAATGAGGTTGATTAACAGATTTATGAAAAAAAGGAAAAAATATTCATCTGATACATTTTTATAACAGTTTAATTTAGTGGATGTTTTCATCCACTAACAACACGAAAGGTAGTACATTTGAACAATGCACAAGGGTTAAAATAAGACGTTCAAATGTCATGAACAAACTTTTTTGTTTTAATTATTTATATATGTTACTCAACGACATATTTATATTTATTTTTTATGTAATATTAAACTGTACCTGTAATGATTTTTTTAGTTATTATTAGTTTTGAACAGTTGTAATCTGGGAATAAAACACCTGCAAAAGTTGTGACTGACCAATCAGAATCAAGCATTCCAACAAGGCCGTGTTATGTTATAACGTATGCCAACATAGTGGCTTGATATAAACAACAACAGAGTGGCTTGCTAGATGCTACAATACTACATGAGAGCAACTCAATTATACTGTCTTTGGATCTTTTTCACAATACTCTATGTCATACACCAACCGGTCTGCCCAGCACTGCATGAATTCGAACACATCTATGATTTCCAAAGCAGTAAAAACAGAAATCGAGAAAAATACGAACATGACACCATTGACAGGCGACCCTATGAACAGGGGCAGAACCTATTTTAGAACTGCAAATTTTCTGAAGAAACATTTGGAATAATGTAAGTAGATGTGAACACAATATGTAACACTGTGTTAGTATTTTTTGGATATTGTAATACCTTAAAGGGATAGTTCGGCCAAAAATGATATTAAACCCATGAATTACTCACAGCAAAGCCATCCGAGATGCATATGTCCATCACTTTTCAGACAAACACATTTTCAGTTATTTTGGGAAATGTTTTAGATCTTACAGTTAATCAAATGTGAAGTTATGGGGTCCACGTCCTTGAAGTCCAAAAAATGTGCATCTATCTTTAACAAAATAAATCCAAATATCTCCACGATGATAAACAAAGGCCTTCTGAGGGTAATCCGCACGGTTTTGTTGTAGAAATATCCATATTTAAATCTTTATAAACGAAAATAACTCGCTTCTGGTGATGCCCCATCTTAGTCGCATCTGCATTCAAGATGAGTGAGAGCATATGCAGTTTACGGAGGTTTCTCTTTCGCTGCTCTGTGCCTCCGCATTTGTCCTACGTCACTAAGAAAAGTGCGTACACTACGCTAATACTCTCTCCTGAATACAGAGGAGTCTAAGATGCGCTACCGGAAGTAGTTATTTTTGTTTATAAAGTTTAAAATATGGATATTTCTACAACAACACCGCACGGATTAGCATCAGAAGACCTTTGTTTATCATCCTATAGCCGTTTGGATTTCTTTGGAGAAGGATATATGCAATTTTTTTGGACTTGAAGGATGTGGATCCCGTAACTTTACTGTTTAGCAGCTGAAAGATATAAGACATTTTCTAAAATAACTGAAAATGTGTTTGTCTGAAAAATGATGGACATATGCATCTCTGACGACTTTGGGGTGAGTAAATCATGAGTTTAATATCATTTTTGGTCGAACTATCCCTGTAAGTGTGGATTAAAAAAAAATAGCTTACCTTGATAGGCAAGGTGGAAACCTCTGGAGCTTGACTGACCCTTGGAGGAGAACCGGATAAGGATCTGGTTGGAAGTGGCTAACGGCAATGATTCACCTGAAAGCACAAGCAAGGTGTTAAGGAGGTGCAATAATGTTAGAACCATTTAAGCGTGGCAGGGGGAATTCAATAATACTAACAGCGCCATTTGTGTGCACGCACTGCATTGTCGAAGCGCCAGACTCACTGAAGGAATTATGCAAATGAGGTAACAACACAAACTTCCAAAAAATTGAAACGCAATTTGCGCTCCACGATTTCCCATCTTGCAGGCAGCTTTGAACGTTAGCTTGTGAAGGATGCAGCAAACTGCTTTGATCTGGATTACTATACTGGCTGTGCCAAAGCATCGTTCCACCATAATCCAGGCACCTGAATTGGCTCTAAAAATACAGGGAATGAGAATAAGTGCGCTCATTTTCATTTCGCATGTCCCCCAAGACCAATTGTATTTATAATCACACGGCTGTGTCTTCCTGTGCATCTCTCATTTAGTGTATGTGCTTTCTGTGCCACGGTGTGGGGGCTGAGGTTTTGAGTCTGCCCACAGTTCCCTGGGGCTGGGCTGAGCTCCACGTGGGTTTGGGGAGAGCAGGTTCAGTGTTGACAAATTCCTGAAGTGACCAGAGAAGATGAAACTGCACAGCTCTCTCGCTCATGTTGAGATTAACCAGCCCTCCTGCTCATGCCTGTGGCATGCTGGGATGTTATTAGACCAGGACTAGGTGGGTGGCCGACAGAGTGACAGCTAATACTCCGGTCGAGGCAGAGGTGAAGGGAAACCCTGGTCGCTTGTTTATTCACACCTGCTGTTTGTTCCAATGATCATAATACTCCTAACACTGGTGCGGTACTGTTAAGCATGCAAATCCTTTGGAAATCTGCTCAATACCCTACAAAACACCACAATTTTTTGCGATTTACTGATTTCTACAGAAAATCATCATGTAAAGAACATTCTGTGAAAATATAACCTTGATATCGTTACAGGGACACTTCACTTTTTTTGAAAATATGTTCATTTTCCAGCTCCCCTGGAACTAAACATTTGATTTTTTTTTACCTTTTTGGAATCCATTCAGTTGATCTCTTGGTCTGGCGGTACCACTTTTAGCATAGCTTAGCATAATCCATTGAATCTGATTAGACCATTAGCATCTCGTTAAAAAATAACCAAAGAGTTTCAATATTTTTCGTATTTTAAACTTGACTCTTCTGATTGTGTACGAAGACTGACAGAAAATTAAAAGTTGCGATTTTCTAGGCAGATATTTCGGGCATTGCGTAATATCATTGCACCGCCTGCAGCCTTGTTACAGCAGCAAAGTCCTTGATTATTACGCCAAAATGAGAGTATAGTTCCTAGCCATATCGGCCTAGAAAATCACAACTTTTAATTTTCCGTCGGTCTTGGTGCACGATGTAACTACAGAAGAGTCAAGTTTTAAATAGGAAAAATATGGAAACTCTTTGGTTCTTCTTTAGCGCAATGCTAATGGTCTAATCAGATTCAATGGATTGTGCTAAGCTATGCTAAAAGTGGTACCGCCAGACACGGAGATCAGCTGAATGGATTCCAATACGGTAAAAAAAATCAAATGTTTAGTTCTAGGGGAGCTGGAAAATGAACATATTTTCAAAAAAAGTATAGTGTCCCTTTAAAGATATCAAGGTTATATTTTCACAGAATGTTCTTTACATGATGATTTTCTGTTTAACTCAAGGAAAGCTGGAAAATTAGCATATTTTAAAAAAAGTGGAATGTCCCTTTGATATTGAGATAATATTGATTTAATATTGAATAAAGCCATGTCAAAAATTTAAATCAATGTAGAATCAATGATTCAAATTAGATTATAAGACTATTGCCTGGATTTCACAAAAAGGGCCTCAAATATCAACATATAAAGAATTGCGAAACCCTCTACACTGTAAAAAATACTTTGCTGCCTTAATCTCTTGACTAGAGATTAGTTGTTATAACTACAGGTGAGTTGTTATAACTTATAAAATTAAGTTGACTTTTCTCAACTATATTTTATAAGTTGTGTCAACTCATTTCTGTTGACATGACTTGTAAATCTGAGCTGATTTAACAAAAAAATTAAGGCAGCAAAGTATTTTTTACAGTGTAAGTGCATCTAGTAAATTTGCTTTTTTATTAAGCTCTTAAAGAATTCTGCCAACAAACCGGTATTTCTTAATGATCTAAGGCCAGAACTAAGTGGATGTGAAGCGAAAGGATTCGATGAACTTATAATGCGTGATAAATCATCTTGTTTTTGATGGAGATGTCGTTTAGCAGCTTTTGCATCTGAGCTCCTCATATATAAAATGGTGCAATTTAAGCACTAAATTCATCAAAAACACTCTCACTGCTGGTTGCTTCTCTGTTGTCAATCCCACAATCCCCTGTGCAAAACCTTTGTTTGTCTTCCATAAAGAATGAACTGAAAATGCCCACTCAGCTCTCTTCACCAGTGCACATGTACTGTAAAAGACTAGAAATCCTTTTAAAATAAGTTTCTAACATTTCATTCATCGAACAACTTCACCCAAAACTCGACACTCACTATTAGATTAGTGTAGATTATTTCATTCCCTGTGCTGAATTTTCTACCAAGAATGTTGAGAAACACCCATTAAAACTGACATCTGTGCTTGTACGATGACATACGGCACAACTTATTTTCCTTCTCTCTCTCCATAACGATAAGAGAAAATATGTGGTTTTATTTCACCTAGCATCAATCCTTACTTCTCCCTGCTAACTATCCAGCCTTTAGTGCGCTTATTTCACACTGACATCTGAGATCTTAAAGCAGTGAGTTTTAAGAATTGCAGGTGTTTGACTGCTGTGTTGAAGTAACAAAAACATACACAACTCATCTGTGGCAACATCGCAAGGTGCTGTTAATCTGATTCAAACCACATTAAACAGAACTACATTAGGACCAAATAAAAGCTTTCAGATTCAGTGTCTTAGTGTGGATTTAAATAGCCATATTTAGCAGATCCCACTTTGTTGAACTGTTTATTAGACTCTATGAGTCACCGGGCTTTATATGTGAAATCGTTTTTATTCTCTTGTGTACATCGTCTGGTCTTGAACATGTCTTTGTACATTCTGATAATTGGAGCAAAATCCTCAACACATTAAACCACATCAATTTAAACTGAATGGCCTCGAGCTGTCACTGAGGCAGTACCATTTAAAAAGCTCTTATTATGTAGGAGGCTGAAGGGTAGGGATGACCGTGCTTTATCTATAGTAGCGCCCAGACTCTGGAATGATCTGTCTATTTCTATTAGACTGGCCTAATCATTGTCTGCTTTTAAGTCTAAGTTAAACATCTTTTTTTGGTACTGCATATAATTCTGGTTGAAGCACTTTTGCATTGTAGTTTATGCAGAAGTTTTTAAGTATTGTATTTTATTATACTAGTCAACATTTGAAGCGGATCAAAACCTTCCATAAAAGTTGTTCTAAAATGTTTAAAGGTGACATAGAATGATTGAACGGGGTATTTATTCTTGTTCTGTGATGTGACATGTAGACAACATTTTCGTTGGGTCTGTAATGCCTTAGAAGCTTCCTAAAAACTTCTTTCAGCTATATTAGGGTAGGGGGTTTTAAACGCATGGTCTTGCCCCTATTTGGCGTCCCTTCGGGCTTAACTGGCAACCTCATTATGAAATGCAAGCACTTGACTCTTATTGGCTGCCTTTGCTGTCACTCAAAAGAATGCAAACTTCGCCGTCTTCAGAATACGGACAGACCAAAATTTTACAGATAGAAGAGCACACCTCAGAACGCATCTCACCTTTCGCCTTGAACTTCGCGAACACTGCTGCAATTTACTTCCTGTTGGAGGTGAGAGGCCAGATGTATGCAAATTATTTTGAAAGTAGGGAATTGAATGAGAGTTGGGAGGGGTAGTGAGATCCATTTTAGTAATATGTATCCGTTGTTTAGATTGGGCCGTTTTCTGGCGGACATTTCTAAAGGAGGAATAATGTTCAGAATGTCTAGCACTTTTCTTATGTTCGTGAATGCGGGTAGACTACTATTATTCAACTAAGGCAATGTAAAAACGTTTATTCATTCTCTGTTACCTTTAACAATACCTGTTCTTGTCTTATGACAACATTGATGCACTTTTTTGATCCACTTTAAATGTTTATTACTGTATTTTTGTTGTTTCTTGTTTTAATGTTGTTTCACTGTTGCGCTTTAGTGTTTTAAGTTATTTAGGTGTAAAGCACATTGATGAACCCAAGTTGTATCTAATGGTGCTACTATATATAAATAAAATTGATTGCCATTACCAATATGTATCTTTGAGCACTGCGAAAATGACTTTTTTACTTAGTATTTTAGTATGAGTACTGTATACCCAATCGGCAGATTATTATTTTTTTTCTTTTCTTTTTTCTTCTTTTAACTCTTTCGCCACCATTGACGAGATATCTCATCAATTAAGAGAAAACGCGTCCCCGATAATGTTGAGATTTTCCGTCTTTCCGCAATACCGCAACTTCCGCAACTTATACAACCCGGAAGTAGCGCCTCACATGAAAAAGAAAGAACTCCGTGTATGTTTTAAAGATCGCTCTGCATCTGATCTCTATCAAAAGTCCTTCGCAAAAATGGAATTATCTCAGTTTTTTGCTCAAAATTGGGTGTTTTTGAAGAAACCTACCCATGTTTGAGAGGTGATTACAAGAGAACTCATGAAGGTAGGATGAAACAGTTTTTTTAGTTTGAAAGCAGAGCGTCTGTTCTTTCATCTGATATATTGTGTGTTTATATATTTAAAGAAGAACATTTTCTGGAAGGCATTAAACTTTTGTGAAAATCATGAAAAATGCTGGCGCTGGCTGGCAACTTTTTTTAAAAACGCTGGCGGGGAAAGAGTTAATCACAAATTCACTTAGATTTTATTTTTTACCTAAAAACTAGAGTTATTTTCTTAAATCAAGATGCATTTTCTTGATGAGCAACATGACCTAATTATTTTAGATGTTTGCACTGAAAACAAGACAAAAATACTAAGTAAGAAAGTCATTATTTGCAGTGAGGTATTAACATTAATAAAATGATTTTCAAGAAAAAAAATTCTTCGTAATTTTATCTTGTTTTCAGTAAAAATATCTAAAAATTCTTAAATAAAGATGCTTTTTCTTGGTGAGCAAAATGACCCAAGAAAATAAGTCTAGTTTTTAGACCAAAAATATCATATTTAAGTGATTTTATTTATAAAATCTGTCAATGGGGTAAACAAAAAAATCATGAACATTTTTCTTAAACACTAAATTCAAGAAAAATTCAAGACAAATTTGTTTAAACCAATTCGATATTTTTGGTCTAAAAACTAGACTTTTTTCTTGGCTCGTATTGCTCATCAAGAAAAAGCATCTTAATTTAAGAATTTTTAGATATTTTTACTGAAAACAAGACAAAAATACTAAGATTTTTTTTCTTGAAAATCATTTTTCGCAGTGTACTGTATGAGGGTTGAGCCCCAGTGACAGTTCTTTGACCATTTTTTTGACCATGTACAAGAAAGCCATTTGTAACCATCTAACCACTAGCAAAGTAAATATTGCAGCATTCCCAGAAGTATTATTATTTTTTACTTTTATATTTTTTGAGCATTAAGAGCAGCTTAACATAGCAACATTGTCTTAACCAATGGCATAAGGCTTTTTGGCCAACCACTGTCAGTTGGGAGAAACTTGTTTATGAAACAATGATTCTCTCTTTAGTTTCATTTAAACTTTAGTTTAATTGACACTACTGACTCAAAACTTGCGAGATTTCATTAGCTGTGTCATCTGTTTTGAGTGTGACTGATCTTGTTATTTGAGTCGATTAATTGACTTTCTATTTACTTTTCAGTCTGAATGCAGACTCTTTAGCATTCATCTCCTCATACTGTAATGGTCAAGGTAATACTGCAAGGAGAAGTCCGCTGACCTGTGTGCGCCCCAGAGAGCGAGCTCAAAACGCGGGCATGCTGCGTAGGGCCATCGTACACCTCCACGATATCATTCAGCGCCGTCTGAAAGAAGGCGAACTGGCTGAACACCACTGCAGAGAAAGTATAAAAGAGAAATGACCACATATGCACCACAGACCATGACTCTGTAAATGTTAATTCAACAGTAAAACATAAAACCCAACCCGTGAAGCACCCTTTACCTCTATATACGCACACCCTAGTGCTTTGTAGAGCAAATTTACAAATGAAGGCCATAAAAATAGATACCCTGGTGTTGCTACGCTCTCTGTCTCTCAGCTGTTCAAAGCCATTACTCTGCGTCACGAAAATTTGTGCCTTAATTATCTCTGCTTCCAAAACATTTGCCTTGACCCAGAGAAATACGAGGCTGTTTGTGTTGGCTAATTCAAACTCGATAGGAACCCCCAAATTGGCCAACTGTCCTTTACATTTTATGGTTCAAATAATGGGGCAGAGTAGGCACTTCTGGGATGATATAAGGGGATATTCAGAGGTCCTCCAGTGGATAGAAGCTATATATCCCATAAAGAATAATAATAATATGGGGATTTCTAAAATACACAATATCCACCACAACAAGTTATTTTAAAACTGACATGAATGTTAAAAGTCCTCTATGGGAGGTGTGTGAGTTTGTATGCTTGCATTACAGTGTGTTTTTGCATGCTCTTGCTTACCATAGTCCTTCGGCACAATAACAGAGTAAAGGCAGGTCCTCTCGCTGCTGTAGTTTCCAGGGTAACCAGGGGAGAGCACCACCCCCTCTAACCCGGAATACTGACCACCGCATGGAGCTGAGTAAGAGTGACAGCCAAAGAGAGAAGCATTAGAGACTCATTTTCACTTCTCCATCTCATCTGCTCTTTTCTCATTCTGCTGATCTTAAATTACTTTTCTTCTCGGATTTCTCCGCTGCCCTGCTAGACAATCCCCAGTGTTTGCCAAAGTGAAATTGCAATGTGTTTGAAGCATTCCTCAAGGTTAGACCACAAACACGCGCACCCCCCTTTATTTTCAAGGGAACAGCGACAGATGCGACATACAGCAGGTCCTCGTAGCAAGAACCCATGTGGATGTATAACAAAATCTTGGTGATTGTTTTGGTCCCACGCTGGTTTTACCTATGCAAACAGGCTTTGGTTTGTTCCAGCCAGGCTTGCCGTCTCCCCCCATGATGCAGGTGAGTGTGGCGTCTCCCTCCAAAGTGTAGCCGTTGTCACAGTAATAGGTGACCGTGGCTCCCAGCTTTAGCTCAGCGCCGACGCGGGTTCCATTGCGCACCAGGCCTGGCTCAAAACATGATTCTCTGGGATTCTCTGTTGGGGACAATAAAGACTGCACTGAGAGGGCTAGAAAGACATTTAGGGTTATTTGGGGAAAAAAGCTGGAAATTGAAAAAAAGAACTATTAGGAGGCAACACAATGTTTTTCCAAATCATTATAGTTTCAAAGGACTGAAGTGTTACACTACGGATCAAGTTTTGAAACACTTATTCTATATTTATTAAATAACTTTGAGTTATGTTATGACTAAAAGCATCTAAAATAAATCAAAACTGTGTTATATTTTGACATCTTTAATAAAGTAGTCACTATTTGCCTAAAATTAGCAAAATCTTTCTCTTGGCATTTTATTATGCACTTTCCCAAGGTCTCACACTGGGAAGCTTTTTAAACAATAGTGAAGGAATTTCCATCTATTATGGCCTTTTATTGGCTTCATTTGTTCAATATTTGTGCCCTTGACCACAAAACCAGTCATAAGGGTCTTTTTTAACCTGATAAGGAACACTGTGCCGTACCCGGTACACCCCCTCCCTTGCACGTGAGGCTGCATTACGTCATTGTAACTTTGAAGCATTAAATCTTCAAAATATATGGTCATGCGGCACATCGTTGTAAAGCTTAGACTTTAGGGATTCCATTAAGCGCACACACAAATCATAATATGATTTTTAGCAGTCATAAAACTGTAATCTAGTTGTCTAGTTGCTACCTGAACCGGGCGGCGCCGATTTAGGATATTTACTTACCTTCAAAATCTTCCCTTTATCCGCTTCGGTGAAATTGTCCTAAACAAATTGTTCATAAATCCCCAAAAGTCCAAGGAAATTGAATATCCAAGCCTTTTAATCCAAAACGATTTGTTCATCTCACAATCTTGACGTTTCTGACCGAATTACGATATAAATAGTGTATACAATTAGTTCACTAACAGACATTCGTTCAAATCTCACTTTTCATTCACGATTTATAATGAATATATTCGAATGTCACGTTTATTGTGCAACGTCTGAGGAACAAATACGCCCCCTTGTGGAATTTCAGCCGTTCCATAAGAGGCTACCCCTTTTTTGAGTGGAGGGGGGGTTCAAATTAATATAACCCTGACATTTTTTTGTCCTAATTTTGCTCTTGCTTTAAAGAAGACACCTTGACGTTTTTTACGAAAGTGTCTGGAGGTGAAAATCTTTTTTTTATAGCAGTTTACATTTATTTGTAATAAATAAAACATGCAATATAGTATTATTTTTAAAGGGGTCATATTATGAGATTTTTTAAGATTTATTGTAAAATAAAACTTTGATGTCCCCATAGTGCGTATGTGAAGTATTAGCTCAAAATACTCTAAAGATAATTAATTACAGCATGTTAAAATTGCTAATTTGTAGGCCTGAGCAAAAGTATGTCGTTTTGGGTGTGTCGTTTAAAATGCAAATGAGCGGATGAAATGCAAACACTGATCACAATGATGGTGGTTTGTTGTAACTGAAACTCAATAATGCTATCAAGTATTTTTTCTTTCTCTCTTTCTCTCTGCACTAAATGGCAGTGCTGTGGTTGGATAGTGCAGATAAAGGGGGCGGTATTATTGTAATTCGCCTTGCTACCTACCTCACAAATCTGAATAACCAAATTTTTCACATGCTTGCAGAAAATGGCTTACCCAAACAAAGTTACTCTGTTGAGCTCTCTCACATTTTCTAGGTTGATAGAAGCACTGGGGACCCATTTATAGCACTTAAACATGGAAAAAGTCAGATTTTCACGCTATGACCCCTTTAATACATAAAATTATCAAAAAAACTGAGGTTTGTGTTGGTTTGCTGCATACTCTTGTTGCAAATGAATAAATTACAGATTTCTGCATTATTATTACTGCTAAACGGTTTTGAAATATGAAAACTGCGGTAACACTTTATTATAATGTTCATGATTTAACATTAGTTAATGTATTAACTAACATGAACAAACCATGAGCAATACATTTGTTACAGTATTTATTCATCTTTGTTAATGTTAGTTAATAGAAATAAAGCTGTTCATTGTTTGTTCATGTTAGTTCACGGTGCATTAACTAACGTTAACCAAATTTTAATAAAGCATTAGTAATTGTTGAAATTAACATTAATATTCTAAGACCTTTACAACAATATATTGTCTGTCGTGATAGATTAACATTTACATAAAAAACATTGAAGTAAACTAAGGTGGACATGGGACAGCGCCAGTTAACGGGTTAGAATCGAGATTTATACATCATCTGATAGCTGAATAAATAAGCTTTCTATTAATAAATGGATTTGTTAGGATAGGACAATAAATGGTTTGTTAGGATAGGACAATATTTGGAAATCTGGAATCTGGGGGTGCAAAAAATCTAAATATTGAGAAAATTTCCTTTAAAGTTGTCCAAAAAAAGTTTCTTAGCAAAACATATTTTTTAAATATTTACAGTAAGAAATTTACAAAATATCTTCATGGAACATGAACTTTACTTAATATCCTAATGAATTTTGGAATAAAAAAATAATTTTGACCCATACAATATTGTAGGCTATTGCTTCAAATATTACCATGCTACAATATGATTGGTTTTGTGGACCAGGCTCACATTTGATCTAATTCATCCATTTAAAAGTTTTTTTATTCATATTTTAGAACATTTTATTTCTAAAAATGAATATGTTGACACAATTGTATTTTTGTCTACAAAAGTAATCAAACATTTAGGCACACACCTTTTGATTTTGAAGATTATGAGAAACATATTAGTCGAGGTTTTTCCAAATTTTTAAATGGTAGTGTATGTAATTACAGTCTTTTACAATGTTTCTTAATTTTATTCTTAAGTCTGAAGAAATCTTGATTTAAAAAATAATCGGAACCCTAAATTATTTTTTGTCCCTTATTAAAATGACAGTTCAGGAAAGCACACGTTTATTGTTTCTTAATAACTCATAAGCAAAACCATGAGACAAACATGAAACAACAAATATTGCCGACACTTTGTGTAAATATGCACAGTTCGAAAGACACTTAAATTCACAATACAAACATATGCTACAACAACATACACACCCTGTGGAGCACGACCGCCCGACCCAGGACAGATTACAAGTGACACTGGTCTAGATCAAACCTGCTGACTTCACGAAACAGTCTGTCACCCGGTAGGACATGTGTATAGCACATCATTTGGCCAAAATTAGAAATCAATCACTTTTCCACACATTCGCATCGCACAGCAAAAACAGGGATGAGTAAATTCACACATTTACAGATCTATGTGCAGTTCTTGCTATTGTTGAGACGCTGCTCTATGCATAGCCATGCCACAATATTCTTGCTGATGAGCCATGCCTTTGTCCTTCATGGCCCAATAATGGGTCGAAACAGGGCGGAAATCTGTTTGTCTAGGCTGATGTTTCAGAGGGGCCATAACTCATAGTTCATCTTCTCACACCAGCCTGTTTGAACCTCAGGCAAGATGAGTGTGGAGATGAAGTAATTAAAAAATTGACAAGTTGATCATGTATTGGGTTTGTGTGTGTGTGTGTGCATTTGGACATGACAAATGTTTATACTGGCAGGGAATACTTAGGATGAGCAATGGAGTGTATATGTGTGCATGCTGTGTTTATTTAACCGTCGGTCGACCGTGTAGATCCTTGGCCCCCCTATTGCACCTCGGAGGGCAATCAGACGCGGTCGGGAGTCTGCAGAGATTGACGGCGCTTGAAGCTTGCAACGGCAAACCATCGCGAGCCAATGCCACACTATGCCAGCACTGCTACTGTATGAGGGTTAATCGAACATAAACGTTATATGGTATATTTATGATTTTCTTCCACATTATTAGGTTTTACTAATTCATTGTGAGAAGTCTGGGGTCTGGAATTGGAGCTTTTGAAGTGCCACACACTGTGTCCATCTGCTACACCAGATTGAGAAAATACTGCTCCTCATTTAACAGAGTCCATCAGAGAGTAACCTAAAGAATGCTGTCTCTCTCGCCCTCTCTCTGGCCGCTGCATGCCAGTTAGTAGGTGGTGTTCTTACTCTACATGGTTAACTTTGAGGTTGGTTTTATGTCTCATTTGATCTGTGGTGGAGGCGTGGATTTTCTTTAAAATCGTGTTACACATTTAGACAGACATTTAGGTTTCTTGCTGTCACTTTAATCATCTCAAGGTTGGTGTAAAATGATGCTTCAAGAAATAATTCAACTTTTAAAAATTCATCTTGAGACCCCTTTTCTTTTGCGCTTTTGACAAGAATGTGTCACTTCTTAACAGTGCTTTAGAAAAGCACCTACCCATTACCTTAAGGGCCATTCACATGTTGCATCTAAAACCCGACTGAGCCACTTTCTTCCTTCTTTCCAAAATGCTCAGGCACTTGCGCTCCAGTAGCGTCTGCTGTTGCTAAGCAACCATGAATCACAGTGATGAATACAGTGTTTATGTGGTACAATGTTGATAGGTAAAGGGTGAAGCTGATTGGTTGGTTCTTCTCACATGACCTGTGGTGTGGACGCAACATTCTGAAAAGTTAAAATATATTTCAACTCGCTGCTGCACAGACGTAGCCTGGTCCAACCAGACTCTCATACATTGATTTAATTTGTACAGAGAGTCTGGCCACGCTCCATTGCAAAGCGTTACTTTCGTTAAGGAGGGTCCTCTGTTGAAGTTTAAAACTATTGGATCTGCCATAAGCAAT
The DNA here is from genome assembly GCF_027580225.2 of Misgurnus anguillicaudatus. Classification (NCBI taxonomy): domain Eukaryota; kingdom Metazoa; phylum Chordata; class Actinopteri; order Cypriniformes; family Cobitidae; genus Misgurnus; species Misgurnus anguillicaudatus. The sequence goes on from NC_073356.2 coordinate 18,513,347, forward strand.
CACTAACGTGTGGTCGCGACGTATATCATGCGCCGAAACCGTCCGGAAACAACAAGTCCGAATGATCAGACCAACAAAACTTAGGAAACATTGTTCTTGCTCCGGCTTTAACTTCTGTATATTCGGCAATTTTGCAAAAAGGGACCGTAGCTTTTCTCACATCTTTCTCCGCTGCCATTACTGAACTACAACTCAAACTGACGCACGACCTCAACGTCATCGTTCTTAGCCACCCCCCTCTGTTCGCTGATTGGACCTGCAGATTTTTGCAGGAGAAAACGAAACTCTACACAGCAGTCCCTGACGTTGTACTGAAGCAAAATGAAAATTAAGGGGAAGCACGTAGGAGGGCGGAGCCAGGCTAGCACAGATCCACCTGGAGAAAAGAGCGCATCGCACCGCATAAGCATTTTCGGCTTTACATACAGCATTGCATCTACATTTAAAATAATAATTAACTTGTGCGCCCCAAAGATACAAAAAAGAGAACGACTCCTATAAGCCCTGGGTATAGTCTGTTTTTTTATGCATACGTGAGCGTACCCGCACAGTCGAGCACACAGCTTAGTTCATTTTACTCATACACATTCAACGCATGTGCATTGCGACGATTTGTAATACCTCTAGTGGCCTTCATACTCTTGTCATGGTTTAAAAATCTGGCGGTTTCCTTACAGTAAAGCGCACTCTTTTGATGACGAAAATTCTTGCATCTGCATGGTCCATACTTCGGCCTTTAGACAACCTACAAAATATACTTTATTAAAGTATGTAGTTTTGCATATCCCCTAAAAATATATCAACTGCAAACCAAAAGTAATTGTAGTAGTGGTGGTATCTGCCATTTTGCAGAATAAAAGTCAGATGCACAAACTTACATGCACGTTTTATATGTTACAATGATCAGACAAGTCTGTCAGCTCACGAATAATCAAACATGTCAAAGATCAGCAGGACACATGAAGGGACACCAAACTTTCATTTGTTCTCTCATTTGTAAAACACTGACCAAATGCCAGCATTGATGAGCACCTTCTGGCCTTTCATTTTATAATTATTCTTTGAACAAAAGTGAAAAGTGCCATTGGTCGATAATTATAAGCTGCAGATGTGATATGAGAGAGCGAAAGGGTGGGCGGGTATTGTGTGGTGATTAAGGCCCAATTCAAAGCCCTGCATGAATACAGCAGGCTGCAAAAACAAAGTAACAAAAAGCAAAGGACAAAGTGTCATACTGATGTCATTCTATGACCGCAGTTAATGATAATTTGGCACAGTCAGAAACAATTAAACACTTCTTACGGCACATTTACAATGCAGCCATTTAAAGGCCTACAACACAATACAGTGTGTGTAACTTACTCTTCCCACCACTAGGGGGAAACATACCTGTGTACTGAATGACGAATCCATTGCTGCTGAGCGAGGCGTCACTTCGAAAGGCCAGAAAGAGCGTGTTGGAGCTGCTCTCGATGCGTTCAGGGACATCCGTGCCATAAAAACTGCCCAGCAGTGGGCTGAGAGAATCAGGCCCATCGTAAACGTGCAGAAAGTCATAGCTTGGTTCTAGGCTAAAGCTAGAGAGGGAAACATATATTGTTAGCCAGTGTGCTCAACACAATGAATACATGAAGAACGTATTATAAAGTAAATCCTTAATTTTATGCAAAAATCCAATATCCGCCATGTTATTCTGTCATCTTTCTCCTTTTTATCCCAAAACGTGACAAACGCCATTCCTCCTTCTATGCAGAATGCAATAAATCCACTCAACAAATCACAGCGCACCATTCCACGCATTGTAAACAATAATGGGGGTGTGTGTTGACTACACACGGAATCCTAGTTTTCCTCATCTACTTTATACTTCGTGATCAAAAAAAAAAAATAATAATAATATTTGATGGCATTGATAAACCTGTGGTGGTTTTCTGTGGCGCAGAAGAAATGTAAGCCATCAAAATTGAATAATTCACGCAAGAGGCACTCGGAAGACAGAAAAATGCCGTCTGTTGCTTGTTCCCCCGTCAGTATCAAGCTTCTGTCATGCTAACACACTGACTCCAGGGCATCTTATGAAAAACTTTCCATTATTTTACTCAAAGTCAACGAGAATCGAGCAGGACCAAAACATTTTACAGCTGATCGCTGTTAAAAAAGTTCAGCGACAACGTCCCAAGGATGACAGCAGCAATAACAATGTTCTTAATATGACAAAGTAAGTGTTTTGATTAATGCCATTAATGTTTTTGTTTTTTAATCAATGTATACCACTAGTCAACTATATGAATATAACATGGCAAAGATGAATGCACATTTATATATTAATTCAATAAATTTATAGCATTTTGAAAAAAAAAACATATTTATTGATTTATTGCATTTTGCAGAAAAAAATTTCAGTTTTTATAATAAATCTTTGAAAATAAAATTATAGATAAGAATTTTGAATGTTATTCTAACCTAAAGATGCTATGTGAAAGTTTGTACAATAGTGGTTTTCATCTTGTCATGTTACCGAAATGAGACAAATTTATTGCGTTTTGGAACCAAACTCTTCTCCTAAACAATGACTAGGCAAGTCATGGTGACTCTATTTTCATTGCCCTGTTTTACTTAATCTGGAATAGGGGTGGGCCGATCCGGACCTTTTATGCTGGATTGGGTATCGGACCAACGGTGTCCAACTCTAAATGGATCAAGAAAAATACTAGAATCGGATTTGTATCGGTAATGGAAAAAGTGGTATCAACCCACCCCTACTTTGGACTCATTAAAAATCACTGCAAACCAGACAGCAGTGTGTGTATCATGTATGCAGATCTTCCTAAACTGGGGAGCTGTTATAGTGGAAACATTAACTCTATTTAACAGCAGGAAGGGAAATTCATTGCTGCATTGATTTCAACATTAACATATTTACCTGCAGTGAAATGAGTGTATAATAATACACAACTGGATAGAATGAAATGACTATTAGCAGTATGTGACACAATGCTTTATGTTTAATAAAACATCTTTTTTTAATTAATTTTAAAGACACAATGTGTGGTGCATAGGTCTTTGTGTACCTGTATGTACATTACACAATGAAAGTGTTTTTGAATTTGCTATATTATCTCAATTTTACTTTCCACTGATATTCACATTTCATGAAGCTTTGAATTCTTTTTGCTAATAGCTAGAAAGAAAATAAATGACAGAACATGTGTTGAGAATTAAGATTTAAATATGGCAGCATTGTTAACAGTCCTAGGAAAGTGGCTTACTGATTGAAGTTGAGAGAAATTATGTGGTCAGGAGATACTGAAACAGTCCAGTCACATTCTCTGCCATGAGGATACGGCTCTGGATATTCAGGAGAAAGGATCAGACCGCTGGGGCCAGTCAGATTCCCACCACACGGAGCTACAAAAAAAAATAAAAAAAAATGAGAGCATGTCCAATAAATACATGGACAATAAATACTATTTTTAAAATGTAGCTCTCTATGGCCAGAACCTTCTTTATCTAGATCAGTGGTTTTCCGCGTGCGGCCCCCCTTGTGTATGGTGCATTCCTTCGCGGCCCCCCCAAAGAAAATTTATGATAAAATCTGTTCTAAAATTTAACATTTTAAGTAAACGAAACATATTAAGTTATACAAAGTAGTGCTGTTGGTTAGTAGCCTTATTTTCTTAAGGTTTAATTACACAGAATTCATAATAAATTAATGTGTTTTAGAAAATGTCATAAAACTGGGGCCACCCTGGCATCATCTCGCGGCCCCCTTGGGGGCCCCGGACCCCAGTTTGAGAACCACTGATCTAGATTTCACACAATACATAAGCCATGCGCAAGTTTATTTCTGTATCGTTATGAGATCACCATTTATTTTAATAATTCGGAAATGCCCACAAAAAGAATCATCTTTACACCAGGGATGAAGTGATGTGCCAAACTTTACATGACAAATCTTTTGTACATGGTCTAAATCGTCTGCTACTTCAATGCCAGGCATTCATATGAAACTGGTAAACATCTCCAGGGTTTGGCCTGTGATTCGGTTAAACATTTACACAAACTTAAATTGAGATTTTAATAGAACAAGGCAGCCCAATTACACCCTCATAATTGTGGCAGTTAACAACAAAGAAAAAAGCCTTGATTTATAAAAGAAAGCCAAACCCCTCGGCCCCAAATGTACATGAAAACTCCTCTGTTTCTGGAGAGTAGCATCATTAAATCATTTAAAATGTGCTGTGTTTGTTGTTTGTTGTAGGACATGCTGATCTGACCTAATAATACTACATTAGGCCTATTGTTATCATATATACAATACTATAATAATGATCTTATGTGCTTTTAGCATGACTTCTATGATACATGTGTGTGTTTTAAAATGTTAATTGGGTAAACATGTCTTGAATGGCCACCTTGACTATTTTTAGGTGTAATGTAAACATAATGGGCTCTATCTTACACCCGGCGCAATGCAGCGCAATGCGCGACGCAAGTGTCTTTCGCTAGTTTCCACCCTAATTTTCACGGTTAGCGCCGCGTTGTTTAAATAGCAAATGCATTTGCGCCCCCTTTGCGCCCATGGGCGTTCTGGTCTGAAAAACGAGGTGTGTTCAGGCGCATGTTGGCGCGTTGCTATTTTGAGGCAACTAAAATAGACTACGCCATTGACCAACAAAAACCTGGTCTAAAGTCTAAAGTCAATGGCGCAATATGTTTTATGTTATTTAAAGAGCGCATTAGTAATATGCGCCTATAAACGGGAGGACAACACGGGTTTGCTTATCACAAAGTACATAAATGCGCAGCAGCACAAAAATGCTTTTAAATATGAAAGATTAAAGGATTGAATTTAAGAGATTATTATTGAGTCTCTTGGACATATTTATAAATGAGGACTGATTATGAGACGTTAGAAGGCGCAAAGAGCTGCTTTACCTGCAGCCTGATAAGTAAATAAATGGTTTGCTTTGAACAAATGCGTCTGTTTTTAAATGTTTTTTTTAATGCTACCTCACGGATTTATTGTATATGATGTACCTGTGGATATGGCGAGATGAGAAACATTTGTAAGTAATGCTTAAAAAAACTCTTTGCTAAAAAAAAACCGCTGTCCAAAGTGCTGAAACGTGAGGAGAGCCGTTTGTAATTTCTTTATCTCCTGTTTGTTACAAATAAAGTATTTTTAGAGTACAAACCTTATCTTACATACTTGTAAATTATTTTTTGATGATATTGGATAGCCATACATTTAAAGCAATTACAAGCCTGCTTTTTACTTCCATGACTAAAAGAAAACGGGTTTTAAAGGTTTTAATAAAAAAATAACAATTTCAATATAAGGGAAAAACAACACAATTATTTAACATTAATCTTAAACTGGGGATCTTCTACCTCTGCTTAGTTTTTCAGTTTACAAAGTCCGTCATCTAAATAGGGATTAGACATAGCGCCAGCGCAACTTGCTTTTAAAGGGAATGATAGCTGTGACTCTCATTGGTTTACTGCACGTTACGCCCAAAATACTCCCATTACAATAGGACCTACCCTTTTCGACCATGCGACCATTAAATTAGCAAAAGTGGATTCGGACACGCCCATTTAGACGTTGCGCTGTGCGCTTTAGACAATGCGCTTAGATCGTTAAAATAGGGCCCTAAATGTTCCTTGTTTCTGATTCTTCTCACTGTGTATCATAATGAACCAACACATACACATATTTCTTTATCCAGCATGACATTTACTGTTGTTGCAATAAAAGTCTTTTCAACCCGTAAACATTGAGATATACAACACACATGCCTTATTTTATGTGAATAAACTAATGGTACATAATCATAACTAAACCAACAAAAGCCAGCGTTGAGTCATTCATCAAAAATGTTAACTACCTTCTCCACTAATGGGGCAGAGTATGACTGCACAAAAATCAATGGATCACAGCACTAACAAAGTATTGGCAATGGTCACATTTTTTAATTTGGAATGCTCATACCGGAACAAGTGGGCGGATCAGGCTGCCAGAAGAAACGGTTGTTGATTTCAGTGCATGTGATCTTGGTCGCCCCTTGTAGGACGTAGCCCGGATCACACAGGAAAAGCACACGATCCCCCGGTTCTCTGCTGTCTCCGATCCGAGTGCCATTAGTTGGAATTCCGGGATCATTACAGGAAGTGGCAGTTGAAACTATGGATAAGAAACACAAGCAATATTAGATTGTAAAAGAAAACTTTGGTACTTGTAATGTGTAACAGTGCAAGTGATCTATTGGGTGGTGGGGTCTGCTGAGAGGGCCAATGGCAATGACCTACAAGCCATTAATGATATCTACTACAACTGTTGTTATAATAAGTCCTGAATATTACCTGCAGGCCACACACCTCTACTGAGCACAGATAGGACTGGTTGGTGTTTAGCGCACTGAAACTCTTACAAAGCATAAATGCCATCTTCAGTATGCATGCTACTCTGTACACATACTAATTTACTTGCCTAGAATACGATATGGTCTCAACGCGAATGGTTGTTATATAGGTAAAGTGTTATGGTTGGGAACAGAAATGCCATATTGGTGGTGTATAATGGTAGATTATTATTATTTACATTTTTTTACGTTCTAAGCTATAATAAAGAAAGAAATTATGACACTGCGCCTGGAGTGACAGCTGATGGAGGTAGACAGGGATGGTTACCCTGGTTACAGTCTGATATAAACGCATGTACACCCTGGCTTAACAGGTTTCATACATCAGTGGAGATGGTGTATCTGCTGACATGAGCTGCGGGGACTGTTGCTTTGCGGGACAGACTCAAAGTACTTGTCTCCCCCTTCATAGTGACCTTGGTTTAATAAATATTTTTCTTATTTTAACTTCATTTAATAATTTTTAATTATAAAACAGACTTATTTAATTTTGATTCCTTTAATAATTGATTTTTATTCCTTAAAGGGACACTCCACTTTATTCGAAAATAGGCTCATTTTCCAGCTCCCCTAGAGTGAAACATTTCATTTTTATCGTTTTGGAATCCATTCAGCCGAACCACTTTTAGCATAACTTAGCATAATCCATTGAATCTGATTAGACCATTAGCATCGCGCTCAAAAATAACCAAAGAGTTTAGATATTTTTCATGTTTAAAACTTGGCTCTTTTGGAGTTACATCGTGTACTAAGACCGACAAAAGATTTAAAGTTGCGATTTTTTATGCAGATATGGCTAGGAACTATATTCTCATTCTGGCGTAATAATCAAGGACTTTGCTGCTGTAACATGGCTGCAAGAGGCGCAATGATATTACGCAGTGCCCAAAAGTAGTCCCCTGCTATTGGACGATACTAAGGGGTCTATTTTCGTGCGCTGCGTAAATCATTGCGCCTGCTGCAGCCATGTTACAGCAGCAAAGTCCTTGATTATTACACCAGAATGAGAATATAGCCATATCTGCATAAAAAAATCGCAACTTTTAATTTTCCGTCGGTCTTAGTACATGATGTAACTACAGAAGAGTCAAGTTTTAAATAGGAAAAATATCGAAACTCTTTGGTCATTTTTGAACGAGATGCTAATGGTCTAATCAGATTCAATGGATTATGCTAAGCTATGTTAAAAGTGGTACTGCCAGACCCAGAGATCGGCTAAATGGATTGCAAAACTGTAAAAATCAAATGTTTCACTCTAGGGGAGCTCGAAAATTAGCCCATTTCCTAAAAAGTGGGGTGTCCCTTTAAAAGCACGTGTTATACAAGACCTAGCAAATTGATTTAAATGGATTTTTAGTAATAATATCTCAAATGTATAAAAAGTGAGTACTGCAAAGCTGGTTATGATAGCATGGAGATTAGATACCATAGAGACACTAGCATCCCTAATAAAACAAATTAATTAAAATTAATATTAAGCTCCACTGCAGCAATTCTCATTTGTTGAAATCTCTTGTTGATTTATAAATCTCCCTTTAGGATTGCATATATTGTAATACTTCATTTGGTAACCATGTTGGAAAATTTGATGGCTGTAGTCCAGAATTTGCAGCTTCCATGGTTTTATCAAACTTCCAGTACCAGGCCAAAAAACTAAGAACATGTGTGAAAAACACACCTGAGAACTGCAAAGCAAAGCCTTGCTTGCTGGTGAAGAAGTCGGTTGTAAACTGCAGACTGACGGTGTTAAAGGTGCTGTGAAGATCTGGAGGAAGTGTAGAGCCGCTCAGCTCTCTAAGCAACACGCCTCCATCCTGAGGACCATCCCAGATCCTCAAAACATCATGCACTTCCTCTGTATGGAAGACCAGGAAATGTAGCCTGTGGAATTAAACACACAAACAACATATTAGTCACGTCTGTTGAGCGAGCCCTAACTGTCGTATCTACAGTATATGACTTTGAGGCGAAGAAATCACTTTATTTAATTTGTTCATTTTTTCAATCCTCACTGGCCATGTGCATTGTAATCAATTGTTTCGGGACAGAAAAAAGCAAATAATAAAGTTAATATTGTATTTCTTGTTTTCCTAAAGTCGCTTTTGGATAAAAGTGTGGCTTAGAGTCACAGGAAGGGATGAGAGTGAATAAAAGAGGAAGTGAAAACACAAAGAGAAAATATATCTTTCAATTATTATGTGTAACACCAAAACAATTTAGGTAATTAACCTTTATGAAAAATGAAATTAGGACTTTTACAGCAATATCAAGAACGAGACGTGTCATTTCCAGGCTGAAGGAAATGATCTTGTTTTCTGCCACCCTAAATGCCAGAAATGAATTACTCTTCTGATGTATAATGTAGTCACAAGCACACACACACACACACACACTCACCCTGATTTTTTATGTTAAACTGAGATTGAATGTTTTAAGTTATCTGGAGTGTTTGCATGAGTGTTTACATTTTCATCAAAGCTCATTCAACATTAATGAGATGACATGATGACCAGCAGGTAAACCATCTTTGTTACACATGTAAGTCCACAAACTGTCGAACCGTTGATGTATTTATTATTTAATTGTTACATATCTGAGTTCAATATTTGCTTACTGGTTGTCCTAAAATTAACATTGTTCTGAGTGGAAATGCATTTTTAGAGGAATGCTTGTGGTTCAATTAATTCTATACTCATGAATCACAATGAGTTGAGTGGAGCTCAAAATTGATTTTTATCACTTTTATCCAAAGCCATCTTGACACAGCAAACAAAAGCAAACTAAAGAAATTGAAAGCAACAAAAATAGCTGTCTTACAAAAAGGATTTACATATAGTGCAAAATGGTCACATTTTGGTGCAAGCTTAGATGTCTTCCAATATATATATATTTTTTTAAACAAACTTACTTCCCTTTATCAGGACTTTTGATAACTTCAGTGCACTTTCTACTAACTGCTACATAGTTATGAATAGTTCATTGCTGTAAGGTCCTCACAAAACAATATAAATAAAAATGATCTAAACTTTGTTTCACACTGGACACGTTTGGCACCGCAATGCGGGTTAATTTCAGGAATAAGCCCGCTTCTAAATTACAAGACTGAAACACTTCTTAACCCAGGGATAAAAGTGGGATTTAGGATGAAGATGACAAGGGGTTAAACAGTGTGAAAAGCCTACTGTATAAGGGGCGGTTTACATTTGGCATCTTGTGCATCTGCTAAGATGTTTTTCTGCATGTAAACGCTTAAATGGTGAGCAACATGACACGCTTTTTTCCTAGGTGCGTCGGCTCTGTGGCGAGTTTAAAATACTTCAACTTTTCAGAATGGTGCGTTGAAAGATTTGGAAAGGGTGAGGTTTTCCGCGTGGCTTTAGGTGCAAAATATGAATTGCCCCCTAATGCTGCGTACACACCAAACGCGAAGCATCGCGTTGCTTGCTCTAGATTACTCGCAGAAATATTTTCAACTAACGTGAAGACGCGTTTGAGGTGAACAGTGTTTGTTTTCCGTGGCAATCGCATCACCCAATTTGCATCAATCGAATCATCCCACGCCCGCTCGTATCTATTGCTGTCTCTGCATTGACTTTGATGTAATCTACTTGTGCAAATCGAATTCGCGTTAGGTGTGTACGCCACAAAACATTTCATTGAACGAAGTACTTAAAGGGGACATTTCAAAAGACCTTTTAAAGATGTAAAATAAATCTTTGGTGTCCCTAGAGTAGAAATGTTAAGTTCTAGCTCAAAATATTATATAGATAATTTATTATAGCATGTTAAAATTGCCACTTTGGCGGGGTGAGCTAAAATGTGCCATATTTGGGGGGTGTCCTTTTAAATGCAAATGAGCTGATCTTTTCACTAAATGGCAGTGCCGTGGTTTGATAGTGCAGATAAAGGGGCGGTATTAACCCCTTCTGACATTACATGGAAAGGCAAATAACCAATTTTTTCACATGATTGGAGAAAATATTTTGGTAAACTAAAGTTACTGGGTTGTTCTTTTTCACATTTTCTAGGTTGATAGAAACCTAATTATAGCACTTAAACATGGAAAAAGTCAAACTTTCATGATATGTCCCCTTTAAGGAGTACAAACTGTGTGTAAGTAACAGGGTAAGTAGTTGAGTGAAGTACAAAAAAGTTGTAAACATAATCACCTATAGCCTCAACCATACCAAATGGTTTACATCACAAGACTAAGGCACAGTTAGCAAAGATCCTATTAAAATGGCCTTAAAAAGCAACTAAATACTTCAATATAATTCCATTTTGTGTTGACAGGGACAATCTGTAGGAGTCAGATAATCAAAAGTTAGCAATCTAAAAGGAAATTATGTAAATTATGCCTATTTTAAAATGCTTTTAAGGAAATTGAAGTAAATAATAGAGAAAACAGTTGAGACCTGCCTGACTCCTCTGTCTCGCATAAGCACAATCACAAAACCTCATTAATAAGCACTTTGCTTCAATAACTCTGAAAAATAAAAATTATATATATATATATATATATATATATATATATATATATATATATATATATAAACATATAAACTATATAGAGTTTATATGAGAAAATAAGAGAGAAAATAAGAAAAATGCACTTGGTTGGGAAAACCAATTCCACAAGCAAATCTATGCTAAGTGAGCAAGGAAGAGAGATTATGTGCAAAATCTGGCCTCATCGCTCATGGATCACAAGCCTTTTGGACACGGATGGCTTACAGAGCTGTACAAGATGGGTTGATGTCTCAAAAGCCAAGCTGATACTTATCTCTTGAAAACAAACATCCACCCTCTTATTCTAGCCGTCTTACTGCATTACAAGTCAAAGACAATTTGGGCATTGAAAGCAAAAAGAAACATGCAGTCCTCTCCATTTACACACTACTGTTGTGGGATGACAATATTTCAAGAAGTTGTATGTGCATGTGTAGTAGGCCAAGCATTGGTCTGTACTGTTCACTGAATTGTTGCCATGACAGCGCAAGCATACAAGTAGCAAAAAACCCAAAGCTTTGGCTTACTGTAATTCACGTAAGTGAATTAGCAGAGATTTCCCTTGTTCGCTATTCTAACTGTCTCTACCTTTTTTCTCTCTGTATTTTTCTAGCCCTGCAGATATGTGTGGGAGGTATTTCTAAATCCCAGTTTCAATTTAATATTGTGTGGGTTTTAGAGTTCGACAAATCCATCTATTCGGTATGAAGCACACACACACACATACAAACATAACATGCAGCAAACTGTGAAAGCTACAGGTATTTTACTCGGCACAAAGTCTAGCCAACAGTGACTTATAGCTGCCTGTGCAATAAAGATCCAAAGGTACATAAGACAGAGAGACATGAAGACAAAGAGAGAGAGAGAGACAGACAGACAAATAAATAAAAGTGCAGCATTATTCAACGCAGAGGTTGTAAATGAGATTAATCAGCCTAAAGCCAAAGTGCTATTACATTTTGATAAAGAACCCAATTATTTCACCTCCCTCCACCCATACAGCAACCCAATGATTTACCACCCGCGTACCGTCTTTATGTGCACTGCAGACTGGTTTAAAAGCTTTTTTTCCAAGAAACTAAACTTATTTAAAATGCATCTATGTTGCTTCTCTGGTAGTTGTATGAATAGATATGTTAACTGGAATATATAAATAGATAAATCGTTAATTTATGCAGGATGCGGCTGACTCTCAAAAGGCAAGCAGGTAAACAATGACGCAACCGTTTTAATGTGCTAATGCTACGCTGCTTCCTCTTTGCCTGCAAGGTGCTGTGTGCAGAACAGAATGTGTAAACGGTGCAAGCTGAAGATTAGTATGCCTCACGGTACACTGTTACAGTAAGTACTCGTGCATTGGAGGCAGGGCGAGCAATAACGGTGCAACCTCATCACAGGATAATACAACACATTGGAATAGTGAATGGTCGGGTTTAATAGAGTACATGAAGGAAAATGCACTGGACAGGATTTAGAAATAAATAAAGAATATGTGATCATGTTTGTCATTTCAATCTTTGACATGACTTTACTCAGTCAATATTACTGTAAAGATAGCAATGTCATATTTCACAAAATGTTCTTTATATGATGTAAGATGATTTTAGGTAGAAAACTGTACATCACAAAAAAACTGACATCAGCTGGATATATGTGACCCTGGTCCACAAAACAATAAATCCCTTTTCATCTATGTTTGTTTTAGGGGTGTAATGGTTCTTGATAAAGAATCGAACCGTCCCATTATCCTTCCACGGTTTGACACCGCCGTGCACCGTGTTTAAATCAACCTGGCATTTCATATATATGTCGGTGAAAAAACAACGCTTAAAACCGCAAATGTATGGTTCTGAATATGCTCTGTTTGTGTTTACGTCAGAGTACCTTTCCAATTAACTTGTAGTATGCAAATCTGTTGCCAACCTCATATTTCCTCCTCACGTGTTGGTGTGTGTATTGCATTCCATTTAGCGTGGCAAGCGAATGAAAAAATTCGCTAATAGAGGCACCGCCAGCTTCATTTAAGTCTACTGCAGCAGCGATGCTCAAGAAAACGTGGAATAAACTGTAAAATTCGCACAGCGCGAGTGCCGTATGCTCAAGACAATATATCTAATATGATGAGTCGCTTGCGCCATCATCACCAGGGTGTTGTTGATAGCACGCGATCGCAGGTGAGACCGAAACAGCACACTTTTGATTTTTACCGTTTTGGAATCCATTCAGCCGATCTTCAGGTCTGGCGCTAGCACTTTTAGCATAGCTTAGCATAATCCATTGAATCTGATTAGACCATTAGCATTGCGCTAAAAATAACCAAAGAGTTTCAATATTTTTCAAGGATAATCAAGGACTTTGCTGCCATAACATGGCTTCAAGAGGTGGAATGATATTACGCAGCAGTCAAAAATAATCCTTTAACTGTCAATGGCAGGGGTCTATTTTCGGACACTGCGTAATATCATTACGCCTTTTGCAGACATGTTACAGCAGCAAAGTCTGTGATTATTACGCCAGAATAAGAGTAGAGTTTCAAGCCATATCTGACTAGAAAATCGCAGCTTTTAATTTTCTGTCGGTCTTAGTACACGATGAAACTACATAAGAGTCAAGTTTTAAATAAGAAAAATATCGAAACTCTTTGTTTTTTTTTAGAGCGATGCTAATGGTCTAATCAGATTCAATGGATTATGCTAAGCTATGCTAAAAGTGCTAGCGCCAGACCTGAAGATCGGCTGAATGGATTCCAAAACGGTAAAAATCAAATGTTTAACTCTAGGGGAGCTGGCAAATGAACATATTTCTAAAAAAAGTGGAATGTCCCTTTAAATGTCAACAAACTGATCTTTGAAAAAAGTTACCTAGTTTATGTTCATTTTGAAGTGCACTATATGTTGGTACATGTAGTATAATAATGCAAGTACTCTCAAGTGAAAATGTTTATGGCAGAGGTTAAAAACGGCCTAGCTTTTTATTTTTGTAAAGAAGCCTGTTGTGACCAAAGTGTTTGTAACCCAATTAATAATTTAATTTTCTTTGAATTTTCTTTGAATTTGACAGTAGCCTTTTTGTCCCCGTAAACATAAACACACTGAAACCGTGACCCTAAAACCATGTCACACATCGAACCGTGAGTAATTTGAACCGTTGCACCCCTAGTTTGTTAGGATAGGAAAATATGAAAATCCACAATCTGAAGCTGCAAAAAAGTCTAAATATTGAGAAAATCGCCTTTACAATTATCCAAACGAAGTCCTGAGCAACTGCATCTTACATAATAAAAGTTTTGATATATCCATGGTAGGAAATGTACTAAATATCTTCATGGAACATGAATCTGTATTTAAAATCTTTTTGGCAGAAAAGAAAATCAATAATTTTGACCCATACAATGTATTTTTGGCTTTTGCTACAAATATACCTGTGCTAATTAAGTTTTGTGGTCCAGGGCCAAAAATAAAAAATAAATGGAAATGTAAGAGTGTAAGTTGTTTAGCTACAAATACTGGCAACAAGTCCAGAGCGACTTCCAAGAATCCATTTAAGATAAGAAAATCGCTAATTCAATTGAATTTATCATGTTATGCTTTTCACAACACATATTGAGTTAAAGCAGTATAAAAAAAACAATGCCTTGGAAACCCCATGTGACCAAGCCAGAGCCAACAATGGCAAGAAAAACTGGATAACAGGTTTATGTAGTAATAACAGTGATATTTTCCTCATCCTTATAACCACGTTTCCTAATTTACAGTCACTTGCAAGTACGTAGGTGCTGATCTTGCTTGGCTACAGCAGGTCTTCACATAGGAAGTAAGGTACAGTATAGTGATATTTAGGGAAGAATGTAGGATGTCCTCTTCCAGTTATGCCTGACCATATGTCGTACTGGCAGAACTAATCCATAACTAATCCTCATGTTCAGGTTTTATTTATTAAAATGCCTTTTCGTTTGCTTTCTTTTCTTTCATCTATCATTTTCTGTTTCTCTCTCTACTGCTCTACAACTCTTTCATGTAATCCTGGCTGATGGGTTGTTAGGGTTGGTTGGTGGGTGGATTGAGGGGTTGGCAGGAGCGTCGGCAGGAGAGTGGGTGGTTACAGTCTGTCAGATCTGCATGCTTAATACAAAGGGGAAGAGGTGGGGGGTTAGATGAAAGACTAAACCCCGAGATGTGTGATTGGTCCCCTGAAGCCGTGTGAAGCGATGAGGTCAACTGCATCTACAGTAATAGATAAAAATCATCTGGATGGAGGTCAACTATAGTCTGACTCACAGAATTCATCGTTTGCTCTACTTAAAACAATATGAGAATTAGCAAATGGTCGTTTTTAAACTTATAACATGGGAGATTAAGTGTTGCCTACGACTTTAAGAAACAAAGTGGTTCAAATCAGATGTCAAAGGAAGTGCAGAAGAGAGAGCGAGAAAGAGAGGCAAGCTGTGTCGTATGCATACTAAACAGCACTGTTACCCTGAGAGTCTCGCTCGCCTTCCTGCTGCAATGACTTGGCAGGCAGGTAGCAAAACGTGGTTTGTGAATGCATGTCTAGTTATTTATGCTTATGCATGAAGCATTTTATATACAAGGCCAATCTGGGATGGAAGAGGTTCATTATATATGGAAATTAATAAAGAAATTCAAACCACAATAGAGATATAAAAGTATTTTACAAGTGTTTGTGAAGCGAGTATCCCAGAACTTAATCCTGTCACAGTTCTGAATAGTAAGCAAACAGTGAAGCCTTTGCTGTTATGTATCCTTACTAGATGCTTACGATTTCAAGCACAAAAACTTTTTGTTGTTTCTCAGTCCAATATAAAATCCAGAGGGGATCGTGCGTTTGCGGTCGCTGCTCCCAAATTATAGAACAGCCTGCCGTTATATATTAGAGATACACAGACACTCGGCCAGCTTAAAAGAGATCTGCAAACATATTTGTTTTCGTTAGCGTTCGATCATAGAAGTGACAGAGGTTGCTACTAGTATCTCTTTTGGATCCTAGCTAAGATACATATTTAAGGTGTATTTTTATAATTACATAACATTTGTTTTTATTATTGTGCTATTGTCTATTATTTTATTAGTGCTATTATTTTTATAAATACTTTAATGTGACTATTTCTTTATATTTGTTTTTTTATTGTGCTATTGTCTGTACAGCACTATGGTCACTGTTGTGTTTTATTCAGTGCTTTATGAATACATTTGAATTTGAATATGGAGAAGACTTGAATTAAAGACTTTTGTAAGCAAGGGTTTGTGACTAAGCAAATTGGTAATGTGGTGTACAGAGATGTCTTGAGAACAGATTGTAACT
Organism: Misgurnus anguillicaudatus; assembly: GCF_027580225.2. Lineage (NCBI taxonomy): Eukaryota > Metazoa > Chordata > Actinopteri > Cypriniformes > Cobitidae > Misgurnus > Misgurnus anguillicaudatus. Next base: position 18,529,606 of record NC_073356.2, read on the forward strand.
ACTGTAGGTTTGCATTTCTTGAAAAAAAAAACACCGGTGTTTATTAGGCAGCAAAAGTACAGCGATAAAGTAAACTTACAGACCAGGCTTTTGGTTATGAAAGTGAAATACTGAAAGGGCTTTGCTGTCAGAGGATGTTTTGTTTTCGTCCAGCTATTGTACAGTATACACAAAAGTTTATACATAATATAACCTGTGTAAATGAGGACTCAGATGCCGTACAAAAAATATAAAAGCACACCTGTCAAAGCCACACGAAATTGCGTACCTATAGTCACGTAATTTTTTTATTCTTTTCGTGATACTGTCATGAATTTCGTGTTTTTCCGTGATCATATCACGCATTTCTGTTTATGTGTCATTGTCACGTATCAGTTACTCAACTGTTTTGTCCTATTTTCTTATCATTGTCACTTCGGTTTAGGGTTTGATTTACATAAATGACACCCTTACCCAAACCCAACTCTAACCCTAACGCCAGGTGACAATATTTTAAAATGTAGAAAATATATAAAAAATAAATCAGAAAAAAATAGTATAAACCAATACTTAAAGTCACATCCTAACGTAAACACCAAATCTAACCCTAAACTGAAGCGAAAATAGATTGAAAATAGGAAAAAGCAGTTGAGTAACCAATACGTGACAATGACACATAAACAAAAATTTGTGACATGGTCACGAAAAAAACACGGAACTTTGTGACAGTATAATGAAAAAGAATAAAAAATTATGTGACTATACTGTAGGTACATAATTTTGTGAGACTGGGTAGGGCAAAGCACACAGCCTACCAGTGACGGCTCGTGACTTCTCATCTGAGGGGCGCTAATTCAAAATAAGTGTTCGGAGTATCGTGTGTGGTTCCCTTTTCCAAAACATGTGTCCTGCGCGTCGAGAGATCCTGTGTGCATCACGTGTTTTGTCAAAATAAGTACACGCGTCATGATAAAAGAGACGCTCATGTTCACCAAATACACAGAAGACACTCCCTTAACAGTAAACTCTGATTACGCATGAGATTATGTAAGTATCTGGCAAACGCAAGCGTCTCTTTTATCATAAACCCTTTAGACGCGTCTGTAGCAGGCACTTATTTCGGCAGGACACGTGATGCACACACAATCTCTCAAAGCGCAGAACACATATTTTGAAAAAAAGAACCACACACATGACGGGCTACATACATGTTGTGACAAATTTCGCATCAAGTGCCCTCAAAAAAAGAAGTCACCGGCCGCCACTGCAGCCTACAGTTAGCAAAACTACACTGTTAACCCATATCGTCTTTACTTAAACAATGGCATAAACATCACTTAATATTTTGAGTTTTGGACATATACTTAGTTAAGTGTATTAAATTCATTAAACTACAACATTTAAGTGAAATTAACTTAAAATTATCAGTACATGTTGTAAGAAATACCCATAATCCTTTGTGCCTGCACTGTAGAAAATCTTTACTGCCTTAAATTTTGTGTTGAATCAACTCAGATTTACAACATACTATTATTTGTCTTGAGTTGCTAAAACTAACAAAATAAAGTTCACTATTTCAACTATATTTTATAAGTTATAACAACACATCTGTAGTTATAACCACACATCACTAGTCAAGATAAATAGAATTTAAGTAGAAGTAGAAACAGTGTGAGGAACTAGTTGCTGCATTAAAGGTTAATTATCTTCTGTTATCTGCTGTGTAGACAGACTGGATATGTGTAAGTAGCACGTCTATATCTGATTCAGCAAATGTGAGCCTGACCACCTTAAAAACAACTGCACAGCATATTCTACTCACAATCCACCTCCATTCACCTCTGTCAGCCATCCACACTGCAGAGTGCACCCAAGAGATAGTAGACGAAGAACCATTCGGGTGATACGTCTCAAATTATTCTGTGTGCGTGTGCACAATCCCCCCGTTTAGCAACAGAGAATACTTGGGGTACATTAACCTTTTGTCAACTTAAAAGTTTGACAGTTTGTATATTGAGAGGGATGACTGAGGAGACGCTAGTGAGACAGCACAATTTTACAGCCCATTAAAAATAGCCTCATTATTTGATTGATCAAGCCCAACCTGTTCAGGATTTTTCCTCTCTCTACCTGCGTATCCCATCGACTGATTGAATATACTATGATTGTACACTTCATTTTAGAAAAGACCAGCTTAACCCATTAGGAAAATCTATGCTGGTCGAAGGTGGGCTTTGTTGGTGCCCAAACTCAGTGTCCTGCAGAGTTTAGCTCCAACCCTAATCAAACACACCTGAAGCTAAGTCTTACTAAGCATACTAGAAAGTTTCAGATAGGTGTGCTGATGCAAAATGAAGCTAAACTCTGGAGGACACTGGCCCTCCAGGACCGTGTTTGGGCACCCCTGGATGATGGACCAGAATGACCAAGTTCTCCAGGAAATGCTGGTGATGTAGATCAGCCTGGTCTTTTAAATGAAGCTTGTTGGCCATGCTTATGTAGCTAGTTAAAAGACGTTGGGAGAGATTAGCAACCCCGTGTCCTATTCTGTAGACCAG